>NC_064918.1:36744858-37344858 GCF_929443795.1 Astur gentilis
CGGACCTGATAAGGGGATTAACTCTACGGTGACTACATTCCTCCACATCAAAAGACATTCCACAGACACTCTCCTTTGAGAAGATTGACCGAATCTACCCATTAACAAACCTGTGAAGAAAGAAGCAGCAAGACAAGGCGGAAATTTACAAGAAAGGGGTGCATGAACTGTATAAAAGGAATGTAACTATAACAGAAAGTTGCGAGCCGTTGGTGGAGCGCGGACTCCCCGGCCGCCCAGTGCTGCTTGCTTGCTATTCTCAATAAATATATGAATTTTATATAGAATTGGCTCTGTTGATTTATAACAAGTGTGTTGATCCACAGCTCTTCCAGTTCCCTTCAAAACTGCCTTTAGGCAGCTGTCCCCATCGGGAGCCTTCTGAAGAGGAGTTTATGAGGGTTGTTTGATGCTTCCTTTGTGGTTGTGAAGGGTATTTCTGGAGTTGCTGCTGGAGCAATTCTGTCTAAAGGAAAGCTGAACTTCTTGATTGTGTTCCTGTGACTTGGGACTGGAGCATATAATTGTAGTGAATAGAAAGGTGCTCTCAAATCTTTTTTGGGAAGTCTTTGTGCTGCTCTTAAGAGTTGATTTCTTGAAGTGATAAAGCAGTCCGTAGGGATGCTTGGATTTCCCAGGGGATGCCTGATATCTGGAGCTGTGAAGAGCAGCAAATCCATGGAGCTCGTGGGGATTTGCTGTGGAGCAAGTGACCAGGTTTAGTTGGTTCTAGACATTCTGTATTACTCAATGAAGTTACATGAGGGCTAATAGGAAGGCACACAGGCAGTTCCCAGGCTGGCCATGGTGTCGCTGAGTCTTATAACCTATGAGATAGATATATATATATGTCTAAAAAAATTTTTTTAGCAATTAATCTCTGTGAGAGACTGAAAGAGTTAACGTCTTAAACATTGTGGTGGGGCAAGTTCTGCTTAACGACTAACTCTGCATAACAAGGAACATTGCCTAGCAAGGAAGCACAGGTGAAAAGAAGCTGATCAGCACCCTTCAGCAACAGGAGGGGGAGGGCGTGCTGGAGGGTGCACAGCTCCCTGTTCTGATAATGCTGTTCTGATATGCTGATGTGACGGAAAAGGACTTAACTGCAAGGTTCAAGTAAATGATTTATTTGAACTTCACTTACAGACTTAACACGCCACTATTGCAGGTTTTACAGATACAATGGAGGAATGCACTGTTGCAATTTTTTAAGGCAAGAGTAGTAGTACATTATTGCAACCACAATCGATTCACAGACAACCACAAGCACACATGCGTTTACAAACTTAAAGCATAAACAATATTCACTTACCCCTCCAGGTAAGGGCTTTCAATCCCAGGGAAGTTACCTTGACCGGCGTCCCGATCAAGGTGGGGAAGGGTTTCCTTCACAAGCCAACTGTATAGTTGGAGAAGTGACTCCCCCTTTTCCAACCTGAATCTTAGAGTTTTTATCCCCTGACTTGTGGAATGGTGTGTATGACTATGTCTGAGTGGATTATGATATAGGCCTAAATGGATTATGTATATCTGAATGGAGTTTCCCCTTATCTTTCCTTCATTGGTCTGTGATTGAATACACAAGGTTGTCATTTGAAACTGAAGCTGAAACCTTCCAGGTTTTGGGTTTTTTTTACCTTGCTTCCTCAGGCAACTGAATAGTGGTTGGATTGAGACTCAGGGCATACTATTTGTTAAGGGATTTCAAGGCTCAGTTCAGGTTTTGGTTCTTTGAATGGCACAGCCACTGCCCTGTTTAGTTTAGGGTTTATCAGACAACCCAGAGCTAAGCTGTCTACACAGCTCCCCGTGAGTGAGTCATCTCTGCAGAGAGACAGGGCCTCAAGGCAACCCAAGGCTGGGTCTCTTTTGTAACCCCCCATGAGTTGCCTGTGTGCACTAGACATGGTGAAACTCGTTTGTTAACTATGAGCTGGACAATCCACACAGCTGAACAGGGCAGCTCACCATGTATGGCAAAAGATCAGGTCTGCAGGGAAGGGGAAGCTATTCCCCAAACAACCCTCAAGCCCATGGCCCAAAGGCTACCTAATTAGCCTAATGAGTTCCAGTGCCCGCCCGAGGGACAAGAATGATAAAAGGACACAAACCGAAGCCCCATGTGTGCAAGTCCACCAGAACTGGACCCCCTCAGCTGACTGGACCAATGCTGGACCCAGGACCGGTGACATCTTTCTCTTCTCTCTCTCTCTCTCTGTCTCTCTGTCTTGTTTCTCTCTTTTCCATAATCTCTATACCTTATCCCTTTAAGACATAAACCATTGACCAAGTCTGGGACTAGGAGTGGATCTAGCCACCCCTAGGCTCCTGAGAAGGAGTCTAGAAAGCAAGGGGGTCCACTCTGAACATCGTGACTCAATGGGAGGGCTCCCCTTATCTTCCCTGAACTGATTCCCAAATAAGCAAGGCTTGTAGTATATGTTTGGTGATGTATGGTTAGCACATTACACATTTTACTGGCATAGTTTCATGCCAATTTTTGTTGTGAACACATAAAAATTGAGTTTTGCGAGTTAAAGGATCCCTGGTGTTGTTTCACCTTAATCCTGACCTGGGAATTGGCAAACCTGAGTTATTGTCCTGAGAAATTGGGACGTGACAATCTCTTACCCTGTGGGGCATTCAATAAAGAGTTGAGATATAAGGGATGGTTGTTGTTTGTTTTCTCTTTCAAAGGTTAGAAGAAGAAGTTCTTTATTACTGATGGAGAGTAACACTTTTCCCCTAGCAAGTTCTATGTTTTTTAGATCCCTGCTTAGAACAAAGAGGTAGTAAAACAGGCCTGGACTGATAATCCCCTAGTAGTGGGAACTCATTACTAAGCCTGCCAGCAGTCAGAAGACCTTCAGTGCTGATGATGCCAAAACACTTGGATACAACAATTCCTCTAATACTATACTGGTTAGTGCTGAGATACTCTTGCTTTTAAGGTAGTTAGCTCAGTGTCGTGGTTTAACCCCAGCCAGCAACTAAGCACCACGAAGCCACTCACTCACTTCCCCCCCACCCACTGGGATGGGGGAGAGAATCGGAAGGAAAAAGGTAAAAGTCGTGGGTTGAGATAAGAACAGTTTAATAGAAAAGAAAAAAAGAAACTAATAATGATAACACTAATAAAATGACAACAGTAATAATAAAAGGATTGGAATGTACAAATGATGCACAATGCAATTGCTCACCACCTGCCGATCGACACCCAGTTAGTCCTTGAGTGGTGATTCCCCCCAGCCCCGCTCCCCCCAGTTTATATACTAGATGTGATATCACATGGTATGGAATACCCCGTCGGCCACTTTGGGTCAGCTGCCCTGGCTGTGTCCTGTGCCAACTTCTTGTGCCCCTCCAGCCTTCTTGCTGGCTGGGCATGAGAAGCTGAAAAATCCTTGACTTTAGACTAAACATTACTTAGCAACAACTGAAAACATCAGTGTTGTCAACATTCTTCTCATACTGAACTCAAAACAGAGCACTGTACCAGCTACTAGGAAGACAATCAACTCTATCCCAGCTGAAACTAGGGCACTCAGTTTTACTGATGTTGCTTTGCATGGTGGCAAGGGAGGTTGCTTCACTGCTATGAGAGGCAACAAGTGTTTGGTATCTGGTAACTTGGTGAAAGTGTACCTTTCAGATGTTGTGGCTCATGCAGACATTAGCAGTGTAAGAATAAGTAGACATTTGGTCTCTGGACCTGAGTAACTAGGTCTGATGATGTATGCCTGCTTTCAGAAGATATAGTGTCAACGTGACTGTCTTTGAAATCAAGCAGTGCTCTGGCATAAGTGCACATTAACAGGCAATTCCTATGGTCATCACTGAGCTTTGTTACTGTGGTGGGTTGACCCTGGCTGGATGCCAGGTGCCCGCCAAAGCTGTTCTATCACTCCCCTCCTCAGCTGGACAGGGGAGAGAAAATATAACAAAGGGCTTGTGGGTCGAGATAAAGACGGACAGGAGAGATCACTCACCAATTACTGTCATGGGCAAAAGAGTCAACTTGGGGAAAATTAACTTAATTTATTGCCAATCAACCAGAGCAGGGTAATGAGAAATAAAACCAAATCTCAAAACACCTTCCCTCCACCCCTCCCTTCTTCCCAGGCACAGCTTCACTCCCGGATTCTCTACCTACCCCCCCCCCCCCCCCCCAGCAGCGCAGGGGGACGGGGAATAGGGTTTACGGTCAGTTCATCACACGTCGTCTCTGCCACTTCTTCCTCTTCAGGGGCAGGACTCATCACGCTCTTCCCCTGCTCTAGCGTGCGGTCCCTCCCACGGAAGACAGTCCTCCACAAACTTCTCCAACATGGGTCCTTCCCATGGGCTGCAGTTCTTCACAAACTGCTCCAGCATGGGTCCTTTCCATGGCATGCAGTCTTTCAGGAGCACACTGCTCCAATGTGGGTCCCCTGTGGGGTCACAAGTCCTGCCAGAAAACCTGCTCCGTGGGATCCTCTGTCCACAGGTCCTGCCAGGACCCTGCTCCAGCGCAGGCTCTCCACAGGGTCACAGCCTCCTTCGGGCATCTACCTCCTCTGGTGTGGGGTCCACCACGGGCTGCAGGTGGAGATCTGCTCCACTGTAGACCTCCATGGGCTGCAGGGGGACAGCCTGCCTCACCATGGTCTTCCCCACGGGCTGCAGGGGAATCTCTGTTCTGGCGCCTGGAGCACCTCCTCCCCCTCCTTCTTCACTGACCTTGGTGTCTGCAGGGTTGTTTCTCTCACATATTCTCACTCCTCTCTCTGGCTGCCGTTTCTGTGCCCACTGCAACTTTTTCCCTTCTTAAATATGTTATCACAGAGATGCTACCACTATCGCTGATTGGCTTGGCCTTGGCCGGTGGCGGGTCCGTCTTGGAGCCGGCTGGCATTGTCTCTGTCGGACATGGAGGAAGCGTCTAGCAGCTTCTCACATAAGCCACCCCTGTAACCCACCCCGCTACCAAAACCTTGCCACACAAACTCAATACAGTTACACTCCAGAAAAATTAGATCTTTTTGAGCCCTGTTAGCAGGGATAGAGAGAGAGACAGAAACTCTATTATTACTCTGTTTTCATATAGATCTTAAATTACTTTTTTTTTTAAACAGCTGGTAATAAAGTGAAACAGTAGCAGCTTGAATATTGCTAAGTTTAATCTCAGTTATTGGGTTCTTGGTGGTCAAAGAATTATAGATGCTGCAAGCTCAGGTGGTAAAAAGAAACTGAGAAGTATTTGAAGCCACCATCTTGCTGAGTAGCTAATCACTTGAGGAGCAGGGTGTTATAAAAGAGAAAATCTAGTAATCTTAATAACAAACATTGCTACCAGTCAAGTTTACGCTGTGTTGGTTAGAAATAAGCAATTATGGTTTCTCTTTTCCCTGTCTCAGGGAAACTTAGGCCAAAGTCAGTAAAGTGAGATTCCCCTCATTGCCTGTTTATAATCTGTTCATTGGCCTCCCTATTAATATGAAGCCAAAAATACTTTGGTATTATATTTATGGAATTTGTACTGTGTTACTGAACTTTGTCTTATTCGAAAAGCATTAGAAGAAACTGAAGTACTTGCTGTTTGTTCCAGAACTTGTAAATTCTAAAAAAAAAAAAAATAAAATTAAACACACGGCTCTAATCAGACTCCCTGTGTCCAAGTGTGGTTTCGCAATGGCAGTATTTGAAACCCACAGTCAGAATGTGTATTTCTCCTATCTAATTCTAGTACTTATCACCATGTATCTGTCACTTGCTATGTGATGTTGAAACAGGCAGAAGTTACATGAAAAGATGAAGCTAAGCATGGACAGATAAACTCAGGAGAAATATACCTCAGAGTGTGTTCAAAATATGAGTCTTCTATGATCTGCTGAGCAAGGCAGAACTATGATGAGACAAAAAAAAAAAAAAAAAAAGCAAGAAAGGTGCAAAACCAGATGCAACTTTCCTGTTTTTAAGTACTACTTTGTTTCCACTTCCTTCGGTTCCACCAGCATTTTTGTAACTGTGAGTCATTACAGCTTGAGACTGTAAGGATAAATGGAAAACTTAAATTATAAATATCCGTTTTCTAGATGTGTTATCACTCTGAATAGCATCCTTAAAAATTAAAGTTTTTTTCAAAGATTATTTGCCTATTTATGTTTAAATCTAAGTGTTAGGTTATGTGATACAACACCCACAAAGGAGCTGAGAGACAATGGCAGGAGTGGGAGCCCAAAAAATATTCTGCCGGGCCCATCGCAGGAGCCAGCAGCTCACTAAAGGCCCATCTGCACAAGCCCAGAGGAGCTCAGGGATGTACCATGGCAGGCCGGAACCCAAATCAAGGACTCCTGAGGAATGACCACCTTGTCAAGCCTGCTCCCAAAAAATTGAAAAAATGACATGACAGGGGAGGACCAGAACTATGCATCAAGTTGCACAAGCTCTTTTAATGGTTATAAGAAATTTGAACTGTAAAGAGACAAAGGAAGAAAGAACTTATCACTTGATTTAATATTTTTTGCTCAAAGTCCAGATCCAGACCTTGTTCCATGTTTTGAGACTTGGCAATCTTCACTTTTTGAATAGGTCTACCCTCTTGTTCATATATTAGCACAAGATGTTGTAGCGGTGTGGCCAAACTTTCGTGTTTTAAAGAAATTATTTAATTTAGTATACCTTTTGTTTAAATAAAACCTGAATTTCAGGTCTACTTTGAATAGTCGATGACTTTGCTGTTTTTAAAAAGGAGAAAAAAAATCCTGGATCCAGATTTGTTTATTGATATATCAGCTTGATTCTTATTGTCATTGCTGACATGATTATTCATGTCTCATTAGTAAAAGGATTTAAGTAACACTTAAGCTAAAACTGAAGAAAAAAATTTAAGAACAAGCTTTTTTATGATTACATTCAGAAAGCTTGAGGGTATGGACAAAAATGTTTAATTGTTCATTTGCTAGATGCTGTGCTGTGTAAGCTGCTGGAGATAACTGAATGTATGACAAACTTCCTATTCTAATTCTTTTATAAATTGAGAAAGTAAAGTAGGAAGGGAAGGAGGAGTGGGAGTGGAAATAGTTTTACAACAGTAACAGGTGATTGTCTACACTTCCTCCTTCTTTTCGGTGGGCCTGTCCCCCTTAATTTCATCTTGTGATCTGTGGTCTTATCATCTAATCTTTGGTAAGCAGAGTCTTGCGGGCAGGAAGTTAGAAAAACATTCACTCTTGCTGTGTGATGTTTAGAAATCTCATTGTGTTCTATCATGTGGAAAAAGCCTCCTAAGATCCCTTGAAGACCTGGAAGACCTTGGTTACAACTGATCCTTAATTAAAGTCTCCCTTCTTTTGGCTAGAGAGACCCAACATCTATGATTGTGAACAAACACCTGTAAGAAGGACCTTCCAGCTCCTCAAGCAACATGACCAGTCTTTATGTTTTGTTACTCCTATAATTCTGGGATTTTGTTGGGACAAAAGCTATTTACATTATCCAAGCTGTGGACATAGACCAATATGGATGCTTAACAAACAGCTAGGACCCACATTTTATGCTTATTGCCATGGATAAATGGTCACATGTGGACTTCTGAAGAAAAGAATATGGAAGAGGGAAAAAGCAAGAACATGAATGCTCATGGTCTAGCTTCAGTGAATGAATATAATTTTGTATTACAACATATTACAATAAGTATTTACAGACTTTCTTTTTGTAGTCAGGTTTTGGCTCTGCTACCTGAGAAATCTGTAGCTCTTCTAGTCTTCCCTCACAAACTGAACTCCTTTCAGGTTGTTTTTCTTTTGATGGTTAATTTGATTTGTCAGTATTTTTTTTAAGGGATCAGTGCCAATAATCAGGACAATATTCTGATGAAGGCATTAAAAATTGTATTTCCTTTCCATTTTCAACAGTCACAAAAGAACATGTGTGTGATCACCTGCTAGTTAATGATAGACTCTTCTCAGCAGTTTTCTTTAGCAAAAAATAAGGGATTAAATAATACTTTATGGAAATTGTTAATATCCTTCTAGTGTGCAAGGTTATTCTATACGGCCAGTCATGCTGTGAAGAATTATCTGAATTTGAAATACCCTCTATATTGCAGTGAAATAGCTTAGTGCTGTAAACTTGATGCCCAGAGGAATGCTAATTTCTTCTTCCTTTCAGTAACTTCTGCTGCTTGCTTTGACAACCATGATGGCGATTTCTTCAGCCAATAGATGACAAGAAGGTATTTGTTTCCTCTGTGTTAATCACTTATGGAATTGCAATCTCAGGGTATGTCCATCAAAATAGGCCACACAGGTTACATTCTTGAATTCCTGACTTTACTTACTACACAGTAAATGGAAAGAGATTTGAAGAAGCTGAGAATATTTTTTTGTGTAATGGTAAGAATCCTCTCCTGACAACACATTTGAACAAAGACTAAAAAGATTATAGAAAGATCTTACATGTGACAGAATGCTATTTTTCTTAATATTGATTTGCTTGAACTTTTAATGGAATCTTTTATATTCAAGCAGTTAAACTATTCCATTATACTTCATTTTCAGCACCTACAAAATAATTCCATGCTATGGTTAAAATGTTTACTTTTGCTGGCATGAAACAGGATTAAAGATTTGTGCATAGCTTATCTGTACAAACACAATGGATTTGCTTTTTCAAAGCAAATTTATATGTAATATGGAATTTGTGGGGGATTTTTCTGCAAATAAAAAAAATTGCTGTGCATTGTCATTTGCCTAGAAAGTCAAATCTAACCTCAGATCTTCAAAAGAAGATGACAAATAAGATACTTTCAAATATGAAATATGGATATATGCCAGTTAAATACTGTCATGATAAGTGCCATATTCCAGAATATTCTCACAGGCTTCTGAGTATATAATAATAACTTCTGAGCAATGAGGAAATATCCTAAATAGTAAATAATCTCATAAACCTTGGAACAAGTTTGATATTATGTGTAGTCTAAAAGAACATTTCTCTCTTAATCTAAGCCATAACAATGATATTCACCCAGAAAAAGTAATTTATGTACCTTATATGTATCAAATTGTCACTCTTGAACATGGCATGGGAGGTATGATTTCTTTCTTTTTTTATTGCCTGGTAGGATTATGGATATTAGGATGTACTTCAGTCTAGACTCAGCAAGAAGCTTCTCAATCATCTTAAGCATTACCACTAGCAGGCATAGTAACAAAACCAAACAAGACGCACTTCTCTCTCTCAATTTTTAGGGACAGTTTTCTGAATTATGGGCAGTCTGTAGTTTGCTGCTAGGGGAAATTTTCTTTCTCCGAGATGTAGTCCAAAAAACAAAGCAAAGAAGGTATGAAGCGTCAAGTAAGCATAACATTGCAGGAGAAGAAACCAATTCATTTTAAGATTAATCCACATAGGAAAACCACAATTTGTCTGTGAAGAGGAGAAAAATCACAAGTGAATTGTTTAGTATTTTGCAATGATTTTGGAATATATGTAGCCTGAAGTCCTGTGGTCAAACCATTATCAGCTGAAGGCGGTTTATAACAAAGAAAAATGAATAAAAAAATAATCTTTTTTTGACCTTGTAATTACTTGTCAATTTTTGTAATAGAGTTCTCTGTATTTTACAGGCCACAAAGAAGGAATGTACTTTCTGTCCTGAGGAATAAGCTTTACTGCAAACTGCTGAGTTCCTTCTATTTAACATTACTTTTCCAAAAAGTTTTAAATTTTAGAAACTTTTAAAGACTTTTTCTGTGAATCCTTTGAAAGGAAACAGGCCTCTAAGTAATATTTTCTTAGTGTGAGCTTTCCATTAATGAAGTTCTAGAACAAGGTGTAAAAATGTAAATGTAGTTTAATGTGTTTAAGATAAAGATGATCATCTTAGATGCTTTAGAGTTTCAGAAGTTTTGCACAGAATAAGAGAAAGTGGGGTCTTTCTCATCTTCCTCTAACCTCCCTCTCCAAATCTGCTGTTGCTTTTCTATTTTAGAAATTTAATCATGCCTAACCATAGTGACTGTGGCAACAGCAAAACTGTTCAGAATTCTGGATTGTTAACAAAATTCAACATTTTAAAACAGGGTCTTAATGCAATGTGTAGTAGTTTTCAATATAGAATCATTTAGGTTGAATCATTAGGTTTTTTAAAAGACCCTTAAGATCATCAAGTCCAACTGTAAACCTAACACTGCCAAGTCCACCACTAAACCATGTCTCTAAGTGCTACATCTACACGTCTTTTAAATACCTCCAGGGATGGTGACTCAACCACTTCCCTGGGCAGCCTGTTCCAATGCTTGACAACCCTTTCGGTGAAGAACTTTTTCCTAATATCCAATCTAAACCTCCTTTGGCACAACTCTTGTCCTGTCACTTGTTACTTGGGAGAAGAGACCAGTACCCACCTCACTACAACTTCTTTTCAGGTAGTTGTAGAGAGTGATAAGGTCTCCCCTCAGCCTCCTTTTCTCCAGACTAAACAACCCCAGTTCCCTTAGCAGCTCCTCATAAGTCTTATTCTCTAGACCCTTCACCAGCTTTGTTGCCCTTCTTTAGACATGCTCCAGCACCTCAATCTCTTTCCTGTTGTGAGGGCCCCAAAACTGAAAACAGTAGAATCATAGAATCATAGAATCATTTAGGTTGGAAAAGACCTTCAAGATCATTGAGTCCAACCATCAACCATGCCCACTAAACCATGTCCTGAAGTATCCCGTCTACTTGCTTTTTGAATACCTCCAGGGATGGTGACTCAACCACTTCCCTGGGCAGCCCATTCCAATGTCTGACAACCCTCTCAGTAAAGAAATTTTTCCTAATATCTAACCTAAATCTCCCTTACATCAACTTGAGGCCATTTCCTCTTGTCCTATCTCCAGCCACCTGACAGAAGAGACCAGCACCCACCTCTCTACAACCCCCCTTCAGGTAGTTGTAGAGAGCGATAAGGTCTCCCCTTAGCCTCTTCTTTTCCAGACTAAACAGCCCCAGCTCCCTCAGCCGCTCCTCATAAGACTTGAGCTCCAGGCCCCTCACCAACTTGGTTGCCCTTCTCTGGACATGTTCCAGCAACTCAATGTCTTTCTTGTAGTGAGGGGCCCAAAAGTGAACACAGTAGTTGAGGTGCGGCCTCACCAGTGCCGAGTACAGGGGAACAATCACTTCCCTGCTCCTGCTGGCCCCACTATTTCTGATACAGGCCAGGATGCCATTGGCCTTCTTGGCCACCTGGGCACACTGCTGGCTCATATTCAGCTGCCTGTCAACCAGCACCCCCAGGTATTTCTCTGCCAGGCAGCTTTCCAGCCACTCTTCCCCAAGCCTGTAGCGCTGCATGGGGTTGTTGTGACCCAAGTGCAGGACCCGGCACTTGGCCTTGTTGAACTTCATACAATTGGCCTCAGCCCATCGATCCAGCCTGTCCAGATGCCTCTGTAGGGTCTTCCTATCCTTGAGTAGATCAACCCTCCCTCCCAACTTGGTGTTGTCTGCAAACTTGCTGAGGGTGCACTCAATCCCCTCATCCAAATCATTGATAAAGATATTAAAGAGAACTGGCCCCAAAATTGAGCCCTGGGGAATACCACTTGTGACCGGCTGCCAACTGGATTTCACCCCATTCATCACTACCCTCTGGGCTCGGCCATCCAGCCAGTTTTTTACCCAGTGAAGAGTACACTTATCCAGGCCATGAGATGCCAGTTTCTCAAGGACTATGCCATGAGAGACAGTGTCAAAGGCCTTGCTGAAGTCAAATAATTGATAAAGATATTAAACATAACCGGCCCCAATACTGAACCCTGGGGAACACCACTTGTGACCAGCCACCAACTGGATTTAACTCCATTCACCACAACTCTTTGGGCCTGGTCATCCAGCCAGTTTTTTACCCAGCAAAGAATATACCCATCCAAGCCATGAGCAGCCAGTTTCTCCAGGAGAATGCTGTGGGAAACAGTGACAAAGGCTTTATTAAGTCTAAGTAAACATCCACAGCCTCTCCCTCATCCGCTAAGTGGGTCACCCTGTCATAGAAGGCGATCAGGTTAGTCAAGCAGGACCTGCCTTTCATAAACCCATGCTGATTGGGCCTGATCACCTGGTTGTCCTGTACATGCCGTGTGATGGCGTTCAAGATTATCTGCTCCATAACCTTCCCTGGCACCAAGGTCAGACTGACAGGCCTGTAGTTCCCCGGATCCTCCTTATGGCCGTTCTTGTAGATGGGCGTCACATTTGCTAACTTCCAGTCAACTGGGACCTCCCCGGCTAGCCAGGACTGCTGATAAATGATGGAAAGTGACTTGGTGAGCACTTCCACCAGTTCCCTCAGTACCCTTGGGTGGATAGCAGAGTTTGTTCCTGCAGTTGCTTTTTCAGCCTTTGTACTCTGTGCAATTGATTGCTCAGAGGCCCCTGAGGCTGTTCAAGATGATATGGTCTGACCTGGTAAGATGAAAAGTCAAAATAACAGGTAAAAAACAAAAGAGCAAAGAAAAAAAATGTATGCACACATAATGTGTGTCAGAAGTTGAATTAGCAGCTAACTATTCTGTGTTGATTCAAAAAACATCACAGCTCTTATTTGTTTTTTATCTTATTGTATATAACTAGCAAGTGTGCTCCTGACTGTTCTTGCGTCGCACTCTTAATGCCAGCTGTGTTAATTTCTTTGCCCAATCGATGCTTTGAAAGACAGTAAGAAAATGGTATGTATAAAGTGTGGAGAGCCAGTCCTTAGATTCTTAGCTTCTAGTAAGTTTAACTGTGTAGTTGTGAATACACAGATATTAAATGCCAGATGATGACTATTCAGAACAGAGCTACAAAGAGCTGCCCCTATAAAATATTGGAGATGCTAATATGACTATTTTTTTGTTTCCTTTCTCACAGTCTTTCAATTTAAAAATTAGATGTTTTGAACTTCTGGCATTCCTCTTACCCATGTGTACCAACTTTCCTAACTTGGTGCATTTAATCTTTTTTCCAATGCTGATTTTACTATCCTATATTGCAAGAATTCTTTTCTGTAAATGTAGTTCTGCTGATTTTTTGTGTTAATTGATGTGTGACCTTATTATGAAATCTCTTGCTGTCATCTCGGTACATGGATTTAGTACACAAATACTTTAGGCACTTCTTAGAAGACAAATAAAACATGATGTCTGACTCCAGTGTGGTACCAGGTTCTAATTCGTTGGTGCTCGTATGAGCATTTTGAGCTGCATGGTAAATCTTTCTTTGCTCTTGGATTTTCTTTTCTTCAGTGAATCCAGCCCTTTCTTGTCCCTATTTTTACTGTGGAGATGATGTATATGTGACAAGCTTATTTTAGTTTTCTGATGATCAGAAATGTTGGCCATAAGAAGAGGTAGATATGGTGATTAGAACAGATAGCAGTGCCACTCAGTGAACTAAATATCTCACTGAAACTAAAAATAGTAGTATTTCTTTAAATTATTTCACAACTACGAAGTTTGCCAGTCTTTCAACAGTTCTTCTCACAGATAAATCGTGTGACAAACTGGACAAGAGTGTGCACAGGCTTGCTGATAAGAAAGGTGAAGGCATTTGAAGATTGTACATTTATTTAAATATAAAGGCTGTCTTGTGGCTCTGCCTCTTCCCATAACTGTGGTTATGCTTTTATAAGCTTCATTTTGTTAGAAATGTTAATACTTCTGGTCTTGAAAAATATCCTCAGTGTATTGATTGTATAGTACTTTGCTCAACTTGTAATGTGAAGTGGTATGTGAGAAGATCTTTAAAGGAGTTAGTGGGCTAATTGACTATCTGACTCTCAGCTCTGTGTGCCAATTCAAATTATGGCAAGAAAATGAGTGTTTGGAGTATTTTTAAATTCAGCAGCTCTAAGTTTGCCCTCAAGAATCTAAGTGCACAAATAGAAAGGTGTAAGTAGGCATTTTTTTCTATAAGGTTTCCAGTTTCCCTTTCTTCCTCTTTCATAATTTGGGGATTTAAGTCATCTGGGTCTAGTGCTTTGTTGGTTTTCAGTAGTTCTAATTGCCACCTTATCTGTTTTATGATGAAGGTAACCAGGCTGTCCTTAATAAGTCTACCTGCATGCAGTTTGTGCAACCTTCATGGAGAGCTCCCCATATTCACAGATGTACAGCACATGTGGTTGGTTGCACCAGCACACTCACATGCTCTGTAGCCAGCACTTCATAAGAAGCGTCTTCAAAGTCAGTGGCACAGGCCTAATGCAGAGGCCTCTTGTTGATTAATATGGTACTGAAGTGCCTGTCCTGTGTTAATGCACTTACTGCTTGGTGGCACAGCATGGCCCCAGAACAGAGCAAGTATACAATTTCAGGAAAGCCACATGATCACCACCCAGAGGGCCCAGCTGGGATAGGAGACTACTTTAATGGAAAAAGTCTAAAATGAACTGCTGAAGAACAGTCTCTCCAAGGTAGAGAATAGTAACCTATTATTGCCCTTCCTCTAGACTTGAGATGGCATCAGGAGGGCTGGGGGAAGAAAATCACTGCTCACCCTGTGACTCTGAAAAACACCATCCTTGTGGGGTGAGAAAAATCCCTTGTCACCCTGTACTGGGTTTGCATGCCAAGGTTTTAGTAGCTGGGCATCTACAGGGGTGGCTTCTGTGAGAAGCTGCTAGAAGCTTTCCTTATGTCCAATAAACCCAATGCCAGCCGGCTCCAAGACAGATCTGCCGCTGGCCAAGGCTGAGCCAACCAGCGACGGTGGTAGTGCCTCTGTGATAAAATATTTAAGAAGGGGAAAAAGTTCCTGTGCAACAGAAACTGCAGCCAGAGAGAGGAGTGTCCTGGTTTCAGCTGGGACAGAGTTAATTGTCTTCCTAGTAGCTGGTACAGTGCTATGTTTTGAGTTCAGTATGAGAAGAATGTTGATAACACTGATGTTTTCAGTTATTGCTATGTAATGTTTAATCTAAAATCAAGGATTTTTCAGCTTCTCATGCCCAGCCAGCAAGAAGGCTGGAGGGGCACAAGAAGTTGGCACAGGACACAGCCAGGGCAGCTAACCCAAAGTGGCCAACGGGGTATTCCATACCATGTGATGTCACATCTAGTATATAAACTGGGGGGAGTGGGGGCAGGGGATCGCCGCTCAGGGACTAGCTGGGTGTCAGTCGGTGGGTGGTGAACAATTGCACTGTGCATCATTTGTACATTCCAATCCTTTTATTATTACTATTGTCATTTTATTATTTTTATTATTATCATTATTAGTTTCCTCTTTTCTGTTCTATTAGACCATTCTTATCTCAACCTGTAGGGTTTGGTGCCCGGAAGATCTCGCGATGTTACGGAAAGACGGAGGGTTAGTCGCAGCCCTATGATGTATCTGTAACCCCGCCTACCCTTGTTAATATAAAAGGAATCAACTGTGCAATAAAAGGCAGAAGTTGGTGCTCACACTGTGTGTGTTATCTGTCTCTTCCCCTGGTCCGGGCCGACCAGTGATCTGATCGTGGCACCTTGATATGTAGCGAACGCTACATAGTGGTGACCCCGACGTGATCAGTCGCACAGGTGATGATGGAACTTGCACAAGTGATTAAGGTATTGAAGGTGTTAGCTGATGAGGTGGGTGCCCGTGGAACGATTAGGAAGGGCCCCACGGGAGAATGCATCCAATGGATGTTGCGCCAGGGAGGCATTGGATCTCCTAGAGAAGTTTTAAACCCCCCCAAATGGGGAGAGATTCGGGAGCTTTTGCTCCAGTCTGCGAGCGCAGAGCTGCAGAACGATTACAAAGTTGGGGAAAAGTGGAGAGGGTGGTTACGGAAGGACAGAAAGCCGGGGCGTGCTGGTTGGCAGCGTGAGCTGCTTTGTTTGCAGATGAGGCGCCGCCTCAGGAACAGCGGGAGACAGTGCCCCTGGGGATAGTAAGTCAGACCGAGACGGAGTGGGCGGCCGTGGAGCGGGGTTCACAGACCGATCTCTCTCTGATTAAGGGCGGGCATGCGGAAGGTGCGGAGACGGAGGTTTTTCCTATTGAAGCGGCATCAGCGGGGCCGGATATGCCCCCCCCCTCGGAAGTTTCCTTGGGAAGAATTACGGCGGGTGGTTCGGAAGGGCTTAGAGGAATGCCTCTTGGACTGGGTTCCAGGCAGGGATGTTAAGGGACATTTATACCATAAGCTGAGAGAGTG
Source organism: Astur gentilis (assembly GCF_929443795.1). Lineage (NCBI taxonomy): Eukaryota > Metazoa > Chordata > Aves > Accipitriformes > Accipitridae > Astur > Astur gentilis. The sequence continues at coordinate 36,761,018 of NC_064918.1, forward strand.
GGAGGAACGGCCACCCGCAGAGGAAACAATTAGGAGGCTGTGGGGGTTGGAGATGGTGGCAGAGGAGGAAACACCCCCCTGCGAGGGAAATCAGGCGCCCTTGCTGGGAGAGTGGACTGAGCCTCCTGGGACTGAGCCTGTGCCTGCTGAGCCTTTGCCAGTAGAGCCTGTACCTGTTGGGCCTTTGCCTGAGCCTAAGCCTGCTGCGCCATCTACTGCGCCTTTGCCGGAATGGGTTAAACCCTCGTCTGGGTCCTTTCGGAAGTGGCGCGAGAAGGGGGATGGTGCAATACGGAGGCCATCGAAACCTGCGCCACAGATTCGGACAGAGGAGGGACCGAACATTTTGCAGAGTACAGGGTCTGTTGCGGAGGCTTGAGGGGGTCATACAGAATGCGTAGCGTATGGTGCCGCTAATGCCCCCCACACGGGGGGCCGGGGATGGCCAGGAAGGGGGCACCCAAAAGGGCACAGACTGGCGACTGGTGGCCAAAGAATGTTGCCTCTCAGGGGTTCAGTTTCAGCCGGTCGTTCTCCCTATTCGGGCAGCGGCACGGGGAGGGTATGAGTGGACACCTTTTGATGTAAAGACCGTTTGGGAACTCGCGAGTACTGTGCAGGCGCATGGAGTGAATTCCGCGCAGGCGCTCACTTTGTTTGAATGTCTGCTTTCAACGCCTGTTGCGCCCTTTGATGTGATGCAGCTGATGAGAGGGGTACTGCCCCCATCATTGTTGTTGTTTAAGGAGGAATGGCGAGCTCAGTGCCTTAAGGTCGTGATTGATGCTCAGGCTCCTGGTCACCACCTAGCGGGAGTGACCATAGAACAACTCATGGGGGAGGGGCAGTTTGCGAAACCTCAGGCATGCGCGGACGTGACTTTGCGGCAGTTGCGACTACTGCCTTGGCCGCATTTAAGCGTGTCGCGGCTATGGACAGAGCAGATCCCCCTTGGGTAAAGATCCGCCAGGGGATTGCCGAGAGGTTTACTGCCTTTTTAGATCGGCTTCAGCTTGCTATACAGGCTGCAAACTTTCCGGAGACAGCTAAGGAAGCGATTGTGGTTAAGTGTGCTAAGGCTCAAGCTAACCTCGTAGTGTTTGAGTGTTTTTTCTTACAGATTGCTGTCATCCTATCCTGGCTTGTGACGCCTTGGGTATCCGCTACAAATTTCTGGCAGTGGATGCAGAGCCAGTTGGGGAGCCCGATGCGTGTCCGGATGACATCCCTCTCAGAGTCCATTAATGCATGCCTTTATGGGATCTGGCTGTCAGGGACGGAGTTGCAGAGTTGCTTACAGCCGGGAATCTGGATGCCCCAGACAATAAGCCTTGGCTTTCCATTTACCACCTGTGTGGATTATGTTTGAGTGTGTTTGAGATGTAGTGTTTGGGCTTAGATATGGAAATGTGCTTGTGTTTACGGTACACAGTTAGTTCTTTGGGTGAAGGTGTTCATAACAGTGGAAACTAGTTGGTCATAGGGAGGGGGAGATGTAGGGTTCGGCGCCCGGAAGATCTCGCGATGTTACGGAAAGCCAGAGGGTTAGTCGCAGCCCTATGACGTATCCGTAACCTCGCCTACCGTTGTTAATATAAAAGGAATCAACTGCGCAATAAAAGGCGGAAGTTGGCGCTCACACTGTGTGTGTTATCTGTCTCTTTCCCTGGTCCGGGCCGACCAGTGATCTGATTGTGGCACCTTGATATGTAGCGAATGCTACATCAACCCATGAGTTTTACTTCTTTTCCCTGATTTTCTCCCCCATCCCACATGGGTGGTGGGGGGGAGTGAGTGAGCGGCTGCATGGTGCTTAGTTGCTGGCTGGGGTTAAACCACGATAGTCCATTTTGGCACCCAACGTGGGGCCCAAAGGGTTGAGATAATGACAAACCTGACCAGAGCTTGATAAAATAAATTTGTTATAAGCATTCATTATACTGGTCTAATAGTCACTGGTCACTATGTTGATTTATGTGTTCTTAGAGTTGTTGCTCTCGTTTTTAAAGTTCTGTTATGTATCACCTCGCTTGCTGTATGTAGTCCCTTTTCTGCTGCTTATCGTCTGTGGTAGGTGGATTAAGGGTTTTGCTTTGATGTATTGTATAACACTGGTTTATGGTATGATAAAGTTATTGGTGTGGGATTAATCCAGTATTTGCAGTCAGCATTGTCACCTCTATACTTCGGGAGCCGTCTGTGGGAAACTATTAATAATTACACCATTTACCTTTCCTCCTTGTAAAACCAGTCTATGGGTGGGATCCTTTTCTTCCCCTTTCCCTTCTCCTTCAGTCCAGTTACAATGGCATTTGGGAACTTTGAAAAATTTAAATACCCTTGGGATGTTGAGACCAGCACGGTCCTAGTCCTACTGCTAGGAATTAGCATGTTCCTGAATGTGGTTCAGCTCTTGTTTAAGGTTAAACAACTATTTAAAAAGATCACCCAGAGATGTGCCCCAAGGCTGGATAATTATGAGTGGCAGGGTGTGTGTGGTACTATGGGCAAGTACGTAGGACAGTGGGCACCTCCAGTGTTTTGGAAATTCACCTCTGAACAAGCGCAGAATCCAGAAGAACTAGTTAAATATTTGGAAAAGGTATACTGTTACCCCGGCAGCTCCAGAGAGATACAAATCACTGCAATGTGCTGGGGCCTGGCCCATGCCTATTGACCCCTGTTCAACACCATTCAGTACCCTCAAGGGGAAGAGAAGGTCTCTGGATCTAACAACAAGACGATAGGCACTGCGGCTACCCAAACCTCGGTGATGGGCACTGCGACCCCTCCAGCCCTGGTGACAAGCACAGCAGCTACCCAAACCTCAGCAACGGGCACTGCGGTTCCTCCAGTGCCAGTGATAAGCACTACGGCTAACCAAACCTCGGCAAGTGGTACTGTAACTGAACCAGCGGACCAACCTGAACCAGTATCAGTTGCCCCCATACAGAAAAAGAAATATACAAAAAAACCAGTTCGCTTAGTGAAGGATGAAGATGAGCCAGGGTCATCACGGGAACCGGAGGAAGAGGCAGAACCAGAAGTAATCACCTGATTCCTATCCTTGAGTGAGCTGCGGGATATGCAAAATGATTTCGGCCGCCGTATAGGTGAGCATATTATCACCTGGCTCCTCCAATGCTGGGACAATGGGGCTAATAGCTTGGAATTAGAAGGTAGGGAAGCCAAGTAGCTGGGATCGCTTGCCAGGGAAGGTGGCATTGACAAGGCAATTGGAAAAGGGATACAAGCCCTCAGCCTCTGGAGGCGACTCCTGTCAAGTGTGAAGGAAAGGTAACCCTTTAAGGAAGATGTTATATGTTAATCAAGCAAGTGGACTACCATGGAAAGAGGTATCCAATATCTGAGGGAATTAGCCGTGCTAGAGACGATTCATCATGACCTGGACAATCCACAGTTACCCAAAGATCCAGATGAAGTCCCATGCACACGACCCATGTGGTGGAAGTTTGTACGGAGCGCACCATCGTCCTATGCCAACTCACTGGCAATCATGACCTGGAAAGACAAAGAGGCACCAACAGTGGAGGAAGTGGCTCGCCAACTGCGTCAATACGAAGAAAATCTCTCCTCCTCCCTACAAGCCTGCATTTCAGCTGTGGAGAAGCTGTCCCAGGATGTCCAACAAATCAAAGAGGATATGTTCTACTCCCCACCTGTAAGGACCAATGTCTCAGGTATTAGGAGTGAGCAGTCTTCTGCCTGAGAGACAGAATATAGAAGGTACACACCGCGAGGTGCCCTGTGGTTTTACCTATGTGATCAGGGAGAGGACATGAGGAAATGGGACGGAAAACCTACCTCGGTCCTAAATGCACGGGTACGTGAACTGCGAGGAAAAACCCCCACAAAAGGGGATTCTACCAGGAAAAGTGCCGCTCCAGTTTCCAAACAGAGTAGAAGGGCTGACTTTATTTCCGATCCTCTTGAAGGGACTTCTGAGCCAATTCTACGAGAAGTGAATACTGAATACTCTAACCAGAATTAGAGGGGCCCTGCCTCCAGCCAGGGGGAGGAAAGGGATAACCGGGTCTATTGGACTGTGTGGATTCGATGGCCTGGCACGTTAGACCCACAGGAGTATAAGGCTTTAGTAGAAACCCGCATACAGTGTACTCTAATGCCATCAAGTTATAAAGGGGCAGAACCCATCTGTATTTCTGGTGTGACAGGGTGTCCTGGGTTCAGCTGGGATAGAGTTAATTTTTACAGGAACCTGGGAGGTGGGGGCATAGCCGGGGCAGCTGACCTGAACTAGCCAAGGAGCTATTCCATACCATGTGACATCCTGCCCAGTATATAAATGGGGAGCGGGCCGGGGGGTGGTCTCTGTTTTCGGTGGGGGAAGTGGCGGAGCGTCGGGTCCCGGGTGGTGAGCAGTTGCACTGTGCATCACTCTTTTTGTATACTTTTTTTCATTAGTGCCGTTGTTGTTGTTGTAATCTCTTTTGTGTTTGTCCCAGTAAACTGCCTTTATCTCAACCCTCGAGGTTCCAGTTTCTTTTCCTTTTCTCTCCTCCGTCTCCTCCCCATCCCACCGGAGGGGGGCGGAGGAGTGAGCGAGCGGCTGCGTGGTCCTTTGTTACCGGCTGGGCTGAAACCACGACACAGGGGGATCCCAACAATTAACTGTATTGGAAGCTGAAGTAAGCCTAACTGGAAATGAATGGCAGAAACACCCCATTGTGACTGGTCCAGAGGCTCCGTGCATCCTTGGCATAGACTCTCTCAGGAGAGGGTATTTTAAGGACCTGAAGGGGTATCGATGGGCTTTCGGTATAGCTGCCTTGGAGACGGAGGGCACTGAACAGCTGTCTACCCTGCCTGGTCTCTCCCAAGACCCTTCGGTTGTGGGGTTGCTGAGGGTTGAAGAACAATGAGTGCCAATTGCTACCACAACGGTGCACCAGCGGCAATATCGCACCAACCGAGACTCCCTGATTCCCATCCACAAGTTGATTCGCCAACTGGAGGGCCAAGGAGTGATCAGCAAAACTCGCTCACCCTTTAACAACAGTCCCATATGGCCAGTTCGAAAGTATAATGGGGAATGGAGACTAACAGTTGACTATAGTGGCTTGAATGAAGTCATGGCACCGCTGAGTGCCGCCGTGCCAGACATGCTAGAACTTCAATACGAACTAGAGTCAAAGGCAGCCAAGTGGTATGCCACAATTGACTTCGCTAATGCATTTTTCTCAATCCCTCTGGCAGCAGAGTGTCGTCCACAATTTCCTCTTACTTGGAGGGGCATCCAGTACACTTGGGATCGATTGCCCCAGGGGTGGAAACACAGCCCCACCATTTGCCATGGACTAATCCAGATTGCACTGGAACAGGGTGAAACTCTGGAACACTTGCAATACATTGATGACATCATTGTATGGGGCAACACAGCAGAAGAAGTCTTTGAGAAAGGGAAGAAAATAATCCAAATCCTTCTGAAAGCCGGTTTTGCCATAAAAGAAAGTAAGGTCAAGGGACCTGCACAGGAGATCCAGTTTTTGGGAATAAAATGGCAAGATGGACGTCGTCAGATCCCAATGGACGTGATCAACAAAATAGCAGCTATGTCTCCCCCAACTAATGAAAAGGACACACAGGCCTTCTTAGGTGTCGTGGGGTTTTGGAGAATGCATATTCCAAATTACAGTTTGATTGTAAGCCCTCTCTATCAAGTGACCCAAAAGAAGAATGATTTTAAATGGGGCCCTGAACAACAACAAGCCTTTGAACAAATTAATGCGGAGATTGTTCATGCCGTAGCCCTTGGACCAGTCCGGACAGGACAAGATGTTAAAAATGTGCTCTATACTGCAGCCAGGGAGAATGGCCCTACCTGGAGCCTTTGGCAGAAAACACCTGGGGAAACCCGAGGCTGACCCCTGGGGTTTTGGAGTCGAGGATATTGAGGATCCGAGGCTCGCTGTACTCCAACTGAAAAAGAGATATTAGCAGCGTATGAAGGATTTCGAGCCGCCTCAGAAGTGGTTGGTACTGAGACACAGCGCCTCTTAGCACCCCGACTGCCAGGGCTGGGCTGGATGTTCAAAGGGAGGGTCTCCTCTACACATCATGCGACTGACGCCACGTGGAGTAAGTGGATCGCACTGATCACACAATGAGCTCGCATAGGAAACCCCAGTCACCCAGGAATTTCAGAAGTGATCACGGACTGGCCAGAAGGGAAAGATCTTGGAATGTCTCTAGAGGAGGAGGTGACGTGTGCTGAAGAGGCCCCACTGTATAATAAACTGCCAGAAAATGAGAGGCAATATGCCCTGTTCACTGATGGGTCCTGTCGCATTGTGGGAAAGCATCGAAGGTGGAAAGCTGCTGTATGGAGTCCTACACGACAAGTTGCAGAAACTGCTGAAGGAGAAGGTGAATCGAGTCAGTTTGCAGAGGTGAGAGCCATCCAGCTAGCGTTAGACATTGCTGAAAGAGAAAAGTGGCCAGTGCTCTATCTCTATACTGACTCATGGATGGTGACAAATGCCCTGTGGGGGTGGTTACAGCAATGGAAGAAGAGAAACTGGCAGTGCAGAGGCAAACGCATTTGGGCTGCCGCACTGTGGCAAGATATTACATCCTGGCTAGAGAATCTGGTTGTAAAAGTACATCATGTAGATGCTCACATACCCGAGTCAGGCCACTGAAGAACATCAAAATAACCAACAGGTGGATCAGGCTGCCAAGATTGAAGTGGCTCAGGTAGACCTGGACTGGCAATGTAGGGGTGAGCTATTTATGGCTTGGTGGGCCCACGATACTTCAGGCCATCAGGGAAGAGATGCAACATATAGATGGGCTCGTGACTGAGGGCTGGACTTGACCATGGATGCTATTGCCCAGGTTATTCATGAATGTGAAACATGTGCTGCAATTAAGCAAGCCAAGCGGTTAAAGCCCCTGTGGTATGGAGGGCGATGGCTGAAATATAAATATGGGGAAGCCTGGCAGATTGACTATATCACCCTCCCACATAGTCACCAAGGCAAGCGCTATGTGCTGACAATGGTGGAAGCAACCACCAGATGGCTGGAAACATATTCTGTACCCCATGCCACCACCCAGAACACTATCCTGGGCCTTGAAAAGCAGGTCTTGTGGTGACATGGCACCCCAGAAAGAATTGAGTCAGACAACGGGACTCATTTCCGAAACAACCTCATAGACACCTGGGCCAAAGAGCATGGCATTGAGTGGGTGTATCATATTCCCTATCATGCACCAGCCTCTGGAAAATCAAACGATACAATGGACTATTAAAGACTACATTGAAATCAGTGGGGGGGTGGAACTTTCAAACATTGGGATACACATCTAGCAAAAGCCACCTGGTTAGTGTAGGGATTGGCGCTCGGAAGATCTCGCGATGTACGGAAAGAGAAGGGTTAAAGGAGGCGGGATGACCGACAGACAGTATATAAGGGCGTGACGCAGTTGAATAAACGCCATTTGCAGCATCCTCATATTGGTGTCAGTGCTCTGTGGCCCAGGGTATGGTGGACCCTGTGCCGAGTCCCACGGGGTGATCAGACGAATGTCTACAAGTGGTGACCCCGACGTGATTGGACATCGGCGGATTACGCGGGGCGTAATCGAAGGCCTGGCCAGGCATGGAAGCAGTCCTGAAGGTGTTGGACTCATGCTCTAGAGAGGTAAAAATCCCTATGGGACAAAAAGAAGCGAAAGCTTGCCTAGAGCGGCTCCTGAAAGAGGAAGCGATAGAGCGCCCGGGGGACATATTGTCTCCTGAGTGCTGGCCGAAATGCACCGCGGCTTTAGCGGAACGGGCTATGGCGACGCAGCATGGTCCGGAGTTAAAGACGTGGGGGCGGATTAGGGCGATTTTGAGGAAAGTGCGGGAGGAGGGCTTAACATGGAAGGAAGCAAAGAGATTGATGCACGCGCAGGCGGATCGGGGCGTGCAGGCGGATGGGGAGGCGCGGACAGAAGGGCTGACGGAGGTAGCGGAGCAGACGCCTCTGGTGCTCCCAGTGCAGCCGTCAGCACCGGCCGAACCACCGGGATACCCTTGGGAGGAGTTGGAACGGGAGCGTGAACGGGCGAGAGAGGAGGAGCGGGAGAAAGAGCGACAGTTAATTCAGGAGGCAGAGGAACCCGTGGCTGAGCAAAGGAGACGGGAGAAGGAGAGGCAGAGACTAGAGGAGGCGGAGAGGGCTGTGATGAAGGGATCAGAAAAGGAGCAGGTAGAGGACGGAGCGCTTCCCCTGTATGATCCGGAGGATTGGGTGCCGGGACGTGTTTTGCGAACCGCGCCACAAGCGCACCCTAAGATGGCGCCGACATCCGCTTTCTCCCCGGATGTCTCTCCGGAAGTCGGGAGAGGCGGAGCACGGCCAAAGGAAGGAGGAAGGAAAGTCAGGACACTCCCTCTTCCGCGCGTAGCGGAAGAGGAAGAGAGTGGGCCGGACTCAATCGAGGGGTCGGCTCAACGGTTAGAGGAGACGTGGCAACTGGTGGGCGGAAACCGCTGTCGTCCGCCACATGCAGCGATAAAACAAAAGGCTATTTCCGGCTGTAAGGCGCAGTCGGCAGCAGCCAGTGAAAAGGCAACGCCTATGCCTTTAACACCTGCGCCCGACCCAGCTACAGATCCGCTGCAGATGCTGCAGCGAGTAGTAGAGGAGTTGCAGGAGCAGGTGAAGCAACAGCGGGAGCTGCTACAAGCAGCTGGGGAACAGAAAGGAGTCCCCAATTCACCGAAGGTCACGTTGCCGGACTGGAAAATTGTAGCAAAGGAGTGTATTATGGACGGCATACGTTTTGAAGGACCCCCTTTAGTTTGCCCAGTCCGAGCTGGTCCAGGTGGTGTAGGGGTGGAGTGGTCTCCGTTAGATAGCAAGCTTTTGCAACAAGTGAAGAAGGCCGTGGATGATTACGGCTTAGGACATCCCATGACAGGCTCTCTTTTAGATGTGGTTTTTTCAGGTTCACTGACTCCCTGGGATTCGCGACAGTTTTGCAGTATGATTTTGACTCCCACCTTTTTCTTGATTTAGAAAGAAGCTTGGACAAACAGATTACAAGCAGCACTAGTTGAGGCCCAACAAGAAAGACCCAGAAACAGGAAAGTGGGAAGGTGGGTGGCGCTTGGTGACACAGGGAAGAGGGTATACTGCAGTACAATCATCAGAGCACCCAGACTCACGTGTGCGCTGGGTGCCGGCACGGTGGTTGAAACCAGACCTCAGTCAATAACGATTTATTGTGAGTTATTTTGCAGGATGCCGTTCAAAAGATCGTCTAAGTACCTGCACTGTGGTCGCTGCGACCCTTGGGTGCTTATCAAGTATGACCGCTGTGGACAACAACTCTGGAGACGCACCAACTGAGCATCAAAATGGTGTGACCGATGTTTTGAACACCGCAGATCCACTTTACAGCAACCGCTGTGTGTACCCCATAAGCAGGGGACTATGATATGCTTTTAGACAAAGCCAATCAATTACAGGAGGCAGGTGACAGTGGCTTGACAATGTCCTCTCGTCGACCTGGCAATGGCTCCTGTCTTTGATTGACTAGAAAACGTTGACCCTACTTGGAATCCTTTTGGTGGTGGTGGTTATTATGGTTTGTTGTGGGATACCAGCACTGACTGTTTGCGTGCGGAAACTCTTTATACAGAGTGCGGGTACCCACCAGTACACGAATTACCATGAGGTGGTGGAATCGCTTATAGCTGTAACGCCAGTTTGTACCGTCGGTCATCCGCCATAGTGAGGGGGGACTTGTAGGGATTGGCGCTCGGAAGATCTCGCGATGTACGGAAAGAGAAGGGTTAAAGGAGGCGGGATGACCGACAGACAGTATATAAGGGCGTGACGCAGTTGAATAAACGCCATTTGCAGCATCCTCATATTGGTGTCAGTGCTCTGTGGCCCAGGGTATGATGAACCCTGTGCCGAGTCCCACGGGGTGATCAGACGAATGTCTACAGTTAGTCAACACCAGAGGATCTGCCCATCGGGGTGGCCCTGCCCAAGCAGAATTTTTACATACTGTAGAAGGGGATAAAGTCCCTGTAGTGCACATGAAAAATATGTTAGGGAAAACAGTCTGGGTTACTCCTGCCTCAGGCAAAGGTAAACCCATTCGTGGGATTGCTTTTGCTCAAGGGCCTGGGTGCACTTGGTGGGTGATGCAAAAAGATGGAGAAGTCTGATGTGTGCCTCAAGGGGATTTGATTTTAGGTGAAAATAGCCAATATTAAACTGTATGATATTAGCTGCTATATAACCCTACTACTGTATGTTATCATTACTATAATTGTTATATGCTGTATCCATAGTACTATAGTAAGAATCACTTAGATCAAGCAAGAAAGAACTGTGATAAAACTGAGCAAAGCACAGTAGTGATGGAACCAGAACTGACTCCAGCATGCAACAATCCAATGGTGCACACCATCCTTCTGCTGCGTCCAATGTCACCTGCTCGTCACACCGCACTGAAGCCTAATCCTGCTCTACTGACTGAGAGGACTTTGCACCATCCCTCCTGCCCAGACAGACTGGTATGACAGATGGAGCCCAGAGTCAGGAACTAAATGAACTCAACAAACATTTTATGAACATGACCCATGAACTAAAGGAATGATACCTCCGTGTGTGTGTATATATATATTCATACATATATGTATCATTGTTTATATGTCTCAAAGGGATGGAAAAGGTGATGATGATTGACTGGGATATATCTGAAGGTATGGGAACTGAGCATGATGTCAATGGTAAAGAATAAGGGGTGGATACTGTCCTAGTTTCAGCTGGGATAGAGTTAATTGTCTTCCTAGTAGCTGGTACAGTGCTATGTTTTGAGTTCAGTATGAAAAGAATGTTGATAACACTGATGTTTTCAGTTATTGCTAAGTAATATTTAGTCTCAAGTCAAGGATTTTTCAGCTTCTCATGCCCAGCCAGCGAGAAAGCTGGAGGGGCACAAGAAGTTGGCACAGGACACAGCCAGGGAAGCTGACCCAAAGTGGCCAAAGGAATATTCCATGCCATGTGACGTCACATCTAGTATATAAACTGGGGGGAGTGGAGGCGGGGAATCGCCGCTTGGGGACTAGCTGGGTGTCAATCAGCGGGTGGTAAGCAATTGCACTGTGCATCATTTGTACATTCCAATCCTTTTATTATTACTGTTGTCATTTTATTAATGTTATCGTTATCATTATTACTTTCTTCTTTCCTGTTCTATTAAACCATTCTTATCTCAACCCACAAGTTTTACTTCTTTTTCCAATTTTCTCCCCCATCCCACATGGGTCGGGGTGAAGTGAGTGAGTGGCTGCATGGTGCTTACTTGCTGGCTGGGGTTAAACCATGACAAGGAGTGAGAACATGTGAGAGAAACAACTCTGCATCCACTAAGGTCAGTGAAGAAGGAGGGGGAGGAGATGCTCCAGGCGCCAGAACAGAGATTCCCCTGTAGCCCGTGGTAAAGACCATGGTGAGGCAGGCTGTCCCCCTGCAGCCCATGGAGGTCTACTGTGGAGCAGATATCCACCTGCAGCCCGTGGTGGACCCCACACCAGAGGAGGTAGATGCCCGAAGGAGGCTGTGACCCTGTGGAGAGCCTGCGCTGGAGCAGGGTCCTGGCAGGACCTGTGGAGAGAGGATCCCACGGAGCAGGTTTTCTGGCAGGACTTGTGACCCCATGGGGGACCCATGCTGGAGCAGCGTGCTCCTGAAGGACTGCATGCCATGGAAGGGACCCACGCTGGAGCATTTCATGGAGGACTGTCTCCTGTGGGAGGGACCCCATGCTGGAGCAGGGGAAGGGTGTGATGAGTCCTGCCCCTGAGGAGGAAGAAGAAGCAGCAGAGCCAATGTGTGATGAACTGACCACAACCCCCATTTCCCGCCCCCCTGTGCCGCTCGGGGGGACGAGGTAGAGAAAATCAGGAATGAAGTTGTGCCCCGGAAGAAGCGAGGGGTGGGGGGAAGGTGTTTTAAGATTTGGTTTTATTTCTCATTACTCTACTCTGATTTGATTGGTAATAAATGAAACTAATTTTCCCGAGTCTGTTTTGCCCATGACAGTAATTGGTGAATGATCTCTCCCTGTCCTTATCTCAACCCACAAGCTTTTTGTTATATTTTTCTCTCCCCTGTCCAGCTGAGGAGGGGGAGCGATAGAGTGGCTTTGGTGGGCACCTGGCATCTAGCTGGGCAGGGGAGGAAAAGCAGTTCAAAGTGAACATCCATACCTCCATCCTCATGCTGCCTCCAGAATGGATGATGGTGAGACTCGCTGCTGCCTCTTAGCCAGGCTGGTGATCTGGTTGTGTGTTAAGATTCCTCTGTGGTGGTAGTAAGATGGCCTCTCTTCCAATTAGGTCTGTTTGGTATGGGTTACTGCAGGAACTCACAGCCCCCCCCCTTATGGCAGACTTCCATGTTTTCTTCAGAGAGCCATCTTGCAGACCACTCCAAGGAGCTTGCATCAGCTGGGCTGTGGTTGATGATATCTCCCTGAGGGAGAAAACCTGTGCTGAGTGTTATACCTAGGAACTCTGCTGCATCTACAAAGATTGTGGGGAATGCAAGAACTATCCAGGATTGGGAACAGAGGGTCAAATGCAAGCATTCTTCTTTGGGAGAGCTGTCCCTCTCTCCCATTTTTGGGTTCATGCTCCTGTGAACAAACAGCTTAGTTGTCCTACCAGCTGTGGCACTTGGAAACCCAGTCAAGCTGAGAAGGTGGCACCTACTGCATCCATTATGTTAGCACAGGAGAGACTGGGTGAAGTCACTGGACTGGTACCTACAGCTGATGGGAGCGAGTAGCTGCTTGTCATAGAAACCTACAGAAGCACTAAAGGATAGGAGGTTATGTCTCCTTTTTTTGTTGCTTTCTATTGTTCGAAAAAAAATTGTCCCCTCCCTTCCTGAAAGGTGGAATGCCTTATTTATATCACTCTGCAGACTGTGATAATGAACATGTTTCATTGAGCTCCAGGGCAGACAGTCCATTATCTGGATTTGAGATTCCTAGTTAAAAAGCAAAAAGGGCTTTTGGCCCTGATTGTTTTACTGTACTTCTGTAGTACATTTGGTGTTAAAGGGGCATCTTTTATTTATCAGCTGTGTCTAATGGTCCTTGTTTATGTTCTGTGTCCTTTCTGAGCCATCTCCCGCTGGCCAAAGCCATTAGGGGGGCTGTAGAGGTCCTTTATTCTGGATGGATTCTGAAGGATCATACATGGTCCCATAAAAAGGGGCCTTTGTCTCAGTGTTTGTGACTGGACTGTACCTAACCTGAGCTGGTCCTCATAAGCCAGGGTCATCCACCTAGAAACAACAATTAGCTGTGAATTCTTCCCATTTTGAAATGGCTTAACCACAAGGAAATGCATTTTGGTGCTACTCTGACCAGTGTGAACTAGTCTCAGTGAGAAGGTGGGGCTGTAAATAATACAAAATCTCCCAATTTGTCTGTTTTACAAACAAAATTTCTATAATTATATTATAACTGTCTTAACAGCAGCTACTGTGTGTGAGGCCTTTGCCATTAGCTTGCACTGAATAATTTGGAAAATGGTATATAGTGAAGTGCAAATGTCCGTCTGATTTCTTGCCTTAATTCTCTTAAGGGAAAGCTGAATATGCTTGTACCCTGACATGTGTATCATCCAGCTAGTCTTGTTCCCAAATTGGCAGCAAGCCTGGAGCCTCCCATAGGAGAGAAGACAGATGAGGTTGTATGCCAAGGAGGCAGAGGAAGGGTAAATGTCCAGAGGTCTTGGCCTTTTCAGTAATGTGTGGTGTATTGGCTGGCTTGTCCTTAAGAAACAGCCCCTAGCCAGGAGCTACAGGTGGTGATATAACTAGAGGAGAAGGTCTGACAGATGGTGAGGTGGGATGTGAGAATGCAGTTATGATTAGCAAAGGGTCTTTGCTTGCCCCAGGGGTGTCCTAGTGTTGCCGAAAAACTCGGAATAAAGAACTTATCGACACCAATTTAGTGTAGATAAGCAGACACTTCTTTATTGACGGCCGGGTGCGCGGGTGAGTCCTCTCACGAACCACGCACACCGAACTCCAAAATCATACACCTTATATTGAACTTACTCATTCATATTCATTAGATTTCCAAGAAGTCATTAGCCTACATTAGCATATGTTAATGTCCTTTACACATGCGCATTGAAGGTCTCTGGTGGTCCTCTAGAGTCCTCTGGTGGTCTTTCATAGTCTTCCTCACTTGTCCGCTTCTTGACCTCCTTCAGGTGATTCTGTGCAGTCTGGTCCTTGGTAAATAACTAACTATATCAGTTTCCATTAATTTGAAATTCTGACATCTTCTCCATTCTTCTAGTTTGCTATAGTATACTCCCACTGACAAACACTATATCACTAGTTTGCTATAATATACTCCTGCTGACAAACACTATATCACTAGTTTGCTATAATATACTCCTACTGACAAACACTATGTCAAAATCATCTTAAATCTCAAGCTTGTCATCTAAGTTCTAAATGTTCCTACTAAATGATTTTGACCAATTCCTCCAGCCTTGGTAACAGGTTATACAGAGAGTTTCACAGCAGCTGTCGGTTGTTAATTAAATGTGCAAAATGCAATAAAAATACCTTTGCTAAACTATTTCTTACCATTTCATATTCTTAATAAACATGACTTATCCTAACTACTATCAAATCAATAATAAATCAAAGCTACTAACCAATCAATAACAAATCAATAACATAATCAATAACCAATCAGTAACATTTTCCCCCCTTTGAAAGTGTTGAAAATTATTTCAATACTTTCACATTAACTGCATAATATTTCTCTACTACTATTTTGAAGGTCAATATTTGTTTCAACATATTGTGGTGGTGGACTATATTCTGGTGGAATAGTTGGAACCTCTCTCATGATCATGCGATTGACTGCAATTCTATTAGTAAGTTGTCTCTTTAGACAAACATACGTCAGCATGATCATCAAAAAGACAATTAGTAACAGAAACAAAGTTTTAATTATAGATTTTAACCATGAACTCAGATTCCACCCTAACCCGCTAAAAATTTTTCCCAGCCAATCTTCTGACATATCCTCTCGAATGGTCTCGGTTTCTTCTTCAACTTTACTCAATAGCTCCAGATCATGTTCTATGTCTTGAGTAACATTAGGAATATGAATACAACAATGGTCCAATCTATCCTTGAGGTATCCACACACTCCGTGTTCTTTAAGTAAGAGTAGGTCTAAGGCCATTCTATTTTGAAGAGTCATCCTGGAAGTTGCTTGCAGCTGAATATTTAATTCCTTAAACCCTCTCTTTGTAATGTTTGCCAATTTTTCTACCTGACCTGTTAAATGATAAAGCCATTCTCTATTTCTATATGAAGCTATAGGGTTCAAAAGGGATTCCAGAGCCCAGCCAATTTTTATTCCTGTTGATGGTTCGTTCCATATCTTGTCATCTGTCTCAGATCTCTTAGTCCATTTTAGCCTTAAATTCTCCAAGGGCCCTTTAAATGGTGATTTCTTCCAAATCGGACACAATGTTGGCATGCCTAAAATAATTTGTTTTACCGTACCATCTAATGATAACTGAGTAGTCCAGGTTCCATCACTTAATGCCCAAACCAAATGTCCTGGACTCCGAATGGTAGTTTTTCTACAACTGAAAAAGGTTCCTCTTTTAGGTATGAATGTTTCAGTTAATTTGAGATCATTTTTAAGTCCCCTACACAAGCAGCCATATTTCAAAGCCGCAGCTAAAGGGGGAATTCTTTCTATTGCTGGGTCTGTAGTACTACACTCGTAAATTTTCTCACGTTTCCACCAAGATACTATTTTCTCTTTTATTCCCAATGTGCTCTTTCTGTCATTTACAGATGGCCAGACTGTAAAAACTGATCCGTCCCAAACAATACACCAAGAAGTTTTGGCCATATATTGAAATGGAGACATTATGGCCATAGACCATATTGAATACCCAACTAACTGCGCTTTCTGGGATAGTCTGATTAGTCTCATTACATTTCCATTCCATAATGCTCCGACTCCCGTTAGTTTTGACTTGTACATCATACGAGCACCAACCCCTAGGACTACCCACAGCAAACATATCTCCTAAAGGGGAGGCCGGTGTGAATTGATGATTCAATAATTTCAGACAATCTTCTTCCCTGCCCATCCATTTCCATGGTTTTCTGATGACCTTTACCTGCTCAGACCATTGTGTCACTGGCACTTGTTTACAATGAGTGGTTCTGTTTTTATGTTCCAGGGTGGTTAAATTCATAGTTAGAATTCCCCAAGGGATAGATTCCCCTACTGCTCTTGGTATTGGTAAACAAGCAGTGATCTGAGTAACATTGTGTAAGTGGGCAAATCCTTTAATCAATCCTAACATCAAATTTTCCTCAGCCGATTTTTTTGGAATGCCAATCAATTGTTCTCTTTCTACTTGTCTTTTGTTCCTATTCATCAGTTCCGTCCAGGTTCCCTCCAACATCATCTGCCAAACCAATATAAAAAGAACAATCACAAACTGATATGAAAAATTAGACATGTTTCAGAGTCAGTTTCAAAGTCTTTGGGTCACGGGTAATAATTTTCCATGAAGCGGGTGCCTTCTTCACTCGAGTGTAGTGTATCCAAGCATCTGATTCGGCAATCTTAATCGCCATGAAGGTGGTTAACAGTACCTGGAAGGGTCCTTTCCAGCGTTCTTGCAAGGGTTCAGAAGCCCATGTTTTCACATAGACATAGTCTCCTGGTTGGAAGTCATGGACCGGAACTTCCAAGGATAATGGTCTATTCCACACCACAATCCTCCGAATTACAGCCAAAGTTTTTCCTAGGGAAAGCAAATAGTTATACACATCTTGTTTTCCTTTTACATACATGTTTGGGTTTGGTTCTGGGGACTCATAAGGTTTCCCATACAACAATTCATAAGAACTGACTGAGGTTCCACTCTTTGGCTGTACTCTAATTCGTAATAATGCCAATGGAAGTGCTTGAGGCCATTTTAAATTAGTCTCCTGACAAATTTTACTTATTTGCCTTTTTAAGGTTTGGTTCATTCTTTCTACTTTCCCACTGGATTGTGGTCTCCATGGGGTATGCAAATCCCATGTTATACCCAGAATTTTACTAACATTTTGAATTACCTCTGCAACAAAGTGTGGACCTCTGTCAGAAGAAATTCCAATAGGAACTCCAAACCTTGGAATTATTTCTTGTAGTAAGCACTTTACTACTTCTTTTGCTTGTGTGGAACGACAGGGAAGAGCTTCTGGCCATCCTGTAAAAGTATCAACCCCCACCAGGATGTACTGATACCCATTTTGTCTAGGTAGTTCTGAAAAATCTATTTGCCAATAATCTCCAGGCTCTGTACCAGATTTTATTCGACCTATTTGAACCTTTTTCCTGATCACTGGATTATTTTTTAAACATACTTCACATTTTGCAGTTATAATTTTTACCATTCCTAACATTTTGAGCGATACTACTTGTTTTTGTAAAGAGGCTACTAAGGCTTCTGCTCCCCAGTGACATTCCTGATGTTTCATTTGAATTATTTCTCTCATCAGAACGGGTGGAAGTACCACCTGTCCTTTAGGTGTTACCCACCATCCGGCTTGGTTTTTCTTAGCATTTAATAATTGGCCTAACTTGTCATCCTCTTCTGAATATCTTGGTTCCTCCCTAGGAAGGGTTACTGTTTTGGAGGGAATTAATGCCATTTGTAATGCTCGTTCCTTTGCTACCTTTCTTGCCGCTCTATCGGCAAAATTATTTCCAGCAATTTCCTTTGTGTTTCCAATTTGGTGTGCTTTACAGTGCATGATTGCTACCTGATCTGGTTTTTGAACTGCCTGTAATAATTTTAAAATTTCACCTTGATGTTTGATATTTGATCCCTGAGAGGACAACAATCCTCTTTCTTTCCACAATGCTCCATGGACATGTACCACCCCAAAGGCATACTTTGAGTCTGTCCAAATATTTACTTTCTTCTTTTCACTTAGTTCCAAGGCTCGAATCAAAGCAATAAGTTCTGCTTTCTGAGCTGAGGTATTACTTGCCAATGCTCCTGCTTCTATAACTGTGGTGTCTGTTGTTACCGCATATCCAGCGTATCGGATTCCTTGTTCCACGAAGCTGCTACCATCAGTATACAATTCCCAGTCCGGTTGCTCCAATGGTACATCCTTCAAGTCTTCACGACTGGAATAAACGTACTCAATAGCAGCCAAGCAATCATGTTCCAATTGTCCTTCTTCCTGTATATAACTTAAGAACACTGCTGGATTTACCAGGTTAGTTGTTTTTAAAATTACATCATCTTGTTGAGTTAGTATTACCTGGTATTTCATCATTCTGCTCGGAGATAGCCAGTGTCCCCCCTTTTGTTCTAAAACAGTTTTCACCATATGTGGGACATAGACTGTTATTGTCTTTCCCAAGGTTAATTTCTGAGCTTCTTGTATGACCATTACTGTTGCAGCCACTGCTCGAAGGCAATTTGGCCACCCTTTACTCACTGTGTCCAATTGTTTGGAGAAATATCCAACTGGTCGTTTCCAGCTTCCCATCTTCTGGGTTAACACACCAAGTGCCAAGCGCTGTCTTTCATGGACGAACAGCTGAAAATCCTTAATTAAATCAGGAAGGCCTAAAGCAGGTGCAGACATTAAAACCCGTTTTAACTCCGTAAAGGCCCTTTGCTGTTTTGGACCCCACACAAAAGGAGAGTTCTTTTGGGCTTCATACAACGGTTTAGCTATTAGACCGTAGTTCATGATCCAAAGACGGCACCACCCTGCCATTCCCAAGAATGCTCTGAGTTCATGGATGTTTTTCGGCTCAGGTATACTACAAATAGTCTCTTTGCGATCCTTTCCCAATTGTCGCTGACCTTTTGAAATCTCAAAGTCCAGATATATCACAGTCTGACATGCTATTTGAGCTTTCTTCCTGGATACCTTGTACCCACTTAGTCCTAGAAAATTTAAGAGATCAATGGTTACCTGTATGCAGGTAAATCTTTCTTCTGTAGCAATCAGGATGTCATCCACATATTGTAAAAGTAAATGTTCAGGCCTTGGTTTGTCCTGTTTCCAGATTTCAAGCTCTTTTGCCAGCTGATTTCCAAAAATTGTTGGGCTATTTTTAAATCCTTGGGGTAATCTTGTCCATGTCAATTGCATCTTTCGCCCAGTTTGTGGATTTTCCCATTCAAAAGCAAACAACTTTCTGCTTTCTTTCTCCAAGGGTATGCAAAAGAAAGCATCTTTCAAATCAAGCACTGTAAACCACTGATGAGTCTCCTTTAACGCTGTTAACAACATATAAGGATTTGCTACTACTGGATATATGTCCTTGACTATTTGATTCACTGCTCTCAAATCTTGCACCAACCTATATTCACCTGAGGGTTTTTTGACTGGTAAAATAGGAGTATTATATTCTGATTCACATTCCTCCAAAATTTTATACTCTAAAAATTTGTCAATCAATTTTTTCAGCTCCTGCCTAACTTCTGGTTTAATTGGATATTGTTTAATTTTTACCGTTCCTGCACCTTCCTTTAAATCCATTTTTACAGGTGCTGCTAATTTTGATTTACCAGGAATATCTGTTTCCCACACTGTAGGAATTACTGCAGAGTCCACCTCCGGTGGAATTTCCTGCTCCTCCACCTTCTCTTGTATCATCAGGATTTCTCCTGTTTTTGACTCAGGTACTTTCAAAAAGAGTTCTCCTTCCTCAAAGACAATCTGTGCATTTAATTTAGATAACAAATCCCTTCCTGACAAGGGTATTGTACCTTCTGGTACATACAAAAATTCATGTGTAATTATTTTATTTCCAAATTTCAAATCTAGAGGTTGCAGGAATGGTCTATTTTCCTCTTTCCCTGTTGCTCCTACTATGTTTGCTGTTTTTGTTCCAATTTTTCCTTTACAAGTATTTAATACCAAGAATGTCGCTCCTGTATCCACTAGAAATTTAACTTCTTTTTCTCCCAGCTTAATTATAACCAGAGGCTCAGCTGGGTTCCCCTCCGGTCCCCTTCATTCATCCAAAACCATCATTCTGGCTACCTCCTTCCGAATATTTCCTCCTGAACATTGCTCATTTTTAGGACAATCTCTTTTCCAATGTCCTTCCTCCCTACACAAAGCACACTGATTCACTCCTAAGGGGGTGTTAAAACTTCGATTGCTAAAATTCCTAAATCCTTCCCGTCCACTGACACCTCGTCCTCTTCCTCTACCTCGTCCTCTGTCTGCCGTTCCTGTCATTACGGCCAGTAATCTATTTTCTCTGGTTTTCCTTTCCTCTTTTTCCCTGTTATTATATACTTTCCATGCTGCCTCCAGCATTTTATTCAAACTCCTTGAATCCTCTCCCTCCAGCTTCTGAAGTTTCTTTCTTATGTCCGGTGCCGACTGTCCCATGAAAATCAAAGCCAACTGTATCTGGGCTGCCTCTGTATCTACTCTTAAATCACTATATTTTCTGGCAGCTTCTTTCAGCCTCTCCAGGAACGCTGAGGGAGATTCATTCTTATCTTGTCTCACCTCATATATTTTAGACCAATTCAGAGATTTAGGCATAGCATGTTTAACTCCATATAAAATCCATTTCTGATACCGTCTCAGCTTTTCTCTATGTTCCACATTATTTGGATCCCACTGCGGATCCCCAGACGGAAAATTCTGCTCTAATGTTCCACCTGTTGTCCCACTTACTACAGCCACTTCTGCCTGTGCTTTCCCAGTCTTTAGTACCATCTGCTTTTCTGTATCATCTAACAAATTATCCAAGATCACCTGTAAATCACTGCAGTCCGGATTTTGCGTTCTGATTGTAGTATCCACCACTCTACCTACTCTCTCAGGATCTTCTCTATATACTCCAGCTGCCTGCTTCCAAGCCATCAAGTCTGTAACTGAAAAGGGCACTTTTACATATACCGGCCTGTCATTCCCAACTCCCTGCCGCAATGGAGCTATTCTCTGTGCCTGCTGTCGGGTCCTCCGAGAAATGGGAGTATGAATTACAACTTCAGACGGTCCTTCCCCCACATCCTCTATTCCACTGCTTTCTGGTTCTTCTATCTGTTCCCTATGCTCTTGATCCCAATTCCTCCCTCTCCTAGGGGGGGATATATCCAACTCTGGCCCTTCATTTTCTCTGGGGACAGTTATTTCCTTTAAACACTCTTTTCCAGTATCACACGTCAAACAACATTTCTTCTCTTTCTTATTATCAGACGTTATAACCATCACCAAATTGTCTCTATTAATTAGCTTACATTCTTCCTGCCAGTCCCGTCTCTGTCTTAGATAAAAAAATAAAACCACATATGGTATTTCACTCCATTTCCCTTCCCTTCTACAAAACAACATTAACTGCAGAATGGTATTATAATTCAGTGTCCCATTCATGGGCCACCTTTCCTGATCCTCTAATGTATACAGAGGCCACCAATGATTACAATATTCAATCATTTGATTTTTCCGCAAATCATCCTGAAAATCTCTCCAATGTGCTAATAAACATCCTAACGGAGAAGTTTTTGGTATCTTTCCATCAGTGGACAGATTTCCCATACTCTTACTCTTAAATAATTTGGCCAATGCCATTATGTTTATACCCTATACCAAGTAGCTAGTATATATATCAAATATCAAAAATCAATTATCAATTATCAAATGTCCAATACCAAACTAAATATCAAATGCCAAATATCAAATACAAAATTTCAAATACCAAATGTATACATCAAATACCAGATATCAAACAAATACAAATAACAATTGTTGCCAGGTAATGGAGTCCACCTAGTCGACTAGGGCATGGACAAAGCCGACTTCCCTAGGCAAGAGTCATAACCAATATCCCCTGGCAAATTATATATATATATCAAATACCAAATATACAAATTACAGTTGTTGCCAGGTAATGGAGTCCACCTGCTCGACTAGGGCACGGACAAAGCCGACTTCCCTAGGCAAGAGTCATAACCAATATCCCCTGGCAAATTATTAACCAACAAAATGTATTCACACTTTATAACTTCCAGCCTCAGTCAGAGCTGTACCATACAATATATAATTACTCAAACCCGACACTTCATTCTTCCAAACTCCACACTCAGTTCGTGCACGTCTCACACTTACAGCACTCACACTCACACCTTTCCACAAAAATACACATATATTCTTAAAGATTCCTTAAAATTGGGACTCAAACTCAAAGTTTCCAAAATGCTTTTGAAGCTGGGACTTTAACCCAGAATCCTCAAAAGTTGTGGGACTCTAACCCACTCCCAAATTGTCCAACCCAGCAATAGCTTTCGCTTATGTCTTACGGGCAGACACCTAGGCTTCCACTTCCTTCAGGATCCTTCAGTCCAACCCTGCGCAGCTTTCACCGCGTCTGACAGGCAGACGATACGGTGGGACTCTAACCCACCGGTGGGACTCTAACCCACTTTGGTGGGACTCTAACATACTATAGTGGGACTCTAACGCACTATCCCTAATATTTCAAAGAAAAGAAGTGTCTTACCAAAATCCAGGGGACGTCGCAAAGAGCCTTATGGATCAGGGATCGATGGGTATCCCCGAGAAATCCTCGGTGCCGGCTGGAACCGATCAGGTCCCCGACTCCTCCGGTCTCTCTCAGCGAGGTCCCATCTGGGTTGCCAGAAACTGTTGCCGAAAAACTCGGAATAAAGAACTTATCGACACCAATTTAGTGCAGATAAGCAGACACTTCTTTATTGATGGCCGGGTGCGCGGGTGAGTCCTCTCACGAACCACGCACACCGAACTCCAAAATCATACACCTTATATTGAACTTACTCATTCATATTCATTAGATTTCCAAGAAGTCATTAGCCTACATTAGCATATGTTAATGTCCTTTACACATGCGCATTGAAGGTCTCTGGTGGTCCTCTAGAGTCCTCTGGTGGTCTTTCATAGTCTTCCTCACTTGTCCGCTTCTTGACCTCCTTCAGGTGATTCTGCGCAGTCTGGTCCTTGGTAAATAACTAACTATATCAGTTTCCATTAATTTGAAATTCTGACATCTTCTCCATTCTTCTAGTTTGCTATAGTATACTCCCACTGACAAACACTATATCACTAGTTTGCTATAATATACTCCTGCTGACAAACACTATATCACTAGTTTGCTATAATATACTCCTACTGACAAACACTATGTCAAAATCATCTTAAATCTCAAGCTTGTCATCTAAGTTCTAAATGTTCCTACTAAATGATTTTGACCAATTCCTCCGGCCTTGGTAACAGGTTATACAGAGAGTTTCACAGCAGCTGTCGGTTGTTAATTAAATGTGCAAAATGCAATAAAAATACCTTTGCTAAACTATTTCTTACCATTTCATATTCTTAATAAACATGACTTATCCTAACTACTATCAAATCAATAATAAATCAAAGCTACTAACCAATCAATAACAAATCAATAACATAATCAATAACCAATCAGTAACACTAGGATTTTTATTTTTTTTTTTAAGGTGAGGAAGGATGAGAGGAAATGGCCTCAAGTTGCACCAGGGGAGGTTTAGATTGGATATTTGAAAAAATTTCTTTACTGAAAGGGTTGTCAGGCATTGGAACAGGCTGGCCAGGGAAGCAGTGGAGTCACCATCCCTGGAGGTGTTCAAAAAAACACGTAGACATGGCACTTCAGGACATGGTTTAGTGAGCATGGTGGTGTTGGGTTGATGGTTGGACTCGATGATCTTAAAGGTCTTTTCTAACCTAAATGATTCTATGATTCTATGAAGAAAGAGGTTTTCTACCTTTGTAGTCAGATGTAAAAGACACCTAGCAAAGAGATAGAGGAGGAGGTGGTACAGAGGAGTCTCAGAAGTCAGGTGGAGTCAGGCTGCTATATTTAGCTGTGGCAAGAGAAGACAAGCATTTGGCTTTGCAAAGTGAAAGGATAGAAGAAACCTATTTGGAAATAAAGAAGGCTGAGTGGGGTTTAAAGAAACTCTAGAAAGGTGGAAGGAGAGAGAGAGAAAATGAGGGAGAAACTGAGCTGTCATCTATTTGGTTTTTTCCTCATATTGGTTCTTTTTCTTGCTTCTGAGTTCTATATATAACTCTAAATATACCTTTTATACTATAAAGAAATCTAGTAATGACTTCAGAATTGAGAGTATGCTGAAAATTATTTTGAAAGAATGACTAAGACTCATTTCATATGATAAATTTTTTATTTCATGCAATAATTATGTTTAAAAGCTAGGAATTAAGTTTTTGCCACAGTGACTCCTTGGAGGGGAGCTGACTTTCCATTCAACAGTTTCTAATTGGAGAGAGGGAGAATGACTCTTTTCTACAGAAGTAATATTTTTTTTAGCACAAATATAGCTGGAAGGTTGATTTACATGAGGACACTGTGTGAGCTCTTAGTGAGATTTTTCTGTATGATTAGCTTTTAAAACATGTTTTTATTTAATTAAACATGCTTTTATTTCACTTCAGAGAGAAAACATTCATATGCCATACAGTTCAAAATTAATTTTTGTGCAATACTGAGTACTAACTGTGATCTTGCCATAATGTGCTGATTGTGGAGAGGAGAAAAAGCTTTCTGTAATCTGCCCAGAGACTGTTTCTTCAGCAATCTCCAAGCTTGCTGTTTGATGATATCTTTTCAGATAGTTCATGAATGAAGCAAATCCATGTTAATCTATTTTAATGGTATTTGCATGCAATCCATTTTATATGTCTAACAGATTTGCTCCATAAAAATCTTCCCAGAACTCTGTTGAACAGGAATTCAGAAAACAACCTCTAAACGCCATGATAATGCACAATTATAATTTTTCTCAAGGTTAAAAACTGTAGGTTAATGTTTACAGTTTTCAAGACTGTCAGTTTTGAAACTCCAAAGTACTTCAGAATGGCTTTTACCTGAATGTTAAGGTCTCTAACTAGTCTAAAACTAAAGTCCTGAGCTTGAGAGCTGGTCTCCTAGAAATACTGGGTCAGTACTCAATACCTAAGACTTCCATGCCGCGACTGAGAGTCGGGACACAGCTTGATGCAAGCAGAGGGTCCGTTTTATTGCATATAACACTTGTTTATATAGAAAATTAGAAGACGCGTTTTTTAAACTGATTGGTTATTATGCTTCAAAGTTCTTATCAGCGAGCGCTAATTGGTAGCTACTTAACTTTAACAATTGGACTGTCAGCAACTAAGCTATTTTTGCAAAAGACTCTAAGTTCCAGCACCTTATCGAACATGACTCACGGGTCAATAATTCTTCACCACCTCGGCGCCTCTCTATTTCCCTTATCAGGCCTCCCAAGGTTTATAGCCTAGGAGTTCCAGCACATCCCTTTCTAACAACGGAGCAGTACCCGCCGTCCTGTCTGATTCCTTCAAGTCTCTCCCCACACTTCCACATCTGCCTGGATGTAAAAAACAACCAGGGTCCGAGTACTGAGCAGGGATATGTTCTCTTTGGATTCCAGGGAAATGAAGTGCTGTCTTCAAGCACTTCATTTAATTTTTGATTGTGAGCAATGGGCCAATGTAGCAAGAGACTACTGCTGCATTACTTTGGAAGTGAGTTGAACTGCTTTCAAATAGCATTGTCTTCTGCCTCCCTACAGCCTAAAAGTAAGTTTGGCATGGGTGCTATGGAAAAACACTTGTAAAGAGAAAAAATTCACATTTGTGAAATCCATGCAATAAGATGGAAGGTTTAAAATATGCTTTTCTATTTGGTCTTCCTCCAAGACAGTTTTTGGCCAAAACCCACCCCAAACAAACCATAGTTCCACTTAGCCACTTGGTAACAATAACTTCTAATACCAAGTAAGTAAAAATAATATCATATTAGGTAAAAGACAAGCAACTGTTTTGGTGCAACCAGTGTATAAAGTAGTGCTTTTTATTTCTGACACCTAGTGCTTTGCTCTAACAAGAAAATTTTTTTTTTCAATGCACAGCATCAAAGCAGAAATGAGGTGCAAGCAGAGAGAGGAAATAAGTTAGCACTGTGTTTGAAGCAGCATGTGAGTGTTTCCATCTAAGATAGGACAAGATTCTGTAATGTGCAGCCCAGACTGCAGCGCTTGGTTGTGGCCATGTTTTGCCCGACAGGTTCTAGGCTCTGCTTGGTAGGGGAGAGGCTGGTGGTACAGTCTGACTCCGCTTCAACCCTGATGCAGGATTTCTTTCATTCAGTTATGAAAAGATCAAATTCTAATCTTTCTCTTTAGACCTGAAAAGAGGTTCTGTACTGTGGATCCTACTTTGGAGGGTTTCAGCCTTGCTTGTCATGTTAAAATCTTCTCATTTCAGAAAAATGAGCCTAGTGTGTGCCTTTTCTAAGGGCTGCATCCCTGACCATTGTTTGACCAGCTGTTTCTTATTGTCCTGGGAACAAAAATTTGGAGACCTAAGGCACAAACTACTCCTATAATAGCCACATCTGTTCTGATTAGGTAATACCCAATGAAAAAGAGTTTATGAAGAAATGCAGAAGTGCTCACTTAGATGATATCTTATTGGGTTTGAGGAAAACAGTGGCTCTGTTCAAGAAGTGTCTGATTTAAGAACAGTCAAAATTTTGATCATGTGATGGGATAGTCTTACAGAAAGCATCAACAGCAGAGCATTAAGGACTGCATTGATACCAACAAGTAACCACATTCTAGTACCAAAATCTCCCAGGAAACAACTGTCACTCTTTTTTACTTGTACCTTGTAACAGATTACTAATTTCCAGAATTAGAGCAGTATATGGAAACACTACTCCTCTAAACTGTACTGGTATGCCAGCAGGAACAAGAAAAGGCAATTGCTTCCTAGTTCAACAGACTTTTCAAGAAAATATATATTGTTTTTCTTGAATTCTGTTTAATGAGCTACCAGGCCCCATTCATAAAAATATGTTCTTTGATCCTGAGAAGATAGCCAAATCAAGCTATCTAAAGTCTCACTGATGTGCAGAGAAAAATCAAGGTGCCAGAATCGAGGGCTAGATGATAGCAAAGACTGCACTGCACAGGACAGGTACATTTTGACCTGCTTAATCACAACAATTAGAATAGAAGATGCATCCTGATTATATGCCCAATATTTCAGAAGTTTTCACATGCGAGGCTGGGGGTCTTCTTAGAGAACATCCTATTATCTTACCCTAAGTCCAGTTGGCTTTCACAAATGTGAAATGCTGTTTTACATTCACAGTCACCACTAATATTTCACACACACACACACACACAGAGCATCTCCCTTATCTTCCTTCTCTGTAGCATGTGGGCTTCCTCTCAGTGGCAGTACACTTGACTAAAGTGTAAAGAATCATGTGGAAACCAGTCTAAAAACAGTTGCTGGAGGCATTTCACTTCCTTTGTGCAGACATGGCAGATCAGTTATCAAATGACAGATGAGAACAGTTTTTCTGACACTTTAATTCCTTGCCTTTTCACGTTTTTCCTTTGTAAGAGGAATTATAACCATTCATATGAGGACATTTAGAAAATGAAATTGTTTTCATTACTATGTCTAGATGACACAATTTGTCATGTCAACACAAGGAAGAAGCTTCTACAGATTCCCTTTTTTTAAGAAGGAGCTCTGTACCCTTGCTGAGATAAAAAGATTGAGAAAGCTTGGTAGTGCTTACCTCCATCATACCATCTGTTCAGACCCAGAGCTGACTTGATTCAGTTTAACACATTCATCCAGCCAGTTTAAAGGACTTGAGGCTTAGGGTATGCGTATTCTTGCAATTTGCAGCCAGAGGTTATATTGCTACTGCTCATGACACACCTGGGGAAAAGAAATGCCTGTGACTGAATAGCTAATCAGGCTTTAAGCCTCAACTGTGTGTTAACTTGGTTCATGCTGCTGGATTTAGTGAACTATGAAAAGCATTCTTTATCTTACACAGAGTATATCATATTAAGGATAAATTGCATTTCAGCAAATATTTTCCTTCCAAGGGGTAGATTTTTCACTTCATATTATTCTTCATAACATAATGAAATTGCACTAATTTGATTACCTAATTTCCTTCTAGTGTATGGTAACAGGGTTTGCAGATAGCAGAGAAGTAATGTAAGTTTAATCATTTGATAGTTTGACCTGTCTCATATGGTATTCTGATAAGCAATCTGGGAAGTATGGCCTAGATGAAACTACAGCTAGAAGACCCTGAAAGCATGCTGGAGTATAAGAATAGAATTCATAACAATTGCAACTAATTGAAGAAACATCCTGAAAAAATAGGATGCAGTTCAATACAGATGAATACAAAATACCACTCTTGGGATTAATCAACTGCTAAAATACAGGATGGGAAATAACTGCTAACCAGTAGATTACTAGCAAAGGATTTGAGAATTATAATGGTTCACAAGTTGAACATCAGTCAAAAAATTATGTCAGTGGGGAAGGGGGAAGCAAAGCCCATGCTTGGATGAATAGACAGGGGTGGTGTAAGTTAAGATTAATTCCTCTCTTTTTAGCACTAGTAAGGCTTTAGCTAGACCACTGTGTCCAGCCTTCTTTAGGTACCACAGCTAAAGAAGAATGCAGGCCAGCTGGGAGAAAAGCCAGAGAAGATCAGCAGGGATGATTTAGAGATATACAAAACATGACTGGTAAGGAAAGAACTAAAAATTTGGGATTGTTTATTCTAGAGAAGAAAAAATTGTCAGGAGACATGATAAATCTTCCAATACATAAAATATTGCTGCAGAGAGGAAAAGGTTATTCATTCAGAATAGTACAAGAAGTTATAGGTGTAACTTAAGCAAGGGAGATTTAGGTTAGATTTTAGGAAAATATTTCTAAAGACAAGAACGATCACATATTGGAAAAGACCATGTTGGGGAAGTATGGAGTATTCAGGGAGAGAGGTTAGACAAACCTCTCAAATTATGTTGGTATATTTGATTATGTCCTGTCTGTTCTGACCTGAAATCATGCTTAGTGGCTATGTAATTGTTATTTGGAAAGCTCAGTAAAAAAAGAGGGTTCTCTGTGTAAGCACACAGCCAAGAGAAGCTTCAGGAATATTTGTCTCATACAAAGTGTAAGAGACTGAATTCTTATCCTGAATCATTTGCCTCAAAGATTGTCAGGTGTGGGGGACTGGACCACCATCTCAAGGAACTGTGAACTGCTTATCTTGAGCCCTTTGTCTCTAAGATGGCCTGTTTAAGCAGGACACTCCTCTGTCAATAAGGATGATTACCAGGCCATTGAGGCATCCAGAGGAGGAAACTGGGACGGAGCTAATAAGATACTGGTTTCTGGTGTTGATCACACGAAGGTCGTGTGATGGACGAAACCTGCAGTGCATGACATCATTGAAATATGCCCTATAAAAAACTCATAGAGACAAGCTGTGGGGGCCGCCTTCACCACCAAAGAATTGAAGACTGAGGACCAACGGGACGCCGCTAGATCCGTGGTGGTGACTATCCTCTCAATCCTATCCCGACTGCTTGCTTAATTTCTACCTTTTCTTCCATTCTATCCTACTGCTACCATTTTCCACTTTTGATAATAAAACCTATTTTGACTATACGGCATTTGACCTCGTTTGTGTCTTAATCTCGCTCTTGGGATCATATCGAAACCTTCCCCGACATTGGATCGGGACACAAAGCCCCACTTGCTGTCAGTGTAGCTCTGGTACTAAAGGTTCTTGATTAATTCACCACTGTTAAATGAGTCTAGACTTAACTTTTGTTCAATCAGGTTTGACTTTTGCACAATATAATCTTTTTTTCCATGATTAGAGTTGTTGCCTATATTCTCCCTTCCTAATCTTGCCTATGTTTCTGAGCGGTATAGTGCATATTTATTCACTAGTCTGTGAATAAATACCACCTCAGCCTCCAAGCTCTCTTTGTAGATGCATTCATACCAGCCAGAAAATTTGTACTTTAGGTATTCAAGGTAGAAATCTATAGATAATCTGAGGCATTGGGTCTTTATGCGAGATGATGTCTTTGGGTTTGCCCTTCAACCAAGTAATTTAACATATTTTTCTTTTAAAACTGCATTCCACACAGGGTGACCAGGAGCCACATGCTCTCTGTCCATAGCTACGTGATATTATACTGGATTGCTCAAATCTATCTGAATGTTCATGGGTTTTGGTGATCACAGGGGGCCACTACTCCAAAAGCCACATGGTATTATTGTGGAAACGGCAAATGTCTCATCACTACTGAAGCTCTTTCCTTGCCTTCCCCCCGTCCTGTTTGGAACCTGAAATAATCCTGTGATCTGAAAACTGAAAGGCTGACTGATATTTGTGAAATATAGATTAGACCTAAGCACTGGAATGGCCAGGTGTGGGAGAGCAACACTCCACTGTCTGCTGCCAGTCTCGGTAATGTAGCTGTGTCGTGGTTTAACTCCAGCCAGCAACTAAGTACCACGCAGCCGCTCACTCACTTCCCCCATCCAGTGGGATGGGGGAGGAAATCAGGAAAAAAGGTAAAACTTCTGGGTTGAGATAAGAACGGTTTAATAGAGCAGAAAAGAAGAAACTATAATGATAATGATAACACTAATAAAATGACAACAGTAGTAATAAAAGGATTGGAATGTACAAATGATGCACAGGGCAATAGCTCACCACACGCCGACCGACACCCCGCCAGTCCCCGAGCCGTGATTCCCTGCCACCCCCCACTTCCCAGTTCCTAAAGTAGATGGGACGTCCCATGGTATGGAATACACCTTTGGCCAGTTTGGGTCAGGTGCCTTGGTTGTGTCCTGTGCCAACTTCTTGTGCCCTGGCTGGCCATGAGAAGCTGAAAAATCCTTGACTATAGTCTAAACAATGCTGAGCAACAACTGAAAACATCAGTGTTATCAACATTCTTCGCATGCTGAACTCAAAACATAGCACTGTACCAGCTACTAGGAAGACAGTTAGCTCTATCCCAGCTGAAACCAGGACAGTATCCACCCCTTATTCTATACCATTGACGTCATGCTCAGTTCCCATAACTTTAGTTACATCCTGATTAATCATCACCACCTTTCCAGTCCTTTGAGACATATGAACAATGATATATATATATACACACACAGAGATATTATTCCTTTAGTTCATGAGTTAAGTTCATAAAACATTTGTTGAGTTCAATTAGTTTCCGACTACGGGCTCCATCTGTCATACCAGTCTGTCTGGGCAGGAGGAATGGTGCAAAGTCCTCTCAGTCAGTAGAGCAGAATTGGGCTTCAGTGCGGTGTGACGAGCAGCTGACATTTGACGTAGCAGGAGGATGGTGTGCACTGTTGGATTGTTGCATGCTGGAGTCAGTTCTGGTTCCATCACTATTGCGTTTTGCTCAGTTTTATCGCAGTTCTTTCTTGCTTGATCCAAGTGATTCTTACTATAGTACTATGGATATAGCATATAACAATTATAATAATGATAACATACAGTAACAGGGTTATATAGCAACTAATATAATACAGTTTAATTTTGGATATTTTCACCTAAAATCAAATCCCCTTGAGGCACACATCAGACTTCTCCATCTTTTTGCATCACCCACCAAGTGCACCCAGGCCCTTGAGCAAAAGCAATCCCATGAATGGGTTTACCTTTGCCTGAGTCAGGGGTAACCCAGACTGTTTTCCCTAACATATTTTTCATGTGCACTACAGGGACTTTATCCCCTTCTACAGTATGTAAAAATTCTGATTAGGCAGGGGTACTCCGATTGGCAGATCCTCTGGTGTTGACTAACCAGGTGGCTTTTGCTAAATGTGTATCCCAACGTTTGAAAGTTCCACCCCCCATTGATTTCAATGTAGTCTTTAACAGTCCATTATATCGCTCGATTTTCCCAGAGGCTGGTGCATGATAGGGAATATGATACACCCACTCAATGCCATGCTCTTTGGCCCAGGTGTCTACGAGGTTGTTTCCGAAATGAGTCCCGTTGTCTGACTCGATTCTTTCTGGGGTGCCATGTCGCCACAAGACCTGCTTCTCAAGGCCCAGGATAGTGTTCCGGGCAGTGGCATGGGGTACAGAATATGTTTCCAGCCACCCGGTGGTTGCTTCCACCATTGTCAGCACATAGCGCTTGCCTTGGCGAGTTTGTGGGAGGGTGATATAGTCAATCTGCCAGGCTTCCCCATATTTATATTTCAGCCATCGCCCTCCATACCACAGGGGCTTTAACCGCTTGACTTGCTTAATTGCAGCACATGTTTCACATTCATGGATAACCTGCGCGATAGCGTCCATGGTCAAGTCCACCCCTCGATCTCGAGCCCATCTATATGTTGCATCTCTTCCCTGATGGCTTGAAGTATCATGGGCCCACCAAGCCATAAATAGCTCACCCTTATGTTGCCAGTCCAGGTCCACCTGAGCCACTTCAATCTTGGCAGCCTGATCCACCTGTTCGTTGTTTCGATGTTCCTCAGTGGCCCGATCCTTGGGTACATGAGCATCTACATGACGTACTTTTACAACCAGATTCTCTAGCCGGGATGCAATATCTTGCCAGAGTGTGGCAGCCCAAATGGGTTTACCTCTGCGCTGCCAGTTGTTCTGCTTCCATTGCTGTAGCCACCCCCACAGGGCATTTGCCACCATCCATGAGTCAGTATAGAGATAGAGCACTGGCCACTTTTCTCTTTCAGCAATGTCTAACGCTAGCTGGATGGCTTTCACCTCTGCAAACTGGCTCGATTCACCTTCTCCTTCAGCAGTTTCTGCGACTTGTCGTGTAGGACTCCATACAGCAGCCTTCCACCTTCGATGTTTTCCCACAATGTGACATGACCCATCAGTGAACAGGGCATATTGCCTCTCATTTTCTGGCAGTTTATTATACAGCGGGGCTTCTTCAGCACGCGCCACCTCCTCCTCTGGTGACATTCCAAGATCTTTGCCTTCTGGCCAGTCCGTGATCACTTCTAAAATTCCTGGGCGACTGGGGTTTCCTATGCGAGCCTGTTGTGTGATCAGTGCGATCCACTTACTCCACGTGGCGTCAGTCGCGTGATGTGTAGAGGAGACCCTCCCTTTGAACATCCAGCCCAGCACTGGCAGTCGGGGTGCTAAGAGGAGCTGTGTTTCAGTACCAACCACTTCTGAGGCGGCTCGAACTCCTTCATACGCTGCCAGTATCTCTTTTTCAGCCTCGGGTTTCCCCAGGTGCTTTCTGCCAAAGGCTCCAGGTAGGGCCATTCACCCCAGATGCAGTGTAGAGCACGTTTTTAACATCTTGTCCTGTCCGGACTGGTCCAAGAGCTACTGCATGAACAATCTCCCCATTAATTTGTTCAAAGGCTTGTTGTTGCTCAGGGCCCCATTTAAAATCATTCTTCTTCCTGGTCACTTGATAGAGAGGGCTCACAACCAGACTGTAATTTGGAATATGCATTCTCCAAAACCCCACGACACCTAAGAAGGCCTGTGTGTCCTTTTTATTAGTTGGGGGAGACATAGCTGCTATTTTGTTAATTACGTCCATTGGGATCTGGCGACGTCCATCTTGCCATTTTATTCCCAAAAACTGGATCTCCTGTGCAGGTCCCTTGACCTTACTTTCTTTTATGGCGAAACCAGCTTTCAGAAGGATTTGGATTATTTTCTTCCCTTTCTCAAAGACTTCTTCTGCTGTGTTGCCCCATACAATGATGTCATCAATGTATTGCAGGTGTTCCGGAGCTTCACCTTTTTCCAGTGCAGTCTGGATTAGTCCATGGCAAATGGTGGGGCTGTGTTTCCACCCCTGGGGCAATCGATTCCAAGTGTACTGGACACCCCTCCAAGTAAAGGCAAATTGTGGACGACACTCTGCTGCCAGAGGGATTGAGAAGAATGCATTAGCAATGTCAATTGTGGCATACCACTTGGCTGCCTTTGACTCTAGCTCGTATTGAAGTTCTAGCATATCTGGAACGGCAGCACTCAGCGGTGGGGTAACTTCATTCAGGCCGCGATAGTCAATGGTTAATCTCCATTCCCCATTAGACTTCCGCACTGGCCATATGGGACTATTAAAGGGTGAGGGAGTTTTGCTGATCACTCCTTGGTCCTCCAGTTGGCGAATCAATTTGTGGATGGGAATCAGAGAGTCTCGGTTGGTGCGATATTGCCGCCGGTACACCGTCGTGGTAGCAATTGGCACTTGTTGTTCTTCAACCTTCAGCAATCCCACAGTCAAAGGATCTTGAGAGAGACCAGGCAGGGTAGACAACTGTTCAGTGCCCTCCGTCTCCAAGGCAGCTATACTGAAAGCCCATCGATACCCCTTCAGGTCCTTAAAATACCCCCTACTGAGATAGTCTATGCCAAGGATACACGGAGCCTCTGGACCAGTCACAATGGGGTGTTTCTGCCATTCTTTCCCAGTTAGGCTTACTTCAGCTTCCAATACAGTTAACTCTTGAGATCCCCCTGTTACACCAGAAATACAGATGGATTCTGCCCCTTTATAACTTGATGGTATTAGAGTGCACTGTGCACCGGTGTCTACTAGAGCCTTATACTCCTGTGGGTCTGATGTGCCAGGCCATTGAATCCACACAGTCCAATAGACCCGGTTATCCCTTTCCTCCACCTGGCTGGAGGCAGGGCCCCTCTAATTCTGGTTAGAGTATTCAGTATTCACTTCTCGTAGAATTGGCTCAGAAGTCCCTTCAAGAGGATCGGAAATAAAGTCAGCCCTTCTACTCTGTTTGGAAACTGGAGCGGCACTTTTCCTGGTAGAATCCCCTTTTGTGGTGGTTTTTCCTCGCAGTTCACGTACCCGTGCATTTAGGACCGAGGTAGGTTTTCCGTCCCATTTCCTCATGTCCTCTCCCTGATCACATAGGTAAAACCACAGGGCACCTCGCGGTGTGTACCTTCTATATTCTGTCTCTCAGGCAGAAGACTGCTCACTCCTAATAGCTGAGACATTGGTCCTTCCAGGTGGGGAATAGGACATATCCTTTTTGAATTGCTGGAAATCCTCGGACAGCTTCTCCACAGCTGAAATGCAGGCTTGTAGGGAGGAGGAGAGATTTTCTTCGTATTGACGCAGCTGGCGAGACACTTCCTCCACTGTTGGTGCCTCTTCATCCTTCCAGGACATTACTGCCAATGCGTTGGCATAGGACGATGGTGCGCTCCGTACAAACTTCCGCCACATGGGTAGTGTGCATTGGACTTCGTCTGGGTCTTTGGGTAACTGTTGGTTGTCCGGGTCATGATGAATCGCCTCTAGCACGGCTAATTCCCTCAGATATTGAATACCTTTTTCCATGGTGGTCCACTTGCTTGATTGACATATAACATCTTCCTTAAAGGGGTACCTTTCCTTCACACTTGACAGGAGTCGCCTCCAGAGGCTGATGGCTTGTGTCCCTCTTCCAAGTGCCTTGTCAATGCCACCTTCCCTGGCAAGTGATCCCAGCTGCTTGGCTTCCCTACCTTCTAATTCCAAGCTATTGACCCCATTGTCCCAGCATCGGAGGAGCCAGGTGATAATATGCTCACCTACACGGTGGCCAAAATCTTTTCGCAAATCCCGCAGCTCACTCAAGGATAGGGACCGGGTTATTACCTCTGGTTCTGCCTCTTCCTCCGGTTCCCGTGATGACCCTGGTTTACCATTATCCTTTGCTAAGCGAACTGATGTTTTTGTATATTTCCTTTTCTGTACAGGGGCAACCGATACTGGTCCAGGTTGGTCCTCTGGTTCAGTTGCAGTATCGCTCGCCGGGTTCTGGATAACCGCAGTGTCTGTTGCCGAGGTTTGGGTAGCAGCAGTGCTCCTTGCTAGGCCTGGAGGGGCCACAGCGCCCATTGTTGAGGATTGGGTGGCCGCGGTGGTCATCGTTTCGTTGTTAGGTCTAGAGACTTTCTCTTCCCTTTGAGGGTACTGAGTAGTGTCAAACAGGGCTCGATAGGC
This sequence comes from Astur gentilis, assembly GCF_929443795.1. Lineage (NCBI taxonomy): Eukaryota > Metazoa > Chordata > Aves > Accipitriformes > Accipitridae > Astur > Astur gentilis. The sequence continues at coordinate 36,797,025 of NC_064918.1, forward strand.
ATGGGCCAGGCCCCAGCATGTTGCAGTGATTTGTATCTCTCTGGAGCTGCTGGGGTGACAGCATACCTTTTCCAAATATTTTACTAGTTCTTCTGGATGCCGCACTTGTTCAGGGGTGAATTTCCAAAACATTGGAGGTGCCCACTTTTCTAGGTACTTGCCCATACTACCCCACACACCCTGCCACTCATAATTATCTAGCCTGGGGGCACATCTCTGGGTGATCTTCTTAAATAGCTGTTTAACCTTAAACGAGAGCTGAACCACATTCAGAAGTATGCTAATTCCTGGCAGTAGGGCTAGGACTGTGCTAGTCCCAACACCCCAGGAATATTCAAATTTTCCAAAATTCTCCAACACCATTGCAACTGGACTGAAGGAGAAAGGAGAGGGGAAGAAAGATACCCCACCCATAGACTGGTTTTCCATGGAGGAATGGTAAATGGTATAATTATTAATAACTTCCCACAGGTGGCTCCTGCCATATAAAGGTGACAATGCTAAGTGCAAATACCGGATTAATCCCACAGCCGATGACTTTATCATACCATAAACCAGTGTTATACCACACATCAAAGCAAAAATCCACCTCCCACGGATGATAAGCAGTAGAAGAGGAACTATATACAGCAAGCGAGGTTATACATAACAGAGCTTTAAAAGCCAGAGCAACAACTCTAAGAACTCATAAATCAACATAATGAATGCTTGGAACAAATTTGTTTTAACAAGCTCTGGTCAGGTTTGTCATTATCTCAACCCCTCGAGCCCCACGTTGGGCGCCAAAATGGACTGTCGTGGTTTAACTCCAGCCAGCAACTAAGTACCACGCAGCCGCTCACTCACTTCCCCCATCCAGTGGGATGGGGGAGGAAATTGGGAAAAAAGGTAAAACTTCTGGGTTGAGATAAGAACGGTTTAATAGAGCAGAAAAGAAGAAACTATAATGATAATGATAACACTAATAAAATGACAACAGTAGTAATAAAAAGATTGGAATGTACAAATGATGCACAGGGCAATAGCTCACTACACGCCGACCGACACCCCGCCAGTCCCCGAGCAGCGATTCCCTGCCCCCCCCCCCCACTTCCCAGTTCCTAAAGTAGATGGGACGTCACATGGTATGGAATACACCATTGGCCAGTTTGGGTCAGGTGCCTTGGTTGTGTCCTGTGCCAACTTCTTGTGCCCTGGCTGGCCATGAGAAGGTGAAAAATCCTTGACTATAGTCTAAACAATACTGAGCAACAACTGAAAACATCAGTGTTATCAACATTCTTCGCATGCTGAACTCAAAACATAGCACTGTACCAGCTACTAGGAAGACAGTTAGCTCTATCCCAGCTGAAACCAGGACACAGAGGAAGAATGGCAGCTATTCCACAGCTCCATAGGGTAAATAAACATTAATTTTCTATATTGAATGCAGAACTATCATAGAATATTGTGTAGTGGCTATATTATGTATTGTGAAGCATTATGTATTATGGCATGCATTTTTACATAAAATGCCTGGCTGGATTCTCCCAGGCCTATGAACCCCAGTTGCCTGCCTAAGATACACATACAGTTGCACTATTTTTCCAACTCCTTCCTCAGCCTGTGGGGTCTCTTCTTATGCTTCTGTTCCTCCAAATCTTACTTACACTATTCTAATGAGTCTGATGCACTGGGATTGTTTGGATGCCAGTTGATTTTCAAGTGCTGTAATATTCTGGTGCATATGGCAGTGTTTGTCTGGTGTGGATTTTGTAATTTCAGTCACTCAGCATCAGAATCAGGATCCTTCTTTTCTCGCTGAAGAGATTCTGATAGCAGGCAAGAGGTTTTCTTTAAGGAATAATGCCAGTGTCCTTGATAAGAATGATAAAGCCTCAGGAACAAACACCTTTTCCAGTTTTTAAGTGTTGAACTTTATGAATAGATAAGTATTCAATGAGAACTCCTGTTATTGCGATAAAACACTATAACTCCTGAATTAATTAGCCTTTTAAACAGCACAGGTTACAAGAATCAGTACTGATATCTAAATAGATTTCACACCATAAAAATATATTTCATTCTCACCATAATTTTAGTCAGTAACAATGATGAATTTGCAGTGCAGGTTTCAGCTTCTGAAGAACTGTAGTTTACCAGAAAAACTGTTACGAATTGACTAGAAATAAAGTCCACGGACCAAGCTTGTCTTCTAAGAACAGAGCTTGAGAAGAAAGAAATGTGCTTGTTTTACTTTACCTTCTAATCACATTCTGGAACACTTGGTCTGGTACTAATTACTTTGGCTATGAAGAGTGTATTGTCTTCACCTCAGTATTTCTAAGAAGCATTTTATTGGAGTTCCTTCCATTCCTTCCCCATCAGTTGCCTGTTCTAAGACAGTAGATGAGAATATGTTGTCCTGTTTTCTTGTAAAGTCATGTGCCTGTTACAAATTCTCTTTTGAAAAATATCTTTTACATTTTGAATATCCAGGTAGCTACTGAATTCAGATGTATTTCTCACTTGTGCATTCATATTTCTGGTTAAGTTCAGGAATTAAAAAAATAATATCAGGGAGGAAATCTCAGAAGCTCGTTGCTTTTGTGGCTTTTTTCCCTGAGGCCAGTTTTAGGCTGTATTGCCAATGTTCAGTCTGTGCTCTTTAGTTGTATACTATATACATAAGCTGTGTGCACTCCAAATGATGTTTTCTTAGCCTTTCCATATAGCCTATTAAACAGTAGTTGGAATACTTCCATCCCCAAAGTAAAACCTTTGGCATGAACAATATTGTCATTTGGATAGGCTAGACATACTTTTGCAAAGTGACCTTGTAAAAATATTGTCTGAGCCTAAATTATGACAGTAAGGTAGTATATTCTGGTCCTTCCAGTATATGAGGTCTCATCTTGTAGCAGTGAAACCACCTGAAATTAAACAAAAACCAATAGTGTGCATCAGATGTAGGGGTTGAAGTAAGCTTTTTTTTTTTTGCTTGCAAATGTTTATGTAAATTCTTTGTTTGGCAAGGGCAAATGTTGCTTACTGTGTTTTTTCTGTCTGATGATTTTTGTCTTCATGAAATAAAATGATATGAAACACTGGAAGGAGACTCTTCTGCCTGCATTATAAATGTAAGTAAATCTGGAATAGTTGGGTTAGAATTATTCCCCCCCCCTCCCCCCCCTTTTACAGCTCTCTCAAATGTTTTTCTGTGTCATTCAGGGAGAAATTGATTGTTTGGGTGCTCTATATGAGAACAGTTTGCTCTCTATTAAAACATGCATATTTCTGTTTGACTCAGAAGTTACTTCTGAAGAAGAGCATAGACTATTTTGGTGCCAAGTTTTCAATAGCCACTGTAAAAAAGTGATCTTCCAGACTGTGTTCAATATGAAAAGCTTCAGCTTTGTTCAGTATAAAAAGCTTCAGCTTTTAATGCTTTATTGCTGCCAAAATTAAACTGCCAAACTAAAGGCTATCCTAAGGCTATTCTGTAACTGTGCCCTTTTACTACTACAAACAAATCATAAAGGGGAGCATATGTCCAACTTAACCTTATGAATATTGGACTGGACTTTCAAGTTCATGACTCCCATTGACTGGGCAATATGACTGTTGTACCTTGCTATGTTCCATAGCCAATGCATTTCATAAATTAAAAATATGGACTGTAGTAGAAGCTCTTTGTATCAGAAGTTGTTTTCTCTTCCATATGATCTTCTAAGTCAAGAACAGTAAATATTCCCTCTACCTTCCCCATACTGCAAAATTCCATCATTTATATTCAGAGAGTTTATTCATAGAAATGCAACTTTTTTTTTCTGATGCATTGAGGTTTAAGAACAGATTTTTATTTTATTTGAGAAGGTGCTGTCTTGCTTGTAGTCTCCTTTTATGTCTGTAAATTTAGAGTTCTTAAGGTAGGGTCCTTGTGCTTTTTTTAATGGTGCTGTAGGAGTAGAAGATTACTATCAACCAATTTATATTTAAAAAAACTAGAAAAGGATATGTTTGAATTGTTTTTCAAAAAATTAACTTTCAGACTTTTGTACTGCTTTGAAGGAGTACCAGATACCAATTGTAGGTTACAATCAGAAGATCCTCATGCTGTGGTCAGGTTTTCTGAGTAGCAGACACTTCATACCAAGTCAAGTAATGTCAGTTTAATGTAACAGTCTGACATTGTATTAGGTATTTCTAGGAGTTTCCAGCTTTCATCCTTTATGTATGACTTAAAGGATATGACCAAGAGTGAACAGAGAAAGCATTTCTGGTATAATGCTATTTCACTATATGTTTCAGGAATAAAAAAAAGTGCTTTAAATATAATAAAGTAGATATTTCAATTATAAGTCTACGCACTGGAGCTTTGACTTCGGGTTTTTTGCATTTGTAGTATGTACAGAAATTACATATGCACATAATAAAATAAAATGTAGCTTCAGCTTAAGTGTGGTATTTGTAAGGGTGTACAGATTCTCCAGCTCTGCATTAGGAAGCCAAGCACACTGTTGTGGTTTAACCCCAGCCAGCAACAAAGCACCACGCAGCCGCTCACTCACTTCCCCCCGACCCAGTGGGATGGGGGAGAAAACTGGAAAAAGAAGTAAAACTTGTGGGTTGAGATAAGAACGGTTTAATAGAACAGAAAAGAAGAAACTAATAATGATAATGATAACACTAATAAAATGACAACAGTAGTAATAAAAGGATTGGAATGTACAAATGATGCACAATGCAATTGCTCACCACCTGCTGACTAATGCCCCGTTAGTCCCCAAGTGGCGATCCCCCCACCTCCACTCCCCCCAGTTTATATACTAGATGTGACATCACATCATATGGAATACCCCGTTGGCCACTTTGGATCAGCTGCCCTGGCTGTGTCCCCTCCCAACTTCTTGTGTCCCTCCAGCCTTCTTGCTGGCTGGGCATGAGAAGCTGAAAAATCCTTGACTTGAGACTAAACACTACTTAGCAACAACTGAAAACATCAGTGTGTTATCAACATTCTTCTCATACTGAACCCAAAACATAGCACTATACCAGCTACTAGGAAGAGAATTAACTCTATGCCAGCCAAAACCAGGACACACACAGAGACATAAAGATAGTTTGAGAGGACACTGGGGCAGAGCCTAGGTATAAATGTAATAGCCATTTTGAAAGGGGGAGGAGGATGGTATGAGTCCTTCCTCTGGCCCTTCAGTAATAGTGGCTGACAGGGAAGGAATAATGATGAGAGAATATGGCGGTGAAGTCGGCGTGGGGGGAGGGGAAGCAAATCTTCACTCTCAGTGTGCTAGCTTTGCATTAGCTTTTTAAAAATATCCTTCCAATCTGTGTCTTGTAAATGAAGCTTGTGCCATGTGAGACGGCTGACCCAAACTGCCAACAGGGTGTTCCATACCATGTGACATCATGCCAGGTATATAAACTGGGGGGAGTTGGCCTGGGGAACTAACTGGGCATCGGTCGGTGAGTGGTGAGCAATTGCATTGCGCATCATCCAATCCTTTTATTATTACTTTTGTCATGTTATTAGTTTATTCCTTTCTGTTCTATTAAACTGTTCTTATCTCAACCCACGAGTTTTACCTTTTTCCTTCCAAGTGAGTGGCTGTATGGTGCTTTGCTGGCTGGGATTAAACCACGACAAATGGAAAATGCTATCTTTGATGGATACTGAAGTGGAAGAGATTTATTTCACAGTACTGTGAAAAATAAAATGAATTCAGAAAGTTATTCTGCTGTGACAGTAGCTGAGGTGCACAGGCTGTTGGCCGCTGGCAGGCTGGGTGCTACCTGCTGTGGGTGCCTTGCAGATTTTGTGACCAGAGGTTTGCAGGAGGTAGAAGTAAACGGACGCCTGTAAAGTTGAAAGCAGACAACGTTTATTGCTAAAACACACACATATTTATAACCATATATTCTGCAAAGTCATTGTACATGCACACAAGCATAAACTATTATTGGTTATACCAACTCTGTACACATGCATAAGCATAGGACATAATTGGTTATACCAACCAAAACATGCGAAACTTGTCTCAGTCTAATTGGTCAAGATAAACTGCCGAATTGAGGTTCTTTGTGCCAAGTTCCCTTTATTGTGGAATGCGCACCTGTGTTCTAATTGGCATCTTTCGTTTTTTGTCTTCTTGTTTATTCTGTTCAAGGGCTTCTAAAGGCGTCTGGAATGCTCTTGCAACCGTTAGCTAAATATGTGTCCACAGAGGTTATCAATCAGAGAGCCCCCACCATGGGTGCAAGTTTTCTGTCTGTCTGCATGAGGAATTTGTGACTAGAAAGCAAGAACATGGCATGTCTGACCAGGATAGATGAGGGGGAAATCACTTTACAGCATTACTCTGGGCTACAGAAAGCTTATGTTACTAACAGGGCAGGAGTGTGTTATCAAAGGATGATCATTTACATTCAAAAGTGGGCTGAGAGTTGATGGACATGAGCACACACTCATCGGAGACTTCTAGGTCTGAGGTGCTGCCTGAGAAGGAAGGTAAATTAGCTGTTGAGTTGAGCCTGGGTAATATGTCTGCTGGAAGAGGCGGCCACACGAACAATGACAGCGCTGAGGTAAGGCAGTTCCTCCTACCCAGCCTGAATGACATTCACACTTATGCTAAGTAGCAGGGACCTGGAGGCTGCACTTCAGGGTAGTGATGAATATTTGTCACCAGTGCTCCTAGTCCTCATCAAGTAACTTCAGTGTCATCTCTTTCAGCTGTACATGCTGGCTATACAGTGCAATCAGCCTCTTGTGTTTAACTGGTGACATTTGGTAGATAGTCCTGGTTGGTCTAACACTCTACACCAGGATAAGAAACATCAAGAGACATGTTCTCACTTTTCAGTTTACAATCTCTGTGCTGTATATACTTCAGCAGGAACCTTATAAGTGTAGCCACTGTATACTCAGCTCATGTTTTGTTACAGTGAAAGATGTAAGCAAATATCTACATCTTTTACTGAGAAGTTCCCACATCTTCTAATGGCCCAAGTCTGTCATCATTTAAATAATCAGACCCATAAGTCTCTGCCAGAATGAGGCAGAGTTTGGAGCTATCCATTCTGTCTGAGGCTAGTTTTTATGTTGCCAAAACATGACTGTGTCTCCTGCAAACTTGAGGTCCTCTAGACAAATGTCCTGGTTTTGGCTGGAATAAAGTCAATTTTCTTCCTAGTAGCTGGTATAGTGCTGTGTTTTGGATTTAGGATGAGAATAATGTTGATAACACACTGATGCTTTAGTTGTTGCTAATCGGTGTTTATACTAAGTCAAGGACTTCTCAGCTTCTCATACTGCCCTGCCAGGCTGGGAATGCACAAGAAACTGAGAGGGGACAGAGCAAGGACAGCTGACCCAAACAAGCCAAAGGGGTATTCCACATCATGATGTCATGCCCAGTATATAAACTGGGGGGAGTTAGCTGGAGGACACCGTGGCTCGGGGATTGGCTTGGCATCAGTCAGCAGGTGGTGATCAATTGCGCCACTTGTTTTGTATATTCTATTATTATTATTATTATCCCTTCCTTTTCTGTCCTATTAAACTGTCTTTATCTCAACCCATGAGTTTTATGTTTTGGGTTTTTTTTTTATTCTCTCCCCCATCCCACTGGGTGGGAGGGAGGGAGCGAGCGGCTGTGTGGTGCTTAGTTGCCGGCTAGGGTTAAACCACGACACAAAAGCAGACAACAGTGGTGTGTAGTTATTTTAAGCCTTAGAGTTCAGTCATCTGATGTCATGACCCGGGCTGGACAGGGAGTCGTGTTGAGTTCGGAATTTCCAGCTAAATTAAGGTGAAACGACACCAAATGATCAGTTAAACCTTTTATTCATGGCAGAAGCAAACTGAACTTGGAAGGCGTTAACAGTAGGTGGCGTGGTTTCCCTGTTACAGATGCATGCACAATCAAATCCGAGGAGTTAAAGTTCAGATTTATTCTTCAGTAGAAAAGTTAGTTAGAACTCCAGTAACAGTAGTGAACCACAGGCTCAATGATGTAAGGGGAATTAGTACTACACAGACAACTTAAGAATCCTTAAGATTCAAAGGTGATGACTCAAAATGCACATATGACTCACCTAAAAGATGAGGGCTCTCTCCCTTGAGGAGTTACCTCGGGTGGTGCCCCGACCCAAGGGGGAGTCCCCAACTACAGACTCACTGCTCCAAAGAGAACTGATGCCCAACATGTCCTCCGGCGGAGCCCCGTTTATACCCCTGTTGAATCTGACCTGTGGTCATTTAATCCCTATTGACCAAGAAGGTCACCTCAGTGTACCTGGCACATCTCGATTGGCCAATTCAAATTTCAACCTGTGGCCTCCAGGGTTTAGGGTTTTTTTTCCTCTTCTCCCTGCCTGGAGAAGTTTCGTTTCTGGCTGGGGGGGACTGTACTGCCACATTCTCACAACAGGAATTGGTATGAAACTACCTCAGTCAACCGTGTAACCCATGGTAACCATAAACATCAGTTCAGGGAAGAAGGAGATCCCTCCCATTGAGTCACGAGGTTCAGAGTAGACCCCCTTGCTTTCTAGACTCCTCCTCAGAGAAGAGCCTAGGGGCGGCTAGATCCACTCTTAGTCCCAGACTTGGTCAACGGTTTTACGTCTTAAAAGGATGAGGTGTAGGGGTTATGAGAAAGGAAAGAGAGAGAGCAAGAGAGAAAGAGGAAAAGGAAGAGAAAAGAGAAAGATTTCACCAGTCCTGGGTCCAGCGTTGGTCCAGTCAGCCTAGAGGTCCAGTTCCAGTGGGCGCACCTGTGTGGGGCTTCAGTTTGTGCCCTTTTATCATCTCCTTGCCCCTCCTTTAGGCGGGCACTCGAACTCATTAGGCTAATTAGGTGTCATGTGGGGTTTGTGCTTTCAGAACCTTTGGGAAATGGGTCGGTGGGCTTGGGGGGTCATTTGGGGAGTAACTTCACCTTCCCTGCAGACACGACCATTGTTTGATCTTTGGCCATGCATGGTGAGCTGCCCTTCTCAGCATATCAGAACAGCACATCAGAACAGGGAGCTGCACACCCTCCAGCACAGCCTCCCAGGCCTCCCAGTCCTGTTGCTGATCTGTGCTGACTGGCTTCTTTTCACCTGTGGTCCTTGCTATGCAGGGTTCCTTGTTATGCAGAGTTAGTCGTTAAGCAGAACTTGCCCCACCACAAGGTTTGAGACATTAACTCTTTCAGTCTCTCACACACTTTTACTGGGGAAGGGAACAACCTCTTCCCAAATCTGCTCATGCTGCAAGCCAGTAGCTCAGGGAAAGCTATGTGATGTGGCATTGCAGACTACACCCCTAACAGTGAAGGCATAGTGGCTATTTTGCAGAAATAAACCAGGTTCGGTTATACTTCAGGGTTTTTTCTTTAGCTCCAAAGCAGAAAGGGCACGTTGTACTAGCTGTTGGCTTCACCAACAGGATTCATGAGGCAAGCTTTTAAGCTGTTCTTGAGGATCTTGCTATTACCAGATGTGACCTAGAATGACCTTATCAACTTGAAATCCAGCCAGTCCAGAAACGAAAAATTTAAGTTTACCAACAGAACACTCTGTGCATGGATGTAAGACTCCCCCCCTTTTTTTTTCATTTAGGAAAGTTAAATTCCCTCTAAAGAAATGAAAGGTCCCATTGTTACTGATTGGTTATTGATTATGTTATTGATTTGTTATTGACTAGTTAGTAGCTTTGATTTGTTATTGATTTGGTAGTAGTTAGAATAGCTCATGTTTAATAAGAATATAAAATGGTAAGAAGTAGTTTAGCAAAGGTATCTCTATTGTATTTGCACAACCGACAGCTGCTGTGAAACCTTTTGTATAACCCGGTACCAAGGCCGGAGGAATTGGCCAAAATCATTTAACAGGAACATTTAGAACTTAGTTAATAAGTAATAGGAACATATAGAACTAAGGTAACAAGCTTAAGATTTAAGATGATTTTGATATAGTGTTTGTCAGTAGGAGTATATTATAACAACCTAGAAGAATGGAGAAGATGTGAGAATTCTAAATTAATGGGAACTAATAAGAGTCGAATGAAGCAACTTGTAGTTATTTGCCAAGAAATAGTTAGTTACCTGCCAAAGACCAAACTGCGCAGAATCACCTGAAGGAGGTCAAGAAGCGGACAAGTGAAGAAGACTATGAAAGACCACCAGAGGACTCTAGAAGACCACCAGAGACCTTCAATGCACATGCGTAAAGAACATTAACATATGCTAATAACTTCCCAGAAATCTAATGAATATGCATACCATTTCTCGGAAATCTAATGAATATGAATGAATAAGTTCAATATAAGGTGTATGATTTTGGTGTTCGGTGTGCGTGGTCTTTTGAGAGGACTCACCCACGCACCCGGCCGTTAATAAAGAAGTGTCTGCTTATCTGCACTAAATTGGTGTTGATAAGTTCTTTATTCCGAGGTTTTCGGCAACACCATTACATTGAAGGCAGACATGACTGGAAGGACTATTTGTCTCACAGACTATGTTGACACTGGCCACACTGTGTTGGCAGCAAAGCTAATGTATTGAAATTTCAGTTTAGCTGCCACTAAAAATAGGTAGCCCTCACCTCTGTGCTCTAACTCAAAATTCAGTTATAGTTTGGACTTACACCATTTTTAGCTTACTGAAATGAGTAATCAAAAAAGCAGGTGGTGGTGGGGGGGAAGTGGTGCATACTCTGCAATATTAAACAGTGACTTTTTCCCAGAAATTATTTACATACCAGCAGTGTGGTGTGCATCTTCAACCTGGGTGATCTGTGTACATAAGTAGCATCTTTTAGGAAGGAAAATATCACAAGAAAGTGTCAAAACACTAGTTTTTGTTTTAGTAGTGCATAGACAAATGTTCCTACCTATATGTTACAACTGTGCAGAAATTATGCCCACATGTTTAAACAGCCGGTTAGCCCTGAAGACTAGTATCACTTGTAACAATCACTTGTAATTATTAAAAACTGTTTAGAGGCTCTATGTTTCTGGGAAAGAAATATTATAGAATATTTTTATCACATAGAATTGTAACTAAAAGCTGCTTGAATTCATTTATTTGTACCATTTCTCACTAATGCTCCCTCATGGTGAGTTCTGCCTGCACAAGGCTCTGTGCCAAGCCCCTGTTACTTAGGGATGATTTTGGACACAAGTAGTCCAAATATCTTCACAAAGCATCCAGGGCCTGGCATTTCTAGTTGTCCTCATCAAGGTGAAATGGATTTTTCCATCCATAATAACAATTAAATTGTTTTTTAATCCAAATATCCTTACCCTTACTTATGGGTTTGATACAGAGCAAATGCAAACTGCCAGGTAAGTTGGTCCCAGCTCTCGTTTAAAAAATGAAAACCAAAACCCATTTCCTTTCCAAAAGGCTTTCCTCTTTTGTATCCAGATAGCCAGCCTTAATGCAAACCACATACCAGCTTACTACTGGGAACCTGGGCTAATGCAGTAATGTCCATTACACCTGAAGTGATATCCATTAGACATGGAAAGACTGCTGCTTGGGGCAAGTCCTTGTGCTCTCCTAGCACAAAGCATTAAAATTAGCTTAAACAGGCAACACATTCGGTTTCAACTGTAGCATTAATTAGATAAGATATATTATCTCTGGAAAAATGTTTACTGATTTTCAGTACACACTTCACTTATCAAGAAAATGTCAGCATAGAGTTACTCTCTTGTTCTTGTGACGTTATCACAGTCCTGTGTATGCAAATTCCAGACTTTCAGACCTCTTCTTACTGAGCAGAGCCCTAAACCATGAGTTAAGCTTTTCTCCCTGTGCTTGTTTACTGCTTAAAAATGGGAATCATCGAATACAGCACACATAGAGCTGCTGCAGGTTGCCGGCAAAAAAAATCAGCTAAAAGGGATGTTAGTCAACTTGCCCATTCATTGACTCATGCATCCTACTTTAGCTTACAGGAAAATTATGTAATTAGAACATTTTTCTATTACAGGGGCAGTAGCTGTCTCCTGGAATTGATTCTCAAGTTTCTTTCTAGATCTAACCCTCACTTTCCCCATGCTGACCTCTTCTGCCAACACACACGTGCACGTGCGCACACACATTCTCTCTTCCTCCTTCCCATATCTATCAGAATGAGGATTTGATTTGCTCATTTCCTATAATGACTGTTTTAAAACTTTCTCCGCAAACAATGCAATGAATAGAGATAACTTAGCATGTGACATTAGATGTTATTGATTTTACCAATAGCAGCCCGACAGAAAATGACTTAATGATTAAAAAACTTTGACTCACTAGTTTGTGAATAGCTGTGTTTAAAAATGTAATCCCTCTTAACTTCTTTACATCGTGGTACAGTATAATTCACTCAGCCTAAGAGGAGGATAATGACAGCTTTATGCAGGAACTCACATCACACCTCCAAGTTTTCTTCTTATCTCAAAGGTTGCACCGTGCATTAAAGCAATAGTCTGCATTAATCTAACCTCTGACATTTGGGTCATAGTAAGCCACCAACGCAGGTTTATGTATCTCACACCTCAGACCCTACCAAGAAATTTGGCAGTGGCAGCTTTATAAGGACACCATACCTTACTGAACTTGTTCTAAAAACAACATCAGCAAAACATTCCACACTTTTTAATGACCTCGCTCACTTGTGTCCCTCTTCTTTAGCTACTGCCCATATGGGTAGGCCATGCTTCTACAGCATCAGAAATGCTGTAAAGAAGGAACACTGAAAATTCCCATTTTCTGTAAAAATATTAGCACCTGGGGGTGGGTGGGGGTGGGTAAATCTGTGGAAAGACTATAATCTGGAAATTTGAGAAGCTTTTAATTTTTAGATGGTAAAGTGTTAAAAACAGGATTATGTTTTTGATGAGACTGATCATATTTTTCATTTCTGGACTAATTAACAAACCAACTTTAATTACCAGCTACTTTACAGTGAAAATTCTACCAGAGGGTTGTTCTAATATTGCAACAGTTTAAGCAACTGCTACAGTACATTCAGATTCTCTTTTTGTTGATGTGGTACAGTTAGTGAAATAACACTCCTCAAATTATGTATTATCCCAGCTTCCCAAGTTGGGATCTGTATTGGAATATGTATTTCAAAAAAAGGAGAAAATAACCAAATTCTCAAATTAAACTTAGTTTGTTTCAAGAAAGCTGGGACCACGGGCAAAACAGACTCAATTTGGGAAAATTAACTCAATTTATTACCAATCAACCAGAGCAAGGTAATGAGAAATAAAATGAAATCTCAGAACACCTTCCCAACACCCCTCCCTTCTTCCCGGGCACAACTTCACTCCCGGATTTCACCACCAAGCCCCCCCAGAGGCACAGGGGGACAGGGATGGGGTTTATGGTCATCGCACGTTATTTTCTGCCGCTTCACCTCCTCAGGGCGAGGGCTCATCACACTCTTCGCCTGCTCCAGCGTGGGGTCCCACCCACGGGAGACAGTCCTCCACGAACTCCTCCAACGTGGGCCATTCCCACGGGCTGCAGTCCTTCACGAACTGCTCCAGCATGGGTCCATTCCATGGTGTGCAGTCCTTCAGGAGCACACTGCTCCAGCGTGAGTCCCCCACAGGGTCACAAGTCCTGCCAGAAAACCTGCTCCGTGGGCTCCTCTCTCCACAGATCCGCAGGTCCTGCCAGGAGCCTGCTCCAGCGCAGGGTTCCCACGGGGTCACAGCCTCCTTCGGGAACCCACCTGCTCCGGCGTGGGGTCCTCCACGGGCTGCAGGTGGATATCTGCTCCACCATGGACCTCCATGAGCTGCAGGGGGACAGCCTGCCTCACCAGGGTCTTCACCACAGGCTGCAGGGGAATCTTCTCTCCGGCGCCTGGAGCATCTCCTCCCCTTCCTTCTTCACTGACCTTGGTGTCCGCAGGCTTGTTTCTCTTACATGTTCTCACTCCTCACTCCGGTAGCTGTTTCTCCCTGTCCCAACTTTTTTTCCCTTCTTAAAAATGTTATCACAGAGGTGTTACCACTATCACTGATTGGCTCGGCCTTGGCCGGCGGCAGGTCCGTCTTAGAGCCAGCTGGTATGGGCTCACTCTCTCTCGAACACAGGGGAAGCTTCCAGCAGCTTCTTACAGAAACCACCCATGTAACCCCCCCCCCCCCCCCAAAAAACCTTGCCACACAAAACCAATACATTCTCTCATTATCTTCTTGCTTTTTTCCTCTTCTCTTAGTTACAGGATTCCATGGATCATAGGGCTCAAAAGTGTCTTCATCCTGCATGCTTGCATCTTTCACCTTTCTGCTTCTATCTTCAAATTGAAGCACGTGTGACATCCTACAAAACAAATAACCATAGCTCAAACTCAGTGAAAGAACAGAAAGCTATGATTTGTAATTATGATATGCAGGGCAAGATTTTAGCACCATGATTTATTTTTGTGTAGAGCAAGAAAGATCCAAGTTTTGCTGTTTTGTTTTTGTTTTTTTTTCTCAGTAGACCCTAATGTTATAGGATAACCACTTTTGTGAAGACCCATTTTGAAAAATACAGCTGGAATTTGCTCTGCTGGATTTTAGTTCAGGCACTGAACTCTCCTGTCTTGTCTACTTAACATATCTTCCCAAATGCACTGAATAACTTTCCCAGGAACAGGGGGTGTTTCTAAAGTTTTCCTATTAGTCACTGTGGACTTTCTTTCACCATTGGGGTTTTGAAAAAGGGAGGAAGAGCTTGCATGAAAAGCACCTAAAGTAGGTACACAGAAGATCAAAAAGGTAGTGCTTCAAGTCCTACTGCTCCACCTTAAATTGGTTCAGATCATGCTTTTTAATTCTTTGAATACCAGACTAAACTAATGCTTTATTTAATCCAATGTTTTCTTTCTGCTGTTGATTAGAAATCTTCCCCATTAGATATTTCCCCATTTCAGCAAATTTCCAGTAGTCTGAAAACATCACCATAACCTGGAGTCAAAAGTTGCTTGTTAGCTGTAGTCAGTGGCATGAAAGCCTGGAGCTGATCAACTATGGCCTTATTAGCAGGTGTCACTGAGGTGGGAATTAATATGGAAGCTGTCAGAAAACTATGAGTTTCAGCTTTGACAAACAAAATCTTAAACAAAAAGATAAATTATTTGTTCTACTTAAGGAAAAGAGAGGTGAGAGGAAAAGAGGAAGAAAACCAAACCATAGATGCTTGCAAGTTGACTGACTGTAAACCTATTGATCTTTACTGACAAATTAGCAACTTTTCTGTATCACAGGATGTGGTTTTAAGTATCAAAACCTGGCTATAGGATTAACACTTTTCACCACAGCTATAATAGTTTAAATGAAAAACCCACTCAATTACTTAACAAGACTCTTGAATATACAGTTGTAGTAAAGCTGCTACTTATGAACCAGGAGAACAAGTATAAAATTCATATGTTCAATTAAAAAAACCCCTAAAATGGAATTAAAGATTTTTTAGTGCATACAAACATCCCTAGCCAAAAAACTCACTTATGTTTGGATTCTGTATTAATCAATTGCAAAAATGCCTTTAACTTTGATGGAACAACTTAAAATAATAAAAACTATGCTGAACTGAATCTAAGCATATCAATCTTTATAGCATTAGATATCTTTGTCTACAGTCTTTGTGAAATAGAAAATGCAGGAAAACCAAGTCAGTATCAGAATGAAAGTTTTGTTGCTGATGAAATATTGCTTCATCAGTCTCTCATAACATGTAAGAGGTCCTGAATTAAACAGGTTTTTCAAAGAGCTCTAGTGCAAATCTCCATACATAAAGGAAGGGAGAGGGGAGAACCAGCTCAATTACTGTAGATTACAATATAGTCCTGCTAAAGAAATCAGACAAAATTCAAAGCTATAGACTATATGGGATCTTGTTGGAGCGGCGGAGGAATGCACATAAGTCGACTCAATATGAGTGATAGAAGTGATTCAACTTTATTTGCACAGATAGCTCATATTTATACTGCTTGCGATAATTATGCCTACTAGTCCTAATATGATTGGTACATTGCTAATGTTTATTCATTACTAAAACACACCCACTTGTGGCTGGCAGCTATGCGTGTTCAGTAACTTTCTCATGGGAACTTCTTCAAAAGTTGCTTATGAAACTATGCCAAGGTCACACCGTCCCTGTCTTTCTCCTGATATCAGCGAGACCAGCTGTTGTTTTTCTCCTGATATCAGCAAGGCCAGCAGTGTTCGGCCAAGGCCTAGTCTTGCTGCCCACGCTGACATTCCTTCACACACAACTCTGCTCGCACAACTTTTCCATAGACCCATGTCCTTTCTCATCAAGCCAATTCCCAACAGGATCTGTTTGACTGTTTTGGAATTTTTTTTTAAAACCAATAATTGAGACTTTTGAGCACAATTGATTCTTGACATGTAGGTTTCATAAATCTCTTACTGTATGGCATTGACAGCATGCCTGCATATTACCCTGTCCTATGGAAATACTTCCTAAGAGTTGTTTCCAGTGTATAAAACTTAAGTAGTTTATAACCCTGTACACACTAGCAACACCAAAACTTATTTTTTGTAGTCATATCTACAATTCAGAATAACACAATGTACCGTCTGAATGACTCGTGATTGTGTGTTTGTAGTTTATTTATAAAAATATTGTCTCAAAGTGGAAGGACTGAAGTAATTTATTTTAGTTAACATGCTGTCTGCATTTGTCATATTCTTCTCAACTTATTAAAGATGAGCATTTAAGAGCACATACCAAATCACACTATCCTAGTCTGAATTAAAATATAGGCCCAAAGAGATGGAGTCATCCCTTGGTGAGTGGTTGTAGAGCATGTTATATGAGTGTATGTAGAAGCGTAGTCACACTTAGCCATTTCATCAACTCAGGTTTTCAAAGAATGGCACAGCACACTTGCAGGATACAACTAATAGGAATTAAAAAATAAATACATCTCTAATTCTTGGGTCAGACCATACTGCGTCCCATGTAGTTTGAAAATCAGATGCAGTAAATACAGACTAAGTAATGTTTACTCCTCTCCAAGAGCTGAAAGAAGTCATAGTCTCTGACTCCTACTCATAATTTTCCACTGAGGTGTTCCCAGCTGTGATTAAAAATAAGCCAATATTAAGAAACTTTTTGATATTCCCAGAATCCATTTGAGATGCAGCATCTCTTAGGTAAAGCAAAATAAACACAGACTGTGGTGAAGATTTAGAAAATATTTTCCTGATGTGAACTTAAGCTTATTTTTGCAAGTCACACATCTTCACAGGTATACCTGTTTTACATTAATGTAAATGGTAAATCATACTTAATACTATTTTCCAAAAAAATTCAAACTGTTTTCTTTTTTTAAGGAACATGGGAAGTATTTAATAATTATTACTATATGAATTATTTGAATTTACAGTAATCCTACTCAAGCTTCTCCAACAAAAGCTTGCACTTGCATAATTTTCCAAGCGCTGTGTTAGGGCTATAATTCCACAAATACAGGTTGTCTAAGACTTTTCCTTGTTTGGTTTACAGCTCTCTTCCCTTCTGCACTCTTACAGGTTCAGTGGGGAGCTGGCTGCCCAGTCGTGCTTCTGCAGTCGCTGTGCTGAAAGCTCTAACTTCATCTCTGGTCTTCATTTTAAACTAGTAAGACACACAACTTCAAAACACATTTTTTCTTCAAAATTTAAAGGATGAAAGGTGTCAGTTCTCCTATGCAAAACAAACAAACAAACAAATAATACAGTTTTACGGCTTAGGTTTTTTTCTCAAAACTAGTTTTAATAAAATAGCTTGCCAAAACTGATGATTCTGGGTTTAAAGTATCTAGGTGTGGAAGTTGTTGACTTTCTTTAGAAGTAACCACAAAATTATTTGCTTAACCTCTTTTATTAAGGTAGTGCTGCAAATCAGAACCGGCTATCTTAGCATGGATTTATTGCTGGAGAGGGTTGATTTTTATCCTGGCCAAACAACAGCATCATACAGTTTAATTGTTGTTCTATACTATGTAATGGGGAAGCAGCTGTGCCACTACACTGCACTTCTTTCCTTCAGTGTTACTAAAGGACATTCAGTACTTGGCTCTCTTCTGTATTCCAAAAATGAAATACCTTGATGCATTAGACTGAAATACCTGAACTCATTTAAGCTGGTTTCAGAGACAGCACAGGATTTAAAACATACATCGATACTCTCCTGGGTTAGTGATATCCTCAGATAATGATTTTTTTGCTACAGTTGGCAAATAAGACTGCTTCTCCACAGTTACTAGCAGAGTAGCTCCTATATGTCCTTATGCTGTGGTAACTAATACATTACCTTGGTGATCAGTTTGATTACTTTCTAAGATGTAACAAGTGGGAGAATGTTGGCTGCAACTGTAGCTAAAAAAGAAACTTCAGCACATCAGAAAGTATTCAAGAACTATTACAGTATGATTAAGATGTGTGTCCAATAGGCATAAGCAACAACATATTTGCCAACCACACAGTGAAGAACAAACCCCACCTACACAGTGCTTTCCAGGCAGACTCATCCAGCTTATTCAGGAGATGGATCATGTTCTTTTGAACTACTCTAGTGAGGTGGTACTTGTAAGAAAAGATATGATATACAGTAATCCCCCTGATTTTGAGATGTAGGAGTCATGCACTGGATCTGAACCATATGCCAGCTGCTGACAGGTGGCAGTCACGTTAAGTGTAGCATAACCAGAAGTCTGGTATCACAACAGCTCTGGCCTTTCCAGAACTGCCCTTTGGGAGAAACTGAAGTGGCAATCAGTGAACTGAATCATTTTGAATGTCAGCAAGAGCAAGGAAGCACTATACTTTTTGCACTAGTGATGAAGCACTGATCTCCACATACAATGCACTGCATGCATCAGTGATTTTTATACTAACTGAATGCAAGTGCAAAGCTGCATTGCTTAATTTCACACTTGCTTATCAAACTGACACAGCTGTTGGGTGTTACCAGGCACCTCTGCCACTTCAGTGGAGAGCCTGGGACATTATCTTACTGTCATGGTTTAAGCCCAGCTGGCAACAAAGCACCATGAAGCTGCTGGCTCGCTCCTCCCCGCCCCCCTCCAGTGGGATGGGGAGGAGAATCAGAAAGGAGAGAGAAAAAACCAAATAGAACCTCGTGGGTTGAGATAAGGACAGTTTACTGGGACAACACAAAAAGAGAAGTTACAACTGCAACAACGGTACTAATAAAAGAATATACAAAACAAGTGATGCACAGTGCAACTGCTCACCACCCAGAACCCGATGATCCGCCACTTCCTCCGCAGAGTGACCACCACCCAGTCTGCTCCCCAGTTATATACTGAGCATGATGTCACATGGTATGGAATAGCTCCTTGGCTAGTTTAGGTCAGCTGTCCTGGCTGTGCCCCCTCCCAGCTTCCTGTGAAAATTAACTCTATCCCAGCCGAACCCAGGACATTATCTACCCCTTATTCTATACCATCTACATTGTGCCTAGATCCTACACTTTCCAATTAATCACCACCACTTTCCCTGTCTTTGAGATACACACACACACACACACACACAGCATTCCCTTAGTCTATGGGCCATCCCTCTAACGTGTCCATCAATTTTATTTAGTCCATGAATTTGGGGCTCCATCTGTCATAATAGTCCTTCAGGGTAGGAGAGATGGTGTGTGGTGTTAGATTGTTGCATGCTGCCTCTAGAGCTTGTGGCTGGTGTATTTGGCAAAACCCATGCCCATGATATGCAGATTGAAAATGTCAATCTTGAGGAAATTGCTGGGCGCAAGTTCAAGTTCCATCACCACTGCACTTTGCTCGGTTTCAAAGTCCATCCTTCAGTCATTTGGGTAATTCTTACTGTAATAACCTTGATATGGCATATAGCCACTATAGATGTAATGACATTGTCCTGTTCCGAAGGTATGGAAGGGGGAGTGAGAATCGGATGCACCCAAAGCGAGATTAAGACACAAACAAGGTCAAATGTTGATATTCAAAGGTTAATTCATTTTATTGCTTGCAAAAAGAGAAAAGAGGGAAATGATAGAAAAGGGGGAAAAGAAGCAGAGATTTCCTTAAGAAAAGCAAGTGATAGTCACCACCATGGATCCAGCTGCGTCCTGTTGATCCTCTTCTGTGGGGAGAGCTCTGCCTGTGCTTACCTAGTACCTGTTTTATGCAGTCCTGCCCGTGGGCTTTATGGTTGCTTTTCAGCAGTTTTGCTCAAACTAGGTGGCCATGGTAACGGCATATCTGCCTTGTAGACTACGCATACAGACATCTTGTTTAGGGGGTCCTTAGGCACCAGATCCCCCTCTTAAGTGCTATGATCAAAGACGTTCACAAATCACTGCCATTATCATTGTGACTGTTCAAGGATAAGCCTGGTTTTGCTGCTTATCTTCCCACCGCAAGGCAGAGCCAATGTTAATCAGGCAATGGTGAGACAAAGTTGTTATCTCAGTCCTTTACAGATATACAGTGGCAGGTTATTTAGCAATTAACATCATACAGCCGAATTCGCTAGCTATTGAAGGTTCCACCCCCCCATTGCTCTCAATGTAGTCTTTAACAGTCCATTGTATCCTTCAGTTTTCCCAGAGGCTGGTGCATGATAGGGAATATGATACACCCACTCAATGCCATGCTCTTCGGCCCAGGTGTCTATGAGGTTGTTTCGGAAATGAGTCCCGTTGTCTGACTCGATTCTTTCTGGGGTGCCATGTCGCCACAAGACCTGCTTCTCAAGGCCCAGGATAGTGTTCCGGGCAGTGGCATGGGGTACAGAATATGTTTCCAGCCACCCGGTGGTTGCTTCCACCATTGTCAGCACATAGCGCTTGCCTTGGCGAGTTTGTGGGAGGGTGATATAGTCAATCTGCCAGGCTTCCCCATATTTATATTTCAGCCATCGCCCTCCATACCACAGGGGCTTTAACCGCTTGACTTGCTTAATTGCAGCACATGTTTCACATTCATGGATAACCTGCGCGATAGCGTCCATGGTCAAGTCCACCCCTCGATCTCGAGCCCATCTATATGTTGCATCTCTTCCCTGATGGCTTGAAGTATCATGGGCCCACCAAGCCATAAATAGCTCACCCTTATGTTGCCAGTCCAGGTCCACCTGAGCCACTTCAATCTTGGCAGCCTGATCCACCTGTTCGTTGTTTCGATGTTCCTCAGTGGCCCGATCCTTGGGTACATGAGCATCTACATGACGTACTTTTACAACCAGATTCTCTAGCCGGGATGCAATATCTTGCCAGAGTGTGGCAGCCCAAATGGGTTTACCTCTGCGCTGCCAGTTGTTCTGCTTCCATTGCTGTAGCCACCCCCACAGGGCATTTGCCACCATCCATGAGTCAGTATAGAGATAGAGCACTGGCCACTTTTCTCTTTCAGCAATGTCTAACGCTAGCTGGATGGCTTTCACCTCTGCAAACTGGCTCGATTCACCTTCTCCTTCAGCAGTTTCTGCGACTTGTCGTGTAGGACTCCATACAGCAGCCTTCCACCTTCGATGCTTTCCCACAATGCGACAGGACCCATCAGTGAACAGGGCATATTGCCTCTCATTTTCTGGCAGTTTATTATACAGTGGGGCCTCTTCAGCACGTGCCACCTCCTCCTCTGGCAACATTCCAAGATCTTTGCCTTCTGGCCAGTCCGTGATCACTTCTAAAATTCCTGGGCGACTGGGGTTTCCTATGCGAGCCTGTTGTGTGATCAGTGCGGCCCACTTACTTCAGCTACATGGATTGTGTGTTGTCGTGGTTTAACCCCAGCCAGCAACTAAGCACCATGCAGCTGCTCTGTCACTCCCCCTCCTCAACTGGACAGGGGAGAGAAAATATAACAAAAGGCTCATGGGTCGAGATAAGGACAGGGAGAGATCACTCACCAAATACCGTCACAGGCAAAACAGACCTGACTTGGGAAAAATTAACTTAATTTATTGCCAATCGAACCAGAGTAGGGTAATGAGAAATAAAACCAAATCTTAAAACACCTTCCTCCCACCCTCCCTTCTTCCTGGGTACAGCTTCACTCCTGAATTCTCTACCTACCCCCCACAGTGGCACAGGGAATGGAGGTTACGATCAGTTCATCACATGTTGTCTCTGCTGCTCCTTCCTCCTCAGGGGCAGGATTCCTCAAACTCTTCCCCTGCTCCAGCGTGGGGTCCCTCCCATGGGAGACAGTCCTCCATGAACTTCTCCAACGTGGGTCCTTCCCACGGGCTGCAGTTCTTCATGAACTGCTCCAGCATGGGTCCTTTCCATGGAGTGCAGTCCTTCAGGAACAGACTGCTCCAGCGTGGGTCCCCCACGGAGTCACAAATCCTGCCAGAAAACCTGATCCAACGGGGCTCCTCTCACCATGGGTCCACAGGTCCTGCCAGGAGTAGTGAAGTTTGTGAACTATGAGCTGGACAACCCACACAGCACTCTTTTGTTTTCCCACCCTCTTACCTCTCATAGGTTTCCCTCAAAAGATAGTCAGTTATAAAACAGGAACCTAAACACTGCTGAGTTTATAGATCCCAGAGGGGATATGTAATACTGAGGTTTTTGGATCTGCAGAAAACCATGCATCATCATGGAATATATGTATCTCTATTGCTCAATTTTCCAATGCTCTTCAGAGCATAGACCAGTTAGTTTTCCAAGTTTCCAAGTTAGTTTTTCAACCTGGGGTTTGAAGGTTTCTCTGTTATTTTGAATAGAATTTTCTAAACACTATGCTTGCCTCAGTAAATCAAAGTTTAAATTCATGGAGCTAAACCCTTTCTGGTTCTCTAATTTCTGTCATGGATTTCTTATGTTTGCTTATTTATTTAAATAAATAACCTAGTTATTCAGAAAACTGTCTATATAACTGTTTAAGTCACTGTTTTTTTTCATACTTTATACAGCTGGAAAATAGAAAAGGCACCCTTTGATTTTGGAAATTCATTTCTGACTTTCATTATGAATAGGCTCAGCTGATTAAAAATAAGACTGATCTGGTTTTGGGGGGTGAGTCTCTGGGGTTTCTCTTCTTCTGAGTCATGTCTTACTATGTCTATTTAACTTAACTGTGGGTTTGGATGGGAAAATCACACACTTTCTATACCTAAAATTTGCACTATTCTGGTCCTCCTTCCTGCATAGCATCTACTGACTTTTCTGTTATTCTCTTTACTTTATTCCCCATTTACTTTCTTGCACCCATTAATTCTTTATATTTGGTGCCATGTTGCCTGGATTCAAAGTCATTTAACAATTTGTTTAGCTAGTTTTGGGGTTTTTTATTATTATTATTGCTTCTATCTGTCCTTTTGTCATTTTTCAGCAGTGATTAATTATATCTTTTTTTTAATTACCTTTTTAAGACAGTTCTTACTTCAGAGTTTCCAATGAATGTCTGTCAACATCCACGCACTGCAAGACTTTATAAGTACATTTGTAGTATGCAGTTATGGATCACTGGAATGTCAGATAGCTATTACCATGTTCATACTGTAACTGAACAAATGCATAAGCTTTAAGAGAAGTGGAATAAATATTAAAATTATAATGGAAAGGTCATAATAAATCAAATGAGGATTTGGCAATGTTATGTGAAGCTAAATGATCTGTACCAGTTTATACTAGCCAAATTTGTTCTGACAGATTACTGCACAGAAAACAGACCTTAGAAATGCACTGTTTTGCTTTTCTTTAAGTTTTTTTAAGAGATCTTAGTGTTAGTATTCTGAGGAGTGATGACTCCTATGTGTGTATTGACATTATCAAGACAGATTTAGAAGAAATTTGAGAGTTCTTTTTAGTAATACCTAATTGATGGAATTTTCTCTTTCAGGTGGAAATAAGGATAACATCAGAGCAGGATGCAAGAAATGCGGATACCATAAGTCTGTGGAAAGCAATACGAAGTTACAGTGTTTCCTTCAATTTATGATGTTGGAAATGCCTTTTGAGGAGAGAAGAACAAAAAAGTAGTGTTCTCCCTTCTTGCCCAGACATTTTTCAGTTTAAGTTACGAATTTTTAATTTTTTTTTCCCTATTCATTCTCTGGCTCCTCACACATATTGCTGCTTTTGAAACCCCTTGAGTTTCTCAGGAAAAAAAAAAAGTATGCTATTGTATTGGGTTTGTGTGGCAAGGTTTTGGTAGCAGGGTGGCTACAGGAGTGGCTTCTGTGAAAAGGTGCTAGAAGCTTCCCCTACGTCTGACAGAGACAATGCCAGCCGGCTCCAAGACAGACCCACTGCTGGCTAAGGCCAAGCCAATCAGTGACGGTGGTAGTGCTTCTGTGATAACATATTTAAGAAGGGGGAAAAAATTGCTGCGCAACAGAAAACTGCAGCCAGAAGAGACGAGTGAGAACATGTGAGAGGAACAACCCTGCAGACACCAAGGTCAGTGAAGAAGGAGGGGGAGGAGGTGCTCCAGGCGCCAGAGCAGAGATTCCCCTGTAGCCCGTGATGAAGACCATGGTGAGGCAGGCTGTCCCCGTGCAGCCCATGGAGGTTAACGGTGGAGCAGATATCCACCTGCAGCCCGTGGAGGACCCCATGCCAGAGCAGGTGGGTGTGCCCAAAGGAGGCTGTGACCCTGTGGGAGACCCATGCTGGAGCAGTGTGCTCCTGAAGGACTGCACGCCATGGAAGGGACTCACACTGGAGAAGTTTGTGAAGAACTGCAGCCCGTGGGAAGGACCCACGCTGGAGAAGTTTGTGGAGGACTGTCTCCCATGGGAGGGACCCCACATTGGAGCAGGGAAAGAGCATGAGGAGGAAGGAGCAGCAGAGACAACGTGTCATGAACTGACCACAACCCCCATTCTCTGAGCCGTTCGGGGGGAGTAGATAGAGAATTCAGGAGTGAAGTTGAGCCTGGAAAGAAGGGAGGGGTTGGGGGGGGGAAGGTTTTTTTTATTTGGTTTTATTTCTCATTATCCTACACCATTGTTAATTGGAATAAATTAAGTTCCCCGAGTCGAGTCTGTTTTGCCCATGATGGTAATTTGTTGGAGCGACGGAGGAATGCACGTAAGTCGACCCAATATGAGTGATAGAAGTGATTCAACTTTATTTGCACGGCTAGCTCATATTTATACATTTTGCGGTAATTATGCCTACTAGTCCTAATATGATTGGTACATTGCTAATGTTTATTCATTACTAAAACACACCCACTTGTGGCTGGCAGCTATGCGTGTTCAGTAACTTTCTCATGAGAACTTCTTCAAAAGTTACTTGTGAAGTTATGCCAAGGTCACACTGTTTTTATTTTTCTCCCCATAACAGCAAGACCAGCTGCTGGTTTTCTCCTGCTATCAGTAGAGCCAGCTATTTTCGGCCAAGGCCTAATCTTGCTGCTCAAACTGACATTCTTTCACACAGAACTCTGCTCGCACAACTTTTCCAGAGGCCCATGTCCTTTTTCAGCAAGCCAGTTCCCAACAATCCCCCCTTTTTCTTTTTGTGCGAGTAGAGCTTGGTGTGTCAGCTTTGAGACTCCTTTCATCATGCACCCATATGCAATTTTAACTATTACACAGATTAATATCAATATACCCAACCATCGTAAGGCTTCCTTAATCAATGACATTAGCCATGGTGTTATCCCACCGAATATTGATTGTAACACTCCATCAAACCAATTAATTTCTTGCTGGATTTTTTGTGTATGTTTTTTCAGCCAATTTATCTGTTTGTGTATAGATTGAGGTAAAATTTTAACACCTGCTGTATTGCCCTTTGCAAAGATCTGTGAACACAATTAATTAAGCACAGTAAAAACAACATTATACCTAATAAAATACATAAGCAGACAAAAAGAGGTTTGATTAATAGGTTTAGCTAGTGACACCCAAACATTCTTACTGTCCCATGGCGTTAACCGATGTGGATCAATCACCGGTGTCACTGTCATGCTGCTTACTACAGTCAGTGTGTTCCATATCAATCTCAGCATAAGGTTTCAAATTTATGGGTAAATCAGGAACGTATCTGCCAGACATGGAGGATGTGATTTTTTGTCCAATTGCTGTCAAGGCTTGCCGTCCCGGTGCACTTAGTTGTCTTGTAGAAGTTAAGCTATCGCTGCCCCTCAATAAATCCAGCAGCGGCTGTAAGTCTGTATTTGTAATACCACAACAAGGTCGAATCCACTGTAGGTCTCTGTTTAAATCTTTCTCCCTCTTTTTGTTTTTGAGCAATCCAGGCTTGCTTAATCCAATGTCTCTGCCTTTCTTCTGCAGCGGCTATTACAAGCGGCTCCGCATCTATCATGGGTGCGGTTGGTTTCCCCGTCTCTTTTTCGCATTTCCTTTAACAATTCTAACATTGTCTATTTTTGTTCTATTATTAGAGTAGCCAAATCCTTGTTTGCATTATTTGAATCAGGGTATATGCTAGGTATAATTTGTTCATGTTGAAACGTGGTATCTGGGGGCTGTTTTTTCGTAGGCAGATTTTTACTCACTCCCTGATTCTGTAGGGTTTCCTTTAATCGTACGGTTAGGGAGGCTTGGGAACTGTCAGATGGCTGATTAATATCGGCAGTCCCAGGGAGTGGAGCAGAAGTCAAGGGCACAAGAGCAGGCGAACAAGCTCCAAAAAGACTCTCTCGCTGCATTATGTTTTTCTCCCCGCTTTTCCCTTTCGCTTGCGGTTGGAGAGAGAGAGCAGCAAAAGCAGACGCAGACGCTTTACGATCTGCTTTCATTTCTTACAGAGTTGTCTTAATCAATTTCCATAAAGTTGCAAGACCTTTAACTTCTTTAGACCCGTCACTAATTTCATCCCATAGGGAGGTTCCGATAGCATTCCAGGTACTGAGCTCAAAAGCTGTACCCACACTAATTGAAAGGTTTCTGTCCTTGCTTCATTAGTTTTTTAGCTGATTTATCATCGTCAATTACCATATCCCATAATACGTCTCCTAATCTACGCCATTCACTCTCCTTAAATAATAAATCCGGATTCTTAAAGCATCCCTTAACACGACCTAAAGCAACTAATCCCGAAACTTGCTTAACGCAATTTACCCCCCGCTTTTCTAAAAAGCATTGTAATAATTTTAGGGCTACCTCTTGATCCATTGCCGGCCAGCTTCTTGATACTCCTTG
The DNA here is from genome assembly GCF_929443795.1 of Astur gentilis. Classification (NCBI taxonomy): domain Eukaryota; kingdom Metazoa; phylum Chordata; class Aves; order Accipitriformes; family Accipitridae; genus Astur; species Astur gentilis. The sequence goes on from NC_064918.1 coordinate 36,824,143, forward strand.
GTGCTACCTTGATTAAGGCACCTCGGTTAAAAAGTCTTTGCAGCCTTTTTCCAGTAGCCCTCACTGACGGCGAACCCCTTTTGGATAGTCCAGGCACGAGAGTTAACACACCAACCAAGACGATCAGCGTTCGGTTAATCTTTTGCCCCCCGGTCGCTGATACCGGTGCTTCTCAGTGTCTGTCGCTCCAATTCCCCTTTCTTCGGTCCCTGTTTGGGTGCCATTTGTTGGAGCGACGGAGGAATGCACATAAGTCGACCCAATATGAGTGATAGAAGTGATTCAACTTTATTTGCATGGATAGCTCATATTTATACATTTTGCGGTAATTATGCCTACTAGTCCTAATATGATTGGTACATTGCTAATGTTTATTCATTACTAAAACATACCCACTTGTGGCTGGCAGCTATGCGTGTTCAGTAACTTTCTCATGAGAACTTCTTCAAAAGTTACTTGTGAAGTTATGCCAAGGTCACACTGTTTTTATTTTTCTCCCGATAACGGCAAGACCAGCTGCTGGTTTTCTCCTGCTATCAGTAGAGCCAGCTATTTTCGGCCAAGGCCTAATCTTGCTGCTCAAACTGACATTCTTTCACACAGAACTCTGCTCGCACAACTTTTCCAGAGGCCCATGTCCTTTTTCAGCAAGCCAGTTCCCAACAGTAATTGGTGAGTGATCTCCCTGTCCTTATCTCGACTCATGAGCCTTTTGTCATATTTTGTCTCCCTCGTCCAGTTGAGGAGGGGGAGTAGTAGAGCAGCTTGGTGGGCACGTGACATCCAGCCAAGGTCATTCCACCACAAACATTGGTTATATTGGCATTTTTCCCCCTTATTTATTTACATAGTGTAGCTCTAACTTATGAATACAATACAGAAGAGTCAATCTGCTGGCTGTAGTCTTTACATGCAAGTAATTAATATTTAATCATGTAAACAATAGTACAAAACTGCCCTCTTGAGTATAATAATTGGGAGTTTTCTTTTATTGTCATCTTAATTCTTGTATGTGTGTAATCACTTCCCTCATCACTGCTCATTAGAGACAAATATTGTCAGCTGCAAGAGCATCAAATTTGTCATACCCATTTCTCTTAGATTTTTGTATGAGATAAACACATTAAGATTTATCTGAAGGCATTACTGTAGCATTGTTATTGATCATGTGATATTTTAAAAGCTGGAAGCTCTATCTTACTGTTGTACTTTCAGTTTTCTGGAGGTCTATATCATTAGTCTTTTTCTTACTGAAGGTTGAAAAACACACAACTTGCTTATTCCATTGTTAATTGATCTGTATTATAAGCATAGTGCTTTTCTGGCATAACAGAATAGTTAGAAAAGTCATCATTCAGTTGGACATGCAGACTGAGATATCATAAGCTTTCCAGTGGATGCTACTATATGAATTCTACACTAAATTTAATTTGTGACATTATATAAATACTGAAATAAAAATTAAACATTATTCTTCTGGCATTTTCCTTCTTTAATTACTTATCAGGCTGTATTTTATTTTTTTTACTAGATGTTCCTCATTAAGTGCAGCTGAAGAGGATGGGCCAACGTTAAAAAAACCAAGTCACACAAAAAAGAAACGAAAAAGGAAAAAAAGAATAAATCTAAGAAAGAAAAACATCATAAAAAGGAGAAAAAGAAGAGAGTAAAGGAATAAAGTTAATCTTCTGATAGTTCAGACAGTTCTAGTAATGACTGAGGTACTGGCCTATTTTTGCTTTCACTTCTACAGAGAGGATGATTTTCCTTTCAAATCTAACCTGTTTATACTTTGCAGTGCTGTTGAGATATTTTTTTTTTTTTTTTTAAGAAATCTATTTGCAAATATGAGTGCTTCAAATTATTAAATGGACCATTTGGGGGGGGGGGAAATCTACTCTTCTATTTCAAGTTTATTAGTACTCAACCATGCAAGTTGAACTAGTTCTGTACTCTTATTCTTAGTTCCACTGTGATTAGTCATTTTTTGAATCCTTTACACTAAGATACGGTAAACTTCAATTTGCAAGTCTTTGCGTAGAAAGATTTGGACTTAAATATGCTTAATGTTGGAATGGTTAAATCAAATTTGGAAATTCAAATGAGATTTTATATTTTATTCTTTAAATAGATATGTTTTGCATAATATTTTCTACTTTCATACGCTAATCAGTAAGTGCAAATATGAAATAGCGTTCAGGTGCAGAGAGGGGAAAAAATGGGCAATGAGAAGCTAAAAGAGATTGCTCTTTGAAAATTATCTTCTACAATTGATCTACTAATAGACTGTGAAACACAATTACACATTCTTTTGGCAGGATCACTGAGAGCAAGCTGAAATAAAAAAAAAGCAAACAAAACCTATCAATTTTTCAAAGTCCATCCTTTCTGCCTAGGTTTTGTTCTTTTACAGTTATGGCCATTTCATCTTTGACATAGATATGAAGTGCCACTTCTTAACACTAGATGACTATCCAGCAAGATTGTTTACAAAGTTCTAAGTACTGTGTTAATACAGTACGTGGTGATTAACGCCTACTGTTGTGGGTTGACCCTAGCTGGATGCCAGGTGCCCACCAAAGCCGCCCTCTATCACTCCCCCTTCTCAGCTGGACAGGGGAGAGAAAATTCAACAAAAAGCTCATGGGTTGAGATAAGGACAGATAGAGATCACTTGCTGATTAACATCATGGGCAAAACAGACTAGACTTGGGGAAATTAATTTAATTTATTACCAATCAGATCAGAGTAGGGTAATGAGAAATAAAACCAAATCTAAAAATACCTTCCCCCAACCCCTCCCTTCTTCCTGGGCTTAACTTTACTCCCTGAATTCTCTACCTCATCCCCCCTGAGTGGCACAGGGAGATGGGGAATGGGGGTTGCAATCAGTTCATCACACGTTGTCTCTGCTGCTTCATCCTCTTCAGGGGCAGGACTCCTCACCCTCTTCCCCTGCTCCAGTGTGGGGTCCCTCCCATGGGAGACAGTCCTCCATGAACTTCTCCAACGTGGGTCCTTCCCATGGGCTGTAGTTCTTCACAAACTGCTCCAGCATGGGTCCCTTCCACGGCGTGCAGTGCTTCAGGAGCACACTGCTCCAGCGTGGGTCCCCTGTATGGTCACAAGTCCTGCCAGCAAACCTGCTCCAGTGTGGGGTCCTCTCTCACCATGGGTCCACAGTTCCTGCCAGGAACCTGCTCTAGTGTGGGCTTCCCACGGGGTCACAGACTCCTTTGGGCATCCACCTGCTCTGGCATGGAGTCCTCCACGGGCTGCAGGTAGATATCTGCTCCACTGTGGACCTCCATGGGCTGCAGGGGGACAGCCTGCCTCACCATGGTCTTCCCCACAGGCTGCAGGGGAATGTCTGCTCTGGTGCCTGGAGCATCTCCTCCCCCTCCTTCTTCACTGACCTGGGTGTCTGCAGGGTTGTTCCTCTCACATGTTCTCACTCGTCTCTTCTGGCTGCAGTTTTCTGTTGCGCAGCAATTTTTTCCCCTTCTTGAATATGTTATCACTGAGGTGCTACCACTGTCACTGATTGGCTCAGCCTTAGCCAGCAGTGGGTCTGTCTTAGAGCCGGCTGGCATTGGCCCTATTGGACATAGGGGAAGCTTCTAGCATCTCACAGAAGCCACCCCTGTAGTCCCCCAGCTACTAAAACCTTGCCATGCAAAACCAATACACCCACACGCACTGAAAGAGGAAATCCAAAGACTGACAACTGACAAGAATCATGAAGTCTCCATTCATTCTAATAGAACTCCCATTGAATAGTTAAAAAGCAAACAAACAAATAAACCTCTTGTGGAACATGAGCAATCGATCATGTTGAAGTTGGTAGCAAAATTTACCATTTGCTGTCAGAAGCAATGTTAAGCATATCAAAATTTTATAATTGGATTCTGGGGAATCCAATTTATATCTTGCACTGCAGTAGGATACAGGTTCAATAAAGACTGATACTTTTGAGTTGAGCAGATTTTAGGTGTACAGTCCTACCCTATCATAGCCTAAACCTCAAAGTGCCTACATTTACAGCTTTTAAAAAATGCTCTTCATGCCTGTGGTTTTGTTTTTTGCATAGGCACAGTACTGCTTCCACTTAAGCTTTCTTAAGAATGATATCCATTGTCTATGTTTTTCACAGTGTGTTAGAGCATTGAGTTAGTACATAAAGTTTTATGCTATTTTAGTGGTTACTGTATTTGGCCTGGAAGTGGGATACCTAGAGCTAACTCCATCCTTCAAACTTGTATGTGCTAGACCAGTACCCTCATTATTGGGCAACTCCACTTGTGCTGTAGATGCTGTGCTAGGGAAAGTTAAAGATTGAAATACTCACAGAAGCCACAGAACGAAGAGAAATAATCTCTAACCTTCTATGTAGGTCTCTCAGTAGAGGATGGGAAGAGCCCTTGTATCTGTTCTTTTTCTTGCTGGCTTTGGTCCAATCTCTATTTTTTCATGTCATGTACCATGATTTCTGGGATGGGCTTGGATAATATAACAAGAAAGACTGGACTCCTTAATTAGCTGATATCTGTGCATAGTGTAAGGAACATTTCTTTCATAAGTACTAATTTAACAGCTTCTGCCACCCTGTTCACTCCAGTCTCCTTAGTGCTGCTGTGGATATTGGAGCTTATTTTTAACTGGGTTAATTCTCAAAGCCAGTCATTCTGTAGAGAGCAACAGGGGAGTTGCAGGCTACTAAAGACAGTACTGTTGACAAAGGAAATATTTAATCAAGCCACAGCTTAAAACACAAGTCATTGCAATTGTTTCCCCTAAAATGTTCTTTACTTAATGAGATTGGAAGGGTTATTGGAGTTAGGAGAATTCAGAGCTCCTATGTAATTCTCCCATGATCCTCTGTGGACATGCCACTCTGGGGAATAGGAGTTTGTACCATATTTGTTTCTTGATTTTGAAAGCTTCATCTGAAGACAGGGAACTGAAGGGAAATTTTACTGAGCTTTCTATACCAGAATGGCTGAAAAGTTTATTAAGAAACTGTGAGGGACTGAAAGAGTTAATGTCTCAAACATTGTGGTGGGGCAAGTTCTGCATAACGACTAACTGCATAACAAGGAACTCTGCATAGCAAGGAACCACAGGTGAAAAGAAGCCGATCAGCACAGGGCATGGAGGGCATGCTAGAGGGTGCACAGCTCAGTGTTCTGATATGCTGTCCTGATATGCTGAGCAGGGCAGCTCACCATGCATGGCCAAAGATCAAGCAATGGTCATGTCTGCAGGGAAGGAGAAGTTACTCCCCAGACGACCCCCAAGCCCACCGACCCATTTCCCAAAGGTTCTGGAAGCACAAACTGCACGACACCTAATTAGCCCAATGAGTTCAAGTGCTCACTCGAAGGAGGGGCAACTGATAAAAGGGCACAAACTGAAGCGCACGTGTCCTCCGGAACTGGACCCCTAGGCTGACTGGACCAATGCTGCCCCCAGATGAAATCTTTCTCTTTTCTCTTCTTTTTTCTCTCTCTGTCTTGCTCGCTCTTTCTCTTTCCTCTTTCATGATCCCTACACTTCATCCCTTTAAGACATAAAACAGTTGACCAAGTCTGGGACTAGGAGTGGCTCTAGCTGCCCCAGGCTCTTCTCTGAGGTGGAGTCTAGAAAGCAAGGGGGTCTGCTCTGAACCTCGTGACTCAACGGAAGGGATCTCCTTATTTTCTTCCCTGAATTGATGTATATGGTTACCATGGGTTACACAGTTTAATGAGGTAGTTCCATGATGTCCTGCTTTCATCTGGGATAGAGTTAATTGTCTTCCTAGTAGCTGGTACAGTGCTATGTTTTGAGTTCAGTATGAGAAGAATGTTGATAACACTGATGTTTTCAGTTGTTGCTCAGTAGTGTTTAGACTATAGTCAAGGATTTTTCAGCTTCTCATGCCCAGCCAGCGAGAAAGCTGGAGGGGCACAAGAAGTTGGCACAGGACACAGCCAGGGCACCTGACCCAAAATGGCCAACGGGGTATTCCATGCCATGTGATGTCACATCTAGTGTATAAACTGGGGGGAGTGGGGCCATGGGAATCGCTGCTCTGGGACTAACTGGGCATCGATCGGCAGGTGGTGAGCAATTGCACTGTGCATCATTTGTATATTCCAATCCTTTTATTACTACTGTTGTCATTTTATTAGTGTTATCATTATCATTATTAGTTTCTTCCTTTCTGTTCTATTAAACCGTTCTTATCTCAACCCACGAGTTTTACTTCTTTTCCCTGATTTTCTCCCCCATCCCACTGGGTGGGTGGGGGGAGTGAGTGAGCAGCTGCGTGGTGCTTAGTTGCTGGCTGGGGTTAAACCAGGACACATGCCAATTCCTGTTTAGAGAAACCACACCACCTATTGTTAACGCCTTCCAATTTCAGGCTGCTTCTGCCTTTAATAAAATGTTTAACTGGTAGCTTGGTGTCCTTTCACCTTAATTTAGCCCAAGGGAATTCCGAATTCACTGTGACCCCTCCCTGGTCTGTCCAGCCCAAGTTGTGACAGGAACCCTTATTGGAGTTAGTATATCTCTATGCATAAGTCAAATTTGTCCATCAAACTATATTTAATGAAAAATTATGGAATGGATAGAGGCTTAAAGTTCAGAAAAGTAACTGGTATATATTTTAGTAGTGCTTCTTATACTTTTGTGTTTTTAAATAGCCATGTGAAAGTTTAGTTCTAATTGTTGAAATCAAAAGTTTACCTATCTATAATGATAGTGCAATTACCTTCCATGTAGCTTTACAGCAGTCCTAGTTACAGTGGTGTTTTGTACAAGAGTGTAAGGCATGAATTTCAGTGTTCACATTTTGCCACTTGTTAGTAGCATACATACCTTTTCATATTAGAAAAAGGCTTTTCTGATTTGAACAATTTAAATATCACTATTCTCTCAATTCATGTACTCATATAACAGAGAGAATGTCATGTGTCAGCTTATTTTTCAGGCCATATTCCCATTTTATTTACAAAGATGTACATTAAAGTCAATGGATTTTTCCACAGGAGTCAAGTGCTCAAGATTTCAGGTATATTAACTGACATATCAAGGAGATGCTGCAATGAACAGTTCTCTGCCAAGTCAATATTTGCTAATCTTTAAAAATGATATCAAAATAAATATTATATTGTTTTTCTTATTTGATTTAGCCATAATTTTAGTGAGTCTGATGTGATGTAAGGAACACACTAAGTACCCCTACAGGTTTGATCTTTAAGGAGATCAAAGCTGCTGAGATAATCAATTGAACTCTGTATTATCTCAGTGCTTCTATAATTGAAAACAACAAAGCAAGTCTTATCTGCAGGTCATTCCAGGAGTATCATGAGTAATGAACCTGAGATGGTGCTTGTTGTCTGTTTCATACGCTAATCAGTTCCAGGAACTTCTGAGCTGCATTTTCAGGAGTTCATCTTTTGCAGTTCCTCACATCTTCTCCAGCCAAAAAAGGGAGCAATCTGCATTTATGCAGAGCAGAATGTCAAATATCACAAACCTTTTAACTCAATTTATTAATAGTGTTGGATTATTCAGTAGTGCCCTGTAGTCTCCACAGTAGAGCCAGCAGTAAAGCTGTTGGAAAGTAGTTCTGACATTGCCATGTCTTAGGGACTCACCTATCTTAACTTGTCAAAATTACTGTACATCAGAGACTCTTAGGCAAAACACACACTTGGTGCCTCTTATCACAGTTCCTCTGGCTCAAAGCAGTACTACCCAAGAAGGGCATTAATGGAGAGTCTAAGCTGCAAATCTCAATAAATAAGAACAAGGATGGATAGAAAAATGTGCCCCAAATGCTTCTATAATAAAAATGACAGAACACTGAAGCTGTTCACAAGAAATTCTAGTATAACAATCATGAAGATGAATTTAGGGGATAAAGAAGAATGCAAGATTAAGTGGTGGTAGCAGAAAGTAAGCAATTGCAGAAGAGGTACAGGAATGAGGAAAGCAAAGGGATTAGAGAAATACAAGTACAAGGATGGAAAAGATACAAGCAGTCTAAACCAGTGATTATCCAGTACAGTAAAATCCTCTCCTGTGAAGAATATGATATGTTGTCATGTTAAAAAATTATTTGAGAAAGAAGATCAGAGGGAAATATTTGTCTAGAAATGCAAATATTCTCCTAAAATGCAATAAAGGAGAAAAGTCTATAACAGAAACAGGCTGTTTAGTGGAGTTTATTTAAACTCCAGTCATAGTTTTCAAAATATGACTATTTACAGTTTTCTGTATAAGCTAAATATTTGTCTCATTGAGAAAGTGTACAGTGAAGAAGAATCATTAATCCTGATTTATCTGTATTTTATATAAATATTCCTGAGGCTTTAACTTAGTGTAATAGTTTATAAAACATCCTGGCAGAATTTTGACCATCAGAGCATTTCAACAAAGAATGAAGTTGAGCTATAAGAAACAGGCTGTTGTCCTGGTTTCATCTGGGATAGAGTTAACTGTCTTCCTAGTAGCTAGTACAGTGCTATGTTTTGAGTTCAGTATGTGAAGAATGTTGATAACACTGATGTTTTCAGTTGTTGCTAAGTAGTGTTTAGTCTAAAGTCAAGGATTTTTCAGCTTCTCATGCCCAGCCAGCGAGAAAGCTGGAGGGGCACAAGAAGTTGGCACAGGACACAGCCAGGGCACCTGACCCAAAGTGGCCAACGGGGTATTCCATACCATGTGATGTCCCATCTAGTATAGGAACTGGGAAGTGGGGGCAGGGAATCACCGCTCTGGGACTAACTGGGTGTTGGTCAGCGGGTGGTGAGCAATTGCCCTGCACATCATTTGTACATTCCAATCCTTTTATTATTACTGTTGTCATTTTATTAGTGTTATCATTATCATTATTCGTTTCTTCTTTTCTGTTCTATTAAACCGTTCTTATCTCAACCCAGGAGTTTTACTTTTTTTTCCCCGATTTTCTCCCCCATCCCACTGGGTGGGTGGGGGAGCGAGTGAGCAGCTGCGTGGTGCTTAGTTGCTGGCTGGGTTTAAACAACGACAGCTGTATAATAACTGTATATGAATATTGCCTTAGCAACCCTTCGTCCCAGTGCACTTAAAAGCTTTCCTGTGTGAGGAAGCCGAAAGTAGTTATAAGCCACCTTTATGGATCCCCTATTCCAAACTGCCATGACAATAGTATGCAGTGATATTCTGAAGATATAGTTTGCAAACTACAATGTTTATCCATATAGAACTACACAATTAAAAAAACCCTATAGCTTATTTTGGGGACAACTCCACTACAGTAATTTAAAATTTAAGACATATGGTCCTAAGACAATGCAAACAAGAACAGCTGATCCACTTCAGCAACCAATTTTTATATGTACATCTATTTCAAAATATTTGATCATAGATTATTTAGTATCCAGCCCAGATCTGAGGAAAGAAGAGTTTCAAGACTGTTTTAAATATAACAGAATTACTACTTTAAGCTATGCTCTGTGCTTGTAGTGTTTATTTTAAACTCCTATTGAGTATTCATTTTCCTCTATTGTAAGTCATTTGTCCTCTTACAGAAAGTTCAGCAAAGTCCATAAAAAACAGCTGTTTCTTCAGCCAAACCAAGTGTGAACTACTTTCCAGACTTATGAACCTAATGGAAATTATTTTGGTGGTAATGGTGTTACTGATTGGTTATTGATTATGTTATTGACTTGTTATTGATTGGTTAGTAGCTTTGATTTATTATTGATTTGATAGTAGTTAGGATAAGTCATGTTTATTAAGAATATGAAATGGTAAGAAATAGTTTAGCAAAGGTATTTTTATTGCATTTTGCACATTTAATTAACAACCGACAGCTGCTGTGAAACTCTCTGTATAACCTGTTACCAAGGCCGGAGGAATTGGTAAAAATCATTTAGTAGGAACATTTAGAACTTAGATGACAAGCTTGAGATTTAAGATGATTTTGACATAGTGTTTGTCAGCAGGAGTATATTATAGCAAACTAGTGATATAGTGTTTGTCAGTGGGAGTATACTATAGCAAACTAGAAGAATGGAGAAGATGTCAGAATTTCAAATTAATGGAAACTGATATAGTTAGTTATTTACCAAGGACCAGACTGCGCAGAATCACCTGAAGGAGGTCAAGAAGCGGACAAGTGAGGAAGACTATGAAAGACCACCAGAGGACTCTAGAGGACCACCAGAGACCTTCAATGCGCATGTGTAAAGGACATTAACATATGCTAATGTAGGCTAATGACTTCTTGGAAATCTAATGAATATGAATGAGTAAGTTCAATATAAGGTGTATGATTTTGGAGTTCGGTGTGCGTGGTTCGTGAGAGGACTCACCCGCGCACCCGGCCGTCAATAAAGAAGTGTCTGCTTATCTACACTAAATTGGTGTTGATAAGTTCTTTATTCCGAGTTTTTCAGCAACAATGGCAACTAATGTTTTAAACGAACAAAGTTTTGGTGGTCTAGTCTGCAGGAAAATTTAGAGTCAGTTCACAAAGTGATAATTATGCCTTAAGTGATTCTGGACTATATGCATTCCAAAGGAAAACACCAAGGAATACTTTACAGATGTTATATCCCTCCTTTCTATCTCTCTTTTCTTACACTTGAAAGGAAAGCATCTCTTCCAAAACAGATGATCTGTTATACTCTGAAAAGTATGAGTTTTCTGTGATTTGGGGTTTAATTTTACTTGTTAAGAAAACAGATTAAGTTCAAAATTAATTATTTGATCCAAATAAAACAAACATTAATTTGGCTGAAAATGGGAGTCACAGTAATACAATAAAAAAACCCCAAAACTTGTAAAAACTAGTGTGGTAAGGATATAGAATCAGAATAATTTAGGTTGGAAAAGACCTTCAAGATCATTGAGTCCAACCATCAACCATGCCCACTAAATCATGTCCTGAATATGTTTTCCTTTTCCATATATGTAAGAAATGTGGGTAAATGGGACTACATGATACATGGAATTCACTGTGCAGGCTTGTTTTCCACATGTCCTAGTTTCAGCTGGGATAGAGTTAACTGTCTTCCTAGTAGCTGGTACAGTGCTATGTTTTGAGTTCAGTATGCGAAGAATGTTGATAACACTGATGTTTTCAGTTGTTGCTAAGTAGTGTTTAGTCTAAAGTCAAGGATTTTTCAGCTTCTCATGCCCAGCCAGCAAGAAGGCTGGAGGGACACAAGAAGTTGGCACAGGACACAGCCAGGGCACCTGACCCAAAGTGGCCAACGGGGTATTCCATACCATGTGATGTCACATCTAGTATATAAACTGGGGGGAGTGGGGGCAGGGGGATCGCTGCTCTGGGACTAACTGGGTGTTGATCGGCGGGTGGTGAGCAATTGCACTGTGCATCATTTGTACATTCCAATCCTTTTATTACTACTGTTGTCATTTTATTAGTGTTATCATTATCATTAGTTTCTTCTTTTCTGTTCTATTAAACCATTCTTATCTCAACCCACAAGTTTTACTTCCTTTCCCGATTTTCTCCCCCATCCCACTGGGTGGTGGGGGGAGTGAGTGAGCGGCTGCATGGTGCTTAGTTGCTGGCTGGGTTTAAACCACGACACACATTATGTTTAGAAAGGAATGGGTTAAACTCTTGACTTGGGCTTATGCAAGGAGTCTGGGGATATTTACACTTTTAAAAACCTGTTTTTTACAAACTTTCAGGAATTAAATAAGGTAGTCATTGCAGGGAAAAAAATATCTATTTTTGAAGACAACAGGAAGCCTCCAATACTGGACACTAATAATGAGCTGTCTCAAATAGGCTTCAAATAATATGTAACAGAAACCTTTTAAAACAAAGCGTAAAAAACTCAGATGCTGATAGGTGTTTTACAGACCTCAGAAATACCTGGGCATAAATCTTAAAAACTTTCCTAATACAGCGCTTGACTCAAGAATTTTATTTCTGTATTTAGCTAACCAGTACGTGATGGTTTGCTATAGAAAGGCTAACTTGCCTAACAATTACTATAGGATGCCTAAGTTTCCCTTTGAGGTTCTTCCTCAGTTCAGATCAGCTCTCTAGTGAGGTACTGGAATTAAAGAAGTTACTGTAGTTTTAAGCCCAACTTCAGAATAAAAGAAGTAGGGAAGATGAGGAGGATGAAGTTTTCTTTCTAAGAGACTAGGTTGCTTGTACCAGGGACTAGGAATGCAAGGTACTGGGAGGAGGCTGAAAGATTGGGATCTAACAAAAAAGGTCTTTTTGTGGATTTGTACCAATGAGAACTTGAATATTTCTTTCAAAGGAGAAAAAGCAGACTCTTAATCCTTTGAAAGATATAATTTTTTAGATATATAATCTTGACTTCCTTAAGGAAATCTCTTCTGTTACATTTATAATCTACTCATTTGCTTTGCCAAACCTTTCCAAATCTCTAAAGCGGTCTGAATCTTAAATAATGCTCTCTTGCTGGAACATCTGCCACATCTGTTCCACATGCAATTGCTGTTTCTGCTGTTACTGTATCTTCTCCTGACTGAAAGACATTAATAGTTGGAATCTGGAAAAAAAAAGGCCAAAAGAGTGATGCTCTTGGGATCAGCAACTTTCTAACCCCTAGCTTTGCAAACTTTATTAGCTTTTCTTCTAAGTTGCAGCACAGAAAAGATTTAAAAGTCTCTTTTCAATGGTGATGATACAAATGATTTCTTTAAATTTTCCCAGATGCCTAAAAAAGAATTTTCTAAGCTAACACTGAGAATACAGGAGCTAAGTAAATTAAAGGAAGAAAAAGCAGAGGAAGAAATATTTATCTTCTGTTGCAAAACGAGTATATGTGTAGATTACTTTTCATTTGATGGCTAAAAATGAATAAGCTATTCCTGATATAAGTGGGGAAAAAACATCACATGCTTCATGTTATTAAATTTAAGGATGTTTTTGCTCTTTTCTGGATGCTTTAAACAGAACTTTTGTATTTCTAAACAAAGCCTTCATTTACTGAGCTTTTTCCTTCTAAATTTGATAAGTGCATTGTATTAGGTCTTGTTTCAGTAAACTGTTATTGAAGGAACTCAAAAACAGAAAGAAGAAAATTGGTATTTTCACTCTAAAGATATTGCTATACGAATTTTTACAGGAAACTAGAAAAACTTGATTTTTCAATTAGCAAAATGCAAGTTGATAAGGGTATAGTCCTCCCTAAGTATTATGGGATAAGAAGTAAACAACAGCAAAGAAAGAACACTTAAAAGATAATTTAAGTATGCAAACAAATTGGTATTAGTTATCCAGGAATAAATTTAGGTGGAAAATTGGCAGAAACTTTCTATACATCAAAGGATGGAAGTCCCAGAAGAGCAAGAAATACAACTTTTGAAAGATGGGGCTTGGTACATATAATGGCTCAAATGAAGATGTGGTTGCATGAGACAGCAACAGACTGGACAAATAGAACCAGGTGGTCTTTTGGACTCCAGAATTCCTATTACTACTGATACTTAACTATGTTAAAAAAAATGGAAGTGATATAAATATCACACCAAGAAGATTTACAGATAATAGGAAATAAGGTGAAGTCTCAAGTACTAGTGAGGAGGAAAGGATAATAAAAGTACACCTGAAGAGGTCAGAACAACAGCAGACAGTTATCAGTCTGAGGATCAGCCTAAAAACTGAAGGGGGGAGTGGTAAATCTGAAGGACACTTAGCCGTGACACAGGTTTAAAAAGTAGCTGCACAAAAAGTGTAGGCCTACATCCTTAGAGCTGTCACATTACAGGGAGGGGAAATCACTCTTACATAGATAATAAGGAATCTCACCTTTACACTGACATGATACCAGTAGGTATTTTAAAAAGAGACATCAGTGCATCACTGTGCATTTATTCATGAAATGGGATAAAAGTTGGTTATTGTCTTTTTCCCATTTTTCTGACACAGATTTTCTAAGTTGAACTTCAAATCAAGATAAAAGTAGAATTTAAAGTTGTGTTTTTAAACTTAGGACGGCATGATGTACTGGTTTTGGCTGGGATAGACTTAATTTTCTTCACAGTAGCTCGTATGGTGCTGTTTTAGATTTGTGACCACAACAGTCCTTTTTGGTGTCCTACCTGGGGCTTGAAGGGTTCAAGATAACAACAGATATGATTGGATATGCAAGTAATATCACAACTAGTTCTAGGTGAACACCACCTATGTTGTTAAATCTAAACTTGAAAAGCCCAAATAGCAGTAATACAATAGTGCAGAAGTCCCAAACAGTCATATGTGAAGCACTTCAATGAAGAAGCCTGTTCCCGGCTAGGCCAATGATGGTTCTGTGATTCTGCAGGTAAAGAAGCACTTACAAGTTATGGAAGTAATATCTACATGGAGGCATTTGCTGAAAGACTGGCACTGCAGACTGGCAGACAAAAGCTGAAACAAAGAATGGTGTCCTGGTTTCATCTGGGATAGAGTTAATTGTCTTCCTAGTAGCTGGTACAGTGCTATGTTTTGAGTTCAGTATGAGAAGAATGTTGATAACACTGATGTTTTCAGTTGTTGCTAAGTAGTGTTTAGTCTAAAGTCAAGGATTTTTCAGCTTCTCATGCCTAGCCAACAAGAAGGCTGGAGGGACACAAGAAGTTGGCACAGGACACAGCCAGGGCACCTGACCCAAAGTGGCCAACAGGGTATTCCATACCATGGGATGTCACATCTAGTATATAAACCAGGGGGAGTGGGGGCAGGGGGAATCGCCGCTTGGGGACTAGCTGGGTGTCGGTTGGCGGGTGGTGAGCAATTGCACTGTGCATCATTTCTACATTCCAATCCTTTTATTACTACTGTTGTCATTTTATTAGTGTTATCATTATCATTATTAGTTTCTTCCTTTCTGTTCTATTAAACCGTTCTTATCTCAACCCACGAATTTTACTTCTTTTTCTCAATTTTCTCCCCCATCCTACTGGATGGGTGGGGGAGCGAGTGAGCGGCTACGTGGTGCTTAGTTGCTGGCTGGGGTCAAACCACAAGAGATGGCATGACCTGCAGAATGAATACTAACAGCACGTGAGGTTTCCAGTTCTACTCCTCCAGCCTGTGGTGAGCTCGCCAACATACATGCTGTCTTCAGCTTTTTTGCCTCGCAACACACAGGTCTGACAAGGCCCCTAACTTCAATCACCTATTCCTGTTGCATTTCCCTAAACACACTAAGTTTGTTATAGCCTCATCAATGTTGTGAAGGCTACCCACACCTCATAATGTGCGTTACTTTCCTTATTAATCGGATATTTCTCTTCCACAAAAAAAAATAATTTGTAATAGGTTTTATTTTAAACCTTTTTCATACTCACACAAAATAGTGTTCCATATCAGTCTAAAAGGACATCAGAGTGGCAGTGAGGTTGGTTATTAATACATCTGTTCTCATTCTTTCTGTGATCCAAGGAAAATGTAAACATGGTGGAACAGTGACATGATCTGGGCTGGATAAAAAACGACTATTTTTAGATTTTAAAAGAGCAAACTTCAGCTTGCTCAGAGCTCAGTTGGGAGGGATTCCATGGGAAGCTTCCATGGAAGATAAAGGAGCTAGCAAGTGCTGGGAGTTTTTCAAGAATGCTCTCCTGGAAGCACAAAAACAGTTCATCTCCTTTAAAGGTAAGGGAAGTAGGCAGAGCAAGAGACCCCCTTGGCTTAACTGCGAGCTTCTGAGTCTGCTCAAAACCAAAAGAGAAGCGTACCAGAGATGGAAAAGCAGACAAATACCCATTGAGAACTACAGGGGCATTGCCAGGGTATGCAGAGATGCAGTTAGAAAAGCAAAAGGTCAGCTTGAATTGAAATTGGCCAGAGATGTCAAAAACTACAAGAAAGGGTTCTTCATGTATGTAAACAACAAGCAGAATCAGAAGGAAAATATTGGCCTGCTGTTAAACAGGAGAGGTGAATTAGTCACCAACAATGCTGAAAAGGCAAAGGTTCTTGACACTTTCTTCACCTCTGTCTTTACCAGCACCATTGGGCCCCAGACCTTGGGAACAAAAATCCAGACTGATGCAAACACAGACCCACCGTCAGTGAAGGAAGAGTTGGTATGTGAACTATTACAGGAGCTTGACCCCTAAAAATTGATGGGCCTTGACAATATCCACCCAAGGATGTTAAGAGATCTGGCCAATGTCATTGCAAGGCCACTCTCCATAATCTTTGAGAAGTCGTGGAGATCAGGGGACATCCCAGAAGACTGGAAGAAGGATAATGTCACCCCCATCTATAAGAAGGGCTTAAAGGAGGATCCAGGAAATTATAGGCCCATCAGTCTTACTTCAGTCCCTGTGTTGAGGATTTCTTGGCTGGGCGAGGGCATGTGAGCAATCCAGCCATTAGGTGGGAACGAAGCATAAGTTTACAAAGTGCTGGAGCAGACAAGGACGCTGTGTCCTTGTACGCTGGGAAAAAGGAAGATAAGAAAAGCCTGACAAGCAACTCCTGGATGCCGAAGAATGAGATAAGTAACTGCTGGACTCCTCGTGAAGAAGCTTGCACAGCCATCAGAGGATAAGATAGTGTCGCATGAACCGGGGTATTGTTCCAATTAGAGTATTGTATAAGGTGCATGCACAAGCACATAAGGTATATAACTGTGCTAAAAGTTGTAGTAAATGGACTTCACTTGATCACATTGGTCTGTGCGTGATTTCCCCTGTGGATCCTCCGCAACATCCCTGGGAAAGTTATGGAATAAATGAATCCTCCTGGGAGCTATCACAAGTCAAATGAAGCATGTGATTGGGAAAAGGCAGCACGGATTCACCAAGGGCAAATTGTGCTTGACAAACCTAATCACCTTCTACAAGAAAGTAACCTGCTCGGTTGATGTGGGGCGAGCGGTGGACATTGTCTACCTGGATTTCTCCAAGGCTTTCGATATGGTTTCCCACAGCCTCCTCCTAGAGAAACTGATGGTTACAGTCTAGACAAGCGGTCCGTGCAGTGGGTGGGGTACTGGCTGACAGGCCACACCCAGAGGATGTTGGTAAATAGCTCCTTTGGAAACTGGCAACCTGTCACAAGTGGGGTCCCCCAGGGATCGATATTGGACCCAACGCTGTTTAATATATTCCTAAGTGATCTGGATGATGGGATCAAGTGCACCCTGAAGAAGTTTGCCAATTATACCAAACTGAGTGGGGAAGTGGACACTTCAGAAGGGAGAGCCACCCTGCAGGAAGACCTGGATAGGTTGGAAGAGTGGGCTAACAAGAACCTTATGAAGTTCAACAAGGACAAGTGTAAGGTCTTGCACCTGGGAAAATATAACCCAGGAGTGCAGCACAGGCTGGGATCTACCTGGCTGGGGAGAAGCTCTGTGGAAAGGGACCTGGGGGTCCTGGTGGACAAGCGGCTCAATATGAGCAAACAGTGTGCTGCTGCGGCAACAGGATGCTGGACTGCATCAACAAGGGCATCACCAGCAGAGATAAAGAAGTCATTATTCCATTCTACTCAGCGCTTGTCAGGCCACACCTGGAATACCGTGTTCCGGTTTGGTCCCTGTTATGCAATGAAAACATGTCAGTGCTGCCATCTTTTAGACATTCTTTAACAACTTATTATGGAAAATTAGGATCTGATTAACAAGGACATTGTTTATGAGGGATGTGGGAAAAATGTCAAAGAAGTAATTTTGAAAAAACATCCTGCTGTGGACTTTGATTCCATTCTTCTTAGAAATGCATTCATGCTCACAAGTACACACTATTTTGTGAGCGTATAGTGATCTCCCCATGTTAAATGCTGTGTACTCAGAAGAAGATTTGTGACTTGAAATCTTATAACACATTGCAGTTACATTTTCCTGTGCTATTTAAAGAATATTACTGTGCTTGCAGCTATATGCTCTTTTAGTATTTAGTCATGCATTCCTTGGATGAAATTAATTTTGCTTATGGAAACACAATTTCCATGAGGGCATTTTAGATGTATTTGTCCTCATTGCATTTAAAGTATTTATTCGGGGGCCTGATTATTCAAAAATATATTTTTTGTCTGGGAGACTGAAAGGTGAACAGATCACTCCAACCTGGAAAAAACTGAAACACTGCTATATTGGAGTGAAAAGAAAAATATCCTTCTAGAGAAATGCTGGAAGCTCAGTTACATGACTTCCTAAAACTGGAATGGGGTGGCTCTGACTGCATCACTGTTCAGAAAGAAAAATTCCTGCCTTCCTCTCTTGGGATTAAATTAGATCTCAACTTTTGGGCCTTGCTATAGACAGTACACTAATATTTCTGACAATGTGGGTGTTTCCTTCCTTTTTCAGCAAACAGCATTCCAGGAGAAAAAAAAATGGTACAAAAATCAGTCAGATCAAACTTTGTAGGTGCCAGATATAGTTCAGTGAATAGCTATCCCTAACAGACTGCTTTTGTGAGTGTACTAATATCCTACCAAAAAACCATGGAGAATATATCTGTATGGGTGTTTCCCGTGACAAGAAAAAAACACCTCCTTACTCACCACTAAACCCTTAGGCAGTAAGAAGGAATGTGGTTCTTGTTGGGTCATGGAGTTGCAGAAGGGCGCATAGTCACCTTCCTCATGTATTACTGTCCCGGTTTCAGCTGGGATAGAGTTAACTGTCTTCCTAGTAGCTGGTACAGTGCTATGTTTTGAGTTCAGTATGCAAAGAATGTTGATAACACTGATGTTTTCAGTTGTTGCTCAGTATTGTTTAGACTATAGTCAAGGATTTTTCAGCTTCTCATGCCCAGCCACGACACAAGAAGTTGGCACAGGACACAACCAGGGCAGCTGACCCAAAGTGGCCAATGGTGTATTCCATACCATGGGACGTCCCATCTAGTTTAGGAACTGGGAAGTGGGGGGGCAGGGAATCACCACTCCGGGACTAGCTGGGTGTTGGTCAGCGGGTGGTGAGCAATTGCTGTAGGGATTGGCGCTCGGAAGATCTCGCGATGTACGGAAAGAGAAGGGTTAAGGGAGGCGGGATGACCGACAGACAGTATATAAGGGCGTGACGCAGTTGAATAAACGCCATTTGCAGCATCCTCATATTGGTGTCAGTGCTCTGTGGCCCAGGGTATGGTGGACCCTGTGCCGAGTCCCACGGGGTGATCAGACGAATGTCTACAAGTGGTGACCCTGACGTGATTGGACATCGGCGGATTACGCGGGGCGTAATCGAAGGCCTGGCCAGGCATGGAAGGAGTCCTGAAGGTGTTGGACTCGTGCTCTAGAGAGGTAAAAATCCCTATGGGACAAAAAGAAGCGAAAGCTTGCCTAGAGCGGCTCCTGAAAGAGGAAGCGATAGAGCGCCCGGGGGACATATTGTCTCCTGAGTGCTGGCCGAAATGCACCGCGGCTTTAGCGGAACGGGCTATGGCGACGCAGCATGGTCCGGAGTTAAAGACGTGGGGGCGGATTAGGGCGATTTTCAGGAAAGTGCGGGAGGAGGGCTTAACATGGAAGGAAGCAAAGAGATTGATGCACGCGCAGGCGGAGCGGGGCGTGCAGGCGGATGGGGAGGCGCGGACAGAAGGGCTGACGGAGGTAGCGGAGCAGACGCCTCTGGTGCTCCCAGTGCAGCCGTCAGCACCGGCCGAACCACCGGGATACCCTTGGGAGGAGTTGGAACGGGAGCGTGAACGGGCGAGAGAGGAGGAGCGGGAGAAAGAGCGACAGTTAATTCAGGAGGCAGAGGAACCCGTGGCTGAGCAAAGGAGACGGGAGAAGGAGAGGCAGAGACTAGAGGAGGCGGAGAGGGCTGTGATGAAGGGATCAGAAAAGGAGCAGGTAGAGGAGGGAGCGGTTCCCCTGTATGATCCGGAGGATTGGGTGCCGGGACGTGTTTTGCGAACCGCGCCACAAGCTCACCCTAAGATGGCGCCGACATCCGCTTTCTCCCCGGATGTCTCTCCGGAGGTCGGGAGAGGCGGAGCACGGCCAAAGGAAGGAGGAAGGAAAGTCAGGACACCCCCTCTTACGCGCGTAGCGGAAGAGGAAGAGAGTGGGCCGGACTCAATCGAGGGGTCGGCTCAACGGTTAGAGGAGGCGTGGCAACTGGTGGGCGGAAACCGCTGTCGTCCGCCGCACGCAGCGGTAAAACAAAAGGCTATCTCCGGCTGTAAGGCGCAGTCGGCAGCAGCCAGTGAAAAGGCAACGCCTATGCCTTTAATACCTGCGCCCGACCCAGCTACAGACCCGCTGCAGATGTTGCAGCGAGTAGTAGAGGAGATACAGGAGCAGGTGAAGCAACAGCGGCAGCTGCTACAAGCAGCTGGGGAACAGAAAGGAGTTCCCGATTCACCAAAGATCACGTTGCCAGACTGGAAAATTGTAGCAAAGGAATGTGTTATGGACGGCATACGCTTTGAAGGACCCCCTTTAGTTTGCCCAGTCCGAGCTGGTCCAGGTGGTGTAGGGGTGGAGTGGTCTCCGTTAGATAGCAAGCTTTTGCAACAAGTGAAGAAGACCGTGGATGATTACGGCTTAGGACATCCCATGACAGGCTCTCTTTTAGATGTGGTTTTTTCAGGTTCACTGACTCCCTCGGATTCGCGACAGTTTTGCAGTATGATTTTGACTCACACCTTTTTCTTGATTTAGAAAGAAGCTTGGACAAACAGATTACAAGCAGCACTAGTTGAGACCCAACAAGAAAGACCCAGAAACAGGAAAGTGGGAAGGTGGGAGGCGCTTGGTGACACAGGGAAGAGGGTATGCTGCAGTACAATCATCAGAGCACCCAGACTCACGTGTGCGCTGGGTGCCGTCACGGTGGTTGAAACCAGACCTCAGTCAATAACGATTTGTTGTGAGTTATTTTGCAGGATGCCGTTCAGAAGATCATCTGAGTACCTGCACTGTGGTCGTTGTGACCCTTGGGTGCTTGTCAAGTATGACCGCTGTGGACAACAACTCTGGAGACGCACCAGCCGAGCATCAAAATGGTGTGACCGATGTTTTGAACACCGCAGATCCACTTTACAGCAACCGCTGTGTGTACCCCATAAGCAGGGGACTATGATATGCTTTTAGACAAAGCCAATCAATTACAGGAGGCAGGTGACAGTGGCTTGACAATCTCCTCTCGTCGACCTGGCAATGGCTCCTGTCTTTGATTGACTGAAAAACGTTGACCCTATTTGGAATCCTTTTGGTGGTGGTTATTATGGTTTGTTGTGGGATACCAGCACTGACTGTTTGCGTGCGGAAACTCTTTATACAGAGTGCGGGTACCCACCAGTACACGAATTACCATGAGGTGGTGGGATCGCTTATAGCTGTAACGCCAGTTTGTACCGTCGGTCATCCGCCATAGTGAGGGGGGACTTGTAGGGATTGGCGCTCGGAAGATCTCGCGATGTACGGAAAGAGAAGGGTTAAGGGAGGCGGGATGACCGACAGACAGTATATAAGGGCGTGACGCAGTTGAATAAACGCCATTTGCAGCATCCTCATATTGGTGTCAGTGCTCTGTGGCCCAGGGTATGGTGGACCCTGTGCCGAGTCCCACGGGGTGATCAGACGAATGTCTACAATTGCCCTGCGCATCATTTGTATATTCCAATCCTTTTATCACTACTGTTGTCATTTTATTAGTGTTATCATTAACATTATTAGTTTCTTCTTTTCTGTTCTAGTAAACCATTCTTATCTCAACCCAGGAGTTTTACTTCTTTTTTTCCCTATTTTCTCCCCCATCCCACTGGATGGGGGGGGCGAGTGAGTGAGCAGCTGCGTGGTGCTTAGTTGCTGGCTGGGGTTAAACCACGACAGTTACTGACTACAAGGGTATGGTGACCTGCTCTATATGGCAGTTACAGATTGTTATGGATTTAATAGCATTGCAGTCTAGCACAAGTTTAGTTGTGGTGACTTGCCTATCATCCTGAAATATCAGTACAATGAGTCTGACCTATTCATATCTATTGCTGCTACTAGCTGTGTCCTGGTTTCAGCTGGGATAGAGTTAATTGTCTTCCTAGTACCTGCTATAGTGTTGTGGTTTTGAGTTCAGTATGCGAAGAATGTTGATAACACTGATGTTTTCAGTTGTTGCTAAGTAACGTTTAGTCTCAAGTCAAAGATTTTTCAGCTTCTCATGCCCAGCCAGCGAGAAAGCTGGAGCGGCACAAGAAGTTGGCACAGGACACAGCCAGGGCACCTGACCCAAAGTGGCCAACGGGGTATTCCATACCATGTGATGTCACATTTAGTGTATAAACTGGGGAGAGTGGGGGTATGGGGATCGCCGCTCAGGGGCTAACTGGGCGTCGGTCGGCAGGTGGTAAGCAATTGCACTGTGCATCACTTGGATATTCCAATCCTTTTATTATTACTGTTGTCATTTTATTAGTGTTATCATTATTAGTTTCTTCTTTTCTGTTCTATTAAACCGTTCTTATCTCAACCCATGAGTTTTACTTCCTTTTCCCGATTTTCTCCCCCATCCCACTGGGTGGTGGGGGGAGTGAGTGAGCGGCTGCGTGGTGCTTACTTGCTGGCTGGGTTTAAACTACAACAAGCTGTCATTTTAGCATTTATATATTCATCATAATTTTTTGTCTGTCTTTGCAAACATACATCTCAAAATGGAAAAATTACCAAAACTTTTTGTAGTACTCTGACAACAAAATTAGAAAAAAAAAAGATATATTCTGGCAATATAACTAGAAACAAGACAACATTTAATTTAAATTAAAAAATTTATTAACAGTGTAAAAGATTTAATATATTACAGTCTGAGATAATTGTGGCATGCCCTATAAGAGTTAATTCTTAGTGATATGCAGACATCACGCTATAAATTATTTTGGAAACAAAATGGGTTGTGTTTTACATTGTTTATTTTAATACATCTTCTTTTAATAAATAAATTATTTATTTTTTCCAAAGGCTTGTAGAGATACTATCAGCTTAAAAGGAAATCTGTTACTTCTATGCATTGTACAGTATGTAGATATGATTTTTCTGTATTTACAAGTTCTAAGTATTTTCATATATGGTTTGTGTATCATAAATTAAGATATTTTTCTATGAAGCTTTTAAATTGAGATATAGTGCAAGACTAAATATGAATGAGAGCACAAAAAGCAACTGGAAATTTTGTGCAAATTCTATTACAATAGTGTTTAAATGTTTCAGAACTATAATAATTTTGCTGTTAAATAGTTTTCTATGCTTAAAACTGTTAGAATATGATAAAGTATTTTAATATGATACTAATAAGAGTACTGTACTATGCAGAAACTTTTAGCTGTAGTTCAAACAATAAAAAATTTAAAAATCATCTATTATCCATAATTCATGTGTCTTTGAGTGGTTGAAAGTAAGCGTGCAAAACATACTTTAAAAGTTTTAAAAACATTCTTAGTTATGCTAGATCCATTCCACAGCTGGTTCTTGACCACCATAACTTTTGACTATTAAAACCCTTATTTTGAAAAGGAGGATGGAGCAGAAGAGAAAAAGCAATAGGCTAGTGTAGAAAATATACTTTATAATCAAAAGTAGTAATGTTTATCCTTTTTGTGGACACATATTTAGCTAACGGTCACAAGAGCATTCCAGATGCTTTTAGAAGACCTTGAACAAAATAAACAAGAAGACAAAAAAAGAAAGATGCCAATTAGAAGAACACAGGTGTGCATTCCACGATAAAGGGAACTTGGCACAAAGAACCTCAATTCGGCAGTTTATCTTGACCAATGAGTCTGAGAAAAGTTACGCATGTTTTAATTGGTATAACCAATTATGTCCTATGTTTATGCACGTGTACAGTGTCGATATAACCAATCATATTCTATGCTTATGCACATGGACAGTGACTTTGCAGAATATGTGACTATAAGTATGTGTGTATTTTAGCAATAAAGGGTCTGCTTTCAAGATTACAGGCGTCCGTCTACTTCAATCTCCTCACTTTTGATGTCAAATGATAGTCTTTTAATCAAAGTTATGATTTTCTTGGTGTTTCTTTACCTAATCTAACTTGAGACAAGACAACACAGTCCAAAGAATCTTCGCTTCCGTCTTCTTACTAATGGGTAAGGAGTCAAGTTTAGGAGGCTGCTATCATCTGTGATGGAAAAAACCCACATTTTAATACAGCATGTATACATGCACACACACAAAAGACTTTGTATCATTTATGTGTTCTAACAGCACCTACAAGATCAAGTAGTAGATCCCATTATTCTAGGCATAGAGCAAATAATAAACTGATTTTTGTATATAAGAGTCTTAAAATGCTAATTATCAGGATCTCCATGATAATGCAATAGAAATTTTGGCAAGAAGAATACCAGTTCAGTGGGGAAACCTAAAGGAAATTACACTTTCAGTACTGGGACACCTAAGCCAAAATATTCCTGCATGGATGGATAATATTAGGGTCCCAAATAAAACCTAAAGATAAGTAATTTGAGATCTTGAAGACATGCAAGTTAAAAAATGTTGATCCTAAGGTTAAATTCTGGCTTAATTTAAAGATGAAAAAAAATATTATTGAGTGGTTGTGCACATCAGTGAGAATTTCCATTTAAAACTCCAACACTGGAACATCTTGGCACATCAAGACTAAAAGCACTTGTCTGGTAAAGTTAGCACAATATGCTCTCCCTGTTTCTGGTTAGCTTTCTACCTTGTATATTAACTCCTAAATTAATACAGAATTTATATATTATTGCCTACACTTATGTTAACTGATGCACTGTCAAAGAACTATCTCAAAAAAATCTTTATATTTACTTTGAATTTGAGCCATCTTCAGGCATGGTTTCAGGCTAAGAATTATGCCTCATTATGTTCCTATTCTTGTTACATCAGGGATCTAGTTTTGATTGTAGGGTCTAGACACTACTGTAATACAAATACTTAACTATAAGAACATAGGTAAGAGTTCTGAATTTCTTAGCATAGTAACTTTCCTGCTGTCACTTAAAAGAATTCCATAAAAAAAAAAACAGGTCTGTGAGCAGTCAGTAACATTATGTAAAGCTTTTGTGGGCTTACCATCTTGACTCCTTTCTGGCTGTCACTGAAATCAACAGCAAAATATTCATTTAACTGAAAGCAGCATCAGGTCTTGTAAAGATCAGTTCATTCAATGGCATGCAGTCATCTCATAATCATTCTCTTAAACCATGCTTTTAATTCATATAAATGTAAAAATTACAGTCCAGACCACTGGAACAGGCTTCCTAGAGAGGTGGTCAATGCACCAAGCCTGTCAGTTGTTCAAGAGGTGTTTGGACAATGCCCTTAATAACATGCTTTAACTTTTGGTCAACCCTGAAGTGGTCAGGCAGTTGGACTAGATGATTGTTCTAGGTCCCTTCCAACTGAACTATTCTATTCTATTTTATTCTATGTTAATTACCTATAATGTTGGTTTTTCTATTTACTTATACTGTTATCAAGGTTTAATTTATTAAAGGTCTTGGAATATTTTTTAAAAATTAAGTGCTGTATGAATAATGAGTATGACTGTCCATTCCTGAGGCATCAATTCTCAGAGGTCATCTGTAAACTATGATCACAGTTGTAGTCTGTGGGAGCAGCAAAAACACCACTTGTGATTCCCTGATCCTGGGGCATGTCTCAGAGCTTTTAAAATCTAGCTGACACATTTCCCATCCTGCTGCACAGGTGATCAGTGATTTTCTGGCCAGTGTTGAAGGGCAGTGTAGACACCAGACAGCAGAGAAGAATTCTGTATGCCTTCGTCTCTGTTCTGAATTCAAGTTGGTATATGCTTTATACTCCCCAAATTTGTCTTTTCTTTCCTTATTTCCACCATGCTCCTTTCTTCTAGGCTAGGCACAGACTTTATAGCATTTTTCCAGTGTCTCTAATGGCACATCTGTATCATGTATCATAAGCAATTTCCTTTCTCCTTTCAAATAGTTTTCTATCAAGCCATCCTGCCATAAACTCTTACTTGTATAATGAATTCATCCATTCTATATTAATCTTTTAACATATTATGATGAACATTAGACTGCTTAGTTACTTGGGACAAGATCTAGGACACATTAGGCATACTTCATCAGCTGCCAGTGTGCAAAGACCACACAGCATTTAAGAAATACACATTATCAAGAAGAAAAAAAAAGGAAAACAATTATCTTTTTAATGTTGTTCACATGAAGAGAGTCCCTGTAGATGTGGAGTATTTAAGGCTGCTGGGCCACAAAATGAAGGCCCATTGCTAAATACATGCATAGAGTGGAGATCCTGTCCCCTGTGCATTTGTACAGGGTGCCTCATAGCTGTCTACTGGTAAAAGCAAGCTGTTAAGCAGTCTCAAGGCAAGTATGTCTTCTGCATATGGTCAGTGTCATATCACAGAATCTACAAGCCTTGCAGGGGTAAAGCAAACTGCATCACTTAGCAGGATCCCTATCATAGTCTGTGCAATTTACACCTTCACCACCTTTTAAAAAGAAAGCCTCCTGACACAGGGAATTAGTTGTGCTGCTGCCTCCATGTCACCAGGAAAAGTCTATTACTTTTATCTATAGATATCATATCCATAAACTTCCAGAATACCTTATGTGAAACTCAAGAGGACAAAGTTCTCGTATTAAATTCTGGCTCCACTGAATCAATAGGGAAGGGATTTGTGAGAGACTGAAAGAGTTAATGTATCAAACATTGTGGTGGGGCAAGTTCTGCTTAAAGACAAACCCTGCACAGCAAGGAGCCAAGGTGAAAAGCCCATCAGCTCAGACATCAGCAACACGGTGGGGAGCGCGTGCTGGAGGGTGCTCAGCTCCCTGTTCTAATAAGCTGTTCTGATACAAAGATCAAACAATGGCAGTGTCTGCAGGGAAGGAGAAGTTACTCCACAAACAAGCCCCAAGCCCAAAGGCTCACAAACTGTTCATTAACCTGACAAGTTCGGGTGCCTGCCCAAAGGAGGGGCAAGGATGATAAAAGGACACAAACTGAAGCCCCAGGTGAGCAAGCCCAGCGGGACTGGACCCCTCAGCTGACTGAACCAACGCTGGACCCAGGCCCGGTGAAATCTTTCTCTCTTCCTTTTTATATCTATGTCTTCTTCTCTCTTTCCTTTTCCTTTTCCACAATCCCTACACCTCATCCATTTCAAGATATAAACTGTTGACCAAGTCTGAGACTAAGAGTAGATCCAGCCGCCCCTAGACCCTTCTCTGAGGAGGAGTCTGGAAAGCAAGGGGGTCTGCTCTGAACCTCGTGACTCAACGGGAGGGATCTCCTTATTCCCTGAATTGATGTATATGGTTACACAGTTTACAGAAGTAGTCTTATGCGAATTCCTGTTGTGAGAAACCCCATCACCTACTACCACACCTCCCCAGTTCAGTTTGCTTCTGTCATGAATAAAATCTTTAACTGATTGTTTGGTGTCGTTTCACCTTAATTTAGCCCGAGGGAATTTCGAATTAAACAGGACTCCCTGGTCTGTCCAGTCTGGGTTATGACAGGACTTCACCTAGGGTTTTTTTCTGTAATTTCTACCAAAAATCCCTAGATTTTTCAGATCTAATGGAAGGTAAACCCTTTAATTATCTTAATTTCCCTTACATGAAGAAGATATAAAACCTACCTTGATTTTTCAGTGGTAAAGGCATAGTGTCCCTGAGTTTACTTAAAAGGTTTTTCATTTCTTTCATATCTCTGTGGAAACAAAAGTTGAAAGAGATACAATAGAACAGCAGTTGAAGACTGAATGGGGAATGGCTCACAGTATAGCTTTATATGCTGAAATAATGGAGCAATAAACCAAATTAAATAATACAAAAATCTATTGGGCAAGCATTTGGTTCAAATACATGTATCAGAAGATAGATTTAATAAGGGAGCACTTTTAAGCCAGTCTGACTTAAATTAGTAGCATCCAGTCCAAATTTATGATCTATTCTGGCCCTTGAGTATTAAATGAGTTGGTGGGCACAATGTGATCCTAGTGGCAAAATACACAATATGCCTTAAAATTAGCACAAGTGACGTGCAGAAAACAGACTCCACAATCAGTGAGATTGTAAAGTAGGTATGTTCATTCAGCGCTGGGCGGCACGGGGGGTAGTCCCACCAAAGTCGTGCGGGCCCGACTCGGCAGTTCGCCTCAAGTTTATACAGTCAGGTATTGCATATTCACAATACGCCTATACATATGCATGACCTATCCCCACTTCATATTAAAATTAGCTCTGAGAGGTCATTTCCATAGTCCCCTCCCAACTGCGCCTGCGCAGGGCCTCTTTATGGTGGTCGTCTGGTGGTCGCAGAGATGAAGATAGATGACTCCGTCACCGCTAGTAACCTCTTTCCTTGCGCAGGCTCAGTGATTTCTTGGTATTCACCCAAGCCGCAAGACCAGTCTTAGCTGGCTCTTGGGGCCTGCTCCTGCTTCTTATCAAGGACCGTCTCTACCTCATTGGCTGGTTCTTGGGACCAGTTCTTATCAAAGACTGTCTCTACCTCAGCTAATTTCAACAATGTAAGCGCTAAACATCATCTTTCACCCCCCTTTATTATGTCTACTGAGATTCTTTTGACTCCCCTTGTCTCACAAGCCTGTACTAATGTTAATTTAATACCCCTTATCAGCATTTTGTAGCTTATGCCATGAATGTGTTTCATTGTTTATAAGGAAATTATAATACATGTAGCTAATCCATGTCATATAGCTCCCTGCACATAAAGTGAAAATTTTAGAAACAGCGCTGTCACTCTCACCCCCTCAGAAGATGGAAAATATTATAACAAAATATCATCTCACAAAGCAAGTTACATATAGATATGTTTAGAGAGAAGCCATAAGTTGCAAAAAGATTGCTGTTTTAGATAGATGGCAGACCAGCAATTTTGTGTGCAGGCTTGTAATGTCTTAAGGCTTTCAGGATTTAAAACCAATATGTTCTTGCCTCAGTCATCTACATATAAAATGGTTCTTAGAAATGAAGCAGCATGACTTCCTTATTGCTCAGTTTTATTCTCCGAGTTACTCTTAGTCAAACAGAACTTTATTTTATATAAATAAACATGGTAACCATTAAAATCTCAGCAGCAACTTAATATACAAAGCCATCAAAACAGGTACTTTTTGCAAAGAAACATTGGCCATCAGGATTACTCCCTACTAAAGGGTCTCAGGGACTTTCAACTGCATAGTTTAAGAGGGTAAGAGAAGTCCACTTTGACATATCTGTGGATGATGTTCCCCTCCCCTCCTAAGGCTTCCAAGGTCATAACTATGGGCGGGCAAAAACAACTGACATGAACTAGATTCTGTGCTTTTGATTTATGAATGCAGAACTGCAGGCCAACAGATTTCAGGTACAAATTAATAACCACTTAAGATTGTTGCCGAAAAACTCGGAATAAAGAACTTATCAACACTAATTTAGTGTAGATAAGCAGACACTTCTTTATTGACGGCCGGGTGCGCAGGTGAGTCCTCTCAAAAAACCACGCACACCTGAACACCAAAATCATACACCTTATATTAAACTTATTCATTCATATTCATTCATATTCATTAGATTTCTGAGAAATGTTATGCATATTCATTAGATTTCTGGGAAGTTATTAGCATATGTTAATGTCCTTTACGCAAGCACATTGAAGGTCTCTGGTGGTCTTCTAGAGTCCTCTGGTGGTCTTTCATAGTCTTCCTCACTTGTCCGCTTCTTGACCTTCCTTAGGTGATTCTGCGCAGTTTGGCCCTTGGCAGGTAACTAACTGTTTCTTGGCAGATAACCACAAGTTGCTTCATAAAGAACTTATCGGTTTCCATTAATTTAAAATTCTGACATCTTATACATTCTTCTAGGTTATAATATACTCCTACTATATCCAAATTATCTTAAATCTTAAGCTTGTTATCTAAGTTCTAAATGTTCCTACTAGATGATTTTGGCCAATTCCTCCAGCCTTGGTACAGGGTTATACAGAGGATTTCACAGCAGCTGTTGGTTGTTGGTTAAATGTATAAAATGCAATAGAGATATATAATTCTATATTCCTATTAAAATTGAATATGATTAATTCTAACTAATAACAAATCAATATCAAATCAGTAACAAGATGAGACAAAAGCTGCCTCTTTTAGAGAACCTGGCCTGCTAACACTATAATTTTCTACCCTTTGTTTTTGACAATTACCCTCTGGTAATTAGTCAAATTCAGGATGTCACTTCTCTCTGCCCTTCTTTTAGGAGCTGCTCTCAGATATGGTAAATGTAACAGAAATATTAACAGGCTATTTAATTTACTAACACCTTTTATAGTAGCAATACTGGCTGCCTAATTGGAAAAGACTAAATAAAAATAAACCCTAGACGGAAATTTGTTTTATTTAGGAATGAAGTTCTATACATACCTTTCAGTGTTTTCAATATCTGTAGAAACCTGCCATAAATGCTGTTGTTGCCGAAAACCTCGGAATAAAGAACTTATCAACACCAATTTAGTGCAGATAAGCAGACACTTCTTTATTAACGGCCGGGTGCGTGGGTGAGTCCTCTCAAAAGACCACGCACACCAAATACCAAAATCATACACCTTATATTGAACTTATTCATTCATATTCATTAGATTTCCGAGAAAGGTTATACATATCCATTAGATTTCTGGGAAGTCATTAGCATATGTTAATGTCCTTTACGCATGTGCATTGAAGGTCTCTGGTGGTCTTCTAGAGTCCTCTGGTGGTCTTTCATAGTCTTCCTCACCTTGTCCGATAGTTGACCTCTCAGGTGATTCTGCGCAGTACGACTTTCGCCATCATGTATTTGATTACATAAAATACATTCAATGTTAATTCTTAAATTTAACCTTTCTAATGATTGGCTCTCAGTCACACCACTTCATCAATATTCTTATGCTAAAACATTCATTGGTTGATTTTACTTAATTCCATTAACTGGAATCTTGACCAAAGTGGGGTTTCTAAGCAACAGAACTAAGGTCCATAACGATCTCTCTTAGTTTCTTAAGACAACACTGTAAAACTAACAAATCGGTCAAAGTTTCTATGGTTAACTAATTTTAGACAATACTTATTCTTTTGTGATTGTATACAGCACATTTTGTATGTTCCTAAGTTTTTATATGTTCCTACTAAATGATTTTGGCCAATTCCTTCGGCCTTGGTACCGGGTTATACAGAGGGTTTCACAGCAGCTGTCGGTTGTTAATTAAATGTGCAAAATACAATAGAGGTACTTTTGCTAAACTGCTTCTTACCATTTTATATTCTTATTAAACATGAGCTATTCTAACTACTACCAAATCAATAATAAATCAAAGCTACTAACTAGTCAATAACAAATAACATAATCAATAACCAATCAGTAACATTTCCCCCCTTTGAAAGTGTTGAAAATTATTTCAATACTTTCACATTAACTATATAACATTTCTTTACTACTATTTTGAAAGTCAATATTTGTTTCGGCATATTGTGGTGGTGGACCATATTCCGGTGGAATAGTTGGAATCTCTCTCATGATCATGCGATTGACTGCAATTCTATTAGTAAATTGTTTCTTCAGACAAGCATATGTCAGCATGATTATCAAAAAGACAATTAGTAACAGAAACAAAGTTTTGATTATAGATTGTAACCAAGAGCTCAGATTTCATCTTAATCTGCTAAAAAATTTTTCCCAGCCAATCTTCTGACATATCCTCTCAAGTGGTTTCAGTTTCCTTTTCAATTTTGTTCAATAACACTAAATCATGTTCTACGTCCTGAGTGACATTAGGAATATGAATACAACAATGGTCCAATTTATCCTTGAGGTATCTACACACTTAAATTCATAGTTAGAATTCCCCAAGGAATAGATTCCCCTACTGCTCTTGGTATTGGCAAACAAGCAGTAATCTGGGTAACATTTTGCAAGCTGGTGAATCCCTTAATCAATCATAACATCAAATTTTCTTCAAACATCTTTTAGGAATGCCAATCAATTGTTCTGTTTCTAGTTGTCTTTTGTTCTGAATCATCAGATCAGCCCAGGTTCCCACCAACATCATCTGCCAAACTAATATAAAGAGGACAATTATAAACTGATAAAAAATTAAACATGTTTCAAAGTCAGTTTTAAAGTCTGTGGATCACGGTTAATAATCTTCCATGGAGTAGGTGCATTCTTCACTCGAGTGTAGTGTATTCAAGCATCCGATTCCGCAATCTTAATAGCCGTGAAGGTGGTTAACAGTATCTGGAAGGGTTCCTTCCAGCATTCCTGCAGGGGTTCAGAAGCCCATGTTTTCAAATAGACATAATCTCCTGGTTGAAAGTCATGCACTGGAGCTTCCAGAGATAATGGTCTATTCCACACCACTGTTCTCCGAATTACAGTCAAAGTTTTTCCTAGGGAAAGCAAATAGTTATATACATCTTGTTTCCCTTTTACATGCATGTTTGGATTTGATTTTGGGGATTCATAAGGTTTTCCATACAATAATTCATAAGGACTGACTGAGGTTCCACTCTTTGGATGTACTCTAATTCTTAATAATGCCAATGGAAGTGCTTGAGGCCATTTTAAATTGGTCTCTTGACAAATTTTACTTATTTATCTTTTTAAGGTTTGATTCATTCTTTTTACTTTCTCACTGGATTGTGGCCTCCATGGGGTATGCAAATCCCATGTGATACCCAGAACCTTGCTAATGTTTTGGACTACTTCTGCAACAAAGTGTGGACCTCTGTCAGAAGAAATTCCAATAGGAACCCCAAACCTTGGAATTATTTCTTGTAACAACCACTTTACTACTTCCTTTGCTTGTGTGGAGTGACAGGGAAAAGCTTCTGGCCATCCTGTAAAAGTATCAACCCCCACCAGAATGTATCGATACCCATTTTGTCTAGGTAGTTCTGAAAAATCTACTTGCCAATAATCTCCAGGTTCTGTACCAGATTTTATCCGACCCATTTGAACCTTTTTCCTGATTACTGGATTATTTTTCAAACATACTTCACATTTTGCAGTTACTACTTTTGCCATCCCTAACATTTTAAGCGATACCACTTGTTTTTGCAAAGAAGTTACTAAGGCTTCTGCTCCCCAGTGACATTCCTGATGCTTTGTTTGAATTATTTCTCTCATCAGAAAGGGTGGAACTACTACCTGTCCTTTAGGTGTTACTCATCATCCGGCTAGGTTTTTCTTAGCATGTAATAATTGACCTAACTTATTATCCTCTTCCGAGTATTTTGGTTCTTCCTTAGGAAGAGTTACTGTTTTGGAGGCAATTAATGCCATTTGCAATGCTCGTTCCTTTGCTACCTTTCTTGCCGTTCGGTCGGCTAAATTATTTCCAGCAATTTCCTTTGTGTTTCCAATTTGGTGGGCTTTACAGTGCATGATTGCTACCTGATCTGGTTTTTGGACTGCTTGTAAGAATTGTAAAATTTCTTCTTGGTATTTAATATTTGATTCCTGAGAGGACAATAATCCTCTTTCTTTCCGCAATGCTCCATGGACATGTACTACCCCAAAGGCATACTTTGAGTTTGTCCAAATATTCACTTTCTTCTTTTCACTTAGTTGTAAAGCTCGAATCAGGGCAATAAGTTCTGCTTTCTGAGCTGAGGTGGTACTCGCCAATGTTTCTGCTTCTATAACTGTGGTATCTGTTGTTACCGCATATCCAGCGTATCGAACTCCTTGCTCCACAAAGCTGCTACCATCTGTATACAATTCCCAGTCCGGTCGCTCCAAAGGTACGTCCTTCAAATTTTCACGACTGGAATACACATACTCAATAGCAGCCAAGCAATCATGTTCCAATTGTCCTTCTTCCTGTATGGAACTTAAAAATACCGCTGGATTTACCAGGTTAGTTGATTTTAAAATTACATTATCTTGTTGTGTTAATATTACCTGATACTTCATCATTCTGCTCGGAGATAGCCAGTGTCCCCCCTTTTGTTCTAGAACAGTTTTCACCATGTGTGGGACATAGACTGTTATCGTTTTTCCCAAAGTCAATTTCCGAGCTTCTTGTATGATCATTACCGTTGTAGCCACTGCGTGAAGGCATGTTGGCCATCCTTTACTCACTGTGTCCAGTTGTTTGGAGAAGTATCCGACCGGTGTTTCCAGCTTCCCATCTTCTGGGTTAACACACCGAGTGCCAAGCGTTGTCTTTCATGAACAAACAGCTGAAAATCCTTAATTAAATCAGGAAGGCCTAAAGCAGGTGCAGACATCAAAGCACGTTTTAACTCTGTAAAGGCCCTTCGCTGTTTTGAACCCCACTCAAAGGAAGAGTTCTTTTGGGCCTCATACAACAGTTTAGCTATTAGACCATAGTTCATTATCCAAAGACGACACCACCCTGTCATTCCCAGGAATGCTCTAAGTTCATGGATATTTTTCGGCTCAGGTATACTACAAATGTTTTTTTTGCGATCTTTTCTCAATTGTCGCTGTCCCTTTGAAATCTCAAAGCCCAGATATATCACAGTCTGACATGCTATTTGGGCTTTCTTCCTGGATACCTTGTACCCATTTAGTCCTAAAAAAATTCAAGAGGTCAATGGTTACCTGTATGCAGGTGAATCTTTCTTCTGTAGCAATCATTATGTCATCCTCATATTGTAGAAGTAAATGCTCAGGCCTTGGTTTATCTTGTTTCCAGATTTCAAGCTCTTTTGCCAGCTGGTTTCCAAAAATTGTCGGACTATTTTTAAATCCTTGGGGTAGTCTGGTCCATGTCAACTGCATCTTTCGCCCAGTTTATGGGTTTTTCCATTCAAAAGCAAACAACTTTCTGCTTTCTTTCTCCAAGGGTATACAAAAGAAAGCATCTTTTAAACCAAGCACTGTAAACCACTGGTGAGTCTCCTTTAACGCTGTTAGCAACGTATAAGGATTTGCTACCACAGGATATATGTCCTTAACTATTTGATTCACCGCTCTCAAATCTTGCACCAACCTATATTCACCTGAGGGTTTCTTGACTGGTAAAATAGGATTATTATATTCTGACTCACATTCCTCCAAAATTTTGTACTCTATAAATTTGTCAATGAATTTCTTCAACTCCTGCCTAACTTCTGGTGTAATTGGATATTGTTTAATTTTTACTGTTCCTGCATCTTCCTTTAAATCTATTTTTACAGGTATTGCTAATTTTGAGTTCCCAGGAATATCTGTTTCCCACACTATAGGAATTACTGCAGAGTCCACCTCCGGTGGGATTTCCTGCTCCTCCACCTTCTCTTATATCATCAGGATTTGTCCTGTTTTTGACTCAGGTATTTTAAAAAAGAGTTCTCCTTCCTCAAACACAATTTGTGCATTTAATTAAGATAACAAATCCCTTCCTAACAAGGGTATCGGGCATTCTGGTACATACAAAAATTCATGTGTAATTATTTTATTTCCAAATTTCAAATCCAAAGGTTGCAGGAATGGTCTGTTTTCTTCTTTCCCTGTTGCTCCTACTATGTTTGCTGTTTTTGTTACAATTTTTCCTTTACAAGTATTTAATACCGAAAATGTTGCTCCTGTATCCACTAGAAATTTAACTTCTTTTTCTCCCAGCTGTCGTGGTTTCAGCCCGGCCGGTAACAAAGGA
The DNA here is from genome assembly GCF_929443795.1 of Astur gentilis. NCBI lineage: Eukaryota > Metazoa > Chordata > Aves > Accipitriformes > Accipitridae > Astur > Astur gentilis. The sequence goes on from NC_064918.1 coordinate 36,859,736, forward strand.
CCTCGCAGCCGCTCGCTCACTCCTCCGCCCCCCTCCGGTGGGATGGGGAGGAGACGGAGGAGAGAAAAAAAGGAAAAGAAACTGGAACCTCGAGGGTTGAGATAAAGGCAGTTTACTGGGACAAACACAAAGAGATTACAACAACAACAACGGCACTAATGAAAAAAAAAGTATACAAAAAGAGTGATGCACAGTGCAACTGCTCACCACCCGGGACCCGATGCTCTGCCACTTCCCCCACCGAAAAACAAAGAGCACCCCCCGGCCCGCTCCCCATTTATATACTGGGCAGGATGTCACATGGTATGGAATAGCTCCTTGGCTAGTTCAGGTCAGCTGCCCCGGCTATGCCCCCACCTCCCAGGTTCCTGTAAAAATTAACTCTATCCCAGCTGAACCCAGGACATTATCCACCCCTTATTCTATACCATCTACATCATGCCCAGATCTTATATTTTTCCAATCAACCACTACTGTTTTCCTTGTCTTATATATAAGTATATGGACTCCCCCCCGACTTTGCACACACACACACATGGTGTTCCTTTAGCCTATGGGCTATCCCTCTAATGTGTCCATCGATTTTGGGGCTCTATCTGTTGTAACAGTTCTTCAGGATAAGAGAGAGATGGTGTGAGATGTTGGGTTGTTGTACGCTGCCTCTGGAACTTGTGGCTAGTACATTTGGTGTAACTCATGCCCCTGCTCTGCAGGTCGAAGAAGTTGATCTTGAGGAAATTGCTGGGTGCCAGTTCAAGTTCTATCGCTGTTGTACTTGGCTCAGTTTCAAAAGTCCATCCTGTAGTCATTTGGATAATTCTCACAATAATACCCTTGATATGGCATATAGACACTATAGATACAATGACATGCATTGGCAGGTTATTTAGCAGTTAAATATCATACAGCCCAATTCACTGGCTATTCTCTCCCAAAATCAAATCTCCCTGAGGTACACATCGAACCTCCCCATCCTTCTGCATCACCCACCAGGTGTACCCAGGTCCTTGAGCAAAAACAACCCCTTGAATGGGTTTGCTTCTGCTTGAGGGAGGACTAACCCAGACTGTCTTTCCTAACATACTCCTCATGCGCACTACAGGGACTTTATCCCCTTCTACAGTATGTGGAAGTCTTGGTTGCGCGGGGCCAGCCCGATTGGCGGATCCTCTAGTATTAACTAACCAGGTGGCTTTTGTTAAATGTGTATCCCAATGCTTGAAAGTTCCACCCCCCATCGCTCTCAATGTAGTTTTCAGCAGTCCATTGTACCGTTCAATTTTTCCGGAGGCTGGTGCGTGATAAGGGATGTGATACACCCACTCAATGCCATGTTCTTTGGCCCAGGTGTCTACGAGGTTGTTTCGGAAGTGAGTCCCGTTGTCCGACTCGATTCTTTCTGGGGTGCCGTGTTGCCACAAGACCTGCTTCTCAAGGCCCAGGATAGTGTTCTGGGCAGTGGCATGGGGTACAGACTATGTTTCCAGCCACCCAGTGGTTGCTTCCACCATTGTAAGCACATGGCACTTGCCTTGGCGTGTTCGTGGGAGTGTGATATAGACAATCTGCCAGGCCTCCCACTGTTTATATTTCAGCCATCGCCCTCCATGCGACAGGGGTTTTTGCCGCTTGGCTTGCTTAATTGCAGCACATGTTTCACATTCATGGATGACCTGTGCGATAGTGTCCATGGTCAAGTCCACCCCTCGATCTCGAGCCCATCTATATGTTGCATCTCTTCCCTGATGGCCTGAGGTATCGTGGGCCCACTGAGCCATAAATAGCTCACCCCTACGTTGCCAGTCCAGGTCCACCTGAGACACTTCAATCTTGGCGGCCTGATCTGCCTGCTGCTTGTTTTGATGTTCTTCAGTGCCCCGACTCTTGGGTACATGAGCATCTACGTGACGTACTTTTACCACTAGCTTCTCTATCCGAACAGCGATATCTTGCCACAGTGCGGCAGCCCAGATGGGTTTACCTCTGCGCTGCCAATTGCCCTTCTTCCATTGCTGTAGCCACCCCCTAAGGGCATTTGCCACCATCCATGAGTCAGTATAGAGATAGAGCACTGGCCACTTTTCTCTTTCAGCAATGTCTAACGCTAGCTGGATGGCTTTCACCTCTGCAAACTGACTCAATTCACCTTCTCCTTCAGCAGTTTCTGCGACTAGTCGTGTAGGACTCCATACAGCAGCCTTCCACCTTCGATGTTTTCCCACAATGCGACAGGACCCATCAGTGAACAGGGCATATTGCCTCTCATTTTCTGGCAGTTTATTATACAGCGGGGCTTCTTCGGCCCGTGTCACCTCCTCCTCTGGTGACATTCCACAATCTTTGCCTTCTGGCCAGTCCGTGATCACTTTTAACATTCCTGGGCGACTGGGGTTTCCTATGCGAGCTCGCTGTGTGATCAGTGCGATCCAGTTACTCCACATGGCGTCAGTCGCGTGATGTGTAGAGGAAACTTTCCCTTTGAACATCCAGCCCAGCACTGGCAGCCGGGGTGCTAAGAAGAGCTGTGTTTCAGTACCAACCACTTCTGAGGCGGCTCGAACTCCTTCATATGCTGCCAAGATCTCTTTTTCAGTTGGAGTATAGCGAGCCTCGGATCCTCGATATCCCCGACTCCAAAACCCCAGAGGTCGGCCACGGGTCTCCCCAGGTGCTTTCTGCCAAAGGCTCCAGGTAGGGCCATTCTCCCCAGCCGCAGTGTAGAGCATATTTTTAATATCTTGTCCTGTCCGGACTGGCCCAAGAGCTACTGCGTGAACAATCTCCCACTTAATCTGTTCAAAGGATTGTTGTTGCTCAGGCCCCCATTTAAAATCGTTCTTCTTGTGAGTAACTTGGTAGAGAGGGCTTACAATTTGACTGTAATTTGGAATATGCATTCTCCTAAAACCCACAACACCTAAGAAAGCCTGTGTTTCCTTTTTATTAGTCGGTGAGGACATAGCTGCTATTTTGTTGATGACGTCCACAGGGATCTGACAACGCCCATCTTGCCATTTTACTCCTAAGAACTGGATCTCCTGTGCAGGTCCCTTGACCTTACTTTCTTTTATGGCAAAACCAGCCTTCAAAAGGATTTGGATTATTTTCTTCCCTTTCTCAAAAACTTCTTCTGCCGTGTTGCCCCATACGATGATGTCATCAATATATTGCAGGTGCTCTGAAGCTTCACCTTTTTCTAGTGCAGCCTGGATCAGTCCATGACAAATGGTGGGGCTGTGTTTCCACCCCTGGGGCAGTCGATTCCAGGTGTACTGGACGCCCCTCCAAGTGAAAGCAAACTGAGGCCTGCACTCCGCTGCCAAAGGAATGGAGAAAAATGCATTAGCAATGTCAATTGTGGCATACCACTTAGCTGCCTTTGATTCCAGTTCATATTGAAGCTCTAACATATCTGGCACAGCAGCGCTCAGCGGTGGCGTGACTTCATTCAGCCCACGATAATCTACTGTTAGTCGCCATTCCCCACTGGATTTCTGCACGGGCCATATGGGACTATTAAAGGGTGAGCGAGTCTTGCTGATCACTCCTTGGCTCTCCAGTTGGCAAATCAGCTTATGGATGGGGATCAGGGAGTCTCGGTTGGTGCGATATTGTCGCCGGTGCACCGTCGTGGTAGCAATTGGCACCTGTTGTTCTTCAACCTTCAGCAACCCCACAACCGAAGGGTCTTGGGAGAGACCCGGCAGGGTAGACAGCTGTTCAATCTCCTCCGTCTCCAATGCAGCTATACCAAAGGCCCAACGGTACCCTTTTGGGTCCTTGAAATACCCCCTCCTGAGATAATCTATACCAAGGATGCACGGGGCCTCTGGGCCAGTCGCAATGGGGTGTTTATGCCACTCATTCCCGGTTAGACTCATTTCAGCTTCCAATATGGTTAGCTCTTGGGATCCCCCTGTCACACCAGAGATACAGATGGGTTCTGCCCCTTTATAACTAGATGGCATGAGGGTACATTGTGCACCAGTGTCCACTAGAGCCTTATATTCCTGTGGGTCTGATGTGCCAGGCCATCGAATCCACACTGTCCAGTAGACTCGGTTGTCCCTCTCCTCCACCTGGCTGGAGGCAGGGCCCCTCTAATCCTGGTTAGAATATCCATTACTCACTTTTTGCACACGTGAATCAGAAGTCCCTTCAAGAGGATCAGAAATGAGATCGGCCCATCTACTGCGTCTGGGGGACTGCTCACAGGAAACTGGAGCAGCAGTTTTCCAAGAAGAATTCTCTTTTCTGGTTGCTTTTTCTCGCAACTCCTGTACCCGTGCATCCAAGACTGAAGTGGGTTTTCCATCCCACTTCCTCATGTCCTCTCCATGGTCATGCAGGTAAAACCACAGGTTAGCCCGTCGAGTGTACTTTCTCTCTCCTCTCTCTTGGGCAGAGGAATGCTTACTCCCAATAACTGCGATGCGGGCCTGTACAGGTGAGGAGGAGGACAGATCCACTTTGAATTGCTGGAACTCTCGGGACAACTCCTCTACAGCTGAGACACAGACACGTAGGGAGGAAGAGAGACTCCCTTCGTATTGCCAGAGTTGGACAGCCAATTCATCCACCGTTTGTCCATAGCCTTCTCTCCAGGACATTACTGCCAATGAGTTGGCATAGGTTGGTGGTGCACTTCGTAGAAACTTCCGCCACATGGGTTGTGTGCATTGGACTTCATCTGGATCTGTGGGTGACTGCGCATTTTCTGGATCATTATAAATCACCTCCAGCACGGCTAATTCTCTCAGGTACTGGATACCTCTCTCCATGGTGGTCCACTTGCCTTGGTGACATGTAACTTCATCCCTGAAGGGGTATCTTTCCTTCACACCTAACAGAAGTCTCCTCCAGAGGCTGAGGACTTGTGTTTTTCTCCCAATCGCCTTGTCGATGCCCCCTTCCCTAGACTGGGATCCCAACTGCTTGGCTTCCTTACCCTCTAATTCCACACTACTAGCCCCGCTATCCCAGCATCGGAGCAGCCAGGTAACAATGTGCTCACCTGGGTGGCAGCTAAAATCTTTTCGCATGTCACGCAACTCACTCATGGATAGAGATCGGGTAATTATTTCAGGTTCTGCCTCTACCTCCTGTTCTCGCGATGACCCTGGTTCAACTTCATCTCTCACTAAGCGAACTGATTTCTTCGTGTGTTTCTTTTTCTGTACAGGGGCGACTGATACTGGCACAGGCTGGTTCTCTGGTTTAGCTGCAGTGTCTGTCACCGGGGTAGGGGTAGTCATGGTACCTGTTGTCGTGGTAGGGACAGCCACGGTGCTTGTTGTCGGGGTAGGGGCAGCCACGGTGTCTGTTGTCAGGGTTTGGGTAGCCACGGTGCATGTTGTCCTGTTTTCCATCTTTTCCCCCTTTTCCCCCCGAGGGTGCTGCATAATATCAAGCAGTGTTTGGTAGATATTGGCCAGGGCCCAGCACAGTGAGGCGAGTTGTATGTCTTTGGAATAGCCACAGCATTTTTCTTTCAAATATTCTGTCACTTCATAAGGGTTCTGTAGTTGTTCGGGAGTGAACTTCCACGTCACTGGCGGTGAGAAGTTCTCTAGATACTTGCCCATATGCTCCCACATGCCGTGCCACCCATGAGTATCCAGCTTTGGGGAAGATCTCTGAGTGGTACTCTTAAAGAGCCTTTTTGTAGCCCTAAAGAAGACCTGAAACATATTCTGGAGGCATAGCACTAACAGCACACTGGTTTGCGCATCCCAAGGATATTCAAAATTCTCAAAAGCTGTTGTAATTAATCGGAAGGAGAAAAGGGAGGTGAACGGACGGGGGGAGGTATCCCCCCCTAATTTCCCCATGGATTGGGTGTAATTACCAATAAAATCCGACAGAAGGCGCCCAAAGTATGGAAATATTATCACTGCCTCATACAGATACCAGCTTAACCTCATGACCAGTGATGTAATCATTTCATAAGTCGACATTGCCCAGTACAGCAAAATGATAATCCCAATCACTCTCCCAGAGATGAGATACGCAACTACAGGCAATACATAGAGCATATAAGAGCTTACAAAACGCCACCATGTAAACAAATGAAACAACATTGTGACTAACATCTATATATCTAAGAAATGCGTTTGGCAAATTTGTTTCAACATGCTCTGGCCAGATCTGTCGTTATCTCAACCCTTCTGCCCCACGTTGGGCGCCAAAAAGGACTGTCGTGGTTTCAGCCCGGCTGGTAACAAAGGACCACGCAGCCGCTCGCTCACTCCTCCGCCCCCCTCCGGTGGGATGGGGAGGAGACGGAGGAGAGAAAAAAGGAAAAGAAACTGGAACCTCGAGGGTTGAGATAAAGGCAGTTTACTGGGACAAACACAAAGAGATTACAACAACAACAACGGCACTAATGAAAAAAAAAGTATACAAAAAGAGTGATGTACAGTGCAACTGCTCACCACCCGGGACCCGACGCTCCGCCACTTCCCCCACTGAAAAACAGAGAGCACCCCCCGGCCTGCTCCCCATTTATATACTGGGCAGGATGTCACATGGTATGGAATAGCTCCTTGGCTAGTTCAGGTCAGCTGCCCCGGCTATGCCCCCACCTCCCAGGTTCCTGTAAAAATTAACTCTATCCCAGCTGAACCCAGGTCACCAGCTTAATTATAATCAGAGGCTCAGCTGGGTTCCCCTCCGGTCCCCTTCATTCATCCAAAACCATCATTCTCGCTACCTCCTTCCGAATATTTCCTCCTGAACTGTAGGGTTCAGTTATATGGAAGTTAGTTATTGGACCTGAAAATAGCTCATGGTCACAAGATTGTTCCAGGCGCCTTTAGAAGGCCTTGAACAGAATAAATAAGAAGATAGAAGAAGAAAGATCCCAATTAGGAAAACACAGGTGCACATTCCACGATAAAGGGAACTTGGCACAAACAACCTCAATTCAGGGGCTTATCTTGACCAATTGGACTAAGACAAGTCTTGTATGCTCTAATTAACACAACCAATTATGTCTTATGTTTGTGCGCGTGGACAGTATCGATGTAACCAATCACCACTTATGCTTGTGCGCGTGGACAGTACCGATGTAACCAATCACCGCTTATGCTTGTGGACACCAAGTGCTTGCATGTAGTAGCCAATCAAAGTCTCTCAACAACTTAGAGAATTGTATAAAAATGATTAGCTAAGCTCAATAAACTGGCGACTTTAATCATCACATTGGTGTTCCGTCGTCCGGGCCCCGCACAGATTAATCCCTAAACCCTACATTTGGCGACCTCCGACGTGATCCGAAGAGGAACAAGAGGCAACGCTACTGAAAAGGGAGGGGAATTGCCGCGGACCACGGTGGCTTGAAAGACAGCACCGGCACTGCTCGAGAGAGGCAGGACACTGCTTGGGAAAAGCAGGTAAAATCGTAAGCTTACGTTGATAAAAAGGGCGGCAAGGGTTTCGCAGCATCTGCGAGGGAAAAGACAGCCGGAAAGATATTTATGAGGCTGGTTGAAAAAACAGAGAAAAATATTAAAAAGGACAGAAACCTTTCAATTAGTGTGGGTACAGCTTTTGAGCTTAGTACCCAGAAAGCTATCGGAACCTCCCTATGGGATGAAATTAGTGACGGGTCTAAAGAAGTTAAAGATCTTGCAACTTTATGGAAATTAAGACAACTCTGTAAGAAATGAAAGCAGATCGTAAAACGTCTGTGTCTGCTTTTGCTGCTCTCTCTCTCCAACCGCAAGCGAAAGGGAAAAGCGGGGAGAAAAACATAATGCAGCGAGAGAGACTTTTTGGAGCTTGTCCGCCTGCTCCTGTGCTCTTGACTTCTGCTCCACTCCCTGGGACTGCCGATATTAATCAGCCATCTGACAGTTCCCAAGCCTCCCTAACTGTACGATTAAAGGAAACTCTACAGAATCAGGGAGTGAGTAAAAATCCGCCTATGAGAAAACAGCCCCCAGATACCACCGTTCAACATGAACAAATTGTACCTAGCATATACCCTGATTCAAATAATGCAAACAAGGATTTGGCTACTATAATACAAGAACAAGAGAAAGCTAAAGTACATGCTGAAGCTCACGCTGTAGCACTCGCGGTAGCATTACGACTGATGGTGCGACAGGGAAAAGGAGACTACGGCCCATACAAAGACCCCCCCGCGTGTCATCGGTGTGGTCAACCAGGGCATTTGAGACGTGTGTGCTCTCAACACATAGCAACGCAGCCTCGATCTGTGCCGGCACGGACTAACAGCAGCCGGTCAAACTTTCCTGGGGTCTGTGAGAGGTTGCAGAAGCCTCTGTACATCCACAAAAGCTATCGCTACACAAAGACATACGAAATGTACATGATGTACAAAAAACTTGTCGGAGACCTGCAGTGGATCCGGCCTTATTGTGGTATCACCAATACAGACTTACAACCACTGTTGGACTTATTGCGGGGCAGCAATAGCCTAACTTCTGTACTACATCTAAGTGCGCCCGAGCAGCAAGCCTTGACAGCAATTGAGCAGAAAATCACATCATCTATGTCTGGCAGATATATCCCTGATTTGCCCATAAATTTGTATGTATGTAACTCAGATAAGGAAGTTGCGGGAATTTTGGGTCAGTGGGATGAGCAACAAAAACAAAACCCATTGGTAATACTAGAATGGATATTCTTGCCTGCTAGCATGTCAAAAACGGTAGTCACTAGAATTGAAGCTCTGGGGATGTGCATTCAAAAAGCAGGGGTAAGGGCGATACAAATTTCAGGGAGGCAAATGGACAAAATCATTTTACCTATGTCACTTGATATTGTGAGTAATGCCATGATGAAAAATGACTGCCTTGCAGTAGCTCTGCTGGACTTCAAGGGGGAAGTAGATAATCACTACCCCCCCCACCCATTATTTAAAACAATGTTAACAATGGAACCGCACTCTATCTGCAGCAATAAGCCGCTGGAAGCCATTACCGTTTTTACTGATGCTAGCAGCAAGACAGGTAAAGCAGGATTTGTATATTTACAGGATGGATCCTGGAAATCCAAAGTCATTCTGTCAGAGGGGTCAGTACAAGTGCTCGAGCTATTAGCCGTATGCTCTGTTTTTAAAAAATGGGATAAAACACCTGTCAACATTATTTCAGATTCTCAATATGTCGTGGGGATAGTCAAACGTATGCATAGGTCCCTACTAAAAACTGTAAACAATAAGCAGCTGTTTATGACACTTTTGAAATTATGGATGTTATTAGAAAAACGGACAGACTTATTTTTTATCGATCATGTTCGTAGCCATACAACGCTGCCGGGATTCATTGTGGAAGGTAATGCGCGCGCGGATCAACTGGTAGTAGCCAATGCAAACATCTATTTTAATACACCCAAACCTGATTTCTTTGGACAAGCTCTGCTATCCCATAAATTTTATCATCAGTCGGCAAAAGCGCTGAGTAAACAATTTAATCTTCCATTGCAGCAAACCAGAGCTATTCTTGCTGCTTGCCCAGACTGTGCGAATATTCAAAATTACAACCACAAGGGGTGAACCCCCGGGGATTATCACCATTGCAAATTTGGCAAACAGATGTTACGGAATATCCCAGTTTTGGGAGATATAAATTTATTCATGTATCTATTGACACATATTCGAACCTTATGTGGGCTACTGTTCATATATCAACCAATGCTAAAGCCGTAATTAAGCACCTTTTGGCAGCATTTGCTGCCATGGGAGTGCCAACAGAAATTAAAACAGACAATGGCCCGGGATATCGCTCACAGTCATTAGAAACATTTTTACAGATGTGGGGGGTAGCTCATAATTTTGGCGTACCCCACAATTCCACTGGTCAAGCTATTGTTGAACGTGCACATCGGACCTTAAAGGATCGTTTAAACATTTTAAAAACGGGGGAAGATATGCGGCACTGTACTACCCAAGAGTTAATAAGCAAAGCACTGTATGTTTTGAATTGGCTACAGCCACGTGGTACTGAGGATCAGATCCCAACTAATAGGCATATGTGTGGGAACAAAAATGTTGATAAAAATCAGCCGCAAGTTTCAGTATTCGATCCGGTTTTACAGCAGTGGCAAGGACCTTGCAAATTATTTACGTGGGGAAGAGGGTATGCTTGTGTTTCCACAGGTAATGAACAACCCCATTGGATACCGGCGAAATGGGTCAAGCCGTGGATTGAGCGACCAGATGCCACAGACAACTCAGAAGAGCAAGAGGCAGCGGAGACGTCAGCAGGTCCTGAAGCCCTAGATAGACCGACTAGACAAATCACAACGGAGACCGGCAGTCAATGTGGAGATTAAGAATGCGTGTAAAAAACATGGAGTATGATATCGTTTTTGGATATGTATTTTAGTGCGAGTGGGTAGAAAAGAGAGTAAATCATAAAAAAAAAAAAAAAAAAAAAAAAATTTTCTTTAACCACTGTAACAGACATTCAACTAATCATAATCAACTAACCTACTAACCTATAACATTGTATAGAGGATAAGCTGTTTAGAATAAGTGCTGTAGAGAATAAGTAAATATATATATAGTTTAATGTTAATCAGTCCTCGGCGAAACATTACTCACAGAAGCCAAGTGTGGAAGTAGTTTTACGATACCTGATATGTAGTCATTCATTAAAAAAAAAAAAAAAAAAAAAAAAAAAAATTTTTTTGCTAAACAGTTAGTTAAAACTGAAATTAGAAGTAAGGTCATAGACTCAGTTAACAATCTAGAAATAGGGTGATGGGAGAGTCCATTTTTCATTAATAACCTCGGGGCGAGATTATGCTTATGTTTTCACAGGTGCCAGCCCCTGATGGACTTCCGTTTGATTTATGCGACCATCATCACCTGAAGCATCATAGATGGTGCGGCAATACGAATTCCACCTCAGCCAAAAACTAATGCGTAGGTCATCTTAGCTAACGTAACAGATTAAAATTCTCAGTGCATTACGGCCGCATCACAAAGCCCATGAACGAATTGATAAGATAACTATGACTTGTGCAGTGCGCCTGGCCAGCGAGTGCATGCGTCATAGGTTTTCAATTGAGGTGGCTTTTGGCACACGCTGGCCACGTGTGCTAAAATCCATTCCTCTGAAAATGTATAACTACCGGGATTTTCCAAAGAGCATCAGGCTGGTGTGCAGCAAAACCATAGTTGCCTCTGTAGGGACACCCACATAAAACTGACACCTACTGATTGCTGGGCTAAGTTTGCGGAACAAGACAGCAATATGCTATTCAAAAAAAAAAAAAAAAAAAAAAAAAAAGCGAGAGAGGGGGAGATGTAGGGTTCAGTTATATGGAAGTTAGTTATTGGACCTGAAAATAGCTCATGGTCACAAGATTGTTCCAGGCGCCTTTAGAAGGCCTTGAACAGAATAAATAAGAAGATAGAAGAAGAAAGATCCCAATTAGGAAAACACAGGTGCACATTCCACGATAAAGGGAACTTGGCACAAACAACCTCAATTCAGGGGCTTATCTTGACCAATTGGACTAAGACAAGTCTTGTATGCTCTAATTAACACAACCAATTATGTCTTATGTTTGTGCGCGTGGACAGTATCGATGTAACCAATCACCACTTATGCTTGTGCGCGTGGACAGTACCGATGTAACCAATCACCGCTTATGCTTGTGCGTGTGGACACCAAGTGCTTGCATGTAGTAGCCAATCAAAGTCTCTCAACAACTTAGAGAATTGTATAAAAATGATTAGCTAAGCTCAATAAACTGGCGACTTTAATCATCACATTGGTGTTCCGTCGTCCGGGCCCCGCACGGATTAATCCCGAAACCCTACACTGAACATTGCTCATTTTTAGGACAATCTCTTTTCCAATGTCCTTCCTCCCTACACAAAGCACACTGATTCACTCCTAAGGGGGTGTTAAAACTTCAATTGCTAAAATTCCTAAATCCTTCCCGTCCACTGACACCTCGTCCTCTTCCTCTACTTCGTCCTCGGTCTGCTGTTCCTGTCATTACGGCCAGTAATCTATTTTCTCTGATTTTCCTTTCCTCTTTTTCTCTGTTATTATATACTTTCCATGCTGCCTCCAGCATTTTATTCAAACTCCTTGAATCCTCTCCCTCCAGCTTCTGAAGTTTCTTTCTTATGTCTGGTGCTGATTGTCCCATAAAAATCAAAGCCAACTGTATCTGAGCCGCCTCTGTATCCACTCTTAAATCACTATATTTTCTGGCAGCTTCTTTCAGTCTTTCCAGGAACGCTGAGGGAGATTCATTCTTATCTTGTCTCACCTCATATATTTTAGACCAATTCAGAGATTTAGGCATAGCATGTTTAACTTCATATAAAATCCATTTCTGATACCGATTCAGCCTTTCTCTATGTTCCACATTATTTGGATCCCACTGCGGATCCCCAGATGGAAAATTCTGCTCTAATATTCTACCTGTTGTCCCACTTACTACAGCCACTTCTGCCTGTGCTTTCCCAGTCTTTAGTACCATCTGCTTTTCTGTATCATCCAACAAATTATCTAAGATCACCTGTAAATCACTCCAATCCGGATTCTGCGTTCTAATTATAGTATCCACCACTCTGCCTACTCTCTCAGGATCTTCTCTATATACTCCAGCTGCCTGCTTCCAAGCCATCAAATCTGTAATTGAAAGGGCACTTTTACATACACCGGCCCATCGTTACCAACTCCCTGCCGCAGGGGAGCTATTGTTTGTGCCTACTAGTTAGCTTGCATTCCTTCTGCTAATCCCGTCTCTGCCTTAAGTAAAAGAATAAACCCACATATGATATTTCACTCCGTTGCCCTCCTCTTCTACAAAACAACATTAACTGCAGAATGGTGTTATAATTCAGTGTCCCATTCATGTGCCACCTTTCCTGATCCTCCAATGTATACAGAGGCCACCAATAATTACAGTATTCAATCATCTGAAATCATCATGCAATTCACCCAATGTGCTAATAAACATCCTAATGGAGAAGTTTTTGGGTTTTTTCCATCAGTGGACAAATTTCCCATACTCTTACTCTTAAATAATTTGGCCAATGCCATTATGTTTATACCCAATACCAAATATCTATTAGATATATATCAAATATCAAATATCAGAAGTCAATAATCAATTATCAAATGCCAACTGCCGAACCAAATATCAAATGCCAAGTATCTAGTATAAAACTTTAAATACCAAATATATATATATATCAAATACCAGATATCAAATAAATGCAAATTACAATTGTTGCCAGGTAATGGAGTCCACCTGCTCGACTAGGGCATGGACAAAGCCGACTTCCCTAGGCAAGAGTCATAACCAATATCCCCTGGCAAATTATATGTATATCAAATACCAGATATACAAATTACAGTTGTTGCCAGGTAATGGAGTCCACCTGCTCGACTAGGGCATGGACAAAGCCGAATTCCCTAGGCAAGAGTCATAACCAATATCCCCTGGCAAATTATTAACCAACAAAATGTATTCACACTTTATAACTTCCAGCCTCAGTCAGAGCTGTACCATACAATATATAATTACTCAAACCCGACACTTCATTCTTCCAAACTCCACACTCAGTTCGTGCACGTCTCACACTTACAGCACTCACACTCACACCTTTCCACAAAAATACACATATATTCTTAAAGATTCCTTAAAATTGGGACTCAAACTCAAAGTTTCCAAAATGCTTTTGAAGCTGGGACTCTAACCCAGAATCCTCAAAAGTTGTGGGACTCTAACCCACTCCCAAATTGTCCAACCCAGCAATAGCTTTCGCTTATGTCTTACGGGCAGACGCCTAGGCTTCCACTTCCTTCAGGATCCTTTAGTCCAACCCTGCGCAGCTTTCGCCGCGTCTGACAGGCAGACGATACGGTGGGACTCTAACCCACTTTAGTGGGACTCTAACCCACTATCCCTAATATTTCAAAGAAAAGAAGTGTCTTACCAAAATCCAGGGGACGTCGCAAAGAGCCTTATGGATCGGGGATCGATGGGTATCCCCGAGAAATCCTCGGTGCCGGCTGGAACCGATCAGGTCCCCGACTCCTCCGGTCTCTCTCAGCGAGGTCCCATCTGGGTCGCCAGAAACTGTTGCCGAAAACCTCGGAATAAAGAACTTATCAACACCAATTTAGTGCAGATAAGCAGACACTTCCTTATTAACGGCCGGGTGCATGGGTGAGTCCTCTCAAAAGACCACGCACACCAAATACCAAAATCATACACCTTATATTGAACTTATTCATTCATATTCATTAGATTTCCGAGAAAGGTTATACATATTCATTAGATTTCTGGGAAGTCATTAGCATATGTTAATGTCCTTTACGCATGCGCATTGAAGGTCTCTGGTGGTCTTCTAGAGTCCTCTGGTGGTCTTTCATAGTCTTCCTCACCTTGTCCGATAGTTGACCTCTCAGGTGATTCTGCGCAGTACGACTTTCGCCATCATGTATTTGATTACATAAAATACATTCAATGTTAATTCTTAAATTTAACCTTTCTAATGATTGGCTCTCAGTCACACCACTTCATCAATATTCTTATGCTAAAACATTCATTGGTTGATTTTACTTAATTCCATTAACTGGAATCTTGACCAAAGTGGGGTTTCTAAGCAACAGAACTAAGGTCCATAACGATCTCTCTTAGTTTCTTAAGACAACACTGTAAAACTAACAAATCGGTCAAAGTTTCTATGGTTAACTAATTTTAGACAATACTTATTCTTTTGTGATTGTATACAGCACATTTTGTATGTTCCTAAGTTTTTATATGTTCTTATTACTTATTATCTAAATTCTAAATGTTCCTACTAAATGATTTTGGCCAGTTCCTTCGGCCTTGGTACCGGGTTATACAGAGGGTTTCACAGCAGCTGTCGGTTGTTAATTAAATGTGCAAAATACAATAGAGGTACTTTTGCTAAACTGCTTCTTACCATTTTATATTCTTATTAAACATGAGCTATTCTAACTACTACCAAATCAATAATAAATCAAAGCTACTAACTAGTCAATAACAAATAACATAATCAATAACCAATCAGTAACACTGTTGAATATTTGTTGGTGATGATGACGTGTCTTCTAAAATAGGTACTTCGGAACTCTCATCCACTTTAGTATCTAGGATCTTAGGTGGGGCACAAGACTCTTTTCCTTTAAAATATTTAAAGAAAACATGTATCCCCATTATTTATTACTTAAAAATGTATACTCAGATTATATCATTGATGTTTTGAGCTTGATCTTGCACTAAGAACTGTTTAGAAAGAGAACAGACCACAGCAATCTCCTAATCACAGTGCTGCTATATGTTACTTCTACCAAACAAAACTAAGAGAAATCCCATGCAGGCATGTGTGGAGCTTAGAATTTTACTTAGTATTATGAAGAGTTTCAGTTAAACTCCAGTGGCTCACATGTGACACAAAATAAGAGCCAGAGGACAAAACAAAACAAAATTAATAGAGAACTAGAGCATACATTCCGAAAGCAACTTCAAAAACTTTGACATTAAAGACAATTGCAGTCCATGTCTCCTAGTATTACTGTTACCTGATCAGAAAGTAACTCCTGAAACACACAAAGTATGTTTAGAAAGGAGACATTGCTTTATTCTGCACAGGGTGCAAGGTGGAAGATTTCCACAAATCAACCACACCTACTCAGGTTTTTCAGTTCATACTTATACATTACAGTTAAAGCACCACACCTGTCTAATGCCTATCCTCCACCTAACTATTGCTTATTCATTATGTTGAGCAAGCATGACATTGTTCTCTTGAGCAATCATCCCAGAGTCTTCTACACCTGTGTGTAGACCTCTGGTGGTCTTCCGGTGGTCATTAGGAGAAGAATACTATGAGAGACTGAAAAGGTTAATGTCTCAAACATTATGGTGGGGCAGGTTCTGTTTAAAGACGAACTCTGCATAACAACGAACCCTGCACAGCAAGGAATCACAGGTGAAAAGCCCATCAGCACAGACATCAGCAACAGGGTGGGGAGGTGCTTGCTGCAGGGTGCACAGTTCTCCATTCTGATACAAAGAACAAACAATGGCCAGGTCTACAGGGAAGAAGTTACTCTCCAAACAACCCCCAAGCCCACCACCTGAAGGTTACACCTAATTAGCCTAATAAGTTTGAGTGCCAGCTTGAAGGAGGGGCAAGGATGATAAAAGGACACAAACTGAAGCCCCAGGTGTACAAGCTCTCTGGAACTGGACACCTCAGCTGACTCAACCAATGCTGGACCCAGGACTGGTGAAATATTTCTCTGTCTATATGGTAACCCTGGGTTACACAGTTCACTAAGGTAGTTCCATACCAATTCTTGCTGTGAGAAACCCCTCCACCTGCTGTTATGCCTCCCAGGTCCAGTTTGCTTCTGCCATGAATAAAATGTTTCACTGATCGTTTGGTGTTGTTTCACCTTAATTTATCCCAAGGGAATTCTGAATTCAAAATGACTCCCTGGTCTGTTGTATACAGACGGGTTAAAAGATGGGATTTTGGTCTGTGGATGAACACTGGGGGAGAGGTAGATAGCCAAGGAAAATGCAGACAGCACAGAAAATGGATGGTTTGTTGCCCGTAGCTTGGAATGCTGACCACAGAGATAAGAGAGCTGAGCAATACTGGGGGAGGACACGAAGCAGGCTGTTGCACAGCACAGCTGTGTGCATGATTGGCGCGTGACTGCTGGATGATGACAATACACCGCATGTACAAAGCCCATGAACCAATAGACAGGGTGGCTATGGCTCGTGCAGCGCGCCTGGCCAGCGAGCGCATGCGTCATAGGCTCCCTATGTTATAATTGAGGCGTGTTTTGGCACCCGCTGGCCACGTGTGCCGAAACCTGTTCCTCTGCAAATGTATAAATACGAGGATTTTTCCGAAGAGCATTGGGCTGGTGTACAGCGAGGCCACCGTTGCCTCCGTGGGGACGCCCACGTAAAGCTGGCACCTACCAATTGCTGGGCTGAGCTCGCGGCACAAGAACATATGGATGGTCCATCTTCCTCACAGTCCTCAGGTCGGTATGTTAATTTCCTTTGCAAGATACTGTTACAAATATTCTGATAAATTAAAATTTTATATAAGCTGGGTTTGATCAAAAGGTAAAGATTGTAGAATATAGGGGTTTGAAGCTCGCAATGTTGTCATCGAAACTTAAGAACATACAAAATGTGCTGTATACAGTCATAAAAAGAATAAGTATTGTCTTAGATCGGTTAACCATAGAAATTTAGGCAGATTTGTTAGATTGTAGTGTTTTGTTTTAATGAACAAAGAGAGAGATCGTTATGGACCTTAGCTTTGTGGTTTAGAAACCCTACTTTGATCAAAAGACCAGTTAGTGGAATAGGTAAGATTAACCAATGAATGTTATAGTATAAGAATATTGATAAGGTGATGTAACTGGGGGCCAATCACTAGAAACATTAAATTTAAGAATTAACATTGAATGTACTTTTATGTAAATCTAATACATGATGGCAAAATCGTACTGCGTAGAATCGTATAAGAGAGGTCAACTATCGGACAAAGTGAGGAAGACTATGGAAGACCACCAGAGGGCTTATGAAGACCACCAGAAACTTCACTACGCCTGCGTAAAAGGACATTTACATATGCTAATGATCTTTCGGACAATTGATGATTATGTATGATATTTCCCAGAAATCTAGTGAATATGTATGACAGGTGTATATTTAACCTGCATGATTAAATCAGACAGGTGCACACACTAGGTGGAGTGATCCCCTGTGTGCCCAGCACTGCAAAAAAGGAGTGCCTCCTTCTTAACTTCTCATTGCTGTTAAGGAGTTTTATTCCGGATTTCGGTAACAATACCCTTAGCATAATGCACATCTGTAGTTAATAAATGCTTGCTTTTTCCCTTATAGTCAGTGTGTGTGTGTTCACCTTCTCGGGAATCCTTGAAAACACCCTAAAACATCTGTCCAGCCTGGGTCCTGACAAATACTCATACTCCTTTTGTCCTTTTATGGTCATGTGTCATCTGAGGACACCAGGGTCTTTGTTTCTCTTGCCAACCCCTCGTTTCTCAATGCCGAAGGAGGATGTATGTCCTTAATTAGCAAATCTGTGACTCTGAAATGTCCGTTATCTGGTGCCTTGACTATTATCCTGTCCTGGTTGAACCCTAGCCAGCAACTAAGCATCATGCAGCTGCTCTTTCACTCCCCCTCCAAAACTGGACAGGGGAGAGAAAATATAACAAAGGGCTCGTGGGTCGAGATAAGTACAGGAAGAGATCACTCAGCAATTACCGTCACAGGCAAAACAGACTTGACTTAGGGAAAATTAACTTAATTTATTACCAATCAAACCAGAGTAGGGTAATGAGAAATAAAATCAAATATTAAAACACCTTTCCCCAACCCCTCCCTTCTTCTGAGGCACAACTTCACTCCCAGGTTCTCTACCTACCCTCTGCAGCAGTGCAGGGGGATGGGGAATGGGGTTTATGGTCAGTTCATCACACATCGTCTCTGCCGCTTCATCGTCTTCAGGGGCAGGACTCCTCACCCTCTTCCCCTGCTCCAGTGTGGGGTCCCTCCCATGAGAAACAGTTCTCCATGAACTTCTCCAGCCTGAATCCTTCCCATGTGCTGCAGTTCTTCACAAACTGCTCCAGCATAGGTCCCTTCCATGGTGTGCAGTCCTTCAGGAGAACACCGTTCCAGCGTGGGTCCCCCGTGGGGTCACAAGTCCTGCCAGAAAACCTGATCCAACATGGGCTCCTCTCTCCACAGATCCGCAGGTCCTGCCAGGAGCCTGCTCCAGGGTGGGCTTCATACAGGGTCACAGCCTTTTTCAGGTATCCACCTGCTCTGGCGTGGAGTCCTCCACAGGCTGCAGGTGGATATCTACTCCACTGTGGACCTCCATGGGCTGCAGGGGGACAGCCTGCCTCACCATGGTCTTCACCACGGGCTGCAGGGGAATCTGCTCTGGCACCTGGAGCATCTCCTCCCCCTGCTTCTTCACTGACCTTGGTGTCTGCAGGGTTGTTTCTCTTACATGTTCTCACTCCTCTCTCCGGCTGCAGTTTCTGTGCTGCAGCAAATTTTTTCCTTCTTAAATACGTTATCACGGAGGCACTACCACTGTCACTGATTGGCTTGGCCAGCAGCGGGTCCGTCTAGGAGCCGGCTGGCATTGGCCCTGTCGGACATAGGGGAAGCTTCCAGCAGCTTCTCACAGAAGCTACCCCTGTAGCCCCCCAGCTACCAAAACCTTGCCAGGCAATACATATCCAAACAGTCCTTAAGAATTCTCTGTTGTAAGCAGAATCTTAAACCAGATAAACTTTACCTTGAGTACACGTAATGTAAACGGTCCTCGAATAGCAAGCATACCACACTTCTCATGTTATAGATTTGGGTTTTTTTAAGCTATCACAGCCTTCTTATTTGTTAATCAGTCTTTGGAAGGCTTGAGGCAACATTACTGCAATACTAAGGGAAAACAAGAGACAAAAATGTGCAGTTTTGTACTTGATGATTTTAAAAGCAATACATAGCTGCCACCATTCACAGCCCAATATGTATTATATTCAGAATTTCTATGTTTCCACTTGCCTAATTCATGCCTACTATATGAAAATGAAATGCAGTGTTGGAATTGAGTGGGGACTTCATGACAGATCTTCCAGGGCTTTTGTCAGGGAGACAATGGGATAAAGGATGTGGACCATGATAGTGGAACAGGCAAGAGAGTTAAGTACTGGTGGGATTTTTTTTTTATCCTTGCAAACCTCCTGTGGATTATCTGATGGCATTCCTTTACTGTAGTGGCAATACAGCCCTGGCATAAAGTACAGGATGGGAGAAGTTCTTTTTGTGAACATCATTTAAATGAGAATTTTCAAATTGGAGTGCATCCCAGACATGTTATTGAGAAATTAAAGTTTTTCCCCTCTTAGTGTTACTGATTGGTTATTGATTATGTTATTTGTTATTGACTAGTTAGTAGCTTTGGTTTGTTATTGATTTTGTAGTAGTTAGAATAGCTCATGTTTAATAAGAATATAAAATGGTAAGAAGTAGTTTAGCAAAGGTATCTTATTGTATTTGTACAACCAACAGCTGTTGTGAAACCTTTTGTATAACCCGGTACCAAGGCCGGAGGAATTGGCCAAAATCATTTAACAGGAACATTTAGAACTTAGTTAATAAGTAATAGGAACATATAGAACTAAGGTAACAAGCTTGAGATTTAAGATGATTTTGATATAGTGTTTGTCAGTAGGAGTATATTATAACAACCTAGAAGAATGGAGAAGATGTCAGAATTCTAAATTAATGGGAACTAGTAAGAGTCGAATGAAGCAACTTGTAGTTATTTGCCAAGAAATAGTTAGTTACCTGCCAAAGACCAAACTGCGCAGAATCACTTGAAGGAGGTCAAGAAGCGGACAAGTGAGGAAGACTATGAAAGACCACCAGAGGACTCTAGAAGACCACCAGAGACCTTCAATGCACATGCGTAAAGGACATTAACATATGCTAATGACTTCCCAGAAATCTAATGGATATGTATAACCTTGCACCCATGCACCCGGCCGTTAATAAAGAAGTGTCTGCTTATCTGCACTAAATTGGTGTTGATAAGTTCTTTATTCCGAGGTTTTTTGGCAACATTAGTTCTCTCACAAAATGGAGTAAACAAGTCTCAGAAAGAAAAAAAATAAACCCTTCTGAAAATAGAGAAAACAACATCATTGTTTGAACTAGTGGTATGAGGAGTTGAGTAGGAAATGTTTTGTGATCTCACAATTTTTGCAATTTGATAAATTTTCACACCAGGACAAACCTGAGTACTTCCTGTAAGGTTTGACAAAGAACAGTAAGAACAAGAACAGCTAATAGAATAGTGGTTATTTAGCCCATTTTTCTGGGACACTAGTGACTAAGGTTGCAGACCATGCTATATTTCTCTTCCATATCACAACTAAGTATCCCAGCTATCAGGCTTGTAACTTGTTGTGTTTTTTTTAAAACTAGAAATTCCTGGATCTTAAGAAACTCTTTTTGGGCAGGTTCTCTAAACTGTTGTATTCTGGTAAATTATTCCTTTGTTAAAAAAAAATATTTCTTAGCTACTTGTCTGAATGTCAAATAGACATTACTTGCACTACAGAGGATATTTGCTTAATGTTTTCATTATCCTTTAAATTCAGTAGGAAGCCCTTTTCCCTGCTTCCCCCCCACTAAGTCATCTAACTATGATTCCAAGAGATTGCATGACCCAACATAACAAGTTTATCATCTAAAAAAGAATGATGTCCTGTGTCCTTTCTCTGCTGCTTACTTTACTTTGGCATTGTGGTGGTGCGGCCCCCCCAGGCCACCCTGATATTTCAGGATAAGCTATACATGCTTTGGAAAAACTCCCATTGTGCTGTTATCTCAGTTGTAAATGCAGAGACTTATGGGCTCCAGGCACCCCCTGGCCACACCTGGGCCATCTGCTGCTTGAATTGTATATCAGAATGACTCAGCACGAATTGTGGCCAGAATGTAAAATAATGACCAAAGCCAATCATCTTGAGACCTGATAGCTCTCAGGGACTGCAGTGGGCTGTGTGACCCAGTATCTCCCCCTGAGCTGGGATGCCTCTCAGGGTAGATTTTGCGAGGATTGAAAGATCGTCTGTCAACAATTTTGCGAGGACTTAAAGGCCTGATTTTGCAAGGTTCACTGCCTATCAGTTAATGAATGCCAGCACATAAAAATAATTCATGAAACTCACAAAAGGGAAATTTTAATCATAGGTTAACCTCTGTGTGTATGGGTATCTGTGCATGTGCATTTGCAGTTTGGTTCGGAACTATTTGCCTGTCTGTGTGTGGTTCAGAACTGTTTTCTCTGTCTGTGCGTGTGTGTGATTTGATTTAGCCTCCATCTGTGTACAACCCTGCTGTAAGTTTCAGGTGATCCTTGACATTTTCAAATCTTTAACTAAGTCACAAATTTAACTGTAACAAATTCCACTGAATTGCTCTGTTAAATTGGCTCATAATTAAGTACTGTTAAAGTTTTAGAACCTAATCTTGTGATCTATCTCAAAAATATTAATAAATCCTAAATTGCTGCTAAACCAAAGCCGTATAACAAAATCTCATTCACAACAGGCATCCACTGATAACTTCTGCTTTGCCAGATCCCTCTGTGAGTCACTTTAACCCATCAAATAGTAGATTACCCCAACAAAAGGAAAAATAAAAGGTGAATAGTTTTCTGATGTTGCAGTGATTTAAGTCAGGTCAGTAAAGAACCTAGTATGTTCGAGAGCAAGTGCCAGAGAAGGAGGTTGACCATATGGCCAGAAGCAGCAGAAGGGAGGAAGAAGTGAAGGCAAGATGGGTGTGTGTTGGTGTGTGTGTGTGGAGATAGAGAAGAAGGGATCAAGACCTTTCTGGTGGTAACAAGCTTTTATGCTGACTCAATTGCTTGTGTGTTGCCTCAAGCCTTCAAAAGACTGATTAACAAATAAGAAGGTGATGATAGTTTAAAGAAAAATAACCCTAAAACATGAGAAGTGTGGTATGTTTTCTATTCAAGGA
This sequence comes from Astur gentilis, assembly GCF_929443795.1. Taxonomy (NCBI): domain Eukaryota; kingdom Metazoa; phylum Chordata; class Aves; order Accipitriformes; family Accipitridae; genus Astur; species Astur gentilis. The sequence goes on from NC_064918.1 coordinate 36,882,338, forward strand.
CTGTTTAGATTATGTGTACTCAAGGTAAAGCTTATCTAGTTTAAGATTCTACTTAAAATAGAGGATGCTTAAAGAGTCACAGATTTGCTAGTTAAGGACATACACCCTCCTTCGGCATTGAGAAACGAGGGGTTGGCAAGAGAAACAAAGACCCTGGTGTCCTCAGATGACGCATGACCATAAAAGGACAGAAGGAGTAGGGGTATTCTTCCCCAAATGACCACTGAAGACCACCAAAGACCACCAGAGACCCCTGTGCAGGCGTAGAAGACTCTGGGTTGATTGCTCAAGAGAACAACACGTCATGCTTGCTCAACATAATGAATATGCAATAGTTAGGCGAAACATATGTATTAGATAGGTGTCGTGTTTTAACTGTAGTTTATAAGTATGAACTGAAAACCTGAGTAGGTGTGCTTGATTTGTGGAAATCTTCCACCTTGCACCCTGTGTAGAATAAAGCAATGTCTCCTCTCTAAACATACTGTGTGTGTTTCAGGAGTTACTTTCTGATCAGGTAACAATTTTGGTGACCCAGATGGGACTTTAAAAGTGGATTTTGATCAACGCTTGCTACCATTGGAGCAATCACAAGCCAGACTCCACTGCGCACCAGAGGATTTTTCCAGAGGCTCCTCTTGTGATTCCCTGGTGGGTGGTAAGTGATCAATTGGAACCAGGGTGCTATTTGCTGTTTTGATATTATAAAGCATATCTGTTTAAGGTACGAATTAGTGGATTAATTGCAGCTGCTGGTTGGAGGTATTTTATCTCTCCTGCATTAGTATGGTGACAACCAGAGCAGGTAGAGAGTTTGGTTTGGTTTGTTTCGGTGTACTTGTATTTTTGGTACTACTGGTTGTTTTAAATTGTTGTATTAGGTTATATTGGGAAACTCAGCTTCCTCTGAGGAAGCGGGAATAATTAAAGCTTCCCCATTGGGTTGTATTTTGAAACATTGGAACAAGTTTGGTGGGGATCCCCTAACAAGGAGGAAATTAAAAGAGTACTGTAATCAATGGTGGCTGGTGCATAAATTAGATGATGAAGAAAAATGGCCGGAAATGGGAACTTTGAATTACAATACCATTTTACAGCTAATGTTGTTTTTTAGAAGGCAAGATAAGTGGGATGAAATCCCATATGTGGATATGTTCTTGCTTTAACAAATGATTATGAAACTCGAAAGACATGCAAATTGTCAGTATTTGATTCAAACATGTTAATGAATGACAGTATCTCAGCTGATTGAGATTGCTTATAAGGTGTATAATAACAGAGAAGAGTTGGGGAAAAAATGAGAAAAACAAAAGGAGAAACTAAAAGATCAGAAGCAAAAGGCTGCTATTTTAGCAGCAGCATTTACTCAAGCACATCCTCCAGGGGAAGGGGTTTCCTGAGAGGATGGGGATGTGAAAGGGAATGGGGAGGAGGGGGAAACGTACTTGGTCTCCCCCTTCTGCCCCTATCTCTGAGGCTGATTTACTAATGATCAGTACAGAGGATTCTGATTGATGGGGACGGGGGCTCAGCCCCAGCTGAGCCCCTGGTTCCAGTCAAGCTGGGGGGGGAATGAAATTGTTAAATTTTTGGTAGATACAGGGGCAACTTATTCTGTGTTAAATAGCTGTGAGGGACCTGTGAGTAAGTTCTCTATGTCGGTGGTTGGTGCCTCAGGAAAGCGAGAGGTTAGGCCCTTTCTCTAACATATTATGTGTGAAATTGGAAACAGAACATTGACACATGTATTTTTGTATATGCCAGAATGTCCATTACCTCTTATGGGATGGGATTTGCTAAAGAAATTGGGAACACAGATAACTTTTGGGAAAAAAACCCCAAACCACAAAATTCAAGTGCATATTCCTCGGAGTAATGCCTGGGGAGCACAAGCTTATATGTTACAGGAATCAATGGGAATCAAGGACATAAAGAATGCACAAGTTGAAATCCCCTCTGAAATTATGGATGCAGTGGTCCCCTTTGTGTGGGCAACAGAGAGGCCTGGAAGAGCTAAATCATCCGAACTGGTGAAAGTAGAATTAAAACAGGGAGCGAAGCCATTCTGGACCTAAACGAGGCCTTTTTCTGTATTCCTCTGGAAGAACAGAGTAAAAAACTGTTTGCCTTTGAGTGGGAGAGTCCTACAACAGGATGCAAGATACAGCTATGTTGGACAGTACTTCACCAAGGATTTAAGAATAGCCCTACCATTTTTGGTAATGTACTAGAGAAGGAATTGGAACAATGGCAAGGTAAGAACTCATTAATTACCTTGCTACAATATGTGGATGACATCCTGTTGGGGGCAAATACCGTTGAGGAGTGTAAAGAAGCAAATAGTAGTTTATTGAACTTTTTAGGGCTAGCTGGATATTGAGTGTCTCAGAAAAAGGCGCAGATTGCACAGAAAAATGTGACCTATCTTGGTTTTGAAATTTCTCAAGGAGAAAGAAAACGGGATTGAGAGGAGGGAAGTCATTTCGTCAGATTGCCCCACCCAAACCAAAAAGAGTTAAGAGGATTTCTTGGAATGGCCGGGTGGTGTCGCCTTTGGATACCTAATTTTGGATTGATGGCTAAACCTTTGTAAGAGAGCATTAAAGGACCAGGAGAAGTGTTGGAATGGACTCCAGAATGTCAGAAAGGGTTTGATGATATAAAGGTTTCTCTTATGAGGGCCCCTGCACTAGGCCTCCCCAATTTGACAAAGCCTTTTGAGCTTTATGTGCATGAACGAGGACATCAAGTGATGGGAGTGCTTGTGCAAACTTTAGGGGACTGGAAAAGACCGGTAGCTTACTTTTTGAAACAACTGGATAGCATAAGCTCTGGATGGCTAGGATGCTTGAAGGCAGTGGCTGCAGCAGTGATGTTAATACAGGAGGCACAAAAGTTAAAAATGGGACAGAGAATCACTGTTTATGTGCCACATGCAGTTATAGCTGGTTTGGAACAAAAAGGACATAATTGGCTGTCTCCAAGCAGGATAGTACAGTATCAAGCCATATTGCTTGAACAAGAGGACAGACTATTGAGCAAGTATATTCTAGCTGTCCAGATTTAAAGGATTCCCCTTTACAACATCCTGATTGGGAGCTATTCACTGATGGAAGTAGCTTTGTAAATAAAGGGGAATGGGAGGCCAAGTATGCTGTTATGACTTTAGAGAAGGAAATAGAAGTGGAACCATTGCTTGTCCTATAATGAAGGAGCTAATGGGAGTTGAAGCTTTGCTTGAGGCAACCAGACAATATGCTGTGGGAATTAATATGTTGTTAGTAGCTAAAAGGATTGTACAGAAATGTGAAGTTTGTTTAAAGAATAATCCTAAAATTCAGAAAAGGCCCCCCCTAGGAGAGGTAAGAAAAGGTTATACACCTGGAGATTACTGGCAAATCAATTTTTTTGAACTACCTAGTTGTAAAGGATATAAATATCTACTGGTGATTGTGGATAACTTTCAGGATGGCCTGAAGCTTTCCCATGTTGCACCAACAAGGCAAGGGAAGTAGTAAAGGTTTTATTGAAAGAAATCATTCCAAGATTCAGGGTAGGGGGAGGGTTCTCCTCAGATTGAGGACCGCACTTTGTAGCAGAAATAGTCCAAGGGGTATCCAAATTTTTACAAATCAAATGGGACTTGCATATCCCATGGAGGCCGCAGTCTAGTGGGAAAGTAGAAAGAATGAATCAAACAATTAAGAGACAATTGAATAAAATTTGTCAGGAAATTCAGTTGAAATGGCCAGAAGCTCTCCCTTCAACATTGTTGTGAGTGAGAATTACACCAAGACCTAAAGAAAAGGTTAGTCCTTTTGAGATATTATATAGGAAATCTTATCAAAGCATAAATCATGAGCAAGTGTCCTGGGTTCAGCTGGGATAGAGTTAATTTTTACAGGAACCTGGGAGGTGGGGGCGTAGCCGGGGCAGCTGACCTGAACTAGCCAAGGAGCTATTCCATACCATGTGACATCATGCTCAGTATATAAATGGGAAGCGGGCCGGAGGGGGGTCTCTGTTTTCGGTGGGGGAAGTGGCGGAGCATCGGGTCCCGGGTGGTGAGCAGTTGCACTGTGCATCACTCTTTTTGTATACTCTTTCATTAGTACCGTTGTTGTTGTTGTAATTTTTCTTTGTGTTTGTCCCAGTAAACTGCCTTTATCTCAACCCTCGAGGTTCCAGTTTCTTTTTCTTTTCTCTCCCCCGTCTCCTCCCCATTCACCGGAGGGGGGCAGAGGACTGAGCGAGCGGCTGCGTGGTCCTTTGTTACCGGCTGGGCTGAAACCACGACAGTCCTTTTTGGCGCCCAACGTGGAGCAGAAGGGTTGAGATAACGACAGATCTGGCCAGAGCGTGTTGAAACAAATTTGCCAAACGCATTTCTTAGATAAATAGATGTTAGTCACAATGTTGTTTCATTTGTTTACATGGTGGCGTTTTGTAAGCTCTTATATGCTCTATGTATTGCCTGTAGTTGCGTATCTCATCTCTGGGAGAGTGATTGGGATTATCATTTTGCTGTACTGGGCAATGTCGACTTATGAAATGATTACATCACTGGTCATGAGGTTAAGCTGGTATCTGTATGAGGCAGTGATATAATTTCCATACTTTGGGAACCTTCTCTCGGATTTTATTGGTAATTACACCCCATCCATGGGGGAATTAGGGGGGGATACCTCCCCCCGTCCGTTCGCCTCCCTTTTCTCCTTCCGACTAATTACAACAGCTTTTGAGAATTTTGAAAATCCTTGGGATACGCAAGCCAGTGTTCTGTTAGTGCTATGCCTCCAGAATATGATTCAGGTCTTGTTTAGGGCTACAAAAAGGCTCTTTAAGAGTACCACTCAGAGATCTCCCCCAAAGCTGGATACTCATGGGTGGCATGGCATGTGGGAGGATATGGGCAGGTATCTAGAGAACTTCTCACCTCCAGTGGCTTGGAAGTTCACTCCCAAACAACTACAGAACCCTCATGAAGTGGTAGAATATTTGAAAGACAAATGCTGTCACTATCCCAGAGAAACACAACTCACTACATTGTGCTGGGCCCTGGCCAGTATCTACCAAACACTGCTTGATATTATGCAGCACCCTCAGGGGGAAAAGGGGGAAAAGATGGAAAAACAGGACAACATGCACCGTGGCTACCCAAACCCTGACAACAGACACCGTGGCTGCCCCTACCACGACAACAGGTACCGTGGCTAACCCTAGCCCAGTGACAGACACTGCAGCTGAACCAGAGAACCAACCTGTGCCAGTATCAGTCGCCCCTGTACAGAAAAAGAAACACACAAAGAAATCAGTTCGCTTAGTGAGAGATGAAGTTGAACCAGGGTCATCGCGAGAACAGGAGGAAGAGGCAGAACCTGAAATAATTACCCGATCTCTATCCCTGAGTGAGTTGTGTGACATGCAAAAAGATTTTAGCCGCCACCCAGGTGAGCACATGGTTACCTGGCTGCTCCGATGCTGGGATAGCGGGGCTAGTAGTGTGGAATTAGAGGGTAAGGAAGCCAAGCAGTTGGGATCCCAGTCTAGGGAAGGGGGCATCGACAAGGTGATTGGGAGAAAAACACAAGTCCTCAGCCTCTGGAGGCGACTTCTGTTAGGTGTGAAGGAAAGATACCCCTTCAGGGATGAAGTTACATGTCACCAAGGCAAGTGGACCACCATGGAGAGAGGTATCCAGTACCTGAGAGAATTAGCCGTGCTGGAGGTGATTTATAATGATCCAGAAAATGCGCAGCCACCCACAGATCCAGATGAAGTCCAATGCACACAACCCATGTGGCGGAAGTTTCTACGAAGTGCACCACCAACCTATGCCAACTCATTGGCAGTAATGTCCTGGAAAGAAGCCTATGGACAAACGGTGGATGAATTGGCTGTCCAACTCTGGCAATACGAAGGAAGTCTCTCTTCCTCCCTACGGGCCTGTGTCTCAGCTGTAGAGGAGTTGTCCCGAGAGTTCCAGCAATTCAAAGTAGATCTGTCCTTCTCCTCACCTGTACAGGCCCGCATCGCAGTTATTGGGAGTAAGCGTTCCTCTGCCCAAGAGAGAGGAGAGAGAAAGTACACACGACAGGCTAACCTGTGGTTTTACCTGCGTGACCATGGAGAGGACATGAGGAAGGAAAACCTACCTCAGTCTTGGATGCACGGGTACAGGAGTTGTGAGAAAAAGCAACCAGAAAAGAGAATTCTTCTTGGAAAACTGCTGCTCCAGTTTCCCGTGAGCAGTCCCCTGGACGGAGTAGATGGGCTGATCTCATTTCTGATCCCCTTGAAGGGACTTCTGATTCACGTGTGCAGAAAGTGAGTAACGGATATTCTAACCAGGATTTGAGGGGCCCTGCCTCCAGCCAGGTGGAGGAGAGGGACAACCGAGTCTACTGGACAGTGTGGATTCGATGGCCTGGCACATCAGACCCACAGGAATATAAGGCTCTAGTGGACACTGGTGCACAATGTACCCTAATGCCACCAAGTTATAAAGGGGCAGAACCCATCTGTATCTCTGCTGTGACAGGGGGATCCCAAGAGCTAACCGTATTGGAAGCTGAATTGAGTCTAACCGGGAATGAATGGCATAAACACCCCATTGTGACTGGCCCAGAGGCCCCGTGCATCCTTGGTATAGATTATCTCAGGAGGGGGTACTTCAAGGACCCAAAAGGGTACCGTTGGGCCTTTGGTATAGCTGCATTGGAGACGGAGGGCACTGAACAGCTGTCTACCCTGCCGGGTCTCTCCCCAGACCCTTCGGTTGTGGGGTTGCTGAAGGTTGAAGAACAACAGGTGCCAATTGCTACCACGACGGTGCACCGGCAACAATATCGTACCAACCGAGACTCTCTGATTCCCATCCATAAGCTGATTTGCCAATTGGAGAGCCAAGGAGTGATCAGCAAGACTCGCTCACCCTTTAATAGTCCCATATGGCCCGTGCGGAAATCCAGTGGGGAATGGAGACTAACAGTAGATTATCGTGGGCTGAATGAAGTCACGCCACCGCTGAGCGCTGCTGTGCCAGATATGTTAGAGCTTCAATATGAACTGGAATCAAAGGCAGCTAAGTGGTATGCCACAACTGACATTGCTAATGCATCTTTCTCCATTCCTTTGGCAGCGGAGTGCAGGCCTCAGTTTGCTTTCACTTGGAGGGGCGTCCAGTACACCTGGAATCGACTGCCCCAGGGGTGGAAACACAGCCCCACCATTTGCCATGGACTGATCCAGGCTGCACTGGAAAAAGGTGAAGCTCCAGAGCACCTGCAATATATTGATGACATCATCGTATGGGGCAACACGGCAGAAGAAGTTTTTGAGAAAGGGAAGAAAATAATCCAAATCCTTTTGAAGGCTGGTTTTGCCATAAAAGAAAGTAAGGTCAAGGGACCTGCACAGGAGATCCAGTTCTTAGGAGTAAAATGGCAAGATGGACGTCGTCAGATCCCTGTGGACGTCATCAACAAAATAGCAGCTATGTCCCCACTGACTAATAAAAAGGAAACACAGGCTTTCTTAGGTGTTGTGGGCTTTTGGAGAATGCATATTCCAAATTACAGTCAAATTGTAAGCCCTCTCTGCCAAGTTACTCGGAAGAAGAACGATTTTAAATGGGGGCCTGAGCAACGACAATCCTTTGAACAGATTAAGTGGGAGATTGTTCACGCAGTAGCTCTTGGGCCAGTCCGGACAGGACAAGATATTAAAAATATGCTCTACACTGCAGCTGGGGAGAATGGCCCTACCTGGAGCCTTTGGCAGAAAGCACCTGGGGAGACCCGTGGCCGACCTCTGGGGTTTTGGAGTCGGGGATATCAAGGATCCGAGGCTCGCTATACTCCAACTGAAAAAGAGATCTTGGCAGCATATGAAGGAGTTTGAGCTGCCTCAGAAGTGGTTGGTACTGAAACACAGCTCCTCTTGGCACCCCGACTGCCAGTGCTGGGCTGGATGTTCAAAGGGAAAGTTTCCTCTACACATCACGCGACTGACGCCACGTGAAGTAAGTGGATCACACTGATCACACAACGGGCTCGCATAGGAAACCCCAGTCGCCCAGGAATGTTAGAAGTGATCACGGACTGGCCAGAAGGCAAAGATTGTGGAATGTCACCAGAGGAGGAGGTGACACGGGCTGAAGAGGCCCCGCTGTGTAATAAACTGCCAGAAAATGAGAGGCAATATGCCCTGTTCACTGATGGGTCCTGTCGCATTGTGGGAAAACATCGGAGGTGGAAGGCTGCTGTATGGAGTCCTACACGACTAGTCGCAGAAACTGCTGAAGGAGAAGGTGAATTGAGTCAGTTTGCAGAGGTGAAAGCCATCCAGCTAGCGTTAGACATTGCTGAAAGAGAAAAGTGGCCAGTGCTCTATCTCTATACTGACTCATGGATGGTGGCAAATGCCCTTAGGGGGTGGCTACAGCAATGGAAGAAGGGCAACTGGCAGCGCAGAGGTAAACCCATCTGGGCTGCCGCACTGTGGCAAGATATCGCTGTTCGGATAGAGAAGCTAGTGGTAAAAGTACGTCACGTAGGTGCTCATGTACCCAAGAGTCGGGGCACTGAAGAACATCAAAATAAGCAGCAGGCAGATCAGGCCGCCAAGATTGAAGTGTCTCAGGTGGACCTGGACTGGCAACGTAGGGGTGAGCTATTTATGGCTCAGTGGGCCCACGATACCTCAGGCCATCAGGGAAGAGATGCAACATATAGATGGGCTTGAGATCGAGGGGTGGACTTGACCATGGACACTATCGCACAAGTCATCCATGAATGTGAAACATGTGCTGCAATTAAGCAAGCCAAGTGGCAAAAAACCCTGTCGCATGGAGGGCGATGGCTGAAATATAAACAGTGGGAGGCCTGGCAGATTGACTATATCACACTCCCACGAACACGCCAAGGCAAGTGCCATGTACTTACAATGGCGGAAGCAACCACTGGATGGCTGGAAACATACCCTGTGTCCCATGCCACTGCCCAGAACACTATCCTGGGCCTTGAAGAGAAAATTTTATGGCAACACGGCACCCCAGAAAGAATTGAGTCGGACAACGGGACTCACTTCCGAAACAACCTCGTAGACACCTGGGCCAAAGAACATGGCATTGAGTGGGTGTATCACATCCCTTATCACACACCGGCCTCTGGAAAAATTGAACGATACAATGGACTGCTGAAAACTACATTGAGAGCGATGGGGGGTGGAACTTTCAAGCATTGGGATACACATTTAACAAAAGCCACCTGGTTAGTTAATACTAGAGGATCCGCCAATCGGGCTGGCCCCACCCAACCAAGACTTCCACATACTGTAGAAGGGGATAAAGTCCCTGTAGTGCGCATGAGGAATATGTTAGGAAAGACAGTCTGGGTTAGTCCTCCCTCAAGCACGGGCAAACCCATTCAAGGGGTTATTTTTGCTCAAGGACCTGGGTATACCTGGTGGGTGATGCAGAAGGATGGGGAAGTTCGATGTGTACCTCAGGGAGATTTGATTTTGGGAGAGAATAGCCAGTGAATTGGGCTGTATGATATTTAACTGCTAAATAACCTGCCAATGCATGTCATTGTATCTATAGTGTCTATATGCCATATCAAGGGTATTATTGTGAGAATTATCCAAATGACTGCAGGATGGACTTTTGAAACTGAGCCAAGTACAACAGCGATAGAACTTGAACTGGCACCCAGCAATTTCCTCAAGATCAGCATCCTCAACCTGCAGACCAAGGGCATGAGTTGCACCAAATGTACTAGCCACAAGTTCCAGAGGCAGCGTACAACAACCCAACATCTCACACCATCTCTCTCTTATCCTGAAGAACTGTTACAACAGATAGAGCCCCAAAATCAATGGACACATTAGAGGGATAGCCCATAGGCTAAAGGAACACCATGTGTGTGTGTGTGCGAGGTCGGGGGGGAGTCCATATACTTATATATAAGACAAAGAAAGTAGTAGTGGTTGATTGGAAAAATGTAAGATCTGGGCATGATGTAGATGGTATAGAATAAGGGGTGGATAATGTCCTGGGTTCAGCTGGGATAGAGTTAATTTTTACAGGAACCTGGGAGGTGGGGGCATAGCCGGGGCAGCTGACCTGAACTAGCCAAGGAGCTATTCCATACCATGTGACATCCTGCCCAGTATATAAATGGGGAGCGGGCCGGGGGGTGGTCTCTGTTTTCGGTGGGGGAAGTGGCGGAGCGTCGTGTCCCGGGTGGTGAGCAGTTGCACTGTGCATCACTCTTTTTGTATACTTTTTCATTAGTGCCGTTGTTGTTGTAATCTCTTTGTGTTTGTCCCAGTAAACTGCCTTTATCTCAACCCTCGAGGTTCCAGTTTCTTTTTCTTTTCTCTCCTCCGTCTCCTCCCCATCCCACCAGAGGGGGGCGGAGGGGTGAGCGAGCGGCTGCATGGTCCTTTCTTACCGGCTGGGATGAAACCACGACAAATGGTTTGTCTTGAAAGCACTCACATGGCAAGTCCAGGACAAGCAGGGGATCAGACCCAGCCAGCATGGGTTTACGAAAGGCAGGTCCTGCTTGACCAACCTGATCTCCTTCTATGACCAGGTGACCTGCCTAGTGTATGAGGGAAAGGCTGTGGATGTTATCTACCTTGACTTCAGCAAGGCCTTTGACACTATCTCTCATGGCATACTCCTTGAGAAGCTGGCGTCTCATGGCTTGGACAAGTGTACTCTTTGCTGGGTGAAAAAGTGGCTGGATGGCCGAGCCCAGAGGGTTGTGGTGAATGGGGTGAAACCCAGTTGGTGGTGGGTCATAGGTGGTGTTCCCCAGGGCTCGATGTCGGGCCCCGTTCTGTTTAATATCTTTATCAATGATTTGGATGAGGGGATTGAGTGCACCCTCAGCAAGTTTGCAGACAACACCAAGTTGGGAGGGAGGGTTGATCTACTCAAGGATAGGAAGACCCTACAGAGGCATCTGGACAGGCTGGATCGATGGGCTGAGTCCAATTGTATGAAGTTCAACAAGGCCAAGTGCTGGGTCCTGCACTTGGGTCACAGCAACCCCATGCAGCGCTACAGGCTTGGGGAAGAGTGGCTGGAAAGCTGCCCGGCAGAGAAAGACCTGGGGGTGCTGGTTGACAGCCAGCTGAATATGAGCCAGCAGTGTGCCCAGGTGGCCAAGAAGGCCAAGGGCATCCTGGCCTGTACCAGAAATAGTGTGGCCAGCAGCAGCAGGGAAGTGATTGTTCCCCTGTACTCGGCACTGGTGAGGCTGCACTTTGACTACTGTGTTCAATTTTGGGCCCCTCACTACAAGAAAGACATTGAGTTGCTGGAACATGTCCAGAGAAGGGCAACCAAGTTGGTGAGGGGCCTGGAGCTCAAGTCTTATGAGGAGCGGCTGAGGGAACTGGGGCTGTTTAGTCTGGAAAAGAGGAGGCTGAGAGGAGACCTTATCGCTCTCTACAACTACCTGAAAGGGGGTTGTAGTGAGGTGGGTGCTGGTCTCTTCTGTCAGGTGGCTGGTGATAGGACAAGAGGAAATGGCCTCAAGTTGCGGCAAGGGAGACTTAGGTTAGATATTAGGAAAAAATTTCTTTACTGAGAGGGTTGTCAGACATTGGAATGGGCTGCCCAGGGAAGTGGTTGAGTCACCATCCCTGGAGGTGTTCAAAAAGGGCATAGACAGGGTACTCCAGAACATGGTTTAGTGGGCATGGATGATGGTTGGACGTGATGATTTTGAAGGTCTTTTCCAACCTAAATGATTTTATAGCTACATGTGAAAAATACATTATGGGATCTTTCAGCATGACAGAAAATACATAAGGTTAATTACAAGATCTTCATTACAGTTCATTACAGAACTTTGTCTTGTCTTTACCTGGTATATTATGCTGAGATATTATTTGGGAAAAGAGTAGTTACAATTAGCACAGATACAGTCCCAATCAGTGTGTGCCATCACAGAGTAATGAGGTTACTGAGTAACCTGTTCAGTAAATTATCTGCATTTCTACATCTTCCTTTCAGTAGATGGCTAATCAAACATGAAATTATTAGAGATGCATTTTCACTAAAGAAAGGCCATCTCCTTTGTGTGTAAACATACTCTGTGGGGTAGATTTCAGTTCTGAATCTAGTGTCTAGTTTTATAAAGGTGGGTAGCTTTTTAACCATAAGATACTCTTAATATTTATTCGCCTTTTGCTATAAGCTGGAATTGCCAGATAAATAACAAAAGGGATAGTAAGGAATCAGTTTAGTACTAAAACCCTGCCATATTGCTCCACCAAAAACTTGCCCTCAAATATCTTACTCAACAAGTAACCTCAGTATGGTCATTATGCTTAAAGTAATCAGTTTCTGCTAACTTAGCTGTTTCTTTCCTAAACTGAAAATGTTCACACCAATAGTTATCAGTGTGATCAGAATTGCTCTGTTTGCTCTGCTTATTTTAAAGAACTCTTCAAGTTATACCAGTTACTCCTTTTGTTCATCAGTAGCTTATTACATGTGGGCCTGTGAGAGACTGAAAGAGTTAATGTCTCAAACATTGTGGTGGGGCAAGTTCTGCATAATGATGAAATCTGCATAACAATGAACTCTGCATAGCAACAGATCACAGGTGAAAAGAAGCCAGATCAGCACAGGACAGGGAGGGTGTGCTGGAGGGTGCACAGCTCAGTGTTCTGATATTGCCGAGCAGGGCAGCTCACCATATATGGCCAAAGATCAAACAATGGTCATGTCTGCAGGTAGGGAGAAGTTACTCCCCAAACGACCCCAAAGCCCACTGACCCATTTCCTGAAGGTTCTGAAAGCACAAACTGCACATGACACCTAATTAGCCTAATGAGTTTGAGTGCCTACCTGAAGGAGGGGCAAGAATGATAAAAGGACATGAATTGAAGTCCCACATGTGCGTGCCCTCTGGAACTGGACCCTTAGACTGGCTGGACCAACACTGGACCCAGGACTGGTGAAATCTCTCTCTTTTCTCTCTCTTCTCTCTTCCCATAACCCCTACACTACATCCCTTTAGACACAAAACTGTTGACCAAATCTGGGACTAGGAGTGGATCTAGCTGCCCCTAGGCTCCTCTCTGAGAAGGACTCTAGAAAGCAAAGGTGTTCACTCTGAACCTCGTGACTAAATCAGAGGGCTCTCCTTATTTTCATCCCTGAACTGATATATATGTCTATCCTGGTTTCAGCTGGGATAGAGTTAACTGTCTTCCTAGTAGCTAGTACAGTGCTATGTTTTGAGTTCAGTATGAGAAGAATGTTAACACTGATGTTTTCAGTTGTTGCTAAGTAATGTTTAGTCTCAAGTCAAGGATTTTTCAGCTTTTCATGCCCAGCCAACAAGAAGGCTGGAGGGGCACAAGAAGTTGGCACAGGACACAGCCAGGGCAGCTGACCCAAAGTGGCCAACAGTTTATCCCATACCATGTGACGTCATGTCTAGTATATAAACTGGGAGGAGTGGGGCTGGGGGGAATCGCCGCTTGGGAACTAACAAGGCGTCGGTTGGTGGGTGGTGAGCAATTGCACTGCACATCATTTGTACATTCCAATCCTTTTATTATTTCTATTGTCATTTTATTAGTGTTATTGTTATCATTATTAGTTTCTTCTTTTCTGTTCTATTAAACCGTTCTTATCTCAACCCACGAGTTTTACTTCTTTTCCCGATTGTCTCCCCCATCCCACTGGGTTGGGGGGGAGTGAGCGAGTGGCTGTGTGGTGCTTAGTTGCTGGCTGGGGTTAAACCACGACAATGTGGTTACCATGTGTTATACGGTTTACTGAAGTAGTTTCATGCCAATTCCTGTTGTGAGAAACCCCGCTACCTACTGTTATGCCTTCCAAGTTCAGGCTGCTGCTGCCATAAATAAAGGGTTCAACTGATCATTTGGTGTTGCTTCACCTTAATTTAGCCCAAGGGAATTCGAACTCACCATGACCCCTCCCTGGTGTGTCCAGCACGGGTTGTGACAGGGCCAACCATCAAAAAAGGCAAAACGTACATACTGTGTGTTAAGGACAGTTGAGAAGCAGGATTTCTACGATACAGCTATGGTAGTTTCAGCCAGAAAGACAGTGTGGCTAAAGCAGCTGAAATACTGACATCACAGTGCTGGAAACACAGCACCAGTCAGCTGCATCAGAGATCACCTTACAGATTTCCTAGGAGCCCACCTGGGAAATGACACTTTACAGTCATCCAAAATATTTGAGAGACTCATTAGTATGAAATGTGAGGTGAACTTCCTTACTACCATGTCACCTGTGTGTCCTCATGCTTTCTTTGTCAGAATAGGAGGAGCAAATGCTGTGTCTGTAGTATACTCTGAGACTTCAGACCACTTGAATTTGTGTAAAGTAAATGGCAAGCACAGCGACTTGATTAGACAGCCCCTAAAATGGTTCATTAAGGATATGCAAGTAATTTTTGGAAGCATAAATTCATAATAATGGAACAAAACAAACTCTTATGCTGCAAAGAGAACAGTAAAAAAGAAAACTTTAGTTTGAGTAACAGTTATTTAACAATGATGTATCAAACAGAAGATAGGGACTTTTAAAAGGTTTTTAAATCTTTAGGCAGCCTGTGTTATAAGTCAAGCTCCTTGTTACCTTCTATTTTAATTACTGTCCTACCGACATCCTCTGACTACTGATCATGAATGGAATTACAGTCTGGCTAGACAGATTCTCCTATGAAGAAAAACATGGACACAGGGCATCCTGGCTGTAACTCCTATAAAGCTCATAACAAAGCAAACACATGTTAGTGTTGAAACCTGACCTAAAACAAAACACCACAATATGCATGAACTGAAATTTTTCAAAACTTTTCATTTTGCAGTAGTTACTCTAATAAAATGACTAAGATAGCTTGCTCACTGATCTGACTAATGACAGCTAAAACTTTTGGTTTGGGAACACTCTTTTAAAAAAAAATTCAGTCTTCTAAACTACAAGGACATTAGTGATACATGCCTAATATGACAAACTTCTGTAAGAATGATGAGAATGAAATAGAAATACAACTTTTTTCAGTAGCTGAAAAGCTTTGGTGGTATAGTTCATTTTACAGTTTGGTGCTTTGTCTTTCATGAATATCCATGCATGCTCCAAAAGACTCTTCTTTTTTTTAAATCAGCATCTGTATATTTGTGCAATTCAATACCTTTCTGATGAAACTGCAGCGATCCTAGCAGATATATGGACTTAAGCATTTCTGTTGTGTACATTTCTAAGCAACACTGCAACTGGATGTATAATCTACAGATTTCAGGATTAATTTCACCATCTTCTGGGCTGCAATAAAAGAGAAAAATTTTAGTTAAGAATGGGACTGGGAGGATCTGAGGGTCATCAAACCCACTTCCCTACTGTTTCAAGCAATCTAATCAGAAACACTACTCACTCTAATCAGAAACAAGTCAGTTGTAGTCTTTTGGTTCTATAGTTTCTGCCTGAATTTCCTTTCCCCCCCTGTGTTTAAATTATTAGTCATGTGATACTGCACTGTGAGGAGAATGGAAGGTTCAAGAATTTTTTCAGAACAGTAATAACAATTTTGAAAATAAAAATTGAAATCAAGAGTGTTATGGGTTTGTGTGGCGCAGGTGGTTTTTTTGGTAGCAAGGGAGGGGCCACAGGTGTTACCAATATTTGATAAAAGTTGAAATTTTATTTAAGTCGGGTTTGGTTAAAAGGGTAAAGATTGTAGAAAATAGGGGTTTGAAGCTCACAATAGCTATAGAAACTTAGGAACATACAAAATGTGCGATGTGCAATCATAAAAAGAATAAGTATTGTCTAAGATCGGTTAACCATAGAAATTTTGACAGATTTGTTAGATTGCAGTGTTTTGTCTTAATGAACTAAGAGAGAGATCATTATGGACCTTAGTTCTGTGGTTTAGAAACCCCACTTTGATCAAGAGACCAGTTAGTGGAATAGGTAAGATTAACCAATGAATGTTATAGTATAAGAATATTGATAAAGGTGATGTAACAGAGGTCAACTATCGGACAAAGTGAGGAAGACTATGGAAGACCACCAGAGGGCTTCTGAAGACCACCAGAGACTTCACCACGCTTGCGTAGAAGGACATTTACATATGCTAATGATTTATCGGACAGTTGATGATTATGTATGACATTTCCCAGAAATCTAGTGAATATGTATAACAGGTGTGTATTTAACCTGCATGATCAAACCAGACAGGTGCACACACTAGGTGGAGCGATCCCCTGTGTGCCCAGCGCTGCAATAAAGGAGTGCCTGCTTCTTAACTTCTCATTGCTGTTAAGGAGTTTTATTCCGGATTTCGGCAACACAGGGACGGCTCCTGTGAGAAGCTGCTAGAAGCTCCCCCAGCTCCAAGTCGGACTGGCCTCTGGCCCAGGCCCACCCAATCAGTGACAGTGGTAGCACCTCTGGGATAACATATTTAAGAAGGGGAACCAGTAGGGAGTAGTGAGATTGGAATGTGAGAGGAACACCCATGCAGATAACGAGGTCAGTGAGGAAGGAGGGGGAGGAGGGGTGCCTGAGGAGGTGGATGCCCCTGCAGCTTGTGGTGAGATGGCAGGGTGTCCCCCTGCAGCCCATGGAGGTGAATGGTGGAGCGGAGGCTCCTGAAGATGGCCGTGACTCCATGGGAAAGCCCGCGCTGGAGCAGTTTGTGACTGAAGATCAGCCTGCAGAAAGGACCCACACTAGGGAAGTTCGAAGCCCGTGGAAAGGACCCATGCCAGGGAAGTTTGTGAGGAACTGCAGCCCACGGAAAGGACTCACATTGGAGAAGTTCTTGAAGGACTGTCTCCTGTGGGAGGGACCCATGGTGGAGCAGGGGAAGAGCGAGGAGTCCTCCCCCTGAGGAGGAAGGAGCAGCAGAGACAATGTGTGGCGAGCTGACCCCAAGCCCCATCCCCTCTTCCCCTGCACTGCCAGGGGGAGGAGGGAGAGAAAACTGGGAATGGAGTTGAGCCAGGAAGGAGGGAGGGGTGGGGGGAAGGTGTTCTAAGGTTTGGTTTTACTTCCTAATATCCTTGTTTTGATTTGTAGTAAATTAGATTGATTTTGTTTCTTCCCCAAGTTGGGCCTGTCTTTTGCCCATGACCATAAGTGGTGAGTGATCCCTCCCAGTCCTTATCTCAACCCACAAGCCTGCCTTTATATTTTCTCCTCATCCCACCGTGGCCAGGGGGTGTGTGGGAGGAGTGACCCAGTGGCTGCATGGAGCTTTGTTACCGGCTGCGGTTAAACCACGACAAAGAGTAATCTTACATCTCCAATTAATTGCTTAGGACACTAAGAAAATAATGTACCCAGATCCAGGAACCAATTTTCATGCCTGGTTGTAACATTGGACATCAAATCTCACTTCTGTAGGCTGAGAATGCTGCATGGGAATAAACATACTATTTTATAAACTTAACTGTTTCTGTGAGTGCTAAAGAAGTGATTTACTCAGTCCTACCTGAGAATTAAGTTTTCAATGCCCCTTCCAAAGGTACTTTCAATAGGCAGTAAGTGGCAAGATTGAAGAGTTAGCATTTCAGCCATTTCACGTTCAGACATTCTTGCTATTGGTTTGCTACATAATGATGTTAAATGGTAAGACAACCCCCAAAACTGGGTGTCGTGGTTTCAGCCCGGCCGGTAACAAAGGACCACGCAGCCGCTCGCTCACTCCTCCGCCCCCCTCCGGTGGGATGGGGAGGAGACAGAGGAGAGAAAAGAAAAAAGAAACTGGAACCTCGAGGGTTGAGATAAAGGCAGTTTACTGGGACAAACACAAAAGACATAACAACAACAACGGCACTAATGAAAAAAAGTATACAAAAAGAGTGATGCACAGTGCAACTGCTCACCACCCGGGACCCGACGCTCCGCCACTTCCCCCACCGAAAACAGAGACCACCCCCCGGCCCGCTCCCCATTTATATACTGGGCAGGATGTCACATGGTATGGAATAGCTCCTTGGCTAGTTCAGGTCAGCTGCCCCGGCTATGCCCCCACCTCCCAGGTTCCTGTAAAAATTAACTCTATCCCAGCTGAACCCAGGACACTGGGTTTTATAACAACTAGAGAAACTTGTTTTTCTAAATAACCTGAACCTAATGGCATTTCTGAATACTACTGCTAAGAAACAAAACAAAAAAAATTACAGCACACTTTCAGATTTCTAGCCTATGAATAATATAATTGAAGCTTTCACAGTAAAAGGTTGCTAACATTCTTTACAGTGATTGAATTTCCTGTGGTTAAACTGATACTTCAAATGACCCTCCTGTATATGAAATAAAATTAGACTTGTGGATTTCCTCACAGGCACCAAAGCAACTTACCTGATAAATTATTTGCAGCAACACTAGATTGGGCTGCTATGCTCAAATCATTTCTTAATACCAATCTAGGCCAAACACTGCAAGACATTACTTATACCTAGATCCAGGGTCCAGTCAAAATATTAAGTCCAGCTCTTTTGTCAAGAACAAAGCTTAAACACTCTATTTTAAGGAAAATCATATCAGTTTGTGCTAATATAATTTTACTGAAGTTCAGTTCAAATGAATACTGCATACTAAAATTTGTTAATTCTTGTATTTGAGATTCTCCATTATTTCTAACAAAGGAGACCATCCATTGCCTAGAAAGCATGTACCTTCTGCCACTGATTTCAGTGACACCAAGGAAGAATATGCTCAGTCATATCCTGGGGTAAGAAAACAGACAGGGCCAGTATAAGATAGGCCCTGGTTTATTTCTGTATGTGTGGCTCAGTGGGCAGGAAAAGGGAGCAATCTCAAAGGAATATTTGATGCAAGGACTTGCCATAATCTGTCTCCAATGAGGGAGAAACTGTGTGGTTTTCCAAGGTCCTCAAGGGTTCCTGTCCCTCCAAGTGACATCAGAAATCAAATGGGACCATGAAGGTTTCACAGAATTGGCCAGAACCTTCCTAAAAGGAAAGAACAACCTTAGCACTTCCACGGCATATCAAGAAGGCTACTGATGTTTGTGCATGCCAATGAAAACCGGTAAGAATCACAGTGGTGGTAAGCTGTACAATCAAGAATGCTTAAAGAAGCAAAAAATGCAGCCAAAAAGGAAAAGAGACAGTTGGAAAAGACTGAAGATTGAAAAGAAATCATGCTGGACTTAGAAGGGACAAAGGAAGATCGATCTCACCTGCCAATCCATTACAAAGTAGAACTCATTGAAAAGGCAGGAAATGACTGGAGTACAAATTGCAATTGCTGTGGTCTGTGTTACTTCAGGAGCAATACCATACACATGATAATAAACCTGCCTATCCTGGGAGCTCTATTTCTTTTAGCTAGACTATTATATATTCATTTATCTTAAGCCACATCTAGTTTCACTTTTAAAGTGAAGTCTGTATTTGTTGAAAAATTATATCATACATGATATGGTCTTTCCTGCATCTTAGTGTAAATACAGAATAAAGCTATGGTGGCAGAACAAAAAGGGTTCCCTTAATACCTTAAAGATGTCTTTTCAGGCACTTGCTATAATATTTCTTCCTATTCTCAGTGATTCCAGCTCTGAAAACATCTGATAGTCCCTGAATATTTTTCTTGAAAAATTAGCTACCTGACAACATTTTTATTCAGTCAAATCCTTAACTGCATATGAAAACACATATTTGCTGGAAATGGATCAAATGTCACATTCTTTTCAAAGGATATTTTTAGTGACCACATAAGCAGCATTATAACAGAATAAAGAACTCTAATTCTGAAACACTGAAAATTATGCTTAGAAGATACACCACAGCGATATAACACACATACATGCACACAAAATTACTTTGGGATAAACTAAATTTGAATTTTTAAAAACTGTACCTAATTGCAGACTCCTCAGATACTTAGAGGTTCTACTTTGTATATTACAATATTTTATACTTTTTTTATCTTGCATTAAGTATCTAGTGCTTTTTATCTTGCTTTAATCCATAGTATCTAGTACTGGTTTAACAAGAGTTAAATCTTAACATTCTCTGCAGTTGTGTTTGCTGTTTCTTTCATTTTTAACCAACCTATTTGTTATATGAATTACAGCTGTTAGATCTGTGATTGCTTAGTTATTTAGAAATTGACTGTTCTCTGCATAAACAATAACCATAAATTTAATAGCATTTCTTTTCAAATTGACAGATGGCAAGAAGGGTTTTTAATGTAATCATATTAGTATTAATCAAAGATAAAACACATATAGCTCAGATTTAAATTTAATTTGTTTTAATATAAATCAGGAGCAGGTCTTCAGAAGTAGACTGTTATTTCTAAATCTTACCAGCATATTCAAGACCAGCATCTAGTCCTTCATTTTGTATGTACTGCTCCTAATGATTTCAACATTTTCTGTAAAAGAATTGCTACAAAAATGGATGAATCTTAGAGCAGAATAGGATGCTGATGTTTGATGCAAGAGGCAGTCTCAGGAGTAGATATAACCTTACAGAACTCATCTAACTAAATACAGCAAAAGTACAGCACACCACATTTTCTTCCTCTGGAATAGTATTTTAACTTTTTGAACTTTGGGTCTTATATACATCTTTTTATTTCTCTGATAACTAAATTTAAGAACCATGTGATACATACTTAGATAATACATGGCCTCTTGGAGGCTTTTGCCATCCTGATTTGTCTTACCTTTTAGCTTACAGATGAGATCTTTTTATACCCCTTAGTGTCACATATTCTTACATGTGCATTGAACACTATTCCCCAGTTCAGAACCATGGAATTACTGCAGTAGATGGGGATACAGCTTGTTTTTTTTCCCATCGTCTACATCACTTACTGTTGCAGCTCTTGTTTCCCCATGAGCACACATACAGTAATTTCCTTTGAGCTATCCTTACCAATAGAGGGTTTACAAAAAGATTTAAGAGTGTACAATTCCATTTACTTTCCATATTTAGCACCCAGCTCCAAAATTTAGCTCTTAAAAATCATTACTCATTTAATGTAATACTTAAGTCCTTAAGCCCCACCAACATAGACACAAGCACATTCAGTTTCTGCTTGATTTTCCTAGATGCCTAAACTTTTCTTTCTGAGCAGGGTTTCCTCTGTCCTTAAGACAAGCAGTTACACAACTAGTAATGGATGAGTCATTCATTTCCCTATTCCACCTGCAGGGCATTGCGCCGTTAACATTCATGTGCAAAATGGAACCTGTACAAAATAAAGCCACCACAGATAGCAACAATGACCTTTTTCTGCTCAGTGATGAGAGCACTCTCTGACAGGGAGATACAGATCTACTCGAATCTGTTTCTTCTGAAAGCTAAGATTCTTTAACCACAAAACTCTCACTAACAAGAGTATGGAAACTTACATCATGAAAACATAATTTCCTTGTAGCAGATTTAGATAAAACTGGATTATTGTTGTGCTATTTTTCTTTGCATTGTTTCATATGTTAGAAATCCTTAGATTTTTTAAGAGTCATGGTCATTACAGAAACTTTATTTACAATGTTGAATGTATTTCTTCCTTTCTAGCTGTCACTGGCAAAAAGATTGAGGGTCTGCACACAGGTGTAAGAAAGCATTATGTTCCTCACACAGCTATTTCATTTCTAAGAAGCAAAAATGGTGAAAACTTTTCTTTAAAACTTTTTTGGTCTTGCTGACAGAATTTTTAATTGTGCAGACTAAGAAAGCAGCAATTATATACAAGAAGATTGGCTCATAAGCCAATTTGAATTTATCAGTGGGTTTCTATTCACAGATGAGCTGGAAGAGTATTAGAAAGCACAGTAAGAGGTATTTTAATTGACTTTTTTTTGCTGTTGTAAATCTAATATATTTTTCTTGTTAACTCATATTTCTGAATAGCATAAGAACTAAAGGAATCTCTGATATATGCATGTTCTGACCCATTCTTTGTTTTTTTTCAAGAATATGGAGCATCTGTAATTGTACTGTAGGCAAAATTTTTCTCTCATTTGCAAATCCAGAGTAACAGCAGTGACATCCAAGAAAAATATTTTTAATTATCCAAAGGTTGTCCAATGAGAATTATTTCCAGGCCGCTACCCTCACTGATTGTCTCAAACTGTTTAATTAGCGTTTACTTGCAATAATGACCACAAGAATTCCATTAGCTTCCAACCAAACAATTTTCTCCTATGCACGTATATAGGCCTCATTTTCATCTCTGAAAGCCACATGCTCCGATGGCAACACACATAAAGATTTATTTTATAATCCCTGATGTACATTCTGTGTGGTGGGCTTAAAATTTCCCTTCAAAGAATCATCAGTTTCACTTCTCTCTAATTTTCTGTTCCTGTATGTTCAGTGTCATGCCATGAGAAATGTTAAACAGGGGACTAGTACAGACATAACTTTCGGAATGCTGATTATGATATGTTTATTATTAAATAACTATATACCAAATTGGTATTTATTTACATAGAAAAGTTCATGCAAACTTGTATTATTACCCCCTAAAATCAGCTACCTCTGTTTCAGTTAGTCCAGCTGATTTCTTTATGAAGACCACTTAGATATTTAAGATAAATCTCATATAACACAATCTCATACAACTACTGTGATAAATCGTGTTGTCAGAGTTATTTAATAGCTTAAATGCAGCTGAACATACAAGAGCTAGCACAGCACCAAGCACCTGCCCATGAGCCAAAGACCTCATCCCTGGCTTCTGAGCACAGCTGCCACAAGGCTGTGTGAATAGGAATTGTGCTCACTTCCTGCATCCATTGTGGAACAGAAATTTTCTTGCTTCTCCCTATCTGCTCAGGTAAGATAAAGAGGTACTGATAACCTTTAGAGGATTTGGATACATAGGTTGTGGCTTCTTGGGGATACTTCATCTGACAGGAGAGCACTACTGCCTTTCACAAGATGAATGCAATGAATGGCCCATGTAGGGAGGGATCAAAGATAGAATTTATGGAATTCTACTGCTCTGAAAAAGCCTCTTGATTTGCCAGTGAAGCTGCAAGACACACATGTTCCCATACATGAGGAAGGGGAAATGGTAAGATAGGTGTACACATGCTTAAGCAAATATTTTGCATGTAGGGTAAAGTTTATAGGTCCATACAAACTGGCATATTGCTTAATAACTATCAGGCTTCACTCCCGCCTGATCTTCACTAGAAAACTATATGTTGATTTTCAAATAGAATTAAGAGAATGGGTTCCTTCATACAGAGATTTTTTTTGGTTTTGTTTTTAATGATAAAAACTCTGTATGAAAGAAAGCCAAATGGTTAGCTTATTACTACCAACAACCACATTTCCCATCATGAGGTCTGTAGGATTACTTGTTTGACCTAGAAACAGTTGCTGATGTCTAGGGAAAACTGGAAGATCATTTGGCTCTGCTTTTCCTTTTTTCTCTCTCTGCTAAATTATGCTGATTGCTGCATATTAAATACTTTCAAATATCCTGTCTCTCCCTTACTAGGAATTTCTGTAGTTATCACATGAATACTATACCACCAGGGTGCCATAAAGGGTAGAAGTCCTTATTCAAAGATGTGAATACTACTCAGTTGATGAGAAACTCGTACTGCTATGTGAGCCATACTTTTGCAGTTTGAGAGCTCTGATATCTACATGTATTAAAAGTAGTTACGAAAGAGAAAATGCTGGTTTGTTTCTTTATATAATGGTAGCTTAAGTCACACAGTTTATCAGGCTGCTATTAAAAGTAAAAGTATAATTTTTTGTAAATACAACTTAAATCTATAACACTATTATATTTTTTTCATACTTTAACCATTGGTAAAACTGATGGTTTTCTTTACATAAAATCCTGCTTTTTAAAAATCAGGTAATGTTGGTCAACTGAATATGTTTATGAAGCACTGACAAGAGGTGGAATTTACTTTCCTTTTATTATCCTAAACTGATATTTAAAATAAACCTATAGAGGGAGCTCTTATACCAACCATATACTACCTGCTATAAGTAAGGACTATTGAAACTAAAGAGAAAATGTTCTGTTAGCTTCACTGGGGTTTGGATAAATTCCATAATCCATTAACAATAACTGAAAAGATCCATATATTCTCAATCTTTATTTTTTTTTCCTGTAGTCAAGCAATATGACTGCTACGATTCTAAACGGGAAGGAAAACAGTCCACCAAGCAGATCATTACTAGGTTGCTCAGAATAAGGTAATATTTGGGATTCTGGATGTATCAAATGTGTCTAGGAGTGCTTTGGACAGGTCATTCTTATGCCTTGGAGTATTTTTTTTATCTTTTAAAAAACAAATATCCACATAACTCCACATAAAAGTCTTCCAAGTGAAAAAGAAATTGTGGTATAATGTCAGTAGAGTTATCTCACAAAGCTCCACCAGATATTTCACAGATCACATCTGTATGAGTAAGGTTAAAAATCACAGCTGAGAGAATGTGAGAAAACTTTAATGTGTCAAAAAAAAAAAAAAGAAAAAATAGATTAGCTTCCTGAAATGTTTAAAATCATATATGGTGAAAAAAAATTTTAAAACCATCTGTTGATAAAATGTGTTCAGGAAGCATAAAGAACTGTGGTGGGTTGACCCTGGCTGGACACCAGCTGCCCACCAAAGCTGCTCTATCACTCCCCTCCTCAGCTGGACAGGGGAGAGAAAATATAACAAAGGGCTCGTGGGTCAAGATAAGGACAGAGGGAGATCACTCAACCAATTACCATCACGGGCAAAAAAGACACGACTTAGGGAAAATTAACTTAATTTATTGCCAATCAGAGTAGGGTAATGAGAAATAAAATAAAATCTTAAAACACCTTCCTCCCACCCCTCACTTCTTCCCAGGCACAGCTTCACTCCCAAATTCTCTACCTACCCCCTGCAGTGGGACAGGGGGATGGGGAATGGGGGTTACGATCAGTTCATCATATGTTGTCTCTGCCACTCCTTCCTCCTCAGGGGCAGGACTCCTCACACTCTTCCCCTGCTCCAGCATGGGGTCCCTCCCATGGGAGACAGTCCTCCACAAACTTCTCCAACATGAGTCCTTCCCACAGGCTACAGTTCTTCACGAACTGCACCAGCATGGATCCCTTCCACGGCATGCAGTCCTTCAGGAGCACACTGCTCCAACGTGGGTCCCTTGCGGGGTCACAAGTCCTGCCAGAAAACCTGCTCCAGCGTGGGCTCCTCTCTCGTGGATCCTCAGGTCCTGCCAGGACCATGCTCCAGCGTGGGCTTCCCACAGGGTCACAGCCTTTTTCAGGCATCCACCTGCTCTGGCATGGGGTCCTCCATGGGCTGCAGGTGGAGATCTGCTCCACTGTAGACCTCCATGGGCTGCAGGGGGACAGCCTGCCTCACCATGGTCTTCCCCACGGGCTGCAGGGGAATCTCTGCTCCGGCGCCTGGAGCATCCCCTCCCCCTCCTTCTTCACTGACCTTGGTGTCTGCAGGGCTGTTTCTCTTACATGTTCTCGCTCTCTCCGGCTGCAGTTTCTGTGTCCACCACAACTTTTTTCCCTTCTTAAATATGTTATCACTGAGGCACTACCACTGTTGCTGATTGGCTCGGCCTTGGCCAGCAGCAGGTCTGTCTTGGAGCAAGCTGGCATTGGCTCCATCCGACATAGGGGAAGCTTCTAGCAGCTTCTCACAGAAACCACCCCTGTAACCCCCCACTACCAAAACCTTGCCACACAAACCCAATACAAGAACTTTGCATTTTTTTCACTTTTTTTTTTTAATCCTGCTCTAGTCTCTGTTTGAGTTTGTGAACTGGTGTTACTTTTTTTCCTCTTTGAAATGCCTATTTTTGCTTGGGAAGCAAGGGTGCCTCCAGAAAGCCTTCCTTGGGCATCCAGTATCCTGTATTATCAGCTATACAGACATACATCATTCAAGATGTGAAAATGAGTAGTAAAATGAATAACAAGGCTGTACACACATTACTTTGGGTAGGTCTGCAGTTAAATTAAATGCCCAGACTTTGGAATGCCCACAGTTTTGGGGTCCTGGTGTTCTTCAACCTGCATGAAAGGACTACTCCCTCAGCACACAGTCTCACATTGCTCATCCTATATACAGGGCTATGGTTGCAGTTGTCATACTATCCCAAAGTACCACAATCTCTGTTTTGTTGTTGTTTGGGTTTTTTTGGAGGGGGGTGTAAATGCATATGGGTGGATAGTTCTGCTTCACCACAATAACAGCTCCAGAACTTGTGGAAATAATTAGAGGCTACTGTATAAACAAGGCACTTATTAATATTTTGCCCTTAACCATTTCCCACACTGACAAGGTGTAATGAACGGGTTAACTTTGTTCATGAAATCGCACATGGGGGTAGAGACATTCTCCACAATTACCCCTAAAAGTCTTACTGCTAATCTTGACCTTTGGTCCGTGTATTTTAGATAAAAGTTGTAGCCCTTGTTCAAAGCAGAATAGAATCAATTCGGCTAATGGTGTTAAAACAACAATATTGATAATTTACTTACATACTAATCGGGAAGGGGGAAGACACACATTGTGATTAAACGAATGCTTTATGTAAAAAAAAAAACAACCAAGAAAAGCAGGGCTTGCTTAAATGTTGCGTAAAAGTCAGGAGGGAAAAAATAACAAATATAACTTACTAGATAAGGAAGAGAAAGACAACAGCTATAATTTACTAGATAAGGGGATTAACTCTACCACGACTGCACATCTCCACAACAAAAGACATTCTACATCAAAAAGACACTTCCCCTTGAGAAGATGGACCGAATCCGCCCAATAATGAACCTACACAAGCAAAGAAAAAAAAGAGAAACAAGACAAGGTGAAGATTGATAAGGGAGGGATGCATAAACTGTATAAAAGGAATGTAACTATAACAGAAAGTTGCGAGCTTTTGGCGGAGCACTGCCTCCCCAGCCGCCCAGCGCTGTTTTGCTCTCTTATCACTTGCTAATAAATTCAATCCTTTATTTAATACAAATTGGCTCCTCCAATTTGTCACGAGCGTCTATAACAAAGGTTACCAACAGTACATTTGCAATGATCTGTCTTACTATGATAGAGATACAAAGTGTCAGCTTTTCTTTGACTCACCAATAAATGCAAACTTGTTTTGTTCTGCAATGGGAAGACAGTTTCTTCAACAACTTTGAGCACATCATTTAATATAATATGACAGTATTTGAATTCTTATGCCAAATCTGCTGGCAGGAAATGTTCATGCAGAAAGTGTTCATGCAGAAAGTATTCATATGAAAGATAAGAACAGTAAGATAAAAAAAGGGAACATAAGAGAGAAAAGGAAGAACTACAGTGAATAATTGTTCATGTACAAATAACTGAGTGTATTATTTCTCTTATAGTTAAAAATTATGTAGAAAACCTAAATGTAGATCTGCGAATGTATCCAGCTGTCATGGTTTCAGCCCGGCCGGTAACAAAGGACCACGCAGCCCCTCGCTCGCTCCTCCCGCCCCCCTCCGGTGGGATAGAGAGGAGAGGGAGGAGAGAAAAGAAAAAAAAACAACACCTGAAACCTTGAGGGTTGAGATAAAGACAGTTTACTGGGACAACACAAAAAAAAAAAAAAAGTTACAACAACAACGGTACCAATGAAAGAGTATAGAAAAAGAGTGATGCACAGTGCAACTGCTCACCACCCGGGACCCGACGCTCCACCACTTCCCCCACCGAAAACAGAGAGCACCCCCCGGCCGCTCCCCATTTATATACTGACCATGATGTCACATGGTATGGAATAGCTCCTTGGCTAGTTCAGGTCAGCTGCCCCAGCTATGTCCCCCACCTCCCAGGTTCCTGTAAAAATTAACTCTATCCCAGCTGAACCCAGGATACCAAAGAGGAAATAGTATTCAATAAGAGTCAGCACTTCAGTATATAATTAATTTTAAAACAGGAATTTAAACATCATTTAATTGATAGTACTGGAAGGATTCTTAATTAAGGAATGCTTAATTTAATGCTTTGTTCAGATGAGACCTTAATGCCAAGATAATGGTTTCAAATATTTAATTATTATGAAACAGAACTATAAAGCAATTAGAAAAACTAGAATGGATTTTACACACCTTATAATAAATTTGGATTTGGCTGGAATTTTCCCTGTGTAAGCCTGACAGATCTGAGATCTCCCTTGGTTGGAGACCGATCTTACAAGTTACTGATGATGCTGTTGAGAGCAGTTATCCTTTATTGTTTAGTACTCGACATCTTACTAGAGCAAATCTCCATGCACCAAAGCTCACAATAAATACAAAGACTATTCTTAGATGACTCTGCAGGAAGTCTAGCACTTGAAGGGGCATGACAGAACATGGGTAATGAGAAGCACATGCACTTAACTGCACGGTCCTGCACAATTAACTTAGCAACTGCACTGGCTGATTTCAGTGAGGGGCACAGAATCAAAATTGTTTTTTCTAATTAGTGTTTCAGAATGTTGAGAAGTACTGAGAATTAGTAAAAATATTTAACAGGGAAATTTAAGTCTAAAACTTAAAAAGGAGTTAAGAAATCAGAAGCAAAAACCCAGTATATGTGGAATTCTAAGAGCCCATGTTAAACTTTTTCTAATGCAAAACTTCATTATCTTATGTCCTTCTCTGAAGATATAAAAATATATTGCTAAAATAGTCTGGATTTATAAGAACTTCAGTGAGAATCAGAAGTAATTTTGTGAAAACAATTAATCAAAGCTATACAAAATCAAACTCAGCAAAATGTATAACACTAAAAATTGCAGCAATGTGGGATTTCTTAATCAAACAGTGTATTGGGTTTGCATGGCAAGGTTTTGGCTTGCACACCTGGGGCTTCAGTTTGTGTCCTTTTATCATCCTTGCCCCTCCTTTGTGTGGGCACTCAAACTCATTAGGCTAATTAGGTATCATGAGCAGTTTGTGAGCCTTGGGGCTTGTTTGGGGAGTAACTTCCCCTTCCCCGCAGACATGATCTTTCACCATGCATGGTGAGTTGTCCTGCTTAGCATACCAGAACAGGGAGCTTGTGGAATGATTGCTGGAGGTGATTTATCGATATGACATCTTTCCCCCTCAAGGGAAAGTGAACCTCCAGGGTGGAATACAGTGGACATGTAAAGAATCGGTTCCATGGTAGTTCCCTAAGCAACATAACCTGCAACTTTTAGATGTTAGCAACACCAGGGGAACTTGGTGTGCTGACTCTGAAAAGTAACACACAGGGTGGAATGGAGTGGTGATGCTGCAGCCAGGCTCTGTGATCACAGGGATAGGGAACTGGAATGATAGGAACAAGAATGGTTGGTCCCTGCATTGAATCCACTGAAGCAAGGAGGTAAAATAATGGGTGTTCTGTCAACCTAATGCCCTACTTCTGATTTATATCACATGTGCCCAGTTCTGGGGAACTGACATGCAACATCATGTCCTTTGGGTTGAACTTTGCTCATTATAATCTCATTATAATACCAAAACACACCTCCATCCCAAAAGTTACCCACCTCTGAGGTGCAACCACCCCCCCCCCCCCCCCCCCCCCCCCCCCGGAGCATGCACTCTGAATTTTTTCTAGCATATACCTTTAAAAGCAAAGCAAGATAACTTTATACCAATCAAAGTAAAGGTATGTATGACTAGACTCACTCAAGCTCCACCTAAAAAGAAAAACAGGATAAAAAGGTCCAAAGAGAGGGGGACTATTAGGGAAGATACCATCATAGACAAGTTGGGAGGATATTGCTGACTTCTGGGACCAGTCGACGGGCTGAGCCTCTCTTCCCCCCCATAGGGATGCCTACTGGGTGAGATTCACTCAGCTATACTGAGTCCTTCCTTGGGAAACTTAGAAATCTCTATATAGAGTTGCTTTCTTTTTTGATTTCACGTGCTGTATTCAATATTTGCATGCGCTTTGAGGACAGTGTATTTATCACAGGCAATCCAAAAGAACCTGTACTGTTGCTTTAATAAACTGCACTGCTCATTAATCTAGTCATGATAGTTCATTAATGCAACCAAACTCCCTAAGTCTGGTAACTCTCGTGCGTTGAACACAGCTAAGCCAAGAGTGCAGTGTGCTATAAGTATATCTGTCATCGTGACAGTTACACAACCAGACTTATAGTGCTGAATTGGACATTACTCAGAAACTAAACCTAGCCGCCCCTCTGACATCCGAGGATAAACTGAAATGCAAGGGGGTTTATTTTCTGCCAAATTCCTTTACCCTTTAATACAAAAGAGCTGTGCACCCTCTGGCACCCCCTCCCAGTCATGCCCTCCCCACCCTGTTGCTGATTTGTGCTGATTGGCTTCTTTTCACCTGTGGTTCGTTGCTATGCAGGGTTCGTTGTTATGCAGAACTTGCCCCACCACAATGTTTGAGACATTAACTCTTTCAGTCTCTCACACTCCCCTTGCAGAGGAAGGAGCAGCAGAGGTATGTGATGAACTGACTGCAACCCCCATTCCCCATCCCCCTGTCCCACTGTGGGGGGATGAGGTAGAGAATTTAGGGAGTAAAGTTAAGCCTGGGAAGAAGGGAAGGGTGGGGGGAAGGTGTTTTTAAGATTTGGTTTTATTTCTCATTATCCTACTCTGAGTTGATTGGTAATAAATGAAACTAATTTCCCCATGTCAAGTCTGTTTTGCCCGTGATGGTAATTGGTGAATGATCTCTCCCTCTCCTTATAGGCCTTTTATATTTTCTCTCCCCTGTCCAGCTGAGGAGGGGAGTGATAGAGCAGCTTTGGTGGGCACCTGGAGTCCAGGCAGGGTCAACCCACCACAAATAGTATTTAAGAAAATTATCAGGAAAGAAGCACTTAAAACTCATTACTAAATTCTCAGCTTTGGTCACAGCTGTGTTTCAGTAGAAATCTAGAGAAGAAAATTACTGAAATATGATGGTGAGACAGATCTCAAAGCAGTGGGCCTAAACGGGACATAAAGGCACTCTTCTTGACTGTCTTGGTTATAAGGACAGTTATTTACCAGTGCAACTGCAACTTTCAGTCACATCTGTAAAGCTAAGCATGAAGCTTCAGTAAACATTTTTTCAACAAATGTGTTTTTTGCAAAATTTTGCCAAGAAAGAAATTTTCTCTCAAAAATACTGAAATGAAAAAAAATATTTTGGGTTGTTCTAACATTAATTTTTAACCCATTTAGGCTTATGTGGTGTCCCTAATTTTCGTGGGCATAGGGTCGTTATCATGACATGAAAGACTCATAAAAAGATGCATTTGTAAGTCTTTAAATACCTTTTAAAATTTAGTTCTAAATGTTACTGATTTGTTACTGATTTGTTATTAGTTAGAATTAATCATATTCAATTTTAATAGGAATATAGAATTATATATCTCTATTGCATTTTATACATTCAACCAACAACCAACAGCTGCTGTGAAATCCTCTGTATAACCCCGTACCAAGGCTGGAGGAATTGGCCAAAATCACCTAGTAGGAACATTTAGAACTTAGATAACAAGCTTAAGATTTAAGATAATTTGGATATAGTAGGAGTATATTATAACCTAGAAGAATGTATAAGATGTCAGAATTTTAAATTAATGGAAACCGATAAGTTCTTTATGAAGCAACTTGTGGTTATCTGCCAAGAAACAGTTAGTTACCTGCCAAGGGCCAAACTGCGCAGAATCACCTAAGGAAGGTCAAGAAGCAGACAAGTGAGGAAGACTATGAAAGACCACCAGAGGACTCTAGAAGACCACCAGAGACCTTCAATGTGCTTGCGTAAAGGACATTAACATATGCTAATAACTTCCCAGAAATCTAATGAATATGCATAACATTTCTCAGAAATCTAATGAATATGAATGAATATGAATGAATAAGTTTAATATAAGGTGTATGATTTTGGTGTTCAGGTGTGCGTGGTTTTTTTGAGAGGACTCACTGCGCACCCGGCCGTCAATAAAGAAGTGTCTGCTTATCTACACTAAATTAGTGTTGATAAGTTTTTTATTCCGAGTTTTTCGGCAACATAAATCCCTTTATAAAGCACTATTTACAGATATAAGTTAGTATCACTCAGGTTTTTGCTCAGGAAGAGCTTATTGACTGATTCCACTTGTGACATGCCAAGATACATACAGGAGTTGCTCTGTACTGTTATGTGTTAGGGCCTAAAATTCCAGGAAATTGATCATTTAAAATAAAATTTTGAAGAAATAATTTAGGAAAACAATATGATAAAAACGTAATTTTCACACGCTTTATTTAGGAAACACTATAGCAACAATAAAATAGGATATTTAAATATTATGCCTTCCCTTGAAAGACTGAAATATGATGTAAAAACATTAAATAATATACACAGTATTTTTCAGAGATAATAAGTACTGGTACACCAATTTAATAAGTGATTCACCTAAAGGATCAGGCAGAGGTTGAATGAAAGATTTTCAAAGCTTTTCCCAAAACAGAAAAAAAAAAATTCAAAACATTCATTATTCTTGTTAATCACGTTTATTACAGTAATGCCACAGATCTAAAGGAAAATGGATTCCAGTGGGCTTGTTGTTATATAAAGTACATTAGGGTCTGTCCTGGTTTTAGCCCGGCCGGTAACAAAGGACCACGCAGCCGCTCGCTCACTCCTCCGCCCCCCTCCGGTGGGATGGGGAGGAGACGGGGGAGAGAAAAGAAAAAGAAACTGGAACCTCGAGGGTTGAGATAAAGGCAGTTTACTGGGACAACACAACAAAACTACAACAACAACGGTACTAATGAAAGAGTATACAAAAAGAGTGATGCACAGTGCAACTGCTCACCACCCAGGACCCGATGCTCTGCCACTTCCCCCACCAAAAGCTGAGACCACCCCACCCCCCCACCCCCGGCCCGCTCCCCATTTATATACTGAGCATGATGTCACATGGTATGCAATAGCTCCTTGGCTAGTCCAGGTCAGCTGCCCCGGCTATGCCCCCACCTCCCAGGTTCCTGTAAAAATTAACTCTATCCCAGCTGAACC
Organism: Astur gentilis; assembly: GCF_929443795.1. Lineage (NCBI taxonomy): Eukaryota > Metazoa > Chordata > Aves > Accipitriformes > Accipitridae > Astur > Astur gentilis. Next base: position 36,915,361 of record NC_064918.1, read on the forward strand.
CAGGACATTATCCACCCCTTATTCTATACCATCTACATCATGCCCAGATCTTACATTTTTTTCTAATCAACCACTACAACTTTCCTTGTCATATATATGTATATGGACTCCACCCCTTGACCTCGCACACACACACACATGGTGTTCCTTTAGCCTATGGGCTATCCCTCTAATGTGTCCATCGATTTTGGGGCTCCATCTGTTGTAACAGTTCTTCAGGATAAGAGAGAGATGGTGTGAGATGTTGGGTTGTTGTACGCTGCCTCTGGAACTTGTGGCTAGTACATTTGGTGCAACTCATGCCCTTGGTCTGCAGGTCGAAGATGTTGATCTTGAGGAAATTGCTGGGTGCCAGTTCAAGTTCTATCGCTGTTGTACTTGGCTCAGTTTCAAAAGTCCATCCTGTAGTCATTGGATAATTCTCACAATAATACCCTTGATATGGCATATAGACACTATAGATACAATGACATGCATTGGCAGGTTATTTAGAAGTTAAATATCATACAGCCCAATTCACTGGCTATTCTCTCCCAAAATCAAATCTCCCTGAGGTACACATTGAACTTCCCTATCCTTCTGTATCACCCACCAGGTGTACCCAGGTCCTTGAGCAAAAACAACCCCTTGAATGGGTTTGCCTCTGTTTGAGGGAGGACTAACCCAGACTGTCTTTCCTAACATACTCCTCATGCGCACTACAGGGACTTTATCCCCTTCTACAGTATGTGGAACTCTTGGTTGGGTGGGGCCAGCCCGACTGGCGGATCCTCTAGTATTAACTAACCAGGTGGCTTTTGTTAAATGTGTATCCCAATGCTTGAAAGTTCCACCCCCCATCGCTCTCAATGTAGTTTTCAGCAGTCCATTGTATCGTTCAATTTTTCCAGAGGCCGGTGTGTGATAAGGGATGTGATACACCCACTCAATGCCATGTTCTTTGGCCCAGGTGTCTACGAGGATGTTTCGGAAGTGAGTCCCGTTGTCCGACTTGATTCTTTCTGGGGTGCCGTGTTGCCATAAAATTTTCTCTTCAAGGCCCAGGATAGTGTTCTGGGCAGTGGCATGGGACACAGGGTATGTTTCCAGCCATCCAGTGGTTGCTTCCACCATTGTAAGCACACGGCACTTGCCTTGGCGTGTTCATGGGAGTGTGATATAGTCAATCTGCCAGGCTTCCCCATATTTATATTTCAGCCATCACCCTCCATACCACAGGGGTTTTTGCCGCTTGGCTTGCTTAATTGCAGCACATGTTTCACATTCATGGATGACCTGTGCGATAGTATCCATGGTCAAGTCCACCCCTGGGGCAGTCGATTCCAGGTGTACTGGACGCCCCTCCAAGTGAAAGCAAACTGAGGCCTGCACTCCGCTGCCAAAGGAATGGAGAAAAATGCATTAGCAATGTCAATTGTGGCATACCACTTAGTTGCCTTTGATTCCAGTTCATATTGAAGCTCTAACATATCTGGCACAGCAGCGCTCAGCGGTGGCGTGACTTCATTCAGCCCACGATAATCTACTGTTAGTCGCCATTCCCCATTAGATTTCTGCACGGGCCATATGGGACTATTAAAGGGTGAGTGAGTCTTGCTGATCACTCCTTGGCTCTCCAATTGGCAAATCAGCTTATGGATGGGGATCAGGGAGTCTCGGTTGGTGCGATATTGTCGCCGGTGCACCGTCGTGGTAGCAATTGGCACCTGTTGTTCTTCAACCTTCAGCAACCCCACAACCGAAGGGTCTTGGGAGAGACCCGGCAGGGTAGACAGCTGTTCAATCTCCTCCGTCTCCAATGCAGCTATACCAAAGGCCCAACGGTACCCTTTTGGGTCCTTGAAATACCCCCTCCTGAGATAATCTATACCAAGGATGCACGGGGCCTCTGGGCCAGTCGCAATGGGGTGTTTATGCCACTCATTCCCGGTTAAACTCATTTCAGCTTCCAATACGGTTAGCTCTTGGGATCCCCCTGTCACACCAGAGATACAGATGGGTTCTGCCCCTTTATAACTTGATGGCATGAGGGTACATTGTGCACCAGTGTCCACTAGAGCCTTATATTCCTGTGGGTCTGATGTGCCAGGCCATCGAATCCACACTGTCCAGTAGACTCGGTTGTCCCTCTCCTCCACCTGGCTGGAGGCAGGGCCCCTCTAATCCTGGTTAGAATATCCGTTACTCACTTTCTGCACACGTGAATCAGAAGTCCCTTCAAGGGGATCAGAAATGAGATCAGCCCATCTACTCCGTCCAGGGGACTGCTCATGGGAAACTGGAGCAGCAGTTTTCCAAGAAGAATTCTCTTTTCTGGTTGCTTTTTCTCACAACTCCTGTACCCGTGCATCCAAGACTGAGGTAGGTTTTCCATCCCACTTCCTCATGTCCTCTCCATGGTCATGCAGGTAAAACCACAGATTAGCCCGTCGAGTGTACTTTCTCTCTCCTCTCTCTTGGGCAGAGGAACGCTTACTCCCAATAACTGCGATGCGGGCCTGTACAGGTGAGGAGGAGGACAGATCCACTTTGAATTGCTGGAACTCTTGGGACAATTCCTCTACAGCTGAGACACAGGCCCGTAGGGAGGAAGAGAGACTTCCTTCGTATTGCCGGAGTTGGACAGCCAATTCATCCACCGTTTGTCCATAGGCTTCTTTCCAGGACATTACTGCCAATGAGTTGGCATAGGTTGGTGGTGCACTTCGTAGAAACTTCCGCCACATGGGTTGTGTGCATTGGACTTCATCTGGATCTGTGGGTGACTGCGCATTTTCTGGATCATTATAAATCACCTCCAGCACGGCTAATTCTCTCAGGTACTGGATACCTCTCTCCATGGTGGTCCACTTGCCTTGGTGACATGTAACTTCATCCCTGAAGGGGTATCTTTCCTTCACACCTAACAGAAGTCGCCTCCAGAGCCTGAGGACTTGTGTTTTTCTCCCAATCGCCTTGTCGATGCCCCCTTCCCTAGACAGAGATCCCAACTGCTTGGCTTCCTTACCCTCTAATTCCACACTACTAGCCCCGCTATACCAGCATTGGAGCCAGGTAACAATGTGCTCACCTGGGTGGTGGCTAAAATCTTTTTGCATGTCACGCAACTCACTCATGGATAGAGATCGGGTAATTATTTCAGGTTCTGCCTCTACCTCCTGTTCTCGCGATGACCCTGGTTCATCTTCATCTCTCACTAAGCGAACTGATTTCTTTGTGTGTCTCTTTTTCTCTACAGGGGCGACTGATACTGGCACAGGTTGGTTCTCTGGTTTAGCTGAAGTGTCTGTCACCGGGGTAGGGGTAGTCACGGTACCTGTTGTCGTGGTAGGGGCAGCCACGGTGGTTGTTGTCGGGGTAGGGGCAGCCACAGTGCTTGTTGTCGGGGTAGGGGCAGCCATGGTTTCTGTTGTTGGGGTTGGGGTAGCCACGGTGCCTGTTGTTCTGTTTTCCATCTTTTCTCCCTGAGGGTGCTGCCTAGTATCAAGCAGTGTTTGGTAGATACTGGCCAGGGCCCAGCACAACGTAGTGAGTTGTGTGTCTCTGGGATAGCCACAGCATTTTTCTTTCAAATATTCTGTCACTTCATGAGGGTTCTGTAGTTGTTCGGGAGTGAACTTCCAAGTCACTGGCGGTGAGAAGTTCTCTAGATACCTGCCCACATCCTCCCACATGCCGTGCCACTCACGAGTATCCAGCTTTGGGGGAGATCTCTGAGTGGTACTCTTAAAGAGCCTTTTTGTAGCCCTAAAGAAGACCTGAAACATATTCTGGAGGCATAGCACTAACAGCACACTGGTTTGCGCATCCCAAGGATATTCCAAATTCTTAAAAGCTGTTGTAATTAGTCGGAAGGAGAAAAGGGAGGTGAACGGACGGGGGGAGGTATCCCCCCCTAATTTCCCCATGGATTGGGTGTAATTACCAATAAAATCCGACAGAAGGCGCCCAAAGTATGGAAATATTATCACTACCTCATACAGATACCAGCTTAACCTCATGACCACTGATGTAATTTCACAAGTCGACATTGCCCAGTACAGCAAAATGATAATCCCAATCACTCTCCCAGAGATGAGATACGCAACTACAGGCAATACATAGAGCATATAAGAGCTTACAAAACGCCACCATGTAAACAAATGAAACAACATTGTGACTAACATCTATTTATCTAAGAAATGCGTTTGGCAAATTTGTTTCAACACGCTCTGGCCAGATCTGTCGTTATCTCAACCCTTCTGCCCCACGTTGGGCGCCAAAAAGGACTGTCGTGGTTTCAGCCCAGCCGGTAACAAAGGACCACGCAGCCGCTCGCTCACTCCTCCGCCCCCCTCCGGCGGGATGGGGAGGAGACGGAGGAGAGAAAAAGAAAAAGAAACTGGAACCTCGAGGGTTGAGATAAAGGCAGTTTACTGGGACAAACACAAAGAGATTACAACAACAACAACGGCACTAATGAAAAAGTATACAAAAAGAGTGATGCACAGTGCAACTGCTCACCACCCGGGACCCGACGCTCCGCCACTTCCCCCACCGAAAACAGAGACCACCCCCCGGCCCGCTCCCCATTTATATACTGAGCATGATGTCACATGGTATGGAATAGCTCCTTGGCTAGTCCAGGTCAGCTGCCCCAGCTATGCCCCCACCTCCCAGGTTCCTGTAAAAATTAACTCTATCCCAGCTGAACCCAGGACAGGGTCTCTGCCCTGAAAAGTTTCCAAATAGTTAATATGACAGCAGCAAATGTGTTATTAATTTCATTACTGTTTGGAGATGGGCTTTGGGGAAAAAAAGCAAGAATCAGAAACACTGAAGAAAAGGATGACAACAAGGGAGAAGAGGGTATGAGAAAATTTGGAGTGAAGTGAAGGTAACAGCAACTGTCAAAAAAAGAGTCAACACTTAAGTTATGTAGGCTTTTCAAAATCCCCACATTTCCTGTTTCTATATATGTACCTAACAGCTGGATCCTCTGGCTGATTACTCCCTAAGAAAATTGCTTTCATAGAAGTCTGAAAAGCTTTTTATGTCCAACAGTGATAGCAGGTATTCTGAAGGAAGGACAAAATGGGGCAAGAGAAGGGCATGAAGTTAGAGAATGCTTGCAGAAACATTGAATTGTCTGAACAATGTCAGCTCCGATGCTACAGCATTTCTAAAGGGACCCTGCCAAACTAATTCAGTCCCGAAATCTCTCTGGCTACATATGTTTACCTTAACTTCAGTTTTGTGATGTAAAAGGTTTATATAGCTCAAAACAAGAGTGTAAAACAGTAGTTATTTCAACCATTGCTACAGATACATAGGCTCACCTATGGCCAGAATACTCCACTCTCCCCAAGTTAGATTTAGAGAGACAAACCCCCTGGAATCTAACCATAGTCGAATGCTGCTCATGCATAGCAGAGAAGAGAGTTCCAGTGGAGGACTTAAAATACAGCAGCACCTTACTTTTTGGTATCCTCTTCTAGGTTGGAGTTTGAGACCCAGAATGGAGTGCTGAATGCAGAAGCCATGTCAAAATGGATGCCAAACAACCCTAAACCTGCAGCCTACTACAACCCTAGACCAAGGTACTGTGTAGATTGAATTTACAGTTCACCAGGCTAAAGATGAAGAATGCTGAAAAATACTCATGTGAGTTCTGGATCTCTGCTCCCCTGCATCTTTATGTGGTTTATCTGCTTAAAAGACAGAAAAAATCATTGGAGCAAGGACTAGAATACAAGTTCTCCTTACCACCAAGGAAGTTCCTTAACAGTCTTCAATGTTTACCCACACTGGCATTGCTTGAAACACAAATAGACTGCAGACTTCTACACGATTTTGCTCCCTTGTGCACAATACTCTGCCCACTGGGTCAGACGATGACAGTATGCCCCCTCCTTCACTGCAATTACCTCACAGTTTCAGGTCATGTCACAGACGAAAAGCTACAGTGCTCTATTTCTGCCAGGGAGAATATGCCTAATTGTGGTGATCCTTGAGCATGGGGCAGAGTCCCTGGCTGCTGGGCTGGGACACAGCTTCTCTTCTGTCAGAGGACCCTTCACATAAGAGGCAGGCTTACCTGCCTGCCTTACCCAGCATGTGCAGTCCTTGAGTGTCTCAGCAGTGGCAGTGCTGCACTGGGAGGTGCTGTAAATGTGCTGGTTGAGTGTGAGATGGAAGAAAGGGACAAATAAGTGACTGACAAAAGTGTGAGATGGAAGAAAGGGACAAATAAGTGACTGACAAAGATGATGTCCATCTTGCTTTTATCTCCCACTCCCCCCCCCCCCCCCCCCCCCCCCCCCCCCCCGTAGTCTGGAAGTCAGGGCATTTTTATGGGAGGTAGGTGCAAGTGCTCTAGAAATTAAGTTGACTTACCTTCAGCTTTGGTTTAAAAGAAAGTGGCAGGTGCCACTGTGTTTTATGAGGAGTTCAAAATTGTCAGTGTGTGTTAGGCTCTGAGGATGCTCTGGCAGCGCCTATGGGATCAAGCTCCTTAGAGCTTGGACAAGCAAGAATGCCTCACTTCTGCCTGCTGATTAGATTTACCATTAAGCAAGGTGCTAAGCTCTTCACTTTGTCAAAACTAATTTACATGGTGTCACTGCAGATGTAGAACTTTCAGGCTTTTCGGAATTGCTGTTTTGGACATAGAAAAGTAAATGCTAAATTCAATTTTAGATAGGTTTGCTCTTTACTAAATCTGGCCCCCAATTATGAAAGACAGATCTATAAAGGGAGATATAAATACCTTGTATCTTTAAGTCCCAACTGCCTATTAGAGCACAGTTCCAAAGACAAAGATACAAAGCAAAAGTGAGTCTGTGGAATTAGCTATTTTGAGAACTCTAGTTTTAGTAAGTAACCTTGTTTTCTCCTCCATCATTTGCTTTCTGAATTCACCTATTAGAACTTGAGGCATCTCTTAAAAGATTTCTTTTTCTGCTTGCAACTTAAATTGAGTAAATAGATTTTATTCTCAACAACAGAACCCACCTTAACTCAGTTCCACAGAAAATGGTCTTAGTATTTCAATGTCCCTTTCCATCATTTTAGATGCACATAGCTTGTATAATTAGAGAATTTTTTGCAAAGGAAACTAGTGAGAGCAATGTATGTGTGTCTTATCCTCTTGAGAAAAGAGTAAGCTATGGTATACTTATCGTGCACTAATTTGTCCATAAAGAGTATGTTCACAAAATATCTGTATCTGAGCTTACTTCCCAAAACATTCCCATGTAGACCAACTCCCATTAGTCAAAAATAGGATTTGAGTCACTGGAATAGGTGCAATCTCTGATATACAGTAGTAAGTCTGAAGTCACTTCATGACTAAGAAATCAGTGAAGATATTCCAAACAGAGTAGAAAAAACACAGTCAGAATTTGCCCCTAGAATCTGATATGCTCAAAATCACAAGAAAACTGTAAGCATTTAGGAAAGTTACAGTAAATGTTTACAGAAGCTGAATGTAAAGGTTGAGGGAAAATGAGACTTTATATGATAAGAATGCTCAGTAATGAACTTGCTCCAGATCCTGAAAACTCTTCTTTGGAGGGAGAAAATGATCTCACTGACTTTTCTCATTTTGAACTGTCCCAGTCAAGTCGTCAGGACAACTTGCTGAGTAAGGTAACTTGCAGGTAAGCCTTGACTGTAAGAATTGTGGGATCTGGCCTGCCAGATTGGAACAACTTACTGAGATGAGTTGTAGTATACGCCCGTGAGTGCAAATGGGAAGTTTTATATTTCCCGCAGTTTTCACAAGTGCAGAATCTCAACATTTTGTACTTACTTAATAGGATTTTTAAGGTCAGATTTTTAAGTTCTTAATATTTTAAATATCTGCAATATTTTGGCAAAAAACCCCCCCATATGAATTCAGGGATCATTATGCTGTTGGTATGCCACGTATAACAGTATCAATTCTTGCAGTGAATATTGACTGCTTGCTTTGTTTTCTTACATGTCATTACATTATTTTTAATATTTAATTATACTCTCAACAGGCCACATTCTGGTTATCATGGTGCAACCTCTGTGAAGCACTTACCTTATTCTTAACTTTTCATCTGGCTGTTGAAACAATGCTAACTGTAACTCAGGTAGGATACAGGGGCAGTGCCTGTAATTCAGAACTCTAAGGATCAACATTAACATCACTCTCCCCACCTCTGGCACACGTGGTTAGAGGAGTACAATAGCAGTGACTGCAAAGACATCTAGGGAGGGCAGAGATCTCCATACATGCTGCATGTTTGGTATCTAGCTTGGGCAGAGCTCTAGTTTGTTGCTCTATCTGCTGGCATTACCTTGGTTTTGATTCATGATTATAAAAATTCTTCCCAGTTGAGCTAAGTGTTGCTATGTTTTGTTTCTGCTCAGCTATACTGCCTGCCAGCAGTGCTTTATTTAACATCTTAAGTTAAACAGTGAAAATGGTTTCTATTATGTCTGTCTGAATGCAGCTCTCATTATATCATAAGCCTGAAGTCTCCTTTTCTCTTAATTTGTAAAATATTTTGGAGCAGCCTTTTTTGTTTGCTTGTGTGCTTTAGAAAGCAGATAATCATTTTAAAGTGTCATAATTTGGGGAAAATTCAGACATTTTAATAAAAATTTGGCCACAACTGTGTGTCAATAGAGTGTTTTAAAACAACCTTAGGAACTGATCTAATATTAATTAGGTCTGAGAAATTACCCTCTATTGCTTAATGAAAACATCAGAAATCTACTGTAGATTGCAAAGGAAAACAAAAGTAGAAATTAACTGAAACTACATACTTAAAGCAGCACTATGGTAACATTTCTGTGCACTGCAACAAAGAAGGGAATGCAATCAGGATGTGATTTTTAGGTCTACTTCTTTAACTTTTCTTGAATTCAGGGGAAGTTACATGTAACAACTGTATTATAAAAGTAACAGATGCACCCCAATGTAAAATAAGGAAACTTTATCTTGGAATTTTCCCAATGAGAAGATTTACGGTAACTTTTGTCACAGGCTAGAAGGAACATCTAGAGCCAATCTAGTCTAACCCCCCTGCTCAAAGCAGTGTCAACTGGAGCAGGTCACTAATGACCATGTCCAGTTGAGTTCTGAGTATCTCCAAGGAGATTCCACAACCTCTCTGGGCACCTGTTCCAATATTCTACCAACCTTGCAGTAAAAAAGGGGGTTTAAAAATGTTTAAATCAAATTTCCTGTATTTCAATTTGTGCCCACTGCCTGTTGTCCTATCACTGGATACCACTGAGAAGAGTCTGGCTGTGTCTTCTTTATGCTATCCCATCAGGTATTTATACACATTGATAAGATCCCCCTTACAAGCCTTCTCTTCTCCAAACTAAACAATCCCAGGTCCATCAGCCTCTCCTTGTATGTCAGATGCTGCGTGCTCTTAATCATCTTCATGGCCATTGACTAGACCCACTGCAGTATGTCCCTTTCTCTTTTCTACTAGGGAGCCCAGAACTGGACAATGGGTGCTGCAGCCCCTCCAGGCCCAGCAACGAGCATTGCAGGCACCCAGACCTTGGCGACAGGCACCGTGACCCCTCCAGCCCTGGCGACGAGAACTGTGGCTACCCAAACCTCAGCAACAGGCACTGCAGCCCCTCCAGCCGCGGCAACGAGCATGGCAGCTACCCAAACCTTGGCAATGGGCACTGCGGTCCCTCCAGCCCCAGCGACGAGCACTGCTGCTACCCAAACCTCAGCGACAGACACTGCGGTTATCCAAAACCCGGCGAGCAATACTGCAACTGAACCAGCAGACCAACCTGCACCAGTATCAGTTGCCCCTGTACATAAAAAGAAATATACAAAAAAAATCAGTTCGCTTAGCGAAGGATGAAGGTGAACCAGGGTCATCACGGGAACAGGAGGAAGAAGCAGAACCAGAAGTAATCACCTGATCCCTATCCTTGAGTGAGCTGCGGGATATGCGAAAAGGTTTCGGCTGCGGTATAGGTGAGCATATTATCACCTGGCTCCTCCGATGCAATGACAATGGGGCTAATAGCTTGGAATTAGAAGGTAGGGAAGCCAAGCAGCTGGGATCGCTTGCCAGGGAAGGTGGCATTGACAAGGCAATTGGAAAAGGGATACAAGCCCTCAGCCTCTGGAGGCGACTCCTGTCAAGTGTGAAGGAAAGGTAACCCTTTAAGGAAGATGTTATATGTTAATCAAGCAAGTGGACTACCATGGAAAGAGGTATCCAATATCTGAGGGAATTAGCCATGCTAGAGACGATTCATCATGACCTGGACAATCCACAGTTACCCAAAGATCCAGATGAAGTCCCATGCACACGACCCATGTGGTGGAAGTTTGTACGGAGCGCACCATTGTCCTATGCCAACTCACTGGCAATAATGACCTGGAAAGACGAAGAGGCACCGACAGTGGATGAAGTGGCTGTCCCGATCCAATGTCGGGGGAGGTTTCGATATGATCCCAAGAGCAAGATTAAGACACAAACGAGGTCAAATGCTGTATAGTCAAAATAGCTTTTATTATCAAAATTATCAAAATGGTAGCGATAGGATAGAATGGAAGAAAACGTAGAAATTAAGCAAGCAGTCGGGATAGGATTGCTAGGATAGTCACCACCACGGATCCAGCAGCGTCCCGTTGGTCCTCAGTCTTCAATTCGTTGCTGGTGAGGAAGGCCCCTCCACAGCTTGTCTCTATGAGTTTTTTATAGGGCATATTTCAATGATGTCATGCACTGCAGGTTTCGTCCATCACAGGACCTCCCGAAACCAGTATATTATCAGCTCCAGCCCCTTTCCTCCTCTGGATGCCTCAATGGCCTGGTAATCGTCCTTATCTGCAGGAGTGTCCTGCTTAAACAGGCCATCTTAGAGACAAAGGGCTCAAGATAAGCAGTTCACAGTTCCTTGAGATGATGGTCCAGTCCCCCACACCTGACAGTCACTGAGGCAAATGGTTCAGGATAAGAATTCAGTCTCTTACAGTGGCTCACCAACTCTGGCAATACGAAGAAAATCTCTCCTCCTCCCTATAAGCCTGCATTTCGGCTGTGGAGGAGCTGTCCCAGGATGTTCAACAAATCAAAGAGGATATGTCCTACTCTCCACCTGTAAGGGCCAATGTCTCAGCTATTAGGAATGAGCGTTCTTCTGCCCAAGAGAGAGAATATAGAAGGTACACACCGCGAGGTGCCCTGTGGTTTTACCTATGTGATCAGGGAGAGGACACAAGGAAATGGGACGGAAAACCTACCTTGGTCCTAAATGCACGGGTACATGAGTTGTGAGGAAAAACCACCACAAAAGGGGATTCTACGAGGAAAAATGCCGCTCCAGTTTCCAAACAGAGTAGAAGGGTTGATCTTATTTCTGATCCTCTTGAAGGGAATTCTGAGCCAATTTTACGAGAAGGGAATACTGGATACTCTAACCAGAATTAGAGGGGCCCTGCCTCCAGCCAGGGGGAGGAAAGGGATAACTGGGTCTATTGGACTGTGTGGATTCGATGGCCTGGCACGTCAGACCCACAGGAGTATAAGGCTCTAGTAGACACCAGTGCATAATGCACGCTAATGCCATCAAGTAATAAAGGGGCAGAACCCATTTGCATTTCTGGTGTGACAGGGGGATCCCAAGAGTTAACTGTATTGGAAGATGAAGTAAGCCTAACTGGGAATGAATGGCAGAAACACCCCATTGTGACTGGTCCAGAGGCTCCGTGTATCCTTGGCATAGACTATCTCAGGAGAGGGTATTTTAAGGACCTGAAGGGGTATCGATGGGCTTTCAGTATAGCTGCCTTGGAGACGGAGGGCACTGAACAGCTGTCTACCCTGCCTGGTGTGTCTCAAGACCCTTTGATTGTGGAGTTGTGAAGGTTGAAGAACAAGTGCCAATTGCTACCACGATGCTGCACCGGTGGCAATATCGCACCAACCGAGACTCTCTGATTCCCATCCACAAGTTGATTTGCCAACTGGAAAGCCAAGGAGTGATCAGCAAAACTCGCTCACCCTTTAATAGTCCCATATGGCCAGTGCGAAAGTATAATGGGGAATGGAGACTAACAGTTGACTATCGCAGCCTGAATGAAGTTACGCCACTGCTGAGTGCTGCCGTTCCAGATATGCTAGAACTTCAACATGAACTAGAGTCAAAGGCAGCCAAGTGGTATGCCACAATTGACATTGCTAATGCGTTTTTCTCAATCCCTCTGGCAACAGAGTGTCATCCACAATTTGCCTTTACTTGGAGGGGTGTCCAGTACACCTGGAATCGATTGCCCCAGGGGTGGAAACACAGCCCCACCATTTGCCATGGACTAATCCAGACTGCACTAGAAAAAGGTGAAGCTCCAGAACACCTGCAATACATTGATGACATCATCGTATGGGGCAACACAGCAGAAGAAGTCTTTGAGAAAGGGAAGAAAATAATCCAAATCCTTCTGAAAGCCGGTTTTGCCATAAAAGAAAGTAAGGTCAAGGGACCTGCACAGGAGATCCAGGTTTTGGGAATAAACTGGCAAGATGGACGTCATCAGATCCCAAAGGAAGTGATTAACAAAATAGCAGCTATGTCTCCCCCAACTAATAAAAAGGACACACAGGCTGCCTTAGGTGTCATGGGGTTTTGGAGAATGCATATTCCAAAGTACATTTCGATTGTAAGCCCTCTCTATCAAGTGACCCGAAAGAAGAATGATTTTCAAAGGGGCCCTGAACAACAACAAGCCTTTGAACAAATTAATGGGGAGATTGTTCATGCAGTAGCCCTTGGACCAGTCCGGACAGGACAAGATGTTAAAAATGTGCTCTATACTGCAGCTGGAGAGAATGGCCCTACCTGGAGCCTTTGGCAGAAAGCACCTGGGGAGACCCGAGGCCGACCCCTGGGGTTTTGGAGTCGAGGATATCGAGGATCCAAGGCTCGCTATACTCCAACTGAAAAAGAGATATTGGCAGCATATGAAGGAGTTTGAGCTGCCTCAGAAGTGGTTGGTACTGAGACACAGCTCCTCTTAGCACCCCGACTGCCAGTGCTGGGCTGGATGTTCAAAGGGAGGGTCTCCTCTACACATCACGCGACTGACGCCACGTGGAGTAAGTGGATCGCACTGATCACACAGCGGGCTCGCAAAGGAAACCCCAGTCACCCAGGAATTGTGGAAGTGATCACGGACTGGCCAGAAGGCAAAGATTTTGGAATGTCGCCAGAGGAGGAGGTGACACGTGCTGAAGAAGCCCCGCAGTATAATAAACTGCCAGAAAATGAGAGGCAATATGCCCTGTTCACTGACGGATCCTGTCACATTGTAGCATCGAAGGTGGAAAACTGCTGTATGGAGTCCTACACGACAAGTTGCAGAAACTGCTGAAGGAGAAGGTGAATCAAGTCAGTTTGCAGAGGTGAAAGCCATCCAGCTAGCATTAGATATTGCTTAAAGAGAAAAGTGGCCAGTGCTCTATCTCTATACTGACTCATGGATGGCGGCAAATGCCCTATGGGGGTGGTTACAGCAATGGAAGCAGAGCAACTGGCAGTGCAGAGGTAAACCCATTTGGGCTGCCACACTGTGGCAAGATATTGCGTCCCGGCTAGAGAATCTGGTTGTAAAAGTACGTCATGTAGATGCTCACATACCCAAGGGTCGGGCCACTGAGGAACATCGAAACAACCAACAGGTGGATCAGGCTGCCAAGATGAAGTGTCTCAGGTGGACCTGGACTGGCAACATAAGGGTGAGCTATTTATGGCTCTGTGGGCCCATGATACTTCAGGCCATCAGGGAAGAGATGCAACATATAGATGGGCTCGTGATTGAGGGGTGGACTTGACCATGGACACTATCTCACAGGTTATTCATGAATGTGAAACGTGCTGCAATTGAGCAAGCCAAGCAGCTAAAGCCCCTGTGGTATGGAGGGTGATGGCTGAAATATAAATATGGGGAAGCCTGGCAGATTGACTATATCACACTCCCACAAACTCGCCAAGGCAAGTGCTATGTGCTTACAATGGTGGAAGCAACCACCGGATGGCTGGAAACATATTCTGTACCCCATCCCACTGCCCGGAATACTATCCTGGGCCTTGAGAAGCAGGTCTTGTGGCGACATGGCACCCCAGAAAGAATTGAGTCAGACAACGGGACTCATTTCCGAAACAACCTCATAGACACCTGGGCCAAAGAGCATGGCATTGAGTGGGTGTATCATATTCCCTATCATGCACCAGCCTCTGGGAAAATCAAACAATACAATGGACTGTTAAAAGCTACATTGAAAGCAATAGGGGGTGGAACTTTCAAACATTGGGATACACATCTAGCAAAAGCCACCTGGTTAGTTAATACCAGAGGATCTGGCAATCGGAGTGGCCCTGCCCAATCAGAATTTTTACATACTGTAGAAGGGATAAAGTCCCTGTAGTGCACATGAAAAATATGTTAGGGAAAACAGTCTGGGTTACTCCTGCCTCAGGCAAAGGTAAACCCATTCGTGGGATTGCTTTTGCTCAAGGGCCTGGGTGCACTTGGTGGGTGATGCGAAAAGATGGAGAAGTCTGATGTGTGCCTCAAGGGGATTTGATTTTAGGTGAAAATAGCCAGAATTAAACTGTATGATTATTAGTTGCTATATAACCCTGTGTATTGGTTTTGTTTGGCAAGGTTTTGGTAGCGGGGGGGGGTTACAAGGGTGGCTTCTGTAAGAAACTGCTGGAAGCTTCCCCTGTGTTCGAGAGAGAGAGCGAGCCCATACTAGCCGGCTCTGAGACGGACCCGCCGCCGGCCAAGGCCGAGCCAATCAGTGATAGTGGTAACGCCTCTGTGATAACATTTTTAAGAAGGAAAAAAAGTTGGGACGGAGAGAGACTGCCGCCGGAGTGAGGAGTGAGAACATGTAAGAGAAACAAGCCTGCGGACACCAAGGTCAGTGAAGAAGGAGGGGGAGGAGATGCTCCAGGCGCCGGAGCGAAGATTCCCCTGCAGCCCGTGGTGAAGACCCTGGTGAGGCAGGCTGTCCCCCTGGAGTCCAGGGAGGTCCACGGTGGGGCAGATATCCACCTGTAGCCCGTGGAGGACCCCACGCCGGAGCAGGTGGGTTCCCGAAGGAGGCTGTGACCCCGTGGGAACCCCGCGCTGGAGCAGGTTCCTGGCAGGACCTGCGGATCTGTGGAGAGAGGAGCCCACGGAGCAGGTTTTCTGGTAGGACTTGTGACCCCGTGGGGGACCCGCGCTGGAGCAGTGTGCTCCTGAAGGACTGCACACCGTGGAATGGACCCATGCTGGAGCAGTTCGTGAAGAACTGCAGCCCGTGGGAATGGCCCACGTTGGAGGAGTTCGTGGAGGACTGTCTCCCGTGGGTGGGACCCCACGCTGGAGCAGGGGAAGAGTGTGATCAGCCCTCGTCCTGAGGAGGTGAAGCGGCAGAAAATAATGTGTGATGACCATAAACCCCATCCCTGTCCCCCTGTGCCGCTGGGGGGGCTTGGTGGTGAAATCTGGGAGGGTAGTTTGTGCCCGGGAAGAAGGGAGGGGTGGTGGGAAGGTGTTCTGAGATTTCATTTTACTTCTCATTACCTTGCTCTGGTTGATTTGTAATAAATTGAGTATGTTTTGCAAAATTGAGTCTGTTTTGCCCGTGACGGTAATAGTGAATGATCTCTCCTGTCCTTATCTCGACCCGCGAGCCTTTTGTTATATTTTCTCTCCCCTATCCAGCTGAGGATGGGGGAGTGATAGAACGGCTTTGGTGGGCACCTGGTGTTCAGCCAGGGTTAACCCATCACACCCTGCTACTGTATGTTATCATTACTATAATTGTTATATGCTATATCCATAGTACCATGTTGGGAATTGGCTTGATGAAAAAGGACATGGGTCTATAGAAAAGTTGTGTGAGCAGAGTTCTGTGTGAAAGAATGTCAGTTTGAGCAGCAAGATTAGGCCTTGGCCGAAAATAGCTGGCTCTACTGGTAGCAGGAGAAAAACAGCAGCTGGTCTTGCCGTTATCAGGAGAAAAATAAAAACGGTGTGACCTTGGCATAACTTCATAAGTAACTTTTGAAGAAGTTCCCATGAGAAAGTTACTGAACACGCATAGCTGCAAATCACAAGTGGGTGTGTTTTAGTAATGAATAAACATTAGCAATGTACCAATCATATTAGGACTAGTAGGCATAATTATCGCAAACTGTATAAATATGAGCTATCCGTGCAAATAAAGTTGAATCACTTCTATCACTCATATTGGGTCGACTTATGTGCATTCCTCCGACGCTCCAACAGTACCATAGTAAGAATCACTTAGATCAAGCAAGAATGAACTGTGATAAAACTGAGCAAAGCACAGTAGTGATGGAACCAGAACTGACTCCAGCATGCAACAATCCAATTGTGCACACCATCCTCCTGCTGCATCAAATGTCACCTTCTCGTCATACCGCACTCAAGCCCAATTTTGCTCTACCGACTGAGAGGACTTTGCACCATCCCTCCTGCCCAGACAGACTGGTATGACAGATGGACCCCAGAGTCAGAAACTAAATGAATTCAACAAACGTTTTATGAACATAACCCATGAACTAAAGGAATGATATCTGTGTGTGTGTATACATATATATATATATCTCATTGTTCATATGTCTCAAAGGGATGGAAAGGTGATGATGATTGATCAGGATGTAACTAATGTAACTAAAGGTATGGGAATTGAGCATGACATCAATGGTATAGAATAAGGGGTGGATACTGTCCTGGTTTCAGCTGGGATAGAGTGAACTGTCTTCCTAGTAGCTGGTACAGTGCTATGTTTTGAGAATGTTGATAACACTGATGTTTTCAGTTGTTGCTAAGTAGTGTTTAGACTAAAGTCAAGGATTTTTCAGCTTCTCATGCCCAGCCAGCGAGAAAGCTGGAGGGGCACAAGAAGTTGGCACAGGACACAGCCAGGGCACCTGACCCAAACTGGCCAACGGTGTATTCCATACCATGTGACGTTCCATCTAGTTTAGGAACTGGGAAGTGGGGGCGGGGAATCGCCGCTCGGGGACTAGCTGGTTGTTGGTCTGCGGGTGGTGAGCAATTGCCCTGTGCATCATTTGTACATTCCAATCCTTTTATTACTACTGTTGTCATTTTATTAGTGTTATCATTATTAGTTTCTTCTTTTCTGTTCTATTAAACCATTCTTATCTCAACCCACGAGTTTTACTTCTTTTCCCAATTTTCTCCCCATCCCACTGGATGGGGGGGAGTGAGGAAGCGGCTGCGTGGTGCTTAGTTGCTGGCTGGGGTTAAACCACGACAGCTGGGAAGTGGCAAGTATACTAGGGAAGGCATCATTCTATGCACAGTTTGTTTTTTATATGCTTTTTTACCAAATCTCTGCTACTGGCAGCTGTCAGATTTGGGCTAGCTGGGGTAATATGGTCTAATCCAGTACAGACTTTGTAAGATTTTATGTTTCCTTGCTACTTCCTTATCTTTGTCACCATCATCTCCTTTGTTTTTCTTTCGGTTTTTAAAATTTAAGTGTGGCTTTCACTCCCTCCATTTCCTTAGCTGAATTTCTTTTTGATGGCTTATCAGTGTATACTTTTTCTACAGCTACAACTGCAGTCTTCTCTTCTTGTTCATATGACACCACTGTCCTACTCTGATGTCCATCTAATATTCCAAAACTGAGATGCCCATGATCAAATTTTTTTCCTCCTCATAACTTCTTCTATCCTGTTCAGTTCCTAATGTATTATCTCCACCTCAGCATTTCCTTCCCTTCCCACAGTTCCCAAAATTTCTTCCAGAGCTGCCTTTCTCAGCACTAATGGATCTGTTCCTGTTTCTTTCCTTCTGAGTCTTTGCACCTTTCCTCTTTGTTATCTTCCCTAGTCTGGTAGAACAGGTGAGTTATGAAGGGAAATAGGTGCCTCTTGTAGCTGCCTGAATCAGAAGTGCATTTAAGAGTCTCAAATCCTGATGTATTCAAACAGGAAGCATAAAATGAAGCTCTCTGCTAATTTTCCAAGGAAGACATCAGCACAAAGAAGATTAATGAACTTAATGTTGTCTGAGACAGCAGTGCCAACTTCTTGAAAGAAACTCAGTGCCCTGCAACAGCTCAGGTCAATTAGAGACTAACTGAATATTATTGATGACCTTAACTAATAGAATGCTGATCTGTAATGAAATTTTATAGTCTAGTAACATAATTAGCTAATTGTTATTATTCTCTCTGGCTGGGAAAGTAATAGACTTCTTTTAACAAGCTTTGGAAAATTGAATTGGTTGTCTTACCCAGGAGTTCGCATAGTGCAGTGCTATGCATTTTGAACTAAAGCAGTGAACTAAATGAGTCTGTCCCATCTGCTGACTACCAGTGATTTCTGAGCAATACACTACCCTCCTGACTATCCTCCTGGCTATTTATTACTGGAGATGATTTAATACATTCATGTCCCTAAATATTTTTCTTCCTGATACTTTTTCTTCCTACCAAATTAGGTTCCCATTCCAGATCCTATGCCATATGCACTGCACCGCTCTTCCTGCTGAATTAGACTGAACCTCTGAGACTATTTCTCTTCTCCTTCTATTTGTTTTCAACACTGAAGCCTTACTGCACCTTCATCTCCCATCTTTCCTCACAGATACACCAAAAAAGTTAAGTTGGCTCACATGGCTTTCCTCAGCTATAGGAGGGTGAGGATGTGAAACACATCTTGTAAAATGTCTGTCAAACTAAACAAGTAATTTCAAGAGGATTTCTAACACCTACCAGTTGTTATGGATATCACATTATTATCATAGTTATTTAAAACAGGTTTAGATTAGCTAAATGTCAATCTCGTAGCATCTGCACAACCTTCAGGACATCTTTGTGCATATGACAGACTCCCAACTGTGAAATGATTACTTAAAAAAACTCCATACTTCTAAATGAACATGTGTCTATGGTTTTCTTTATTGGGGGGGGGGGGGGGGAATCCAAGTTAGGTTCTGCTATTCAGATGTATTATTTTGGTTTGTATTAGTCTCTCCTTTGAGTCTGAAAGTGCACAAGATCAATTTCACTGTTGTTTGTTTCCACAATTTCAGTGCTACAGTGTTGAGGTAGTGTACACTGGTTAAAAAGAACTGTATCTTGTGGTTGGTCTGGTTTTTTTTAATTCTCACAGACTTTAGTAACTTAAAAGCATGTATTTTGTTTGAGGAACAAATCAGAGGCTGTAATATCAACTTAAGAGTTTTTCCACAAAATCACATCTAAAAATGTTAAAAGTTTTACTAAAATGACCAACCAGTGTTTTTTTCTGTTTAGCTTTTTAGTGTGGCCTTCTCTTATATACTAAACCTATGACAGATTTTTCATATACATTAAACTGATGAAGAAACTTCAATGGGGATTAGGCAGAGCTGCAAAAAAAAGAAAGATTTTTTTTCCAGTGGCACACAATGGATTATGTTGGATAAGGCAGGTGCAGAAAGCTCTGATGAAGTGTGGTCAGAGAGACAAAACACAGGAGATACATGTGTTAATACAAATGCCCCAGTCACCATACTGTGAAGAACCCACAAATAATTAGACTTCATGTAAGCAGCATGAATTCATGTTTTATAAGATACAGCTATTTATCCTGGTTTATCTTGTACTGAGGCATAGTCTCAAATATGTGATGATACATTCTGTCACCATGGAAAGGAATGTATATAATGTAATACACTAAGTCCTTCAAAGAATAAATTCAAACATTATGCTGGCAAAGCTTCAATCCTCATTTCAACACAAGTAAGTATTTAAAAACATGTAGAATGTAAACACAAGTTTTCACAATAGTATTTGTATTCCCCCCACTTCTGTAATTTTCACCTTATTCTTTTCCTCTAATTTTCCTAAGTCTCCAGTTAAGCTGAATTAGTTGTCTCTACCTGTTCAATTAGGTATACTCAATGAAGGATTGGGCAGAAATCTATTGCTATTTCACCCCTGAAAGGCAAGGCTTCTCCCTTGATCTTTTTGTCTAGTGATGAAGAGTAAAATCCTGTTCATCTTACATAAAAGCATCCAGTGAAATTAGTAAGATACCATCTTGGTAAGGGGATGCATTGGGTTTGCATGGCAAGGTTTTGGTAGCAAGGGGGGCTACAGGGGTGGCTTCTGTGAGAAGCTGCTAGAAGCTTCCCCTATGTCCAACAGAGCCAATGCCAGCTGGCTTCAAGATGGACCCGCCGCTGGCCAAGGCTGAGCCAACCAGCAACAGTGGTAGCGCCTCTGTGATAACATTTTTAAGAAGGGAAAAAAGTTGCTGTGGAACAGAAAACCACAGCCAGAAGAAAGGAGTGAGAACATGTAAGTGAAACAGCCCTGCAGACACCAAGATCAGTGAAGAAGGAGGGGGAGGAGATGCTCCAGGTGCCAGAGCGGAGATTCCCCTGCAGCCCGTGGGGAAGACCATGGTGAGGCAGGTTGTCCCCTTGCAGCCCATGGAGGTCCGCGGTGGAGCAGATATCCACCTGCAGCCCGTGGAGGACCACATGCCAGAGCAGGTGGATGCCTGAAAAAGGCTGTGACCCTGTGGGAAGCCCACGCTGGAGCATGGTCCTGGCAGGACCTGAGGATCCACGAGAGAGGAGCCCACGCTGGAGCAGGTTTTCTGGCAGTTCTTGTGACCCTGCAAGGGACCCACGCTGGAGCAGTGTGCTCCTGAAGGACTGCACGCTATGGAAGGGACCCATGCTGGTGCAGTTCATGAAGAACTGTAGCCCATGGGAAGGACTCATGTTGGAGAAGTTTGTGGAGGA
Source organism: Astur gentilis (assembly GCF_929443795.1). Classification (NCBI taxonomy): domain Eukaryota; kingdom Metazoa; phylum Chordata; class Aves; order Accipitriformes; family Accipitridae; genus Astur; species Astur gentilis. The sequence goes on from NC_064918.1 coordinate 36,936,158, forward strand.
CTGTCTCCCATGGGAGGGACCCCATGCTGGAGCAGGGGAAGAATGAGGAGTCCTGCCCCTGAGGAGGAAGGAGCAGCAGAGACAACATGTGATGAACTGACTGCAACCCCCATTCCTCCCACTCGGGGGAGGAGGTAGAGAATTTGGGAGTGAAGTTGTGCCCAGGAAGAAGGGAGGGGTGGGGGGAAGGTGTTCTGAGATTTGGTTCTATTTCTCATTACCCTACTCTGGTTGATTTGTAATAAATTAAGTTAATCTTCCCCAAGTCGAGTCTGTTTTGCCTGTGACGGTAATTGCTGAGTGATCTCTCCCTGTCCTTATCTCAACCCATGAGTCTTTCATTATATTTTCTCTCCCCCACCCAGCTGAGGAAGGGGAGTGATAGAACGGCTTTGGTGGGCACCTGGCATCCAGCCAGGGTCAACCCACCACAGGGGACCAGGATTTGACCCAAAATTGCACTATCATAAGGATATGAGCATCATGTAGGATTTGTGGTCATACATCTCTATGCCTAAAACAGAAACACAAGTTAATGCTTTTGCTGAAAGTTTCCTCAATGTAGTATTTATTAAAGATGTGCATATGAGTAAAGCTTTAATTAAATGTAAGTAGACTCCTACCCAGAAACTGCTGCTAGTTTTTGATGAACCTGATAGGCCATCTCACATCCTCGGGTTCGAGTTTTGTGCATTTCCGCATGCAGAGATGGACAGGTGACTGAGACATCCCCAATGGAAATGACCAGCTCCCGGTATAGAGCAACCTGGGTATTGAACTCCTGGACAAGCTGAAAAACAAAGAGGATTTACTTACATGAGACATTTAACTACACTGATAAAAACAATCAAGTTTTTAAAAAACATGCCCAATCTAGGGTTTGTTCCTGCTGCTCCCAATTTCATGGCATACAGGATCAAGTGCCTAAGATTTAGTAAATGATTAGGGCCTCCATGCCAGCTGCCTCTTCTGTGAGCTATAAATGTTCATTTGCAGGAAAGTAGTGTTTCTGCTTTTAATCTCTGAAAGTGTTTGAGTTATTAGTCTTAAATATTAAGCAGACAAAAAAACCATCTGTTTTACTAGTAGCATGAGGTTATTTTTTGCTATCATAAGAGACAAAAATATCTCCAGAAATGATTGCCTTTGCTCCTCCTGCTTCCTGATTAACAGCACGTTTAGGGATTGTAATGTAGCATTTGCTTTTACAGTGGAGATTTTGTTAATTTATTTTGTAATGATTTCTGTTCTGTCACTGGCCTCTAACCCAACTTTCAGACTTAAAACTGATCAGAAGCTATTAGCTGAGAAGATGTACCAGATAGGCACTTTCCAGTTAGGATTCCAGAAAGCACTTTTTCCTATGTGTGTGTGGGGTGAAACAAATAAGTAAATAAACACTTCAACCTTTTCACAGAAATCTAATGTCCAGCAGATACACATGGATGCTATTGGATAAATGGGTAACTTTTACAGTGATGGAAAGATCATTATTGTTTAGTTCCACCTATGTGGGATTATATTTTAAGGAAATAAAGCATTTGCTGTCTTCTGAAAGAAAGCACATCAGACCACTTGTTCCACATGGTGGCAAGGGTGGAAGGCAGGGAGCAATAGAACAGAATATTTATTTATCTTTGTTTTGCTAATTTGACCTCAATTTCCAAACTACATAAAAACAGACAAGAGTAACTGCTCATAATTCTGCAGCTTTCATTACCACCAAGAATTCAACATATCCCAACATACAAGCATGCTAAAAACCTGGATCTGGCACCTGGATTCTATCAGATCTACCAAATTATTATAAAGTCAAAGCCCTCAAATTCTCATACTCAGAAAATAAATGAGTCACTTCTCCTGCGACATTCTGGCTCTTCATGCATCCCACTGTAATTACTCTGTATAACTGAGAATAGTATCAGGACTCATTTTTGGGCCATGCTTTCTTAAATTCCATTGTAACAGTAGCAAATAGGTTCCTCTGCTTCTGGAGCAGCAAAACAATCCCAATGCATTCTGATACATCTGCAAAAAACCACCCCCCAAAACAAACAAACAAAAAAAGCAGACACCAAACAGTCCCAGGCACAATACTTGTACTCTGCTAAACCTGGCTTCAACTCTCTCATTCTGTAGAGGATGCATGAAAGCAATGGAGAAAAAAAAAATTGTATTACGTTCTGTTATAGTGTAGTTATTCTGCATTAAGAAAAACAGAAAAGCGTCTCATCCTGCAAATGGTAATTGGTTGCACCAGACACATTTTGCCAGTTCTCACCTGATATCCCCTGTCTAAATAGAGGACACATTTAGCCACCTCAGCATTGCCAAGGAAAACAAAACCATACTGATGCTGCAGCATAGAGAGAGAAAAAGAATAAAAACATTGGGTTTATCTCCTGAATCTTACTGCATCTTGACAATCCATCTGTAAATCATATTTTATTTCTAATCAGTGAATTCTACCAGATAAACAGTGAAGAAACAAAGCTAGTATTTCTGTTTAACTAACCAAATTATGCTGTCGGGAATGAGAAAAAAGGCAGGACCCAGTAGGATCCACTTGTTGGGTGTATTTATAGAGCTACTGTGGCAGCTTTTGTTCCTTGGCGCGCTGGGAGTTGCTCTGAATTTTGAAGTATCAGAGTGGGTATCTGCCAGTACAGTTTGCAATATTAGAGGAAAAAAAAGTGCCAGAATCCAGCAGAAGTAGAAGATGATGTATTTCCAATGCTACTGGACAGAGATGTAGCAAGATCCAGATTTTTCAAGTAAAGTAGCAGCAACTTCATTTGTTTTCTATTTCTGTCATTGGTGAGAGGAGCAATTTTGGGGCCCAATGTCCAGCTGACTGTAGCCCAAGGAGCCAGATATGGGGTGTATGGTGCTGGTTTGGAGGAAAGTGTCCAGATCCAAACATTTTGAGCATGAATGGAGAAAAATGTCATACCATAATGTGACAGTCCAAAAATAACATGGATGCAGGTGCTTGATATGGGATTTTACAATTGCAATCAGCTACTCTGGGGAGGCTGGAAACAGGTACCATGTATGTCAGGGAAAGAATTTTGGGGCCTCAAATTCTGAATCTTGTTTTAGAAAGATTTTAGGGCAAGAGTGTGGTTGCTGCACACAAGACAGCAAGCACAGAGCACACTGATGCAGTGGAGGCAACTATTTACCTATTTAGGCTGCAGTGAGCGCAAGTCTGGGGACAGATTTGGCCAGATCTAGCAGAATGCAAGTCCAGCTGCTTGGCAGTGCCTCGAAGGCAGCATGTGCTGGGAAGGGCTCCTGCTCCTGCAGGGCCAGGTGCCCGGCTCCAGTCCCTACCCTACCTGTCCTGCAACACCCAGCCGGCTCCCCACAGGTTTCGTTTTTCCCTCCCCTCTCCCGTGTTTGAACCGCTACGAGTTAGGCTAAAGGGCAGCACCCCCGACAGGGACTGAAGTTTTAAAAATAGTGCAACTGCATGTGATGGGGAATAGGCAAGCTGGCGGGAAGAGGGGCACCGCCACCAGCGACGAGAACACTCGGAAAATATAAAAATTAAGGCAAGCCCTTTTGTGGTACGCACCATCTTGCAGTCATCCAGGGCTCTCTGAGTCTGGTAGGCGCTGTCAGAGCCGCTGCTCCGGCGTTCACCGTCGTGGTCGTGCGGCGAGGTCTTGCTGCCCTGGAAAATTGAGGCGGCGGAGCAGAGGCGCTTCCTGCGCCAGCTCGGTGCAGAGCTCATGCAAACGCATCCGCCGCGCGGAGCCGCCCGCCGCGCAGGGCCCCGCGGGCGCAGTCAGCACCTTCCCCCGCCGCCGCCCCGAAGAGGGGTGCAGGCCCGCGCCGCTCGTCGCCTCGGCTCGCCCGGGGCCGCGCTGGTCACGGCAGCGAACGCGGCTGGTGTGGGTGATAGCCTGGCACCTGCGGGAGAGCCCGGAGAGCGCCCTGCAGCATCGCCTTCGCTACCGCGGGGAGAGGCGGAGGGGCTGGCGCCTTTTCTCCTTCAGCAGCATGTCAGTCCCTGCGGAACCGCCCCGCCGGTGGCATGCTTTGCCGTCCTCCTTCCCGCAGCCAGTGGGGGGGAGGAGAGCGGCCGTGCCCGGCGGAGAAGGGCTCCCATCCAGCGGCCGCCGAAACCTGCCCGATGCTCCCAGCGGGGGAGCCCGCCCCGCCGCAGTGTGTCTCACCGGGGCGCCCGCCGGGAGCCGCTCGGAGGGGCGGCGAGGCCCGGGGAGTGGCCGCCGCTCGCGCTCCCTCCCTGTGGGGGCGGTGCGCTGTTGATGGCGTCAGCCCGCCCGGCCCAGCCGCCCTCCCAAGCCCGCCAGTGGCGGCGGCGCCTCGGCCGCCCGCCCGCCCGCCCGCCATGGGAGGTGGGTCAGCTTCGGGGAGAAGCGCTCTCCCAGTGCGTGCTCCAGGAAGAAGCTGAGCAGCGCCTTCCCTTTGGGTGGCCGCAGCCTCAGCGGGAACCGTCCCGGGGCCGCCGGGGCAGTTTTCCTACAGATGTTAATACATCACCCGTCCAGCTTTTGCCGAAGTTGATACTAATCCTCAAGAAGCTTACTTAGAAAATATTTCTCTATTTAACGAAGACTTGGTTCACTGCTCAGTTTTGTTTTCTTTCACTAAAACCATCTTATTTTGGGGCTCTAAGAAAAATGTTTGGAGAGTGTGATGCAACTGCAGTGTAGATTGTATTTGTTCATTGTAGAAAAGATTAAATAATAATCGATTGGAGAAATTGTTTCCCAGAAATAGAAGCTACTGGATGTGTGTTAGTGTTGATGGGTTTGCAGTGCTTGCAAGCACTGTCATCACTTTAGGTAAAACAAAACTGACCTTGTAATTGTAATGCTACCTTGTAAACATACTACTAGATCTTCAGCATCCAGAGCAGCAAGAACTTGCAGTTTGCAAGTGCTATTTTAAGGACACCACATTTTCTTTTCATATTAAACTTAACTCTATCACTCATAGGAAAGAAATGCTTGAATTTGGTGCTGCATGAACACAAGCTTTGAGCCAAGACATCATATTACTTCCATACACACACAAACCATTACCTAATGACAAAGGAAATATTTGAATACTGGCAAAAGCAAAATGAACACATCTTCTCCTCACATCTATATAGAACAAAACATATATGTTTATAAAGGGAAATTATAATGTTGTTCTATGCCACATTAATGCTAGTGTTTTAATTGTTGATCATGTATCATTTTAGTCATATGTTCTAGTCTTATTTCAGGTCTCTAAGAGCTACTGTAATACCGATAATGAAATAATACTAATAATAAAACCAACAACAATAAATCTACCAAAGTCTGCAGCATGTTTACTTGTACATTACCTGTCTTGGCTGAAGTCCTGTTCCCTTGAAGTCAATGGCAGAAATCCCACTGACTTTTAAAAAAGGTTAGAATTTAGTTCCTGGCAATAAATCTGCCCTGTATAAAACTGAGTCAGAGCTGAATTTTACTCTTCAGCCAACATCTGGAACAGTTTTGAAGTCCCAGTGACCTACAGCGTGTTCACTCCTGATTGTTTATATTTTCAGTATGCCCACATTTGGAAGTGGATCTGGTGATTCTTTTGGTAATATATAAGACGTCATGTTTACTTAATTCTTCCAGCTGACCTCTGAAATCATCATGGAACATGATGAATTTGATGGCACCCCAGGGTTACATTAGAGAAGCAGGAGTGACAGGGAACAAGTCAGTCTGGGATGCAAAAGAAACAATGATTTTTGTAGGCATCCCAGTTCTTGGGCTGGGAGGAAGAGCTCTAAGCTAAGGACCAGATGCTGTCGTGGGGGAGCACTGGGAGCAATAAGACTCAGTTTGAAAATATATACCACCAGGAAACAAAATGCTCTCCTGAGAAAACAGAGGTATATATGCTGCAATACTTTCCTGAAAAGAGAGAAACATGATTCTTTCCTCTTCTCTGAACTAGAGTTCCTGTTGCAAATGGCCTTATTCTAGCTTCATCTCCTGGTGTTTAATGGATTACAACAAGCAGGGGCTTGCTGTTCCCTCATGCAGCAGCCTCTAAAGAGGTGTCCCGATCTAATGTCAGGGAAGGTTTCGATATGATCCCAAGAGTGAGATTAAGACACAAATGAGGTCAAATGCCATATAGTCAAAATAGCTTTTATTATCAAAAGTATCAAAAGTGGAAAATGGTGGCGATAGGATAGAATGGAAGAAAAGGTAGAAATCAAGCAAGCAGTCAGGATAGGATTGCTAGGATAGTCATTATTATGGATCCAGCAGCATCCCATTGGTCCTCAGGCAAGCAGTCGGTGGTGGGAGTTGCAAGGACAGTCACCACCACGGATCCAGCGGCGTCCCATTGGTCCTCAATCTTCAATTCTTTGGTGGTGAAGAAGGCCCCCACAGCTTGTCTCTACGGGTTTTTATAGGGCATATTTCGATGTCATGCGCTGCAGGTTTCATCTATCACATGACCTTCCTGTGGTCAACACCAGATCAGCTCCAGCCTGTTTCCTCCCCTGGATGCCTCAATGGCCCAGTAATCATCCTTATGGACAGAGGAGTGTCCTGCTTAAACAGGCCATCTTAGAGACAAAGGGCTCCAGATAAGCAGTTCACAGTTCTTTGAGATGACAGCCCAGTCCCTCACACCTAACAATCTTTGAGGCAAATGGTTCAGGATAACAATTCAGTCTCTTACAGGAGGTGACCTTGAAATAAGTTCAGAGAGTACTTGGCCCATTACATAGTCAAATTCTTCAGCAACTCCACAGCTCATAATGAAATAAAAGTAAATACATAGGTTTTGCTATTGTGGTGGGTTGACCCTGGCTGGATGCCAGGTGCCCACCAAAGCCGCTTTATCACTCCCCCTCCTCAGCTGGGGGGGGAGAAAATATAACAAAAGGCTATCTATAACAAGATAAGGACAGTTTAATAAAGTGAAAGCAAAGGTCCATGCGAAAGCAAAGGAAAACAAATGCTGTTATTCTCTACTTCCCATCAGCAGGCGATGTCTAGCCACTTCCTGGGAAGCAGGGCTTCAGTACGCGTAGTGGTTGCTCCAGAAGACAAAAATGCCCCCCTTCCGTCTCCCCTTACTTAGCTTTTCATATCTGAGCTGATGTCATATGGTATGGAATATCTGTTTGGTTAGTTTAGGTCAGCTGTCCTGGTTATGTCCCGTCCCAAGATCTTGCCCTGCCCCAGCCTGCCATTGCGGGGGGGGGGGGGGGGGGTGTGTGTGTCAAAAATGTTGGAGAGACAGCCTTGATGCTGTGCCAGCACTGCTCAGCAGTAGCCAAAACACTGGTGTGTTATCAACACCTTTCTAGCTCCTGATGCAGAGCACAGCACTATGAGGGCTGCTATGGGGAGAATTAACTCCATCTCAGCCAGAACCAATGCAGCTATACCTAGCCTGTATTGTAATTCTAAAAAATGAACTGAGATGAACTTTTTACTTGAGAGTACCTCTTGTTCCATTTTGTTGCAGTCTTTGTCTAATCCATTTATTTCTCTGGTCGTTGGTTTCTGGTAATATTTCCCAAGGTTGAGTAGAATGTAATGGACTAGATAAGTTATGAAAGAGACACTGATTAGCTGAGAAATACAAGATGCCTTTGGAGGGGAAAAAAAGAAAGTGAAAAAGAGACAAAGGAATAGAGAAGGCAAAAAAGGCCATTTCTGTAGAAAGAGATACAGAGAGAGAAGAAGAAACCAAGAAACAGGGTCTAAAGAAAACATAGGAAAGTAATTCTGCATGATTTCCTTAGGGCAGAAAAACAAAAAATAAGTTTTAAAGTTAGATTGAAAATAAAAATTTAAGAATAACAACAGAAACTTTTTTCACATTTCTTAAGTTATTTTTTTTTAAAGAAAGTGAACTGACTGTCTTTCTAAGTAAATATGATAGGTTTTAAACAGAGCACAAATTTATTCCCTGGAAATGCAGAGTCAGATCAGTGTCTGGAGGTAAAGTATTTGATTTTTGTACCAGGCTTCCCGTGTAGTAAAACTGTTTAACCCTCATAAATAACAATGTAATAATGCATTTGAGAATCACAGCTTCAGTGGCCATTTCTTTTTTATTAACCATTTCCTCCAGTCTGGGAAGTTAGGCAAAGGAGTCCCACAGGTGTAGGGTTTAGGGTTATTCCATGCGGGACCCGGATGATGGACCACCAATATGATGATTAAAGTCACCACTTTATTGAGCTTAGCTGATCATTCTTATACAATTCTCTAAGTTGTTTAGAAGCTTTGATTGGCTGCTGCATGCAAGCATTTGGTGTCCACGCACACAAGCATAAGCGGTGATTGGTTACATCAATACTGCCCATGCGTATAAACATAAGATACAGTTAGTTATACTCACTCTGTACACGTGCATACACACAGGACATAATTGGCTATGTTAACTAGAGCATGCGAAACTTGTCTCAGTCCAATTGGTCAAGATAAGCCCCTGAATTGAGGTTATTTGTGCCAAGTTCCCTTTATCATGGAATGTGCACCTGTGTTTTTCTAATTGGGATCTTTCTTCTTCTATCTTCTTGTTTAGTCTGTTCAAAGCCTTCTAAAGGCGTCTGGAACACTCTTGTGACCGTGAGCTACTTTCAGGCCTGATAACTAAGTTCCATGTAATTGAACCCTACATCTCCCCCCCCTTTTTTTTTTTGTTTCAACTAACACAGCCTTACTTGATCTATTAATTAATTTTTAAACACATTGCAACATACAAGGATGATGGACCATCTGTACATTCTTGTGCCGTCTTGCTCCACAAACTCAGCCCAGCAATCAGTAGGTGTCAGCTTTCCGTGGGCGTCCCCACAGAGGCAACAATGGCCTTGCCGTACACCAGCCCAATGCTCTTCGGAAAATCCCGGTATTTATACATTTGTAGAGGAACGGATTTCAGCACACGTGGCCAGCGGGTGCCAAAATCCGCCTCAGTTGCAACCTATGACGCATGTGCTCGCTGGCCGGGCACGCTGCACGAGTCATAGCCATCTTGTCTATTGGTTCATGGGCTACGTGATGCGGTTGCAATGCACAGAGAATCTTGACCTGTTATGTTAGCCAAGATGACCTACGTGTTAGTTTTCGGCTGAGGTGGTATTAATATTGCTGCACCATCTATGATGCTCCAGATGATGATGGTCGTACAAATCGAACGGAAGTCCACTGTGGGCCTGCATCTGTGGAAACACAAGCATAATCTTGCCCCCAGGTTATTAATGGAAATGGATGTTCCCATTGCCCTGTTTCTAGATTTTAACTAAGACCATGACCTTTTCTTGTGAAGAGAGATTCCCTTTTTTTTCTTTCTTTTTTTTCTTTTCTTTTTTTTTCTTTTTTTTTGATGATTACATGACTACATATCAGGGTATCTTAAGACTACTTCCACACTCGGCTCTTATGAGTAATGTTTCGCCAAGTGCTGATCAACATTAAATCATATATATTTGCTATAATAACTCTAAACTGCTTATTCTCTATACGATTAGTTATAGGTTAGTAGGTTAGTTGGTTAGTTAAATTTCTATTACAATGGTTACACACAAACTTTTTTCTTTTTTTTTTTTTTCATGATTAACTATCCTTTCTACCCACTCGCACTAAGATACATATCCAAGGCCGGTATTGTACTCCGTGTTTTTCACACGCATTCTTAATTTCCACATTGACTGCTGGTCTCCATCATGATTTGTCTAGGCAGTCTATCTAGGGCTTCGGGACCCACTGAAGTCTCCACTGCCTCTTGATCTCGATCTTCTGAGTTGATTCTGACATCTGGTCGCTCAATCCATGGCTTGACCCATTTCGCCCGTATCCAATGGGGCTGTTTGTTACCTGTGGAAATACGAGCATACCCTCTTCCCCACGTGAATAACTTGCAAGGTCCCTGCCATTGCTGTAAAACTGGAATGACTTCGGATTTCCAGGATCCACCCTGAAGATATACAAATCCCACTTTACCTGTTCTGCTGCTAGCATCAGTAAAAACGGTAATGGCCTCCAGCGGCTTTTCCCTGCAAATAGAGCATGGTTCCATTGTCAAAATTGTTTTAAACAATGGGTGAGGGGGGTAGTGATTATCCATTTCCCCCTTGAAGCCCAGCAGAGCTACTGCAAGGCAGTCATTTTTCATCATGGCATTATTCACAATATCAAGCGACATAGGTAAAATAATTTTGTCCATTTGCTTCCCTGAAATTTGTATCGCCCTTACCCCTGCTTTTTGAATACACATTCCCAGAGCTTCAATTCTAGTGACTACCGTTTTTGACATGCTAGCAGGCAAGAATATCCATTCTAGTATTATCAATGGGTTTTGTTTCTGTCGCTCATCCCACTGACCCAAAATTCCCGCAACTACCTTACGAGACAAGGGGAGTCAAAGAATCTCAGTAGACATAATAAAGGGGGGTGAAAGATGATATTTAGTGCTTACATTGTTGAAATTAGCTGAGGTAGAGACAGTCCTTGATAAGAACAGCTGGTCCCAAGAACCAGCCAATGAGGTAAAGACAGTCCTTGATAAGAAGCAGGAGCAGGCCCCAAGAGCCAGCTAAGACTGGTCTTGTGGCTTGGGTGAATACCAAGAAATCACTGGGCCTGCGCAAGGAAAGAGGTTACTAGCGGTGACAAAGAGGAGTCATCTATCTTCATCTCTGCGACCACCAGACGACCACCATAAAGAGGCCCTGCGTAGGCGCAGTTGAGAGGAGACTATGGAAATGACCTCTCGGAGCTAATTTTAATATGAAGCGGGGATAGGTCATGCATATGTATAGGCGTATTGTGAATATGTAATACCTGACTGTATAAACTTGAGGCGAACTGCCGAGTCAGGCACGCACGACTTTGGTGGGACTACCCCCTGTGCCGCCCAGCGCTGAATGAACATACCTACTTTACAATCTCACTGATTGTGGAGTCTGTTTTCCACATGTCAGTTTGGTGAGCCAGGCAGGAGACTCTCTGCTCGGGTGCGAGACAGACTGTGGAGCGGACACCCCTAGGCGCGCCCCGAGCACTTTCCTCGGAGGAGCCTCCGCTGCCAGCCGCTCACCGCGGGAGCAGACAACAACCTCCTGAAGCCGCGGACCAAACGGTATGTGTCACAAGGGGAGCCTGTAAAAGTACGGGCTGGGGCAGCTGGTAAATCGCACAGAGATGTCTGGCGTGCAGCGTAGTCCCCGTATGGGAGGAGGGTACCCTGTATGGGGGGATTTGCTGACCGATAGAGCGGCCGCTAGCGATCTTGCGAGTAGATCGAGCAAATCCGGGGTGATCGCTGCATCCCAGTATCGGGAGCCAGGACGGACCTGTCGATGACTGGTATATAAGAAGCAGGAGAAGGGTAAGCGCACCCCCTTACAATTGTGCTTGGTTTATTTTTGCAGCTGCTGAAGGTTGTCAACTGGAGCGATGCTTGTATGATGTGAATGTTTGGAAATTTATGTTAAAGATTTTGTGTGGGTGTGTGGAAATGATATGTTGAAATTTATAGGTGTATGTATGTTTGTTAATGTGTGAATGTCCTTATGTATCAATAGGGGTGATTCCTTGCTTTGTATGTGGGCTTGCAATTGGACTATATAATAATTAGCATCCGGCTTGGGTTTTTTTGAAGTGTAAATCTTGTGGGAGAAGCTGGTACTGTACATCTAGCAGACGGAAACCAGACTGCCTTGAGTGTTTTCTCCAAATTCCACAATTTTATGAATTGGGAAAGAGCTCACTAAGAATCCAAAATACTGAGATTGGTGTGTAAAGGAAAATTTAATTCCAGAAAATTGGGACGTGTGGGAGGAAAACTGGGGAAGACTGTAAAAGAAGTGTAAGAAACAATTTGCATGGAAGCTTATTAAAAGGAGAAGCCAAGAACAAACTTACGAATCATTAGGAGGAGTTATAAAATGGGAAACAATCAAGGGGGAATATTGAGGAAAAGTCTTCTGGGTTGTGTAACTGCCCACTGGAAAGATATTGTTGGGACCGGAGGTACGGAAAGTAAAAATAACCTTATTAATTACTGCAATCAATGGTGGCCGTTGTATAAGTTAGAAAGTGATGCTAAGTGGCTGTTGCGGAGGATCCACAGGGGAAATCACACACAGACCAATGTGATCAAGTGAAGTCCATTTACTACAACTTTTAGCACAGTTATATACCTTATGTGCTTGTGCACACGCCTTATACAACACTCTAATTTGTACAATACCCCGGTTTACACGACACTATCTTATCCTCTATTGGCTGTGCAAGCTTCTTCACGAGGTGTCCAGCAGTTACTTATCTCATTCTTCGGCATCCAGGAGTTGCTTGTCAGGCTCTTCTTATCTTCCTTTTTCCCAGCGTACAAGGACACAGCGTCCTTGTCTGCTCCAGCACTTTGTAAACTTATGCTTCGTTCCCACCTAACGGCTGGATTGCTCACATGCCCTCACTCAGCCAAAAAATCCTCAACAATTCCCTCTTTTTGTTTTTGAGCAATCTAGGCTTGCGTAATAACTTGGGATGCCATTTTTTCTTAACAAGCTGAACAAGGTAAAATTATTACAATAGCTAAAATTACAGTAACTACAACAATGCCCATAATTCTTTGAGCCAACCCGTTAGCCCTAACGACCCAGACCATGAGGACTATGAGGAAGATGAACCATCCATACATTCTTGTGCCATCTTGCTCCGCGAACTCAGCCCAGCAATCGGTAGGTGCCAGCTTTCCATGGGCGTCCCCACAGAGGCAACGATGGCCTCACAGTACACCAGTCCGATGCTCTTCGGAAAATCCCCGTATTTATACATTTGCAGAGGAACGGGGTTTAGCACACGTGGCCAGCGGGTGCCAAAAGTCAGCCTCTGTTGCAATCTATGATGCATGTGCTCGCCGGCCAGGAGCGCTGCATGAGTCATAGCCATCCTGTCTATTGGTTCATGGGCTTTATGATACTGTTGCGATGCACAAAGAATCTTGACCTGTTATGTTAGCCAAGGTGACCTATACATTAGTTTTCGGCTGAGGTAGTATTCATATTGCCACATCATCTATGATGCTCCAGATGATGATGGTCGTGCAAATCGAACAGGAGTCCGTCACGGGCCTGTATCTGTGGAAACACAATCAACCTTGTTCCCAGGTTATTAACGGAAATAGATCCTACCCCTAATTTTGGCTTTAACTAACTTTTACATTTACCCCACACGGTCTTCCCGTAATCACACTATGTTTAATCAAATTATGCTTAACACACTTTTTACCTAAAGCAAGTTCTATATACTATAAGGCACACTGTTCTAAGTCCTCTACAAGCGATACTGTATTAGTTAGAATCTGTCGGATCAGTGGCTCCAGCACCCGCCGGTGCCATGCCAGTCGCCATTGGGACAATTCCGGGTCCAGCATCAGTGCGAAGCCATGGCTTGACCCACTTAGCCGGGATCTCCCAGTAAGTTTTACTTCTGCTGATCCGCACCATTTCCTGGATTCTGGGTCCTTATACATTACCATGATTCCCGTACTTTGTTGCGTCCTTTCTGCCTGTAAAAGAACATGATGCACTACCATTGGTGGGTCTTTGTGATCACCTGTCAATCTAAGATAATTTAGCACAAATAAGGCTTTGGCCAATCGTTCCTCTGGGAGTAAGCCCTGGGTTCCCCCCTTTTGTTTTTGCAGCATGTTCTTTTAGGGTTTGGTTGGCCCATTCGACAATAGCCTGTCCTGTGGGAAGATGTGGAATACCGGTACCATGGTGAATTCCCCACAAATTACAAAATCGAGCAAATCATGTAGAACCATAGGCTGGGCCGTTGTCCGTCTTAATTTCTTTAGGCACACCCAGCACTGCAAAAGAAGCGTGAAGATGTCATTCAACATGTAAGGCCTTTTTTCCAGTTCGCGTCGTGGCCCACATGGCAGCAGGATAGGTATCAATGCACACATGCACAGAACGCTTTGCACCAAACCACATGACATGGGTGACGTCCATTTGCCACAACTGCAATGGCAAAAGACCTCGTGGGTTAACCCCACAGCCCAAGCCCAGCCCTTCCTTTTGACAATCAGGGCATGCTTTAACGATACCTTGGGCATCAGTAAGTGGTAAGTCAAATTGCTTTGCCAACATCCTAGCGGGTTGGTGCAAGAACGCATGTGATTGCTGTGCTTTGTTGAAAACGATTCCCTGGAGGAGGCTCCCATGCCGCTGCAACCCAGTGGTCAGCTCTGTCATTTCCCCTTTCTCATCTACACAGTGTGTTCATACCCAAGAGTTCTACCAGAGGGGCCATATCGTCATTAGTGATACCGCAAAGATTCCGCACCCACTGGATATTTCCCACAAGCTTCTGGACATCATGTAACGTTGAAATTTCTCATGTTATTTGAACCTTCTGACGTTTAACATTGCTAGCATCTATGTGCCACCCCAAATACTTCCAAGGCGCTGCCTTTTGCACCTTTTCAGGAGCGATTATTACTCCGCGATGGCTTAAGATGTCCTGCAATTGAGTTAATATTTCATCCTGTGGCAAGTTCCTTCCCGCTTATCAAAATGTCATCCATATAATGATAAATAATTGACTGAGGAAACTGCTTTCTTACAGGCTTTAATGCCCAGGCCACATACACCTGACACATCGTGGGGGAATTGCGCATTCATCGCGGTAACACGACCCGATGGTATTTCTTATAGGGCTCTGCCTTGTTAATCGATGGTACCGAAAAGGCGAACTGTTCAGCATCATCTGGGTGCAAGGGAATGGTGAAAAAACAATCTTTTAGGTCTATAATTAACAAATCCCATTCTTCTGGAAGCATAACTGGAGATGGCAAACCTGGCAGCAGGGCTCCCATACTGTGCATCACCGCATTCATAGCTCTGAGATCATGTAACAGTCTCCATGTCCCACTTTTCTTGGGAATGGTAAATACTGATGTATTCCATGGACTAGTAGAAGGAACAACATATCCCGTTCTCAATTGGTCCTCAACTAACTCTTGTATTTTTAGCAGCCTTTCAGAATTTAGCAGCTACTGATCAATCCAAACAGGCTCATCTGTTTTCCAGCTAATATTCAGGATTGGCTGCCCCTCAGTGACCGCTCCTAAAAAGGATGGGTCACTAACATTGCCTTCATTTGGCTCAATAAATCACGGCCTATGAGGCTGTCCTGGGTTCAGCTGGGATAGAGTTAATTTTTACAGGAACCTGGGAGGTGGGGGCATAGCCGGGGCAGCTGACCTGAACTAGCCAAGGAGCTATTCCATACCATGTGACATCCTGCCCAGTATATAAATGGGGAGCGGGCCGGGGGGTGGTCTCTGTTTTTTCGGTGGGGGAAGTGGCGGAGCGTCGGGTCCCGGGTGGTGAGCAGTTGCACTGTGCATCACTCTTTTTGTATACCTTTTTTTCATTAGTGCCGTTGTTGTTGTTGTAATCTCTTTTGTGTTTGTCCCAGTAAACTGCCTTTATCTCAACCCTCGAGGTTCCAGTTTCTTTTCCTTTTCTCTCCTCCGTCTCCTCCCCATCCCACCGGAGGGGGGCGGAGGAGTGAGCGAGCGGCTGCGTGGTCCTTTGTTACCGGCCGGGCTGAAACCACGACAGTCCTTTTTGGCGCCCAACGTGGGGCAGAAGGGTTGAGATAACGACAGATCTGGCCAGAGCGTGTTGAAACAAATTTGCCAAACGCATTTCTTAGATATATAGATGTTAGTCACAATGTTGTTTCATTTGTTTACATGGTGGCGTTTTGTAAGCTCTTATATGCTCTATGTATTGCCTGTAGTTGCGTATCTCATCTCTGGGAGAGTGATTGGGATTATCATTTTGCTGTACTGGGCAATGTCGACTTATGAAATGATTACATCACTGGTCATGAGGTTAAGCTGGTATCTGTATGAGGCAGTGATATCATTTCCATACTTTGGGCGCCTTCTGTCGGATTTTATTGGTAATTACACCCAATCCATGGGGAAATTAGGGGGGGATACCTCCCCCCGTCCGTTCACCTCCCTCTTCTCCTTCCGACTAATTACAACAGCTTTTGAGAATTTTGAATATCCTTGGGATGCGCAAGCCAGTGTGCTGTTAGTGCTATGCCTCCTGAATATGTTTCAGGTCTTGTTTAGGGCTACAAAAAGGCTCTTTAAGAGTACCACTCAGAGATCTTCCCCAAAGCTGGAGACTCATGGGTGGCACGGCATGTGGGAGCATATGGGCAAGTATCTAGAGAACTTCTCACCGCCAGTGACTTGGAAGTTCACTCCCGAACAACTACAGAACCCTTATGAAGTGACAGAATATTTGAAAGAAAAATGCTGTGGCTATTCCAAAGACATACAACTCGCTGCACTGTGCTGGGCTCTGGCCAATATCTACCAAACACTGCTTGATATTATGCAGCACCCTCGGGGGGAAAAAGGGGAAAAGATGGAAAACAGGACAACATGCACCGTGGCTACCCAAACCCTGACAACAGACACCGTGGCTGCCCCTACCCCGACAACAAGCACCGTGGCTGCCCCTACCACGACAACAGGTACCATGACTACCCCTACCCCGGTGACAGACACTGCAGCTGAACCAGAGAACCAGCCTGTGCCAGTATCAGTCGCCCCTGTACAGAAAAAGAAACACACAAAGAAATCAGTTCGCTTAGCGAGAGATGAAGATGAACCAGGGTCATCGCGAGAACAGGAGGTAGAGGCAGAACCTGAAATAATTACCCGATCTCTATCCATGAGTGAGTTGCGTGACATGCGAAAAGATTTTAGCCGCCACCCAGGTGAGCACATTGTTACCTGGCTGCTCCGATGCTGGGATAGCGGGGCTAGTAGTGTGGAATTAGAGGGTAAGGAAGCCAAGCAGCTGGGATCTCTGTCTAGGGAAGGGGGCATCGACAAGGCGATTGGGAGAAAAACACAAGTCCTCAGCCTCTGGAGGCGACTTTTGTTAGGTGTAAAGGAAAGATACCCCTTCAGGGATGAAGTTACATGTCACCAAGGCAAGTGGACCACCATGGAGAGAGGTATTCAGTACCTGAGAGAATTAGCCGTGCTGGAGGTGATTTACAATGATCCAGAAAATGCGCAGTCACCCACAGATCCAGATGAAGTCCAATGCACACAACCCATGTGGCGGAAGTTTCTACGAAGTGCACCACCAACCTATGCCAACTCATTGGCAGTAATGTCCTGGAGAGAAGGCTATGGACAAACGGTGGATGAATTGGCTGTCCAGCTCCGGCAATACGAAGGGAGTCTCTCTTCCTCCCTACGGGCCTGTGTCTCAGCTGTGGAGGAGTTGTCCCGAGAGTTCCAGCAATTCAAAGTGGATCTGTCCTCCTCCTCACCTGTACAGGCCCGCATCGCAGTTATTGGGAGTAAGCGTTCCTCTGCCCAAGAGAGAGGAGAGAGAAAGTACACTCGACGGGCTAACCTGTGGTTTTACCTGCGTGACCATGGAGAGGACATGAGGAAGTGGGATGGAAAACCCACTTCAGTCTTGGATGCACGGGTACAGGAGTTGCGAGAAAAAGCAACCAGAAAAGAGAATTCTTGGAAAACTGCTGCTCCAGTTTCCCGTGAGCAGTCCCCCAGACGCAGTAGATGGGCTGATCTCATTTCTGATCCCCTTGAAGGGACTTCCGATTTACGTGTGCAGAAAGTGAGTAACGGATGTTCTAACCAGGATTAGAGGGGCCCTGCCTCCAGCCAGGTGGAGGAGAGGGACAACCGAGTCTACTGGACAGTGTGGATTCGATGGCCTGGCACATCAGACCCACAGGAATATAAGGCTCTAGTGGACACTGGTGCACAATGTACCCTAATGCCATCTAGTTATAAAGGGGCAGAACCCATCTGTATCTCTGGTGTGACAGGGGGATCCCAAGAGCTAACCGTATTGGAAGCTGAAATGAGTCTAACCGGGAATGAGTGGCATAAACACCCCATTGCGACTGGCCCAGAGGCCCCGTGCATCCTTGGTATAGATTATCTCAGGAGGGGGTATTTCAAGGACCCAAAAGGGTACCGTTGGGCCTTTGGTATAGCTGCATTGGAGACGGAGGAGATTGAACAGCTGTCTACCCTGCCGGGTCTCTCCCAAGACCCTTCGGTTGTGGGGTTGCTGAAGGTTGAAGAACAACAGGTGCCAATTGCTACCACGACGGTGCACCGGCGACAATATCGCACCAACCGAGACTCCCTGATCCCAATCCATAAGCTGATTTGCCAACTGGAGAGCCAAGGAGTGATCAGCAAGACTCACTCACCCTTTAATAGTCCCATATGGCCCGTGCAGAAATCCAATGGGGAATGGCGACTAACAGTAGATTATCGTGGGCTGAATGAAGTCACGCCACCGCTAAGCGCTGCTGTGCCAGATATGTTAGAGCTTCAATATGAACTGGAATCAAAGACAGCTAAGTGGTATGCCACAATTGACATTGCTAATGCATTTTTCTCCATTCCCTTGGCAGCGGAGTGCAGGCCTCAGTTTGCTTTCACTTGGAGGGGCGTCCAGTACACCTGGAATCGACTGCCCCAGGGGTGGAAACACAGCCCCACCATTTGTCATGGACTGATCCAGGCTGCACTAGAAAAAGGTGAAGCTCCAGAGCACCTGCAATATATTGATGACATCATCGTATGGGGCAACACGGCAGAAGAAGTTTTTGAGAAAGGGAAGAAAATAATCCAAATCCTTTTGAAGGCTGGTTTTGCCATAAAAGAAAGTAAGGTCAAGGGACCTGCGCAGGAGATCCAGTTCTTAGGAGTAAAATGGCAAGATGGGCGTCGTCAGATCCCTGTGGACGTCATCAACAAAATAGCAGCTATGTCCTCACCGACTAATAAAAAGGAAACACAGGCTTTCTTAGGTGTTGTGGGTTTTTGGAGAATGCATATTCCAAATTACAGTCAAATTGTAAGCCCTCTCTACCAAGTTACTCGGAAGAAGAACGATTTTAAATGGGGGCCTGAGCAACGACAAGCCTTTGAACAGATTAAGCAGGAGATTGTTCACGCAGTAGCTCTTGGGCCAGTCCGGACAGGACAAGATATTAAAAATATGCTCTACACTGCAGCTGGGGAGAATGGCCCTACCTGGAGCCTTTGGCAGAAAGCACCTGGGGAGACCCGTGGCCGACCTCTGGGGTTTTGGAGTCGGGGATATCGAGGATCCGAGGCTCGCTATACTCCAACTGAAAAAGAGATCTTGGCAGCATATGAAGGAGTTCGAGCCGCCTCAGAAGTGGTTGGTACTGAAACACAGCTCTTCTTAGCACCTCGACTGCCAGTGCTGGGCTGGATGTTCAAAGGGAAAGTTTCCTCTACGCATCACGCGACTGACGCCACGTGGAGTAAGTGGATCGCACTGATCACACAGCGAGCTCGCATAGGAAACCCCGGTCGCCCAGGAATGTTAGAAGTGATCACGGACTGGCCAGAAGGCAAAGATTTTGGAATGTCGCCAGAGAAAGAGGTGACACGGGCCGAAGAAGCCCCGCTGTATAATAAACTGCCAGAAAATGAGAGGCAATATGCCCTGTTCACTGATGGGTCCTGTCGCATTGTGGGAAAACATCGAAGGTGGAAGGCTGCTGTATGGAGTCCTACACGACTAGTCGCAGAAACTGCTGAAGGAGAAGGTGAATCGAGTCAGTTTGCAGAGGTGAAAGCCATCCAGCTAGCGTTAGACATTGCTGAAAGAGAAAAGTGGCCAGTGCTCTATCTCTATACTGACTCGTGGATGGTGGCAAATGCCCTATGGGGGTGGCTACAGCAATGGAAGAAGGGCAACTGGCAGCGCAGAGGTAAACCCATCTGGGCTGCCGCACTGTGGCAAGATATCGCTGTTCGGATAGAGAAGCTAGTGGTAAAAGTACGTCACGTAGATGCTCATGTACCCAAGAGTCGAGCCACTGAAGAACATCAAAACAACCACCAGGCAGATCAGGCCGCCAAGATTGAAGTGTCTCAGGTGGACCTGGACTGGCAACGTAGGGGTGAGCTATTTATGGCTCAGTGGGCCCACGATACCTCAGGCCATCAGGGAAGAGATGCAACATATAGATGGGCTCGAGATCGAGGGGTGGACTTGACCATGGACACTATCTCACAGGTCATCCATGAATGTGAAACATGTGCTGCAATTAAGCAAGCCAAGCGGCAAAAACCCCTGTCGCATGGAGGACGATGGCTGAAATATAAACAGTGGGAGGCCTGGCAGATTGACTATATCACACTCCCACGAACACGCCAAGGCAAGTGCCATGTGCTTACAATGGTGGAAGCAACCACTGGGTGGCTGGAAACATACCCTGTGTCCCATGCCACTGCCCAGAACACTATCCTGGGCCTTGAAGAGAAAATTTTATGGCAACACGGCACCCCAGAAAGAATCGAGTCGGACAACGGGACTCACTTCCGAAACAACCTCGTAGACACCTGGGCCAAAGAACATGGCATTGAGTGGGTGTATCACATCCCTTATCACGCACCAGCCTCCGGAAAAATTGAACGGTACAATGGACTGCTGAAAACTACATTGAGAGCGATGGGGGGTGGAACTTTCAAGCATTGGGATACACATTTAACAAAAGCCACCTGGTTAGTTAATACTAGAGGATCCGCCAATCGGGCTGGCCCCGCCCAACCAAGAGATCCACATACTGTAGAAGGGGATAAAGTCCCTGTAGTGCGCATGAGGAGTATGTTAGGAAAGACAGTCTGGGTTAGTCCTCCCTCAAGCAGAAGCAAACCCATTCAAGGGGTTGTTTTTGCTCAAGGACCTGGGTACACCTGGTGGGTGATGCAGAAGGATGGGGAGGTTCGATGTGTACCTCAGGGAGATTTGATTTTGGGAGAGAATAGCCAGTGAATTGGGCTGTATGATATTTAACTGCTAAATAACCTGCCAATGCATGTCATTGTATCTATAGTGTCTATATGCCATATCAAGGGTATTATTGTGAGAATTATCCAAATGACTACAGGATGGACTTTTGAAACTGAGCCAAGTACAACAGCGATAGAACTTGAACTGGCACCCACCAATTTCCTCAAGATCAACATCTTCGACCTGCAGACCAGGGGCATGAGTTGCACCAAATGTACTAGCCACAAGTTCCAGAGGCAGCGTACAACAACCCAACATCTCACACCATCTCTCTCTTATCCTGAAGAACTGTTACAACAGATAGAGCCCCAAAATTGATGGACACATTAGAGGGATAGCCCATAGGCTAAAGGAACACTGTGTGTGTGTGTGCGAGGTCAGGGGGTGGAGTCCATATACTTATATATAAGACAAGGAAAGTTGTAGTGGTTGATTGGAAAAAAAAATAAAAAAAAAGTAAGATCTGGGCATGATGTAGATGGTATAGAATAAGGGGTGGATAATGTCCTGGGTTCAGCTGGGATAGAGTTAATTTTTACAGGAACCTGGGAGGTGGGGGCATAGCCGGGGCAGCTGACCTGAACTAGCCAAGGAGCTATTCCATACCATGTGACATCCTGCCCAGTATATAAATGGGGAGCGGGCCGGGGGGTGGTCTCTGTTTTTTCGGTGGGGGAAGTGGCGGAGCGTCGGGTCCCGGGTGGTGAGCAGTTGCACTGTGCATCACTCTTTTTGTATACCTTTTTTTCATTAGTGCCGTTGTTGTTGTTGTAATCTCTTTTGTGTTTGTCCCAGTAAACTGCCTTTATCTCAACCCTCGAGGTTCCAGTTTCTTTTCCTTTTCTCTCCTCCGTCTCCTCCCCATCCCACCGGAGGGGGGCGGAGGAGTGAGCGAGCGGCTGCGTGGTCCTTTGTTACCGGCCGGGCTGAAACCACGACAGAGGCCAAACAATTCAGTTGGGGTAGTCATGATATATGGCCACATCGTAACGTGTTCCCCATTGGGGAACACAAATGGGTAATCGGTAGCTGACTTACTAAGGTGGCTTGTGTGCCCCCTATCCCTGCAATACCAAAATTTGGATTGATCAATGGCCATGATGGAGGCCAAATGCATCGTGAAATAATCGTAACATCAGCTCCTGTATTGATTGTCATCGGTTTCTTGACGATAACTCCATCAGGCCCTTCCAATTGCACTACCTTTTCTGGTTTACCTCTTGTTGTGTCCATGGCAAAGTATACCTGCGGTTCCCCTGTGGAGCCAAATCCACCATCTCCACGTTCTACTTCACCTGGGTTTGGAACACACGACCTGAATGGAACTAATTGTGTTATTCTGGTACCTTTAGGAATAGAAACAGGAGGGATTAAAACATGAATCATAATTTTCACAGTCCCACAATAATCTGCATCAATAAGCCCTGGGACTACCAGAATTCCTTCTAGAGCTGTTGAAGATCGCCCCATTAAAAATGCACTAAGCCCAAACCCCAATGGTCCCTTTATGTTGGATGTGTACTGCGGTTTCCACATCCACTCTGGAGCTTCCTGCAGTGGCGGATCTGGTGGTTGCGAGGCTGCCTGAGGGCTGGCAGCCCAAGCCCCTTGCATTTGTGTCGTTGCGTGAGGGGCCTTCACGGTCGGTGTGAATTTTCCCTGCTTCCTGTATTCTTGGTGGTATGGTTATCTTTCTTACACTTGTTGCAGCACTTACTGTTAGCAGTAACTGTACATTTGCTCCTAATGTGACCACGTTTGCCACAGTTAAAACACTTGACCAAGGGTGTCTTACTGGCCTTGTGCTTCTTTGTAGCTCCTTGTAGAGCTGTGGCAGCATAGGCTACTTTCTGTGAGTCCACTGATCGATCCACGTATTCTATCATATCAACGACGTCTGCATTTTTCGGCAAATGACACAATGCTTTGTGTGTCTTTTAAGTAGCATTTTCAAAAGCGAGTATTTTGAAAAAGTTTTCTTTCATGCTCTCGTTCATGTCAGGGTGGTCATAGATTGCCCTATGCAGTCTATTAATAAACTGTGCAAAAGGTTCGTTATACTCCTGTTTCACCTGGGTAAAAGCATGGCTGCGCATATTGTCTTGTATGGTAAGAAAAGCTTGATATTCCAAGATCTGTGATAGATGATGAACCTCAGTGATACATTGTAACTGAGCGTTCCCTGATGCGAAGGGTCCAGTACCCATCAGCATCTGCGTGGTTACTCCCCATAAGGGATCTGTTTGTTGTCGTGGTGTTGCTTGTTCCCTATCACAGAACGTCTCCCACTGCCAGAAAAACACTAACATTTGGGCGGGTGTCAAAACCAACTGTACTAGCTGTTTAATATCTTGAGGTATCAGCGTATCAGCAGAAAAAATGAATTGCAGTATTTGGTGAGTTAACGCAGATTTGATTCCGTACTGACTCACAACATTCCTTAATTTCTCAATGACCTTCCAGTCAAACACCTCCCATTTTTTCTGTCCATTTGATGCAATAACTGGGAATGCTTGGAGCATAGTCCCTTCTATAATGGCATCTTTTATTACTCCCCTCCAATGTCTCTGCCTTTCTTCTGCAGCGGCTATTACAAGCGGCTCCGCGTCTATCGCGGGCGTAGTTGGTTTCACCGTCTCTGTCCCCGAGAGGCGGGATGGATGAACGGGCGGTGGCGGGGGCGCGGATGGTTCTGCCCGGGGGCCGGCTGGCTTCCCCCACTCCATGGCCGGCTGACACACGCCGCTGCAAGTGGGTGGAGGGGGGGTCAGAAAGGGAGGGGCGGAGGGCCCGAGGGAGGGGGCGTGAGAAGGGGGCGGGAGGGGGCGGTGGAGGGGGCGGGAGGGGGGGACACCGAGGGAGGGGCCGGAGGGGGTGGTGAGAAGGGGGGAAGAGGGAGCGGGACTGGTATACGGCCATAATCTTCATTCTCTTGCCTTCTCGGTTCATCCTTTCGGGAGGATGAACGTATCTCCCTCACTTCTGGTTCTTCCGACCGCACTGTCAGTTTCTGTAATTGGTTCACCACCTCCCTCAGCTCTTCCATCTCACCACCCGATGGAGATGGTTCCCTCTCCCCCGCAATCTCTTTATCCGCATTAGTCACCCCCGAGTCTGTCGGCTTCGGATCTGTCGGGCGGCAATCAGTCCCCCCTAATTCCACAGTTTCTTGTGGAGTAACAGACGGGGGAATTTTTTCGGCACCAACGGCCTGGCTGGGTATAGGCAAAGGCTGCGTCTGTGCAGGCATCTCAGCGTTAACGGAAATGGATGTCGGGGGGGTGGAGATAGTTGTGTAGAGAATGTCCCCCCAACTCCAGCAGGGTAGGCTGATGCGGCAGCCGTGGAGGCAGCAGAGGGGGTCACCGCCGCCGGCTGCCTGCCGTTCCGCCCTCATTGCCTGCAGCATGTCTCGAATTACCTTCTGACGTGCAGAAAACAGACTCCACAATGAGTAAGATTGTAAAGTAGGTATGTTCATTCAGCACTGGGCAGCACGGGGGGTAGTCCCACCAAAGTCATGCGCACCTGATTTTGCAGTTCACTTTAAATTTATACAGTCAAGTGTTACATATACATAGAGTTTCACAATACGCTTATACATAGGCATTACCTATCCCCGCTTCATATTAAAATTAGCTCTAGGAAGTCATTTCCATAGTCTCTTCTCAACTGTGCTTGCGCAGTGCCTCCTTATGGTGGTCGTCTGGTGGTCGTGAAGATGAAGGCTGTATGTCTTCTTCACGGTGAACTCTTAACCTTCTGTCCCTGCACAGACTCAGTTGTCCCTTGGCATTTGTCCAAATCCTAAGGCCGGTCTTGGCTGGTTCTTGGAGTCGACTGCTGCTTCTTATCAAGGACTATCTCCTGTCCCAGTCAGCCTCAACAATGCAAACATTAAACATCACTTCTTATCCCCTTGGGCCATGTCTACCTCTATTCAAACTTCTTAAACTTCATTATAAGCTAGATAATTATTAAAGAATTCCTATCTACATTCATAAATCTACTATATCTACTAAGGTTCCTTTGGTTCCCTGTCTCAGTCCCCCCTTTTCTAGAAAATAGTAAATTCTTTTACTATATCCAACTCTAGTATTTTAATGTATTGTTTCCTTATTTAGCATTCTCTCAAAATATTTGTTGGACTAAAGTTTTCGCCGTAACTGATTCTTTTTCCATTCACTGTAAGAGTCCCCTGTACTCTTACAGCACCAAACGCCACATTGAACCACTATGCAAAGGACTACAGACAAGAGAATGATGATTATTACAGTGACAAACAATTGTTTCAACCATGTCAAATTTGGCAACCAGGAGGTTAATTTTTCCTATATCTCAGTGAATCCCCATGAAGTGTCATCTTGTGACATTAAATGTAAAAGTTGGGTTTGTTTCAAAATTTGAGAGAGATCTGTTTCTATTCGTCTCTTTTGGTTAACATAAGTGCAGCAGTGCTCATTAATTACAGTGCATAGGTTTCCTTGCTGCTCAGGGGGTATTTTAGTGTTCTTTGTGAGGGACATGTTATTAAAAGCTGCTGGTATCATAGAGGTGTTAGAAAAGACTGTAGCAATTATAGGTAGTCCCATCCAAGACCCTTAGGAAAACGTGAACATATCAGTGCACAGGCCCCCTTGCTGAGCAAAGAGCATGTCTAGACCTAGTCGATTCTGGAGCACCATTTTTCCTAGGGAAGTGGTTTCTTCCTGGAGGGCCTTTATAGCATCGATTGTGGCATTATTAATAATTTCCATAGTGGCAGAAAGATTTACCAGAGCTTTTTCTAACTCACTAACTCCCAATGATGGAATGAGCCATCATACAAAACTATGAAAGCTAGTTGGTCTTTCCACTAGAGGATTGCTGGTGTGTCTTTGCCTTATTAGCAATTACAGGGTAGCCCCGTCCGAGACCTTTAGGAAAACGTGAACATATCCAGCAATCAGTTTGATTTACTATTTTAGCAATACTCTCGTGGAGTTGAACAAATGTGTTCCCATCCCATGCTACGCTCCTTGTCCCTAAGGTTGCCCATATTACCGCGTAAAAACTAAGTGTCCATCGGGTTTTGTGGTGACTTTCCATGGAGTTTTGGGTGACTTTTTCACTCTGGTGTGATGAATCCAAGTGTTCTGTTCCTTGATTCTGATTGCAGTAAAGGAGGTGAGTAGTATTTGGAATGGTCCTTCCCACTGTGGTTCCAGGGTTTTTTCTGTAAGAGACTTTACATATACATAATCACCAGGTTGTATATTATGTACAGGTCCATCTAAACCTCTTCCTCGAGTCCCTACCACATGTTTCCTGATTTTATTGAGCTGTTTACTTAATGCTATCATGTAAGAGGTCACAATTTCATCCCCAGCTTGTACAGACACCCCTTTCTGTATTTCATAGGGTCTTCCATATAACATTTCAAAGGGGCTCAGTCCTTCCCTTGCCCTTGGTCTTGTTCGTATACGCAAAAGGGCTAAAGGGAGAGACTGAGGCCATGTTAGATTTGCTTCTTGTCTTAATTTTACAATTTCCTGTTTGATTAAGTGGTTCATTTTTTCCACTTGACCACTCGACTGGGGGTGATATGGAGTATGAAGCTGCCAATCTATACCCAAATGGTGACTAATTTGTTGTACTATTCTTGAGACAAAATGTGGTCCTCTGTCAGAGGACATGGTTCCTGGAACCCCGAAACGTGGTATTATTTCTTGCACTAATATTTTAGTTACCTCCCGAGCTTTAGCCGTTCTTGTTGGGAATGCTTCTGGCCAACCTGAAAAGGTATCAGTTAATACCAATAAATATCGATACCCCCCCTTTTCTTGGAAGTTCTGTGAAGTTAATTTGCCATTGTTGTCCAGGCCCAATGCCTTTCCCAATCTGGCCCATTTCTAGTTTGGGGGTATTCTTAGGATTAGTCTGAAGGCAAAGATCGCATTGTTGAGTCACTTGTCTCACTGTGGTATATATATATCTAGCCACAATTTTTCTTATTAAATGTTTATACAGAGCCTCTGTCCCCCAATGTCTTTTCCTATGCTCCTCCTGTATCAAATGCCACAGTAAGCAAGAGGGAATGATTAGTTTTCCCTGTGGGGTATGAGCCCACCCCTCTTCATTATATGACCCCTCTAAATCTGTAATAAGTTTCTGATCTTCCTTGGTATATTCTGGCTTACCTTTTAGGGAGATTTGTCTATCAGGAATTAAAGCCCCTTCTATTTTTACCTTTGTTTTGGCCACTCCTTTTGCCTCTCTGTCCGCCAGCTCATTTCCTTTTTCCAAATCTGAGCTCACTTTCTGGTGTGCCTTAATATGCATAATTGCTACTTTCTTAGGGAGCTGGAGAGCTTCCAGTAACTTCAGAATTTCTTCTGCGTGTTCGATATTTTTCTCCTGGGAATTCAATAGTCCTCTCTCCTTCCAAATTGTTCCATGTGCATGTACAACTCCAAAGGCATATTTTGAGTCTGTATAAATGTTCACAACTTTGCCCTGGGCCAGTTCCAGGGCGTGGGTTAGAGCAATTATTTCTGCCTTCTGTGTGGAGGTGTTCATGGGCAAAGCCCCTGATTCTATTACCTCTTGACTGGTGGTGATGGCATATCCCGCATTTCGATTACCATTTAGGATGTAACTGCTTCCATCTGTGAACCAGGTTTCTCTGTTTTCCATGGGGCTGTCTTTCAGGTCTGGGGGACTTGCATATGTTGCTTCAATGGTCTCCAAACAGTTGTGATGTATTGGTTCTCCTGCGTTCCTGCTGAACAATGTTAGTAACTACAATCTCCACATCATCCTGCTCTACCAATATAGCTTGATATTTCAGGAATCTTTGTGGAGAGAGACAATGTCCACCCTTCTTGTGTGAGTAAAGAAGAAACGGCTTACTCACATCTGGGAGTCCCAAGGCTGGGGCCGACATCAAAGCCTTTTTCAGTAGCTCAAAGGCTCGTTCGGTCTCCTTGTTCCACTCAAGGTGTTTCTGCTCAGTGGCTGTCAATGCATACAGTAGTTTAACAAGCAATCCATAATTATAGATCCACAATCGGCACCACCCTGACATTCCCAGCAAAGTTCGTAACTCTTTCACTGTCTGAGGTCTCTGAGTTTGGCATATTGCCTCTTTACGGGCTTGTCCCAAAGTTCTTTGTCCTGCACTAATTTCATAGCCCAAATAATTCACTTTGCGTTGTATTACCTGTGCCTTCTTCTTGGATACCCGGTATCCTTGAAGTCCCAGGAAATTCAACAGACTCACCGTCCATGTTATACAATCTTTCTCTGTCTTGGTGGCAATCAGGATATCATCTACATACTGCAACAGCTTCCCCTCCTCAGATGGGGCTTCCCAGGATTCTAAGTCTTTCGCAAGCTGATTGCCAAAAATGGTAGGACTATTCTTAAATCCTTGTGGCAACACTGTCCAAGTGTGCTGGGTCTTTCGACCACTCTTGGGGTTTTCCCATTCAAATGCAAATAATTTTTGGCTGGCTTCATGGAGAGGGAGGCAAAAGAAAGCATCCTTCAAATCTAAAACAGTAAACCAAGTTAATTCAGGTGTTAATACGGTTAACAGGGTATATGGGTTCACCACTACTGGGTAAGGATCTTCAGTTATCTTATTCACCGCCCGTAAGTCTTGGACTACCCGATATGACCCATCGGGCTTCCGAACAGGTAATATAGGGGTATTGAATTCAGACTCACACTCTTTTAGTAATCCCAACTGCAAAACTTTTTCTATCACTGGCCGAATTCCTTCTCTGTCTTCCTTCTTTAGGGGATATTGTTTAATTCTTGCTGGCTTTCGGCCTTCCTTGATCCTAACTTCAACAGGTGGAGCACTTTTCGCTCTTCCAGCTACATCGGTAGCCCATACCCCCGGATACACTTGGTTTAAGATGTCCTTGTTAATGTTTCCTTCTAGGGGGACACTGTTTAAGGTTAGGCTCAATATTTGAATATATTCTTGATCTTTTACCTCCAGAGTAATTTCTCCTTTTTCGAATACAATTTTTGCTTCTAATTGTTCCAACAAGTCCCTTCCCAAAAGTGCTTTTGGGGAGTTGGGCATATATAAAAATTTATGAATGCCCCACTGTTTTCCTAATTTATATTCTAAAGGTTTACAAAAATATGCCTTTTCACTTTGACCATTCGCTCCTTTCACCATGACATAATCATCTCCCAGGGGCATCAAAGCTTGGTTCAGAACCGAGTAGGTTGCCCCTGTATCTACCAAGAATTCCATTTCTTGTTGTGTTTTCCCTAGCTTAATTATAACCAGTGGATCCGCTAGGGTAGATTCCCCAGGTTCCCGTCAGTCTCCCTCCACATGGGCTACTGTTATTCCTGTTTGAGCCCTCTGATCCTCCTTCCTGTTCTTTGGACATTCCTTTTTCCAATGACCGAATATCTTACACAAAGCACATTGATCCTTGCCCAGATGGGGCAAGTCTCGTCTAGGCCCTCTCCCTCCTGCTTCCTGGATAACAGCCATTAATTTTCTTTGCCCCTGCCTATATCCTTCTTCTCTGTTACTAAATACTCTCCATGCTTCATCTAATAATATTTCTAAATTCCTACCCTCTGTAGGATGTAATTTTTGAAGTTTGCGCCTTATATCCCCTGTAGATTGACCCAAAAACAGGTAGACCAATTGTTGTATTCCTACCTCTGACCCAGGATCCAGCGGTGTGTTGCGGCGCATTGCATCCCTCAATCGATCCAGGAATTCGGATGGAGACTCAGAAGGACTCTGACTGCATATAAAGCTGACCAATTTATAGTTTTGGAGATTGCCCTCTCCATTCCTTTTGTAATCCAATCCTGATACCCCTGTGTCGTGGTTTCAGCCCAGCTGGTAACAAAGGACCACGAAGCCACTCGCTCACTCCTCTGCCCCCCTCCGGTGGGATGGGGAGGAGATGGAGGAGAGAAAAGAAAAAGAAACTGGAACCTCGAGGGTTGAGATAAAGGCAGTTTACTGGGACAAACAAAGAGATTACAACAACAACAACGGCACTAATGAAAAAGTATACAAAAAGAGTGATGCACAGTGCAACTGCTCACCACCCAGGACCCGATGCTCTGCCACTTCCCCCACCAAAAGCTGAGACCACCCCCCGGCCCGCTCCCCATTTATATACTGAGCATGATGTCACATGGTATGGAATAGCTCCTTGGCTAGTTCAGGTCAGCTGCCCTGGCTATGCCCCCACCTCCCAGGTTCCTGTAAAAATTAACTCTATCCCAGCTGAACCCAGGACATTATCCACCCCTTATTCTATACCATCTACATCATGCCCAGATCTTACATTTTTCTAATCAACCACTACTACTTTCCTTTTCTTATATATAAGTATATGGACTCCCCCCCGACCTCGCACACACACACACATGGTGTTCCTTTAGCCTATGGGCTATCCCTCTAATGTGTCCATCGATTTTGGGGCTCTATCTGTTGTAACAGTTCTTCAGGATAAGAGAGAGATGGTGTGAGATGTTGGGTTGTTGTACGCTGCCTCTGGAACTTGTGGCTAGTACATTTGGTGCAACTCATGCCCTTGGTCTGCAGGTTGAGGATGTTGATCTTGAGGAAATTGCTGGGTGCCAGTTCAAGTTCTATCGCTGTTGTACTTGGCTCAGTTTCAAAAGTCCATCCTGTAGTCATTTGGATAATTTTTACAGTAATACCCTTGATATGGCATATAGACACTATAGATACAATGACATGCATTGGCAGGTTATTTAGCAGTAAAATATCATACAGCCCAATTCACTGGCTATTCTCTCCCAAAATCAAATCTCCCTGAGGTACACATTGAACTTCCCCATCCTTCTGCATCACCCACCAGGTGTACCCAGGTCCTTGAGCAAAAACAACCCCTTGAATGGGTTTGCCTCTGTTTGAGGGAGGACTAACCCAGACTGTCTTTCCTAACATACTCCTCATGCGCACTACAGGGACTTTATCCCCTTCTACAGTATGTGGAAGTCTTGGTTGGGCGGGGCCAGCCCGACTGGCGGATCCTCTAGTATTAACTAACCAGGTGGCTTTTGTTAAATGTGTATCCCAATGCTTGAAAGTTCCACCCCCCATCACACTCAATGTAGTTTTCAGCAGTCCATTGTATCGTTCAATTTTTCCGGAGGCCGGTGCGTGATAAGGGATAAGACACACCCACTCAATACCATGTGCTTTGGTCCAGGTGTCTACGAGGTTGTTTCGGAAGTGCGTCCTGTTGTCCGACTCGATTCTTTCTGGGGTGCCGTGTTGCCATAAAATTTTCTCTTCAAGGCCCAGGATAGTGTTCTGGGCAGTGGCATGGGACACAGGGTATGTTTCCAGCCATCCAGTGGTTGCTTCCACCATTGTAAGCACACGGCACTTGCCTTGGCGTGTTCGTGGGAGTGTGATATAGACAATCTGCCAGGCCTCCCACTGTTTATATTTCAGCCATCGCCCTCCATGCGACAGGGGCTTTTGCCGCTTGGCTTGCTTAATTGCAGCACATGTTTCACATTCATGGATGACCTGTGCGATAGTGTCCATGGTCAAGTCCACCCCTCGATCTTGAGCCCATCTATATGTTGCATCTCTTCCCTGATGGCCTGAGGTATCGTGGGCCCACTGAGCCATAAATAGCTCACCCCTACGTTGCCAGTCCAGGCCCACCTGAGACACTTCAATCTTGGCGGCCTGATCTGCCTGCTGGTTGTTTTGATGTTCTTCAGTGGCTCGACTCTTGGGTACATGAGCATCTACGTGACGTACTTTTACCACTAGCTTCTCTATCCGAACAGCGATATCTTTCCACAGTGCGGCAGCCCAGATAGGTTTCCCTCTGCGCTTCCAGTTGCCCTTCTTCCATTGCTGTAGCCACCCCCATAGGGCATTTGCCACCATCCATGAGTCAGTATAGAGATAGAGCACTGGCCACTTTTCTCTTTCAGCAATGTCTAACGCTAGCTGGATGGCTTTCACCTCTGCAAACTGACTCAATTCACCTTCTCCTTCAGCAGTTTCTGCAACTTGTCCTGTAGGACTCCATACAGCAGCCTTCCACCTCCGATGTTTTCCCACAATGCAACAGGACCCATCAGTGAACAGGGCATATTGCCTCTCATTTTCCAACAATTTATTAAACAGCGGGGCCTCTTTAGCACGTGTCACCTCCTCCTCTGGCGACATTCTAAAATCTTTGCCTTCTGGCCAGTCCGTGATCACTTCTAAAATTCCTGGGCGACTGGGGTTTCCTATGCGAGCCTGCTGTGTGATCAGTGTGATCCACTTACTCCACGTGGTGTCAGTCGCGTGATGTGTAGAGGAAACTTTCCCTTTGAACATCCAGCCCAGCACTGGCAGTCGGGGTGCTAAGAAGAGCTGTGTTTCAGTACCAACCACTTCTGAGGCAGCTCAAACTCCTTCATATGCTGCCAAGATCTCTTTTTCAGTTGGAGTATAGCGAGCCTCGGATCCTCGATATCCCCGACTCCAAAACCCCAGAGGTCGGCCACGGGTCTCCCCAGGTGCTTTCTGCCAGAGGCTCCAGGTAGGGCCATTCTCCCCAGCTGCAGTGTAGAGCACATTTTTAATATCTTGTCCTGTCCAGACTGGCCCAAGAGCTACTGCATGAACAATCTCCCGTTTAATTTGTTTCAAGTCTTGTTGTTGTTCAGGGCCGCATTGAAAATCGTTCTTCTTCCGAGTAACTTGGTAGAGGGCTTACAATTTGACTGTAATTTGGAATATGCATTCTCCAAAAGCCCACAACATCTAAGAAAGCCTGTTTCCTTTTTATTAGTCGGTGAGGACATAGCTGCTATTTTGTTGATCACGTCCGCAGGGATCTGACAACGCCCATCTTGCCATTTTACTCCTAGGAACTGGATGTCCTGTGCATGTCCCTTGACCTTACTTTCTTTTATGGCAAAACCAGCCTTCAAAAGGATTTGGATTATTTTCTTCCCTTTCTCAAAAACTTCTTCTGCCGTGTTGCCCCATACGATGATGTCATCAATATATTGCAGGTGCTCGGGAGCTTCACCTTTTTCTAGTGCAGCCTGGATCAGTCCATGGCAAATGGTGGGGCTGTGTTTCCACCCCTGGGGCAGTTGATTCCAGGTGTACTGGACGCCCCTCCAAGTGAAAGCAAACTGAGGCCTGCACTCCGCTGCCAAAGGAATGGAGAAAAATGCATTAGCAATGTCAATTGTGGCATACCACTTAGCTGCCTTTGATTCCAGTTCATATTGAAGCTCTAACATATCTGGCACAGCAGCGCTCAGCGGTGGCGTGACTTCATTCAGCCCACGATAATCTACTGTTAGTCTCCATTCCCCACTGGATTTCTGCACGGGCCATATGGGACTATTAAAGGGTGAGTGAGTCTTGCTGATCACTCCTTGGCTCTCCAATTGGCAAATCAGCTTATGGATGGGGATCAGGGAGTCTCGGTTGGTGCGATATTGTCGCCGGTGCACCGTCGTGGTAGCAATTGGCACCTGCTGTTCTTCAACCTTCGGCAACCCCACAACCGAAGGGTCTTGGGAGAGACCCGGCAGGGTAGACAGCTGTTCAATCTCCTCCGTCTCCAATGCAGCTATACCAAAGGCCCAACGGTACCCTTTTGGGTCCTTGAAATACCCCCTCCTGAGATAATCTATACCAAGGATGCACGGGGCCTTTGGGTCAGTCGCAATGGGGTGTTTATGCCACTCGTTCTCAGTTAGACTCATTTCAGCTTCCAATACAGTTAGCTCTTGGGATCCCCCTGTCACACCAGACATACAGATGGGTTCTGCCCCTTTATAACTTGATGGCATTAGGGTACATTGTGCACCAGTGTCCACTAGAGCCTTATATTCCTGTGGGTCTGATGTGCCAGGCCATCGAATCCACACTGTCCAGTAGACTCGGTTGTCCCTCTCCTCCACCTGGCTGGAGGCAGGGCCCCTCTAATCCTGGTTAGAATATCCGTTACTCACTTTCTGCACACGTGAATCAGAAGTCCCTTCAAGGGGATCAGAAATGAGATCAGCCCATCTACTCCGTCCAGGGGACTGCTCATGGGAAACTGGAGCAGCAGTTTTCCAAGAAGAATTCTCTTTTCTGGTTGCTTTTTCTCACAACTCCTGTACCCGTGCATCCAAGACTGAGGTAGGTTTTCCTTCCTCATGTCCTCTCCATGGTCACACAGGTAAAACCACAGGTTAGCCCGTCGTGTGTACTTTCTCTCTCCTCTCTCTTGGGCAGAGGAATGCTTACTCCCAATAACTGCGATGCGGGCCTGTACAGGTGAGAAGAAGGACAGATCTACTTTGAATTGCTGGAACTCTCAGGACAATTCCTCTACAGCTGAGACACAGGCCCGTAGGGAGGAAGAGAGTCTTCCTTCGTATTGCCGGAGTTGGACAGCCAATTCATCCACCGTTTGTCCATAGCCTTCTTTCCAGGACATTACTGCCAATGAGTTGGCATAGGTTGGTGGTGCACTTCGTAGAAACTTCCGCCACATGGGTTGTGTGCATTGGACTTCATCTGGATCTGTGGGTGACTGCGCATTTTCTGGATCATTATAAATCACCTCCAGCACGGCTAATTCTCTCAGGTACTGGATACCTCTCTCCATGGTGGTCCACTTGCCTTGGTGACATGTAACTTCATCTCTGAAGGGGTATCTTTCCTTTACACCTAACAGAAGTCGCCTCCAGAGCTTGAGGACTTGTGTTTTTCTCCCAATCGCCTTGTCGATGCCCCCTTCCCTAGACAGAGATCCCAACTTCTTAGCTTCTTTACCCTCTAATTCCAAACTACTAGCCCCGCTATCCCAGCATCGGAGCAGCCAGGTAACAATGTGCTCACCTGGGTGGCGGCTAAAATCTTTTTGCATGTCACGCAACTCACTCATGGATAGAGATCGGGTAATTATTTCAGGTTCTGCCTCTTCCTCCTGTTCTCGCGATGACCCTGGTTCAACTTCATCTCTCACTAAGCGAACTGATTTCTTTGTGTGTTTCTTTTTCTGTACAGGGGCGACTGATACTGGCACAGGTTGGTTCTCTGGTTCAGCTGCAGTGTCTGTCACCGGGGTAGGGTTAGCCACAGTACCTGTTGTCGTGGTAGGGGCAGCCACGGTGCTTGTTGTCGGGGTAGGGGCAGCCACGGTGTCTGTTGTCAGGGTTTGGGTAGCCACAGTGCATGTTGTCCTGTTTTTCCATCTTTTCCCCGTTTTCCCCCTGAGGGTGCTGCATAATATCAAGCAGTGTTTGGTAGATACTGGCCAGGGCCCAGCACAGTGCAGCGAGTTGTACGTCTTTGGAATAGCCACAGAATTTGTCTTTGAAATATTCTGTCACTTCATGAGGGTTCTGTAGTTGTTCGGGAGTGAACTTCCAAGCCACTGGAGGTGAGAAGTTCTCTAGATACCTGCCCATATCCTCCCACATGCCGTGCCACCCATGAATATCCAGCTTTGTGGGAGATCTCTGGGTGGTCCTCTTAAAGAGCCTTTTTGTAGCCTTAAAGAAGACCTGAAAAATATTCTGGAGGCATAGCACTAACAGCACGCTGGCTTGCACATCCCAAGGATATTCAAAATTCTCAAAAGCTGTTGTAATTAGTCGGAAGGAGGAAAGGGAGGCGAATGGATGGGGGGGAGTATGCCCCCCTAACTTCCCCATGGATGGGGTGTAATTACCAATAAAATCCGAGAGAAGGTGCCCAAAGTATGGAAATGATATCACTGCCTCATACAGATACCAGCTTAACCTCATGACCAGTGATGTAATCATTTCACAAGTCGACATTGCCCAGTACAGAAAAATGATAATCCCAATCACTCTCCCAGAGATGAGATACGCAACTACAGGCAATACATAGAGCATATAAGAGCTTACAAAACACCGCCATGTAAACAAATGAAACAACATTGTGACTAACATCTATTTATCTAAGAAATGCGTTTGGCAAATTTGTTTCAACACGCTCTGGCCAGATCTGTCGTTATCTCAACCCTTCTGCCCCACGTTGGGCACCAAAAAGGACTATCGTGGTTTCAGCCCAGCCAGTAACAAAGGACCACGCAGCCGCTCGCTCACTCTTCTGCCCCCCTCCGGTGAATGGGGAGGAGACGGGGGAGAGAAAAGAAAAAGAAACTGGAACCTCGAGGGTTGACATAAAGGCAGTTTACTGGGACAAACACAAAGAAAAATTACAACAGCAACAACAACGGTACTAATGAAAAAGTATACAAAAAAGAGTGATGCACAGTGCAACTGCTCACCACCCGGGACCCGATGCTCCGCCACTTCCCCCACCGAAAACAGAGACCACCCCCCGGCCCGCTCCCCATTTATATACTGAGCATGATGTCACATGGTATGGAATAGCTCCTTGGCTAGTTCAGGTCAGCTGCCCTGGCTATGCCCCCACCTCCCAGGTTCCTGTAAAAATTAACTCTATCCCAGCTGAACCCAGGACACCCTGCAATTTTTCCATATGTGCAGATTTGTTAACATCCCACTTTGGGTCTTGGAGAGGGAAATATTCTTTAACGTCCCCTCCTGTGATCTTATAATGATCTTCAGCAAGGTTCCCTGCTGTTTTTAAAATCAGCTGTTTCTCTGTCTCAGTCATATATTTCAATAATAGCTGTATATCCTTCCAATCAGGGTTATGCTGTTT
This sequence comes from Astur gentilis, assembly GCF_929443795.1. NCBI lineage: Eukaryota > Metazoa > Chordata > Aves > Accipitriformes > Accipitridae > Astur > Astur gentilis. The sequence goes on from NC_064918.1 coordinate 36,972,763, forward strand.
TACAATAAATTGGAAATGTTTGGTTACACTTACTGGATCACTCCTATAATCTTTAGCAACCTTTTTCCATTCCCCTAGGTCAGCAGTAGAAAAGGGTACTTTGATTAACATCGTCCCACCATCCGGCTTCACCGCCTCTCGGAGAGGTGCTTGTAAAGCTGTTGAGGTAGTTTTCTTCCTAGTACAGGAAGATACAGGGCTGTCCGGGGGGGTTGGAGTTCTATCTGAGTCTGCATCCTGTTCCTGTGGTCGAGGGGGAGGCTTAAACAAATCAGTTAGATCTTGTTCAGGTACCTGATGAATTATATTTGTCTTTGTACATCTTTGTCCAATACTACATGCCGAACAACACCGCCTCAGTTTACCACTAAGCTCCTTGTTGTTTTCTCGCTCAACTGCGAGCACCATGGGGTCCTGTGGGGGTAGTATTCCACAGTCCCTTTGCCACTCCGGATGGTTTCGGAGGGTGAAAAACATGTCTGCATATGAAACTTCATCCCATTTTCTTTCTCTCCTTAAAAACAGCATTAGTTGTAATAGACTATTATAGTCTGTTGACCCATTAAGTGGCCACTTAGCATCACCTTCTAACTTAGACAACGGCCACCATTGATTGTAATACTTAATAAGGTTCTTTTTATTTTCCGTACATCCGGTCCCAACAATATCTTTCTAGTGGGTAATAACACAACCCAGAGGACTCTTCCTCAATATTCCCCCTTGATTGTTTCCCATTTTATAACTTCTTCTTTTAATACGATTCCATGCAAATTGTTTCTTACACCTCTTTATAGAATTCTCCCAGTTTTCCTCTCACACGTCCCGAATTCCCGGGATTAAATTTTCCTTTCCACACACCAATTTTACTGTTTCGGTTATCTTTCCAACCACAAACAATTCCAACTGTATACGTAGCCCATTCCCTCTTATCCCAGGGAGTGCAAACCCCACACTCAGGGCATTCAATATCCCCGCCACAATCTATTTGCAATCTCTGTTTACACCACACACATTCCAGGAGATATGAGGGCATACACTCATTTCCTGGATGTAAAAGACACCATTCAAATACCCACATTTATGCGAAGCACCATACAGGGACTTTCTTATACCAACACCACAAAATTATTAAGATAATCGAATTCAAACTTACAATTAAAATTCTAACATATAAATTCAAGTTCCAAATCACCAGTGAGTCACACTTCGTTCGTCTCCGGCTGTACCCCTTGTGGAGTTACGAAACTGTGGATCAGAACTCCAGAAGCTCCGCAGCTGAGCTGCATCTCTTTTACTCAAACATTCAATCTACAGTTTTAGACATTTACACATTAACAGGCATATATACACATATAAACCTCAACATAACATTTCCACATACTCACACAAAGTCTTTAACATTAAATTTCCAAACATTCACATCATACAAGCATCGCTCCAGTTGACAACCTTTTAGCAGCTGCAAAAATGTACCAAGAGCAATTGCGAGGGGGTCCGCTTATCCCAAAAATGTACCAAGCGCAATTGTGAGAGGGTGCACTTACCCTTCTCCTGCTTCTTATATACCAGTCATCGACAGGTCCGTCCTGGCTCCCGATACTGGGATGCAGTGATCACCCCGGATTTGTTCGATCTACCTTCAAGATCACTAGCGGCCGCTCTATCGGTCAGCAAATCCCCCCTTGTTACCATACAGCGTACCCTCCTCCCATACGGGGACTACGCTGCACGCCAGACGTCTCTGCGCGATTTACCAGCTGCCCCGGCCCGTACTTTTACAGGCTCCCCTTGTAAAACATACTGTTTGGTCTGCGGCTTCAGGAGGTTGTTGTGTGCTCCCGTGGTGAGCGGCTGGCAACGGAGGCTCCTCCGAGGAAAGTGCTCGGGGCGCGCCGAGGGGCGTCCGCTCCCCTGTCGGTCCTGCAGCCAAGCAGAGACTCTCCTGACTGGCTTGCCAAAACTGACGTGCAGAAAACAGACTCCACAATCAGTGAGATTGTAAAGTAGATATGTTCATTCAGCACTGGGCAGCACGGGGGGTAGTCCCACCAAAGTCGTGTGCACCTGATTTTGCAGTTCACTTTAAATTTATACAGTCAAGTGTTACATATACATAGTGTTTCACAATACGCTTATACATAGGCATTACCTATCCCCGCTTCATATTAAAATTAGCTCTAGGAAGTCATTTCCATAGTCTCCTCTCAACTGTGCTTGCGCAGTGCCTCCTTATGGTGGTCGTCTGGTGGTCGTGAAGATGAAGGCTGTATGTCTTCTTCACGGTGAACTCTTAACCTTCTGTCCCTGCACAGACTCAGTTGTCCCTTGGCATTTGTCCAAATCCTAAGGCCGGTCTTGGCTGGTTCTTGGAGTCGACTGCTGCTTCTTATCAAGGACTATCTCCTGTCCCAGTCAGCCTCAACAATGCAAACATTAAACATCACTTCTTATCCCCTTGGGCCATGTCTACCTCTATTCAAACTTCTTAAACTTCATTATAAGCTAGATAATTATTAAACAATTCCTATCTACATTCATAAATCTACTATATCTACTAAGGTTCCTTTGGTTCCCCGTCTCACTTCCAGTGCGCTGCGTATTTGTTTGCCTCCTTTGCCTTATCCCCCCTGCAGCTAATAGCATCCCACAGCACCTTGCCTATATTATCCCAGGTCGCTTCTTCAAATGCGACATTTATACTCGGAATAAGTTATTTCTTCCAGGCCCATAAAAGCAACCCCTTTAACACAGAATTATTGAATTTCAGTCCTCTCTCAGAAAGAAAATAACGAAGGAGCTTTAGGACTGCTTCCTGCCCTTTGTCCAACCCCATCTCCCTCTCCGGCCGCTCACCTGATCAGGGCGAGATTCAAGCTTCCGCGCGTCTCCTCGTCTTCCCAGTTCAGCTAAAGGTCATGTCGTTCTTCCCATCTTACCTGAAGCTCATGCCATCCTGCCGGGGCAGCAGGAACACTCTTGGCCGGCTCCTCCGCTCCCTCGTCGGTTCAGCTGCACCAGAAATTCTCGTAGAGATGATAAAGTGCTCATCTGAGGGTCCCTGTTTGGGCGCCAAATGTTGCGGAGGATCCACAGGGGACATCACACACAGACCAATGTGATCAAGTGAAGCCCATTTACTACAACTTTTAGCACAGTTATATACCTTATGTGCTTGTGCACGCGCCTTATACAATACTCTAATTGGTACAATACCCCGGTTCAGGCGACACTATCTTATCCTTTATTGGCTGTGCAAGCTTCTTCATGAGGTGTCCAGGAGTTACTTATGTTATAAATCAACAGAGCCAATTCTATATAAAATTCATATATTTATTGAGAATAGCAAGCAAGCAGCGCTGGGCGGCCGGGGAGTCCACGCTCCACCAACGGCTCACAACTTTCTGTTATAGTTACATTCCTTTTATACAGTTCATGCACCCCTTTCTTGTAAATCTCCGCCTTGTCTTGCTGCTTCTTTCTTCACAGGTTTGTTAATGGGTAGATTCGGTCAATCTTCTCAAAGGAGAGTGTCTGTAGAATGTCTTTTGACGTGGAGGAATGCAGTCCTGGTAGAGTTAATCCCCTTATCAGGTCCGTTGTCTTTTCCCTCCTTATCTAGTCAATCACAATGTGTCCCTTCCCCCTTCCCGATTGGTATGTAAACCTTATTGTCTTCTTTTTAATTCAACACCAATTACACAATGTCAGGGAACCATTTGGTTCCCTGTTGATTACAGTCCCCCCGTTTTCCTTTTTGGTACCAGCATTAATTCGTGTTTCCAATCTAATAAGAGTCCTTTTAATTGGAGTAATTTCTGATTCTGATTCAATTTCTCTTACTTCATCTAAGTTATTACATTGTTGTCTCAATACCATTAACCGGATTGATTCTATCCTACTTTGAATAAGGGCTATAACTTTATTTAAAATACATGGACCAAAAGTTAAGGTTAGCAGTAATATTATTAGAGGTCCCATCAAGGTTGAAATTAGGGTGGTCATCTAGGGTGATTGGTTAAACCATGATTCAAACCATCCTTGTTGGGCTTCTCTTTCTCGCTTCCTTTGGGCAATTCCTTCTCGCACTTTGGCTAGGGAGTCCCGAACTACCCCAGTGTGGTCTGCATAAAAACAGCATTCTTCTTTTAGAGTGGCGCACAACCCTCCTTGTTGAAAAAATAATAAAGCTAACCCTCTTCTATTTTGTAAAACTACTTCGGACAGGGAGGTAAGGGATTTTTCTAAATATGAAATTGACTTTTCAATTCGTTCCAGGTCCTCATCCACTGCTGCCCTTAAAGAGGTTAACCCTTGATTTTGTTGTATAATGGAAGTTATCCCTGTTGCCGCCCCGGTTACCCCTAAGCCAATAAGAGTGGCTATAGTAATGGCTGTTATGGGTTCTCTCTTCCTGATTCTATGTTCTCTATCTTCTCGATAGGTATACAGATTACTTTCCTGATGGTACAGTATCCTCAGGATAACTGTAATTTGGATACAGTATTCTCTTATCTTGTTGAAAACATTTAGGAACAGACATGGAGTGAGGCCTGTTTTGGAGCAAATCCACCATCCTCCTTCACCTGGTATGACCCACTTATCATCTGTCATGTTGCTTATATTCTCTATCCATGAGTTACAAAGCCCCTTTTTTTACGGGGGTTTCTCCCTAAACATACTCCTTTTCCCCTTATTTGTTTAAAAGTAATGCCAATTCTTTCTTCCCACCGGCACTGTAGGGGGTTGGCCTGGTTCGTGAGGTTATAAGTGGTGTTCATTCCTATGGCTTCATAGAAAGGAGGTTTAGTGTCATAGCATAACCAACAAGCAACAGTAGCATTAGGGTTCGTATGGTTGAGGGCTTGATAAGCTGCTTGGACTAACTTCCATAATGGTTCAGTATAACTGTCTTTGGTAATGATATCCCCTAAGGTAGGTTCTGGAGCTAAGGTGGATAAGTTGGATACAATTCCGTTAGGTTCTTTCTTTGGTTCTGATTCGGTTCTTTTTATAACTCTATTGGGGCCTATGGCTTGAGAATTGGGAATCTCTCTCTTTTGAATAAGAATTAGCCCTCCTCTGTTTGTGTTAGGCCAAGGTTCCCAATACCTGACTCCCCAAGTTTTTCCCAGTAACCACCCGGGGTCTTCTGGTAACATGACATTTAGGACTAAATGTCTACAATTACTGTAACCAACTGATCCTCCATAACTAACTGATCTTCCACTCCAGTCGTACTTAGGTGGTTTACAGGTGTGCGGTCCCCATTCTACTTTCAAAAATTTGTCTCTTGTGGGGGGAGTCCAAGCGTTTGCAATAGTAACACAGTCCCAGTAAGCACAGTAATATTGGTTAGGCATATTGCAATACCCCTTCCCTGGATTAGAACTAGGACAAAAATAAAAGGGTCTTAGGTCCAAGCATGGACTTATGGGAGCCAGAGTGCAAAGTGAGGTGGTAAAACTGGGGGATCCTGCAGTAATTTTCTTTTGGATCATTGCGGAATCTCCCCATCTTGACAGAGTCCATTCGTATGGCTGGTGGAGATTTTTCCCTTGTACTGAGCCCATCCATATCAAAACTAATAATTTTACAGTTCTAGGGCCTAAAATTGTATAAAGCAAAAGCATTAGAGCTTGATCCCAACATTTAGGGAACAGTGGTTGTATCCATGGACCATTGTGGGTATTATTTTCCCAACTTAATATATCATCGTAAGGTGTTTCTTTTATACCCCAAGATCTTTGCCTTTTTGTGTCCTTAATTTTTAAATCCTTTAGGTCATTCTGGAGTGAGGTTGGGTCAGTGGGAAACGTTAGGGTGTTTTCAACTTGGTAGCGCTTACTATATGGGTCTGTAGCTTCATATTTAAAGCAGCTTGTCATCAACAGTCCCCACAGCAGTACATTTCTGCCTCCTCCGTCTACTCGGTTGCTTCGAGCAACGGGGGGTATCATCTTCTCTGCAGCAAATGTATTCTTCAGGGGAGCACTTGTTAGGCTGCTTGGCCTGTCTTATTTTGTAAGCGCTCCAATTTTTATCTTTTTACTTCCCACAAGTAGCAACTCACTCTCACGACCGTTTTCTACAATTTATGTCAGTTATTATTGTTACGTTAGGGCAAAGTTCGTTGAACGATAACAATATCGTTTGGGATGTATTCCTTTTACAAATATTTCTTACCACTCAGTGGAATCTTTCTCAATTTTTCCCTACTGAAACCTTTAGGCGTAAGGCCTTGTTAGTCAGTTGTTTTTCCTGATCGTGACACTCCTGACAAACCCCTCTGGGGGAATACCCGTAACAGCAATGACTCCACCACTTTCCCTGACACACTATACACTTATAACATACAAATGGTTAGCAATTATAATCTAGATTTACACAGTTGATGGTCACAGGTTTACTCATTGGTTCTTTCTTTTCAAAGTAACCTTCAAGTCCTCTGAGTTGTTAGCCACTTCCCAATGAGAAGTGTGGATTGGTCCCTTAACCCGAGTAGCATGGGTCCATCCCTTTTCCGCCGTCCAGATGGCTGTATCTGTAGTCAAAAGAACAAGAAACGGACCTTCCTAGCGGGGGTTTAGAGATGTTTCTTTCCACGTTTTTATCAGCACGTGGTCCCCAGGCTCAATTTTATGAATAGGAAATCCCAAGGGGACTGTTTGCTCTATTATTCCTTTCTGGCAGTTGTCTCTTATGACTTTTGCTAAGGTAGTTATGTAGGTATGGATAGATGCATCTTCAACCTTGGGGTGCTGGATTGGTATTCCATGGGAATAAGGCATCCCATATAACATCTCATAGGGAGATAACCTCATACTAGTCTGGGACCTTGTCCTGATGTTTAATAAAGCTAATGGTAAACATTTAACCCATGACATTTTGGTCTCTACCATTAGCTTTGTTAGTTGTGCCTTAATAAGCCCATTCATCCTCTCCACTCTTCCTGAACTCTGTGGATGCCATGGGGTATGGAATTCCCATTTAATTCCTAGAGCCTCTATTGTTTCCTTTAATATTTTGGATGTGAAATGCGTTCCCTGGTCCGAATTGATAGCTATAACCATACCAAATCTGGGAATAACTTCTTCTAGCAAATGTTTAACTACAGTTTTAGTAGTAGCTTTCACAGTGTGATAGGCTTCCACCCAATGGGTAAGCTGATCTACTATTACTAAAAGATATCGATATCTTCCTACCTTAGGTAACTCTGTAAAATCTACTTGGATCCTCTCAAAACGTCTGCAGGCCAATTTTCTCCCTCCAAGGGATTTTGTTCTAAAGTTAGACCTGTTCACCTTTTGACAAGTTAAACACCCTTGGACCTCTTGTTTTGTCAGATCATATATGCCTATGCACCCATAGTATTTTAAAAATTGATCAGCTAGGGCTTGGGTTCTCCAATGGGTGGTCTGATGTAGTCTAGAAATTATATGTTTAGCATAAGCTTTTGGTAACATTTCTCGTCCATCCAGGAGGATCCATTGATCATGTCTGGACAATCCCTAAGGCCTGAAATTTTTGTATTTCTTCTTCAGTAAAGACCTTTTCCTTCTGCTCAGTTAAGGTTTTAATGGGCATTGCTTCTATCTCTTGGGCGGTTGAGGTTGCCTTCTTTGCTTCATAGTCGGCCCGGTTATTTCCTCTGGTATAAAAATCCTGTCCCTTTTGGTGCCCTTTTACATGCACTACTGCTACCCATTCTGGTTCTCTGATTGCAATAAGAATTTGCCTTATTAATTCTTGGTGGATCAAACCCTTACCCTGGGTATTGATAAGTCCTCACTCTTCCCAAATTTTCCCAAAAGTATGTACTACCCCAAAGGCGTATTTTGAATCTGTAAATATGGTTCCTACTTTTCCTTTTAGCCTTTGTAAAGCCTTTAATAATGCGTATAATTCACAGGCTTGCGCTGACCAGCTAGGGCTAAGGGGGCCAGACTCCAGTACTGTTTCCTTTTTTCCATCTATTATTGTATATCCTGATTTCCTTTTTCCTTCCTCCATCCGTGAGGAGCCATCAACAAACCATTTTTCTCCTTCAATTAATTCCTCTTCCTCTAAATCCTCCCGGATCTTGGTTTGATACTCTATCAAGCTGATACAATCATGTATGAGTAAATCATCTATGTGCCCATACAAAAATTGGGCTGGGTTTTGTGCCGAGGTAGTTTTTAGTTGTAAATTGGGAGAATGAAGTAAGATTGCTTCATATTTTAGCAATCTACTATCAGTCAGCCACTTTTCTGTCTTTTGATGCAAAATTCCCCTAACGTTATGGGGAGCATATACTTCTAATTTTCCCCCGAAGGTTACCTTGGTTGCTTCTTCTACCATCAAAGCCACAGCTACTATAGCTTGTAAACACGTAGGCCACCCTCTACTCACAGGGTCTAAAAGTTTAGAAAAGTATCCTATCGTTTTTTTCTGTCCTGCCCAATCCTGTGCTAAAAGTTGTAGTAAATGGACTTCACTTGATCACATTGGTCTGTGCGTGATTTCCCCTGTGGATCCTCCGCAACAGTTCTATATTTAGGTAATCATAAGATCAGTTCTTGTGGTCAACTTCTCTTTGCTGTTTCCTCAGAAAGCAGCACAGTGGGCACACAAACTAAAAGGCAGTGTAACAGGGGTTCTATCATTTTTTGGCTGCTTACTGAAATATGAGAAAGGGAATGTCTGCATGATGGGGTTAGTAAGGAGTATAAGGAGTGTTATTACATTTAGGGGAAACATTCAGATTTAGGGCTCTGCTCTGCAACTCCCAATATATAATATAAAAAGGAAACATTTCTGGTCTCAAAATTATCAGCTGGTTTTAGTTCCAAAGGAGGGTCTAGTGACTCCGTTGCAATGAGTGACTATTTCATGTACTCCAAATTGCATAGAGCACCCTGCACCCTTTTGGACATTTGGCCTGGGAAGTTCTCTGTTGCCTCCATCTCTCACCATGAAGGTAGCTGTCACTGCAAAGAGCACTCATCGCATCATGTCCTTAGGATACTCATCACAGAGAGGTCATTTCCAGAAACTGAAGTGAAGGAAGTTTTGAAGAGGGTTTTAACTCCCTCCTCCCCTCACTCCTCAGTAACTGTTAATATAAACCCCATTAGTTGGAATTAATTCTATTTAATTGATGCCCACGTTTAGATTCCATGTTGTTCAGATAAGATGTTGTGAAAAATTATTTTGGAGAGCATTTCCCTAAATAGTTCTAAATAAAAAGGAGATCATTATCTCAAAAAATTACAGAAAATAGGGCATACAAAACAATTTAAGTATGATCAGTGTAGTGTAGAATCTGAATAGTGAACATGTACTTAACATATCTAGTCTCATTCTCAAAATTAGCTACCTAACACCTACCTAGAATGGCAAGGAAGGCAAACAAAGGAGGTGATGGGGATGATATTAGTTTTTATTTCAGCTGGAAAATATTCACAACCTGGGACTACCTGATTGGCGATCCTGAGATGGCAGTTAAGAAGTTTGCTTCCATCACATCAAGCTTTAAAGTAAAATAGAGCTCACTGAGGAGAGGTAACCTGATTGGTCTTCCACACTAGTGTAAATCAGATAGAACTAATGTCAAGTATTAACTATGCTTGGAACTTAGGTGCTTAAACTGGAATTGGGTCACTATATATCTTTGTGGGCTTGGGCCTCTGTGTCTTGCCATTCCAATTTTTTTCCTTTGGATTGTGGAGGAAAAAGCATTGATAGCATCTTTTGTGTCCTCTGTAACTGAATTCTGGATCCTGAACTCCACCATCTCATGGTCACTGCAGCCAAGGCTGCCTTTGATCTTCACAACCCCATGAGCCCCTCATTGTTGGTGAGTATGAGGTCCAGCACAGCACCTCTCCTCATTGAGTCCTTTATCATTTGGGTCAGGAAGTTGTCATCGATGCACTCCAGGAACCTCCTGGATTGCTTATTCCTTGCTGTGTTGTCCCTCCAGCAGATATTGGGGTGGTTGAAATCCCCCATGAGGACCAGGGCCTGCTATCATGAGGCTGTTCCTAGCTGTCTGTAGAAGGCCTCATCTGCTTGTTCTTCCTTGTCAGGCAGCCTATAGCAGATACTCACTACAATGCCATCCATACCTGTCTGCACTGTAATCCTTACCCATAAACTCTCAGTTGGCTCCTCATCCATCCCCAGGTAGAGCTCCATGCATTCCAGCTGTTCTCTCACATAAAGAACTCCCCCTCCTCCTCATCCCAGTCTTTGTTTCCTAAAGTGCCTGTATACCTCCATTGCAACACTCCAGTCATGGGAGCCATCCCACCACATCTCTGTAATCCCAACAAGATTGTAGCTCTGCAACTGCATGCTGATCTCTAACTCACCGTGTTTATTCCCTATATTGCATGCATTAGTGTACAGGCACTTTAGAGAGGCATCCCAGCGTGCTGATTTCCCAGAAAGGGTTTTGGGGATTTCTCCATGATGGTGCCTTGTAGGCACTTCCTTGCTTACATGCAAATGCTGTCCCTGCTTCAGTCTTGTTTTGTTGATTTTGTGATACCTTCCTGTCACATAACTCCAGGCCCTTTGCTCATCAACCCTGTCCATTACTCACTCACAGGGTTGCTGGTAACCCTCTCCCTGCCCTGTTGTTCAAAGTTTAAAGCCCTCCTTATGAGGTTAGCCATCCTACTGACAAAGATACCTTTGCTCCACTCAGTGAGGTGGATCCCATCTCTCCCAAGCAGATGCTGATCTGCAAACAGGATCCCATGGTCATAGAAACAAAAACCCTGTTGCCACACCAGTTCTGCAGCCGATTATTGACTTGCATTATCAGTGCCCTCCTCCTCTCACCCTTTCCCCTTACTGGTAGGATTGTGGAGAATACTACCTGGGCCCCCATATGGGAACAGCCATAAAGGTGACCTGGTTATAATGGGGAACAGAAGATGTCTGCTGAAAAACTGACAGAGAAAATGCCTGCCAGCCTGGGAACTGTTAGCCTGGGAACTAGGCCTAGGAACCACAAGCATCCTTGAGAAGCACAGCTGGCATCTTTAAAGTACAGCTGGGGTACCTAGAAACCGGATACATCCTGAGATACCATCAATAAGCGCAAAACCAAGGAACTGTAATGGCAATTTATCATCTGAAAAGGTGAAAACATCCTGAGAAAGTAAGAATCAGTAACTGCCATTGGCTGTTCTAACTGAAAGAACAGGAAAACAGTCTGGAAAAATAAAATTGGTCTGAGAGAATAGAAAACATCATCATCTATTGGCTGTCCAGGTGAGAACCAGAAATTAACAGCATCTATTGGCTGCTCCAGGTGGTGGTGTCCTATGCCCCTTTAAGTCTCTGTGATATAAAAATTACTCACTTTTTACCTAAAATGGATGTCACGACCCAGACTGAACAAACCAGGGAGTCGTGTTTAATTCGAAATTCCCTCGGGCTAAATTAAGGTGAAATGACACCAAACGATCGGTTAAAGATTTTATTCATGACAGAAGCAAACTGAACTGGGGAGGCATGATAGTAGGTGGCAGGGTTTCTCACAACAGGAATTGGCATAAGACTACTTCTGTAAACTGTGCAACCCAGGGTAACCATATACATCAGTTCAGGGAATAAGGAGATCCCTCCAGTCACGTCATGAGGTTCAGAGCAGACCCCCTTGCTTTCCAGACTCCTCCTCAGAGAAGGGCCCAGGGCTGGCTGGATCCACTCTTAGTCCCAGGCTTAGTCAATGGTTTTATGTCTTAAAGGGATGAGGTATAGGGATTGTGGAAAAGGAAAGAGAGAAGAAGACAGAGAGATAAAAAAGAAGAGACAAAGATTTCACCGGTCCTGGGTCCAGCTTTGGTTCAGTCAGCTAAGGGGTCCAGTCCTGGTGGGCTTGCACACATGTGGCTTCAGTTTGTGTCCTTTTATCATCCTTGCCCCTCCTTCAGGTGGGCACCCGAACTCGTCAGGTTCATGAGCAGTTTGTGAGCCTTTGGGCTTGGGAGTTGTTTGGGGAGTAACTTCTCCTTCCCTGCAGATGTGGCCATTGTTTGATCTTTGTATCAGAACAGCTTAACAGAACAGGGAGCTGCACACCCTCCAGCACGCCCTCCCCCTCCTGTTGCTGATGTCTGAGCTGATGGGCTTTTCACCTTGGTTCCTTGCTGTGCAGGGGTTTCTCTTTAAGCAGAACTTGCCCCACCACAATGTTTGAGACATTAACTCTTTCAGTCTCTCAGAATGGATTCGCCCTCTGAGAACTCCTCCTGCATAAACTTTTATATGAGATGGCTTAAAAAAGTTATTGGACCCTCACTGGGGACACCTAGGTGATTCCAGACTCTTTGGCACAGATCATCTTTGAAGTGAGACTGTCATCTATTTTGAGACCCCACTCCTAGAAGCAATTTCGAGGCCGCACTCCTGGGAGTGATTTGGTGACCACTGTACTGGTACAGTATTTTGAATAATATATATAGGCATGTGTAGGGTTTAGGGATTATTCCGTGCGGGGCCCAGACGATAGAACACCAATATGATGATTAAAGTCGCCACTTTATTGAGCTTAACTGATCATTTTTATACAATTCTCTAAGTCGTTTAGAAACTTTGATTGGCTGCTGCATGCAAGCATTTGGTGTCCACGCACACAAGCATAAGCGGTGATTGGTTACAACAATACTGCCCACGCGCATAAACATAAGATAAAGTTAGTTATACTCATTCTATACACGCGCATAAACACTGAACATAATTGGCTGTGTTAGTTAGGGCATGCAAGACTTGTCTTAGTCCAATTGGTCGAGATAAGCCCCTGAATAGAGGTTGTTTGTGTCCAGTTCCCTTTATCATGGAATGTGCACCTGTGTTTTTCTAATTGGGATCTTTCTTTTTCTATCTTCTTGTTTATTCTGTTCAAGGCCTTCTAAAGGTGTCTGGAATGCTCTTGTGACCACGAGCTACTTTCAGGCCCGATAACTAAATTCCATAACTGAACCCTACAGGCATGCATATAAGTAATTAATCATAAGTGTATTTGCTGCTTTACTAGTGATAATTTTGTAGTAACTTGTAATATTTAAATATATACTTGCTGCTACTGTTGAAATATATATACTTGCTTTTCTAGTGGTAATTTTGTAATAACTTGATATATACTTGCTTTATTTATCATAAGTATACTTGCTTTACTAGTGGTAATGTGCAGTAATCTGTAATGAGGAAATTTAGAAAGTAAAGCCTCTGTGTCATTTTGTATTACAGAAGCCTGTGAACCCACTCTCGTGATCTTTACACACCTGCAGGCCAGGTAACCCTTTAGGTTGTGACACCATGCCCCTGACTACACCCCCCAGAGCTCTGTAGTCACTTTTGATAGTCTCCAGGTTGCCACAGAAGTATCATTTGTGCCCACATGGAAGAACAGGAGGGGGTAATAGTCAGAGGGTCGGGCAAACCTTGGCAGTCTCTCAGCAACATCCTGGATTCAGGCCCCTGTGTGGAATAACTACTGGAGGTGACTTAGAAATTAAACCTATATTAAAGGTACGGCATTGTTCACACATTAAGGAAAGATATAACATCAAAGAAGCTTTCAGGGTGGAATGCAACTGGTATGCAAGGAATCCATTCCATAGTGGTTCCCTAGACAACATTACCTGCAAACTGGCACGGAGGGTGGAATGGGGTGAAGACTGTGGCCAGGCTCTGTGAATCACTGCAGAAATGGGAACTTCATGGTACTACTGATAGCATATTTCCATACATTCTGTAGAGTATGTCTAAATATTTTGATGGTTTTAATATTTTGTACCAGCCACGGGAACTGGTTTGCTGCTAGGTGACTGTAAAAGTGAGATTTGGTAAATAATTATTAGAAATCTTATACTAACACTATGATTGAAACAATAGACAAAAGTATAGCCAAGCAATTCACTAGTAGAGGTAGTTACTCCTAAGTTTTGCAGTTCTTTGCTCTTATGACTAGATGTTCCTGTACGCTAGATGAGAACAATGTTGAAACTGACCACATGTGATTGAAACTGCATTAAGCTTCAAGATCAAAGAACAAGGATAAGAACAAAGACTTCAAGGACAGCCAACAGAATCTCAAATGGGTCGGTGGTCGTAAAAGCAGCCCTTTGACTCAAATGAATTCTTCATTGCGCATGATCAGATGTAGGCAGTACTATGATAATCAGTTACAATAATTTTTATGTATATGTATACTAATCTGAGTAATATGTAATTGTTACTCCATATAACCTGTTTGTGCTGAAGCTGTGGCATGCACGCTAAGTAGAATTATCCCCCGTGCATACAGCTCTGCAGTAAAGAATGCCTGCTTTCTAAAACTCCAAAATGAGTCTTAGAGAGTTTCTTCAACCAGCTTTTCAGTATCACTATGGTATTGATAAACTGCATATTTGACTCCCTGGGCCAACAGTCTGTCATGTTTTGACAGAATGCTCTCCTTTGTGTGAACTTTGCTCATTATAATATCATTATAATACCAAAACACACCTCCATCCCAAAGACTACCCACCTCCAAGGTGCAACCACCCCCATACTGAGGTTGCACTCTGATTTTTTGTTAATCTATACCTTTAAAAGTTAAGCGAGAGAATTTTATACCAATCACAATATAGGTATGTATGACTAGAGTCACTCAAGCTCCACCTAGAAGTAAAAATTGTATAAAAATGGCCTAAGGAAGGGGGAATGTTAGGGAAGGCAACATCGAAGACAAGTCAGGGAAGATACCATCACAGACTACCTCTGACTCCTGGGATCAGTTGATGGGCTGAGCCTCCCTTCCCCCCCCATAGGGATGCCTTTGGGTAAGATACGGATTACTTAGTAATTTCTCTCTATATATAGAATTGCTTTTCCTTTTGATTTCACGCGCTGTATTTAATGTTCACACGTGCTTTTGCAGACAGTGTATTTATCACCGGCAATCCATAAGAACCTGTAAATCTGTTGCTTTAATAAACTGCAGTATTCGTTAAGTTAGCCGTAAAAGTTTCTCATTGGGCACCACCAACTCTAAGTCTAGCCGTGTGAGTCCATGGAGCGCAACTAAGCTGAAAGTGCAGTGTGCTATTAGTGAATCCGTAATCATGAGAGTTCAATAAGTTGAATGCGACCAGACTAATAGTGCCAAATTGCATATCACTCAGAATCTAAACCTAGCTGCCCCAGCCCCTCTGATATCTGAGGATAAGCTGGAACGCAAGGGGGGGGGTATTTTCTGCCAAATTACTCTACCCTTTCATGTGACACCCTGGCAGCAAATCTCTCTAGATGATAGGTCAGGTCAGCAAATGGGTGTCTCCATCCTGCACAGCAGGGACTCACCTGCTATCACTCACTGCTTCTTCCTGGTGGTCTTGCATGGTTAAGGGTCAGGTGGCCCAGATGCTTTGCTTGAAGGCACATCTGGTTCCTCTTCAACTTTGAAGGGTGTTAACCTATTTTGTAGCTGTAAGCCCTTAGGTGGGGCCAGACCCTTCCCCTTGGCACCAGAAGTCACCAGCTTCCATCCTTTACCTTCCCCAGAGGTTGCACTTACTGTTAAACTAAGGGTGGACACTGCCTGCTTCTCTACCGCAATTGGGGTCTGGGGGTCTTCATGCTGCTGCATCTCTGAGAAGATCCTGTCTATCTATCTCCCTTTCATCTTCTCTGATGCTGCACAGCATGCTTGCTTTCTCCCATAACTCCTCCACTTGGCAGCACAACTCCTCCAAAACAGCATACCTCCTGCAGGAGAGGAGACCATCTCTCCCAACATCAGAGAGAAGCCCTAGGCACTCCCTGCAGCCTGGAACCTGGTGGCTGCATCCACCAGCTGTTCTGTCTGGGTCAAAGCCTCTGCCCTGTCAGGGGCAGCTGCTCTAACACCTGCTGGGGAAACTACCTTGTGGCATGTCACCACCATACCTGAGACTATTTACACTGGTTTGAATTCAGTTGATGCCCCTTTCACTGCTGCACTCTTATATAGGCTTGTCTCTAGCACAAGCTAAAAGGATGCTTGACTCTCCCTAATCAGTGGGCAGCTGTAACAAAGGCTCCAGGCACCCTGGGTCAAGGGCAGCTTGACTTATAAACCATACTGACAAAGGAGAGTCCTGAGACATCCCTGATAAGCTCAGCCAAAACCTCCTTGATGGGGAGTAGTTGGCAGGACAAAGAAACCCTGATGGGTGCAGGACATAGAAGCTGTGATAACGAACTGACTTTTCAGGTAAACAGGAGTCAGCAACAACTGTTCCAGGAACTGATTTCCTACGCCCACTTATGTATCTACACCAAAAAGGTATAAAAAGTTACTTGTTACCTACCTACAATGAGCTTCTCTGCAAGAGCCTCTCTGCAGGAGAACTGGACAGACCAGACCTTCACTGGGGATGCCTGGCTGACTCTGGACTCTGTGACGTGGATCATCTTTGAAGTGAGACCTTTTCCGTTGTCCATTAGCCCCACTTCTGGGAGCAGTTTGGTGAGTGTTGTACTGGTAACACCTCACATAAATATATTTATAGGCATGTGCACAGGTAAAGGTTCACAAGTGGTTCATACTTGCTTCACTTGTTGGAAATCTGTAATAACTTGTAATATACATTAATTGCTTTACTCTTGTTATATATATATATATATATATACACTTGCTTTCCTACTGGTAATTTTGTAGTGACTTGCAGTATATATTTTACATATTTTTATTCACATATTTTTATTTACTAATAGTATTTTTGTAATAAAGAAATTCTCAGAAACCAAGACCTCCATGTCCTTGTGTATTGTGGAATCCAGAGAACCCCACGGTCACAATCGTTACACGCCTGCAGGTTGGGTAACCCTCATAGGTCATGACCGTGACTGGTACACAGGCTTGCATTCATTCAGGGTCTTTCACTGAGCCTGAATATCCTAATAGGGAAAATGTCTAGACTGTCACTTCAGCATCTTCGGAAAATATGAAGTCTGAGTTATTTCTTGTCAGATGTAGTGAGACAAGGGGAGTCAAAAGAATCTCAGTAGACATAATAAAGGGGGATGAAAGATGATGTTTAGTGCTTACATTGTTGAAATTAGCTGAGGTAGAGACAGTCCTTGATAAGAACAGCTGGTCCCAAGAACCAGCCAATGAGGTAAAGACAGTCCTTGATAAGAAGCAGGAGCAGGCCCCAAGAGCCAGCTAAGACTGGTCTTGCGGCTTGGGTGAATACCAAGAAATCACTGGGCCTGTGCAAGGAAAGAGGTTACTAGCGGTGACGAAGAGGAGTCATCTATCTTCATCTCTGCAACCACCAGACGACCACCATAAAGAGGCCCTGCGCAGGCGCAGTTGAGAGGAGACTATGGAAATGACCTCTCGGAGCTAATTTTAATATGAAGCAGGGATAGGTCATGCATATGTATAGGCGTATTGTGAATATGTAATACCTGACTGTATAAACTTGAGGCAAACTGCCGAGTCGGGCACGCACAACTTTGGTGGGACTATCCCCATGCTGCCCAGCGCTGAATGAACATACCTACTTTACAATCTCACTGATTGTGGAGTCTGTTTTCCACATGTCAGTAGCATTGGCTACAGTGATTCATGCATTCCCCATATCCAGACTCAGCTATCATGATGGCTGTGGTACATCTGAAAATATGAGGAAGCTCCAGATGCAATTTAAGTATATGAAACTTCACAGTTCCAGAGCTCCACAAGATATGCAGGCTCTCTTCCCAGACTGCGTTCAAAGTTCTGAGTTTGATATTGATATTACAAAAGTTATGACATGGTTGTCCACAAGCCAACTGGCTGGTTGTCTCTCTCTAGCCCTACACCAGTCCTGTTTGAAACACACAGTGGAAATAACAGGGACAAAGATGAACTTTGCCATAATAGCTGAAATTTCATTGGGAGTAGTCAAAAGCCATGAGGTTGTTATACCAAAACCCACAAAAACAACAAAACTTTTCCTTCCCCTGAAAAGTAATAATTTTCCCAAAGGTAGCTCTTAGTAAAACAAGAAATTCATATACACATGAAGATAAAACTATGAGGAAAGGAGGACAAAGCTATGATGGGTACATCTGCATGAACAGCTATCATAGCTTTAAATGACTGAATTAGCTCTTTTCTGTATCAATTAGTAAGTACAAGATAGGCTTCAGAAAGAGCTTCACAAGCTTCCCCAGTACCCTGCCTACTACTAAACAAACAGGTGAAAACTGCAGCATCAGAGCTTACAGTGCAGGTAGCTTAGCTGGCTAATTTATACCTAGCTCGGATTTGTGTAAGAGTGAAAGATTCAACTCCAGAGTGAAGAGCTGGCATACCCACACACTTATGTTATGGGACTTTCTCTCAGCTAAACTAATTCCAACAAAAAATATCATAATTTCTAGAACAAGTTCTTTCATATTCTTCTCCACAGACACTGTCTGCCTCAGTATGTTAGAAACCATTTAAGACCCTGTCTGAAAGCCCATAAAAATCAATGAGAGCCTCTACGTTATCTTCTGTAGAACTGAGAACAAGTCTTTAAAATGGAAATATGTGAAAAATGTGTACCCAGTTTACTTACACAATCAAATTAATAAAAATTCATTTCCTAAGGCTACTGAAGCCTAAGCAACAAACAATATAAAGCAAATTCTGAGAAAAGCTAGCACTTAATGTTGTTCAGGGATTTTGAAGGTGACATGTCTAGTCTGTTAAGAGATGTTAAGAGTGTGGACACCTCCTCCAGCTGCTCCGGCCCAGGACTTCCTCTTGCCCAGCCACTGGAGCCCAGCCTGGTTCGCTGGGGGACCTGGGGTCTCTGCCCAGGCTGAGGAATGCAGATGCTGCTTTCCTGTATGTATATTCAACCAGTAGCAAAGCTGAGCACGTATCCCAGAGACACACACAGGGGACACACAGGACAATGACGCTAAAAATTACACAGACTCCCACAGACAAGTCACTGCCTTCAACAGCACCTACATATAGGACTTACATAGAACTTGAGTATAGACAGCCAAGTCCCCTTCCTCCTCTTCAGCTGGTAGAGATAGGAGTTCACTAGTGAAAGCACACACACACATTTGTGGATCTCTCGAGTACCTGCATAGACCTTTCTGTCATCTCAGTACCCTGCCTAGGATCCCAGGCCCTTTGACCTACTTCATAGGTCTTTTATTCACTGGCTAGTGCAGCTTGATGCTTGCTAGCAAACATGCATGCCTTCACACATTCATCCCACAGCCACTACACATTCATAAGTCCCCTTGGGATGGATAATACCCCAGCATGGACCCAAGGCCCCCCTACTTGCCAGCTAGTCCAGCTTGAAGTTTGCTAGTGAATATACACTAAATTAAGGTGAAGCAACACCAAATGATCAGTTGAATGTTTTATCCATGGCAGAAGCAAACTGAACTTGGAAGGTGGTAACAGTAGGTGGCGGGGTTTCTCTCAACAGGAATAGGCATGAAACTACCTCAGTAAACCGTGTAACCCGTGGTAACCATATACATCAATTCAGGGAAGGAGAGCCCTCCCATTGAGTCACAAGGTTCAGAGTGGACCCCTTGCTTTCCAGACTCCTCCTCAAAGAGCCTAGGGGTGGCTAGATCTACTCCTAGTCCCAGACTTGGTCAACGGTTTTATGTCTTAAAGGGATGAGGTGTAGGGATTATGAAAAAGGAGAGAGAAAGAGAGCAAGACAGGGACAGGAAGAGGAGAAGAAAAGATAAATATTTCACCATTCCTGCATCCAGCATTGGTCCAATCAGCCTAGGGGTCCAGTTCTGGTGGACGTGTGGGGCTTCAGTTTGTGTCCTTTTATCATCTCCTTGCCCCTCCTTCGGGGGGGGACGGGACACACACGACACATGACTCGAACTCATTAGGCTAATTAGGTGTCATGCGAGGTTTGTGCTTTCAGAACCTTCTGGAAATGGGTCGGTGGGCTTGGGAGTCGTTTGGGGAGTAACTTCTCCCTCCCTGCAGGCATGATCGTTCTTTGACCTTTGGCCATATATGGTGAGCTGCCCTGCTCAGCGTATCAGAACAGGGAACTGCGCACCCTCCAGCATGCCCTCAGTGCCCTGTTGCTAATGGACTTCTCACCTTCAGTTCCTTGCTGCGGCAGAGTTCATTGTTACGCAGAACTTGCCCAACCACAATGTTTGAGACATTAACTCTTTCAGTCTCTCACCCCCCCCTTTCTCTTAGCTTTTATTGCTGAGCAGACATCATATGGTATGGAATATCCCTTTAGTCACTTTGGGTCAGCTGTCCTGGCTATGTCCCCTCCCAACCTCTTGCCCACCCCCAGCCTGGGCTGGGAGGCATTTTCTCTGTGTAGTAATTTTCCAGCAGACATTTTCTTCTGTTCAGTATTTTTCCCCTTCTAACCAAGTCACCTTTCTGGCTGCTCACATAACCTGTGCCTAGTGGAGGAGTATTTTGCAACTGATTTCTGTGAGCGTAAGAAACAGGGCCATGAGGTGCTCTCTGCTTTCAACCATAGACAAGCAAAGTCTTTGTCTTATCTTTTCATTGAAGATATATGAAAAGAGGAAGGAGAGATATTAATATAATATTTTCTGTCATATCTCTGTACAAATACATCTAGAGGTAGATGTCTTTCCAATTTTAAAAACAGAAAAACAGAGGCATTCAGAGGCAAAGTGGCTCAGGCCTGTTCACCTGGCCAGTGGTCAAGGAAGCAGTTGTTCTACAATAAACCAGTTATTTTTTGTTTAATTTCTAGGATGGGATCTTTTTACGCTCCATGCCTCCCAGCAATCAATGTCTTCCACATTTCCACATACCTAAAGTGCTGGGCAGTGATATGTTGCAAGGTCCTCCAGGAGAGGGTCTTCAAGGCTTCTAGATTCAACAACTTCTACATGGCCATGATGCTCTTGGTTCTCTTTCTTTCCATGCTGCCTGCTGTGTACACTATTGCCTCAATCCCATCATCTTTTAATTATGGTCCTTTCAGGTCTTTTGCATTTTACATCCAACTCTTGTTACTAATGGGAAGAACTCCCTCCACATCACATCACAGTGAATCATCCAGTAATGAAAAAGAGCTTGCTCCATA
The DNA here is from genome assembly GCF_929443795.1 of Astur gentilis. Taxonomy (NCBI): domain Eukaryota; kingdom Metazoa; phylum Chordata; class Aves; order Accipitriformes; family Accipitridae; genus Astur; species Astur gentilis. The sequence goes on from NC_064918.1 coordinate 36,993,849, forward strand.
AATATTAGCACCTGATAGGCTGAATGTTTAACTGTATGTCATTTTTTTACCATGGATAATCCTTGAAGGTGGAATCTTGGAAAATAGGTTCATTATTTTAAAATTTTTCCCTGAAGTGTAGAACAGAAAACCTTTTCTTTTGGTTGATTTTAATGCAAAATTTTGTTGTTACTACTGTAATTAAATCAGAAATTATTCTTAAGAAGTACAGCAGTGACCTGTTATGCATCTCTGGTCTACTGACTTGAGAGTGATGAGTTGCAGGAAATGTCTGCACATGCCCTGCCAGGAGGGGAATATCGGAACATATGGTGGTGCAGTAGAATCCAAGGAGATGCTGTAGTTTTTGACTACTGTAAGTCTCTCCAAGTGACACGTATTTCATGCAACTGTACTATTATCACTGTGATACTGAATCTGTTTCTCAAGTTTCCAAGACCTCCACATTCACTAGTCTCTTCTGAAAAAACAGTCCTGCCTTACCTGTGCAAACATGTGCCTTGCATAAGAGCTGGCTGAGATGATGCCACAGTTGCTCCTTCTGTGCACGTTACCATTGGAAACTCCAGGACCATTTTCAGCATCTTTACTTTACACTTAGCATGACATACAGCTTTAATGAGTACACAACAATACTCAATACATGAAATTCAAATTTTTAAAAGGCTTCAGTCTTTGCTTTTGAACAAAGTATTAGTTTGGCAAGAATAAGAGAACAGTAAGAGATATCCTGATTCCAGTGGAGGGCTTGAATAATACATTATTGTCATGAGTAAAATGGTCTCTGCATAATCCCCAGTACACATTATAAAGGAGCAGAAGTCTTGACACATTACCTTTGGCCAAAGGCAAAATATCTGGGAGATCTTTTTTAGCTGCCTGCAATAGTCACAGTCACTAAGAGGGAGAATTACATGACATGCCAAAAAAATCTGCAGAGACAGAAAATTGCTTGGATTTTAGAGAAGTGGTGATAACAAAGCAAATGATGTGAAGATTTTTACTAATTGAGTCATAGCAAAGAAAGTACAGAGGGAGACATCTGGAGTCAGGTTTGAGTAGCTGCAATTTTCATAGTTTTTTGGATATTACTGAAATGTTAAGATTACTTTTTGAAGGAGTGAGAAGGATAATAATGTCTGTAACATTTTCTCTGTCAAATGCTTTATTCTTCATGAAAATCATGAAATTCTCAATGTAACTTTTAATGGGGGTTCATTCAACCTGGATATAGGTAATGCTGCTGTTGAGCAGCCAGTGGATAAATAGTGGTAGTTCATGGCTACATATTAAAAAGAATTGTTTTCCTGTTGGTAACTCAGTGTCTTATGTGTTATGAAAAATCCAATTCTTTTTTTTTAATCTGGCATTTAAAGGCCAGATGCAGTTCAACAGAGATTTCTAAACCTGCCAGGAGTAGGAAAGCCAGGACAGAATTAGCAAAATTACAACAGAAGAAGACTTGTATGTGCTGAGGAAAAGAAAAAGAGAATATAGAGTGGAATTTCCCATCTACGATGGGGGGGGAAGTGGAGAGGAAGAACTGATCTGAAGGAAGAATTCTCCATGTAATTATTTTCTATTTGCAGGAAGAAGGTAAAGGTTACAGATCACTGAATTAAAAAAAAACACAACACAAAATAAAAAGAATTTGGTTGGTAGAAAAGTTTTACAAGAACTAAAAAGAGGAGATAGGGGACCTCAATAGCTGGAATATCAGGAGGTAATTTAGTGAATCTGTTGGCAATTCCTTTAACCCTTCCTCCTTCTTCCCTGCAGCTTTTATTGCTGAGCACAATGTCATATGGTATGGAATATCCCTTTGGTCAGTTGGGGTCAGCTGTCCCAGCTCTGTCCCCTCCCAACTCCTTGTGCACCCCCAGCCTACTTGCTGGTGGGGTGGTGTGAGAAGCAGAAAAGGCCTTGATGCCATGTAAGCACTGGTCAGCAATAGTTAAAACATCCCTATGTTATCAACACTGTTTTGGTCACAAGTCCAAAATATAGCCCCATACTAGCTACTATGAAGAAAATTAACTATCCCAGCCCAAACCAATACACAACAGAAGAAAATGAAAGCTTTTATGGGGGGGAGGTGGGGTTAATGGAAACTTAAAAAAAAAATCTGAGTTTTTAATTTCAGGTCTACAGTATTAAGAAAGCACTGATCTGCAATGCTATTTACCTCTGCTTTCTCTGAAAGCACATCCTGGGAAAGAGATATCAGAGAAGCCTTGAAGTTAATTCTGTCAGTAGGTCTAGAAATGAAGTGAAAGTTCAAGAAGAACAGTGAACAGTGGAAATCAGGATGGCAGATATTCATTATGAAAATCAAACCATACTTCAGGACAGCCAGCTTTTTTAATCATTTTCCATCATTTGTTTTGTAACATGGTGATTAGCTTCTTTTTTTTCTTCTACCTCTTTCAGCTTGGCCAGTTCCTCCTCTGTAATTGGCTCCTCCTCAGAATCAGAATTGGAGCTTCAAATAAAAGCAGAAGGGAGGATGCAGTTCACATAGACTAGCTATAAATTTTAGTATAAAAGGCAAAGCTTGCATGTTGAGTGCCATAGAACAGAGCTGCAGCTGAACCAGTATTACACCCAGGGCAATCCCATTACAGATAGAGAGGGGGCAACTCTTTCAGAGAAGTGTCAGTGATAGTTCTTATAGATGTAACCAGCCTCCTCAGAATCCAACCCAAACTCAAAATGGGTAAATGAGGATGCTATAATTGCAGCCATAAAAATTAACTTGCCTACCCCACTTCACTGCGCCTCAGGAGAGAGAAGAGACACCACAACCGCAGCAAAGACAAGTTTAAACACAAGATGACAGCTCATCCACTAATCGAGGCAGTAACATTTCAGAGATGGGAAAGATTTAAAACCACATTGCAGCAAGTCTGTGATGTGTCCTAGTGCTGTGATTAAACAGCTGCAATTATAATGGTATCTCCAGATGTGTTTTATTTGCAAGGTAAACATAGTGTTGCTGAAAAACTCGGAATAAAGAACTTATCAACACCAATTTAGTGTAGATAAGCAGACACTTCTTTATTGACGGCCAGGTGTGTGGCTGAGTCCTCTCAAAAAAAACACACACCCCTGAACACCAAAATCATACACCTTTTATTGAACTTATTCGTTCATATTCATTAGGTTTCCAAGAAAGGTTATGCATATTCATTAGATTTCTGGGAAGTTATTAGCATATACAAATGTCCTTCTACACAGGCATGGTGAAGCCTCTGGTGGTCTTCAGAAGCCCTCTGGTGGTCTTCCATAGTCTTCCTCACTTTGTCCGATAGTTGACCTCTCAGGTGATTCTGTGCAGTACGATTCTCACCATCATTTACATAAAAATGCATACTATATCTATTCTTAAATATAACCTTTCTAATGATTGGTCCTTCAGTCACACCATCTTATTAATACTTATGTTAAAACAATCATTGGTTAATCTCACTTAACTCTACTGATTGGAATCCTCGATAATTAGATCAAGGTGGGAAGGGTAAGGGGTTTCCAAGCAGCAAACTGGTGTCCATAACAGTTTCCTTAGTTTCTTAAAACAAAACACTACTGATCAACAAATCTTTGTCAAAGTTTCTGTGCTTAAATGATTTTAGACAATACTTGAATTCTTATGGTTACTCATAATACATTTTCTAAAGTTCCTAAGTTCCTATGACTATATTTCAAACTTAACACTCCCATGGTTAAATGTGTAGAATGTAATAGATATGTATAGTTTTTGCTAAAATATTTCTTATAATTCTACATTCCTATTAAAATTGAATATGATTAATTCTAACTAATAACAAATCAATAACAAATCAGTAACAATAGTATTCATGGACCTATTTGTATCTATGAAAAGCCTTGTTGATTAAGGCAATGGCCACTTTCTTAAAACCTATGTAGATCTTTGCTGTGACCAATCTTACACCATATATAATGGCATACAGCAAATCACTAACAACAACACGTGTTTCCTCTTTTTATGGCAGCAAACAGGAAAATGACAAAAAAGAAATCATTAGACTCCAACTTCCTGCCTTGAAAAGCTGACAGTGATGACTACCACTGTGGGGAGAGACTTGAAGGAATCAGACAGGACGGCAGGTACTGCTCTGTTGTTAGAAAGGGATGTGCTGGAACTTGTAGGCTATAAACCTTGGGAGGCCTGATAAGGGAAATAGAGAGGCGTCGATGTGGTGGAGAATTACTGACCCATGAGTCATGCTTGATAAGGTGCTGGAACTTAGAGTCTTTTGCAAAAATAGCTTAGTTGCTAACTGTCCAATTGCTAAAGTTTAAGTAGCTACCAATTAGCGCGTGCTAATAAGAACTTTGAAGCATAATAACCAATCAGTTTAAAAAACACGTCTTCTAATTTTCTATATAAATGAGTGTTATATGCAATAAAATGACCCTCTGCTTGCATCAAGCTGTGTCCCGTCTCTCAATCGTGGCATACCACTGAGCTGTTAGTAAAAAGTTTGATGCATTTTTATTTGGGATTTCTTTCTTGTGATTTTGTTTTGCCTTTTTTTCTGCTTTGAATGTTTGAAAATGTACTGCAGTTTTCTGGAAATAGTTTTCTACTTTGTTTTGGGAACAGTTCATTTAAACGAAGTCACCAAATAGTATGGTTTATGTCTGCATAATATGAGAAATTTCTCATTGTTCATCTATCTTTAGTTTTGGTAAAATTGCGGCAAAAGTTACATGGAAAGAGTTTAAAATCTCCAGACACACAGAAGGATTAAAGGATATTATTTTCATGTTTTTGAGAGAGCTCTAAATCCTTAGTTACATCAGCTGCTTTGCATTACACAAAGCAGGCAGAAAACTGCCCAATACTGAGGTTTTCCTTTGACACAAGAAGATTGCTGGGTTGTGCAAAACTGAAATACCCAGTTTTACAAGAATATAGTGAGAATGATGGGAAAGGTGAGTGGTAGGTGCTAATGTAGTGAACTGATTAAGGAAAGGAAGCTGTGCAGAACAGAAGGGGTAAAGTAGGGATAATACTGGCTCTTGTGCCCATATTCAATTACTGCTTTGTTTATTTTGCAAACACACCTACTATGAAACTCAACATCTCATCTTTCATTTTAATCAAAATTCCAGTTTTCTAAATACCTTTAAGAAATCTAGTTGGTTTTATTTAATCACTTTTGTCCAATAATGTTTACACTGTGCAGTCAAATTTGATTTTTCCTTTAGCTCAAGTGGTTGAACACTGAGATTTGAGACAGAAAATCAGAATTCTGTCTTCTGCAACTGAAAGTCTCAGCCTTTCATGAAAGATTGCTATTCATAGATTTGAAGGCCAGAAGGATTCAATGTGACCTCCTGGCTAACATAGATCATAAAATATCACTCAGTAATTCTACATCAAGCCCACATTTTCCTTGGCTCCAATTCAATACACACAGTGCATCTCTTTCTAAGTCAATAGAGCTTTTAGCTTCCTTAAACTACAGAGGTTATGAATTCGCCCATACTATTCATCTGTGTTTTGGTTTTAGTTTTAGTTTTCATATGGATGTAATTTGTGCTCCTTATACTTTTTTAAAAACACATTTTATAGAGGTAAAAGTTAAGATGAAAATGTTTTCTTGGATCTTGGACCTTTTCAGAGAAAAGGCTGGTAGAACTTTAAGACTTCAGAGAGACAAGTGAATAATTTGACTTTATTTTTCCTAATTTTCATGTTAAAATTCTATTGTTCATTGATAATTCCAATAACAACACCACCCCCCAACACGGCACTCTTCAGCTCTTTTCCTACTAGCAAAAAGATGCAGTGCTTGTACTGCCTTTATCTTTCATGTATCTCTGGACTTGTGCATAAGCTTTATACTCTTGAATAATTCCACTAAAATCCATTGAATTGCTTACATGTAGAGCCATACAGTAAAAACACAAATTGCACAGGCTAGATAAAAAATAAGATTCCTTTTCTGAGGATCTGTAGGTTAAGGAACTGCATATGATTTCTATCTAAGACCAATCAGTCACAATTGGACAAGCCAGTTGAGGATGAAATAGTTTTTGAACCTAGGAATATAATGGATCTTCACAGTGAGACTACACAGAGCAATTTATCACAAATATTTTTGGGATGGTGATTATGACTATTATAGAGCAGACCTTCCTCATACTCCATTAAAGGGTAAACCAATCACATGTAAGAGCAGAAGATTTAAAACTCACACAGAAATAACTCCCTTTACCATGGAATTACCCTGTGGAACTCACTATCACAAGATAATCTGTTTTAAAAAGAATATTTGTATGAACACAGAGTTCATCTAGGATTCCTTTATGTATGTGGTGGGTTAGCAGCTTGGCTAGCAGCCAAACTCCCACCCAGCCACTCCCTCCCTGCCTCCTACACCCAGTGAAACAAGGGGAGAAAATAGAAAGAGCAGGAAGGAGAAAGGTCATGGACTGAGATAAAACAGGGAGATTGCTTACCAATTACTGTCTGGAGGTGCTGATCTCTCTCTGGTGACCAGTGATAGGACACAAGGAAATGGAATAAAGTTGCATCTGAGGAAGTTCAGATTGGACATTAGGAAAAGGTTCTTCACTGAGAGGGTGGTCAGTCACTGGAACAGGCTCCCCAGGGAAGTGGTCATGGCACCAAGCCTGTCAGAATTCAAGGAGCATCTGGACAATGCTCTTAGTCATATAGTTTAGTTTTAGGTAGTCCTGCGAGGAGCCGGGAGTTGGACTCGATGATCCTTATGGGTCCCTTCCAACTCAAGATATTCTATGATTCTAAAATTTAACTTAATTTATTGCCAATTAAAATAAATATTTAATTACTGATTTGGGTAGTGGGAAACAGAAAGACAAACATTAAAAGAACACCTTTCTTCCCCGCTTTCCCAGGCTCAACTTCATTCCTTCACTCCAGATTCCTCTACCCCCTCCCCTGAGCGGTGCAGAGGGGATGGGTGACTACAGTCAGTACATACCTGTTTCTATTTGCCACTTCTTCCTTCTCACACCTTTCCTCTGCTCCAGTGTGGGTTCTCCACAGGCTGCAGTCCTTCAGGAAAATCTGTTCTGGTGTGGGTTATACATGGGTGGAAGTTCCTTCAGGAATATCCATCTGCTCTCGTGCAAGTCATCCATGGGCTGCAGGGAATATCTGCTCCGTCATGGAGCACCTCCTCCTTGTCTTCTATGACCTTGGTTTTCCCTCTTCTGTTTCTCACCCTTTTTGTTCCCTCTTCCTCTGCCATCTGGTGTTTTCTACTCTTTCTTAAATATGTTTTCACAGAGGACCCACCAACTTTGCTGTTTGGCTCATCTTTGGCCTGCAGTGGGTCCGTTGCCAAACCAGTGAGAACTAGCTTTGTCTGGAACAGGGCAGCTCCTTACTTCTTCCCACAGAGGCCACCTCTGTAGCCCACCCCCTGCCCCCTCCGCTACCAAAACCTTGCCTCAGACACCCAATACAATGTAGAATGATATCTTATAGTATAAAGAGGTTTTCCTGACTTAGGGTAAAAAGCTTAGGGTAAAGGATAAGAAGAGAGTAACAACAGTAGATTCTGCTGACTCGTATTGTGTCCTAGCCAAAAATTGCCAAATTAAAAAAGATCCACAGAGTGACATTAGCAAATACAATATTATCCCCTCATGGAATAATATCATAGTCAATGTACTGTCTATATTATTTTTTCTTTTATTTTTATTTTTTCTTTCTCAACTTATTTTCTCTTAGCGTGCTTTTTCATGCTGAAATGCTAAGAGCAAGATGTACTTTAAAACAGTAGGTAGTCTTTGTTATTATAAGTCTTCATGGACTTACTAGACAGGTTATATTTCTATCCTCCCACCTTTCTCTTCTGTCTTCAAGGTTTGCAAATCCTTTATCTGAATCATAGTTGAACTGATCACCAGCATATTTTCATTTGCTCTTACATTATTAAAAATCCCTGTAAATGCTCTTGGTTATTTATAGAGAGCTGTCTGAACAATAGGTCACTTTAGAAACAAAAAACAACACAACTTCCTTAAAACTTCCTTTCAGCCTTCTTTTAATTCCTTTCTTAAATGTCACTGTGTGATGTACCTCTTCAGATTCTACTTTCAAATGAAAGGACCACCCTTCTATGTTCTGCAGAGTTGTTACCTTACTTATAATTGCTTGTTCATCCAAAGTGAGGTCAAGAAAATCCTGTAATCTTGTCAGTTGGTCCCCTAAATGTCTAAGAATATAATGTTCTTGAGGTACCTTCTGGAGTAATTAGCTGTCCTCAGTTATTCTTTTGCAAATGCTATGCTCACTACATCAAGAACAATGTCTGGACCTGGGTAGCAGATTATTTTGCCTAAATGTACGTATTCTAACATTCAGAACTTTGGAAGACAATCAAAAGTATTATGCCTTCATTCAATTTTATATTTTCAGTGGTCTTTTTTTTTAATTAACATGCAGTAAATTTTCACAGTAGAAGACAATAACAATAAGCAAGGAACATGGATTGGCAGATTCAGGACTGTTGCTATATGAGTACAGTAAATTGCACAGAGGGGCATAATTGGCACTAGTGAAAAGCCAGCACAAAGCTTTTAGACATTCTAATAGGCCAGGGAAATGAAGTAGAAGTATATTGAAATGGGATCATGGGTAAATTAAAAGAACAGCATATCTCACTGCATTTTTTTCCCTTTGTCTCCTGCTGTTCTCTCTAGGGATGCCTTTGGGAACACAAACAGGTATAGCAAGTGCTGAATGGGGGAAGAGTGACACCAAAAAGCTGGTCGAAGAAACTAAGACTTGTTTTGGAGTTTTAGAAAGCAGGCATTCTTTATTGCAGCGCTGGATGCACGGGGGATAGTTCCACCTAGTGTGCATACCACAGCTTTAGCACTAACAGGTTATATAGAATAACTAATTACATATTCATCAGATTAGTATACATATACATAAAAATGATTGCAACTGATTATCTTAGTACTGCCTACATCCGATCATGGGCAATAAAGGATCCATTTGAGTCGAAGGGCTGCTTTTGTGACCACCGACCCATTTGAAGTTCTTGCTGGCTGTCCTTGAAGTCTTTATTCTTGTCCTTGTTCTTTGATCTTGAAGCTTAATGCAGTTTCAATCACATGTGGTCAGTTTCAACATTGTTCTCATCTAGCGTACAGGAACATCTAGTCATAATGTTACAAATATTCTGATAAGTTAAAATTTTATATAAGCTGGGTTTGATCAAAAGGTAAAGATTGTAGAATATAGGGGTTTGAAGCTCGCAATGTAGTCATCGAAACTTAAGAACATACAAAATGTGCTGTATACAGTCATAAGAGAATAAGTATTGTCTAAAATTAGTTAACCATAGAAACTTCGACCGATTTGTTAGTTTGTAGTGTTTTGTCCTAAGAAACTAAGAGAGATCGTTATGGACCTTAGTTCTGTTGCTTAGAAACCCCACGTTGATCAAGATTCCAGTTAGTGGAATTAAGTAAGATTAACCAATGAATGGTTTAGTATAAGAATATTGAAAAGGTGGTGTGACTGAGGGCCAATCACTAGAAACATTAAATTCAAGAATTAACATTGAATGTACTTTTATGTAAATCTAATACATGATGGTGAAAATCGTACTGCGCAGAATCACATAAGAGAGGTCAACTATCGGACAAAGTGAGGAAGACTATGGAAGACCACCCGAGGGCTTCTGAAGACCACCAGAGACTTCACCACGCCTGCGTAAAGGGACATTTACATATGCTAATGATTTATCAGACAGTTGATGATTATGTATGACATTTCCAGAAATTTAGTGAATATGTATAACAGGTGTGTATTTAACATGCATGATTAAACCAGACAGGTGCACACACTAGGTGGAGTGATCCCCTGTGTGCCCAGCGCTGCAATAAAGAAGTGCCTGCTTCTTAACTTCTCATTGCTGTTAGGGAGTTTTATTCCGGATTTCGGTAACAATAAGAGCAAAGAACTGCAAAACTTATGGATAATCACTAGTTAATCACTTGACTACACTTTTGTAATTATCTCCCCAGCTACCCTTTGTCTATTGTTTCAACCATAATGTTAATATATGATCGTTTATCAAATCTCACTTACATAGTCATCTAGCAGCAAACCAGTTTTCATAGAAGGTACAAAATATTAAAACCATAAAAGTTTGAACAAACCACATGAAATGTATGGACATATGCTATCAAGAGGAATCTCTCTCCCTGTTCACTGAGATAAGCATATCAAGCTCTCCTTGCTCCATGATACATTATTCCCAGGGGTTGCTTCCTTTCAGTAACACAAGGAGGGATAGGTAGCAAGAGAACACCAGGGTGCAAGAAACAGAATACAAAAGAATTTTCAGAAGTACTCCATACCTATAGACCCCAGGTTGCATTAAATACTTTGGAACAGTGACCAGGAATATTTCAGTGGGAGTGTGTAGGGATTGGCGCTCGGAAGATCTCGCGATGTACGGAAAGAGAAGGGTTAAAGGAGGCGGGATGACCGACAGACAGTATATAAGGGCGTGACGCAGTTGAATAAACGCCATTTGCAGCATCCTCATATTGGTGTCAGTGCTCTGTGGCCCAGGGTATGGTGGACCCTGTGCCGAGTCCCACGGGGTGATCAGACGAATGTCTACAAGTGGTGACCCTGACGTGATTGGACATCGGCGGATTACGCGGGGCGTAATCGAAGGCCTGGCCAGGCATGGAAGGAGTCCTGAAGGTGTTGGACTCATGCTCTAGAGAGGTAAAAATCCCTATGGGACAAAAAGAAGCGAAAGCTTGCCTAGAGCGGCTCCTGAAAGAGGAAGCGATAGAGCGCCCGGGGGACATATTGTCTCCTGAGTGCTGGCCGAAATGCACCGCGGCTTTAGCGGAACGGGCTATGGCGACGCAGCATGGTCCGGAGTTAAAGACGTGGGGGCGGATTAGGGCGATTTTCAGGAAAGTGCGGGAGGAGGGCTTAACATGGAAGGAAGCAAAGAGATTGATGCACGCGCAGGCGGAGCGGGGCGTGCAGGCGGATGGGGGGGCGCGGACAGAAGGGCTGACGGAGGTAGCGGAGCAGACGCCTCTGGTGCTCCCAGTGCAGCCGTCAGCACCGGCCGAACCACTGGGATACCCTTGGGAGGAGTTTGAACGGGAGCGTGAACGGGCGAGAGAGGAGGAGCGGGAGAAAGAGCAACAGTTAATTCAGGAGACAGAGGAACCCGTGGCTGAGCAAAGGAGACGGGAGAAGGAGAGGCAGAGACTAGAGGAGGCGGAGAGGGCTGTGATGAAGGGATCAGAAAAGGAGCAGGTAGAGGAGGGAGCGGTTCCCCTGTATGATCCGGAGGACTGGGTGCCGGGACGTGTTTTGCGAACCGCGTCACAAGCGCACCCTAAGATGGCGCCGACATCCGCCTTCTCCCCGGATGTCTCTCCGGAGGTCGGGAGAGGCGGAGCACGGCCAAAGGAAGGAGGAAGGAAAGTCAGGACACCCCCTCTTACGCTTGTAGCGGAAGAGGAAGAGAGTGGACCGGACTCAATCGAGGGGTCGGCTCAACGGTTAGAGGAGGCGTGGCAACTGGTGGGCGGACACCGCTGTCGTCCGCTGCACGCAGCGGTAAAACAAAAGGCTATCTCCGGCTGTAAGGCGCAGTCGGCAGCAGCCAGTGAAACGGCAACGCCTATGCCTTTAATACCTGCGTCCGACCCAGCTACAGATCCGCTGCAGATGTTGCAGCGAGTAGTAGAGGAGATACAGGAGCAGGTGAAGCAACAGCGGCAGCTGCTACAAGCAGCTGGGGAACAGAAAGGAGTTCCCGATTCACTGAAGGTCACGTTGCCAGACTGGAAAATTGTAGCAAAGGAATGTGTTATGGACGGCATACGCTTTGAAGGACCCCCTTTAGTTTGCCCAGTCCGAGCTGGTCCAGGTGGTGTAGGGGTGGAGTGGTCTCCGTTAGATAGCAAGCTTTTGCAACAAGTGAAGAAGACCGTGGATGATTACGGCTTAGGACATCCCATGACAAGCTCTCTTTTAGATGTGGTTTTTTCAGGTTCACTGACTCCCTGGGATTCGCGACAGTTTTGCAGTATGATTTTGACTCACACCTTTTTCTTGATTTAGAAAGAAGCTTGGACAAACAGATTACAAGCAGCACTAGTTGAGACCCAACAAGAAAGACCCAGAAACAGGAAAGTGGGAAGGTGGGAGGCGCTTGGTGACACAGGGAAGAGGGTATACTGCAGTACAATCATCAGAGCACCCAGACTCACGTGTGCGCTGGGTGCCGGCACGGTGGTTGAAACCAGACCTCAGTCAATAACGATTTGTTGTGAGTTATTTTGCAGGATGCCGTTCAGAAGATCATCTAAGTACCTGCACTGTGGTCGTTGTGACCTTTGGGTGCTTGTCAAGTATGACCGCTGTGGACAACAACTCTGGAGACGCACCAGCCGAGCATCAAAATGGTGTGACCGATGTTTTGAACACCGCAGATCCACTTTACAGCAACCGCTGTGTGTACCCCATAAGCAGGGGACTATGATATGCTTTTAGACAAAGCCAATCAATTACAGGAGGCAGGTGACAGTGGCTTGACAATCTCCTCTCGTCGACCTGGCAATGGCTCCTGTCTTTGATTGACTGAAAAACGTTGACCCTATTTGGAATCCTTTTGGTGGTGGTTATTATGGTTTGTTGTGGGATACCAGCACTGACTGTTTGCGTGCGGAAACTCTTTATACAGAGTGCGGGTACCCACCAGTACACGAATTACCATGAGGTGGTGGGATCGCTTATAGCTGTAACGCCAGTTTGTACCGTCGGTCATCCGCCATAGTGAGGGGGGACTTGTAGGGATTGGCGCTCGGAAGATCTCGCGATGTACGGAAAGAGAAGGGTTAAAGGAGGCGGGATGACCGACAGACAGTATATAAGGGCGTGACGCAGTTGAATAAACGCCATTTGCAGCATCCTCATATTGGTGTCAGTGCTCTGTGGCCCAGGGTATGGTGGACCCTGTGCCGAGTCCCACGGGGTGATCAGACGAATGTCTACAGAGTGAGTGGGAGATGAACTTTGGAAAATTCCACCTTAGTTCTTGGGTCCAAGTCCTTGAAACTGTCACTGATCTTTCATGAAAAGCTGACTCAAACGTGGCTGGAAAACAAGAACTCAATTTTGTAAAAAATGTCAAGATTTTAGTTCTGCACTGGAAACAAAACTAGACCTTGGGGTTTTTGGAGGGTTATCAGGTTTGGGGTTTTTTTTGTTGTTTTTGTTTGTTTGTTTGTTTGTTGTTGGGTTTTTTGGGTGGTGGCAGGGGAGAAGCAGGAGAGATCTTACCCATTATCACCTCTCTCTTGTCATTTGTTCCCATCCTCTGTCACCTACCCTTCACCCCCTTTCTCCAGAGAATGACTCATGAACTTAGGGCATTTAACTGCAATAAGGAGGACCCAGGTTCAAATTCCTGTCCTGTCTGACCAGATTTGTTTTTAATTATTGGAGTATCAGTGGTCCTGGAAGGGTATGGCTGGTCATTTCCCAAAGTTTCACCCTGGATCTGCAACACCCCCTGACTTCATTTCATTGAAACAGATACAGATTTGTGGAAAGTTTCAATTTCAGTCAGAATTTCTTCACTGTAAAAAAATCCTTCTGTCCAGCTCTAATGAGCAAGACATTGATTCTTGGTATTTCACAGTAATAAATGAAAACAGATGGTACATAAGATAACAATAAGTTTTATATTAAAAAATTAATTTATTTAATTACCTTGTTCCTGTTTTTGTCTTTTTGTCTTTTTTCTTATTATCATGAACATCACTGCCATTTGTGAAATGAAAATAAAGTCCAGTGCATGTTAAATAGGGAGTAGTCATTAGTGATGCGGGGTTTTAAAGAAATGTTTAGCAATTATTGCACTGTGCTCCATTATAACACTTCATAAACTCAACTTTTTGGAATAACGTGAATAAATTTCAAGAAATAAGGTGAAGACAGGCAAAATACACTTATACTCTCCTCCAGCACGCAAATAAGTAAGCCCAAAAGTGATGCCATGAAGAACTTCTTCATTACCTTATGAAAATAAGTAGGACAGGAGAAACCCCAAAAAGAAACACCATGAACAGTGACATCCTACAATTTGGGGAAAAGGAAGATGAAAAATACTTCTCAGACAATTCTCAGATTTTCTTAAATATGTGCAGTGGTTTAAACATCAGCAGTGGCTGAGGATGTCTAAACCTTGCGAAGATTAAAAAAATTATTTTCTGATCTGGCTGACTGGAAAGCATGAAGCTTTGTAGCAGCACCAGCATGGCTGAAGAGCCCAATTCCAGAAGAAAGAGGAGAGTTACTCTTGTTGCCGAAAAACTCGGAATAAAAAACTTATCAACACCAATTTAGTGTAGATAAGCAGACACTTCTTTATTGACGGCCGGGTGCGCGGGTGAGTCCTCTCAAAAAAACCACGCACACCTGAACACCAAAATCATACACCTTATATTAAACTTATTCATTCATATTCATTAGATTTCCGAGAAATGTTATGCATATTCATTAGATTTCTGGGAAGTTATTAGCATATGTTAATGTCCTTTACGCAAGCACATTGAAGGTCTCTGGTGGTCTTCTAGAGTCCTCTGGTGGTCTTTCATAGTCTTCCTCACTTGTCCGCTTCTTGACCTTCCTTAGGTGATTCTGCGCAGTTTGGCCCTTGGCAGGTAACTAACTGTTTCTTGGCAGATAACTACAAGTTGCTTCATAAAGAACTTATCAGTTTCCATTAATTTGAAATTCTGACATCTTATACATTCTTCTAGGTTATAATATACTCCTACAAATAAACACTATATCCAAATTATCTTAAATCTTAAGCTTGTTATCTAAGTTCTACTAAGTTCCTACTAGATGATTTTGGCCAATTCCTCCGGCCTTGGTACAGGGTTATACAGAGGATTTCACAGCAGCTGTTAGTTGTTGGTTAAATGTGTAAAATGCAATAGAGATATATATACTTTTGCTAAAATATTTCTTACAATTCTATATTCCTATTAAAATTGAATATGATTAATTCTAACTACTAACAAATCAATAACAAATCAGTAACACTCTCAGTTGCACACACAATATTTAATTAATACTCTCTCTGGAACTATTTGTATGAGCATATTACTTAAGTTGTCACTACTGAAACTGCTAGACGTATTCACTAGTGATGTTTTGTTAGAAGCAGTCCAACTAATACCCGAGAAGCCAGACACTAATAGGCTTTCCTGAGATATCTTTCTTTGAGCTTGTAGATATGGGAGAGCACTTGAGATACATTAGTGGAATATAGAGACATACGTGGTAGTAGGAGATTAATGAGAACACTAAGAAATATTACCCTGAATAGAAATAGGCAGCTGTCTTTCCACTTATCATGGTTTAACCCTGGTAGGCAACTAAGCACCACATAGCCACTCGCTCAATCCCCCCCACAATGGGAAGGGGGAGAGAATCGGAAGGGTAAAAATGAGAAACTCCTGGGTTGAGATAAAGACAGTTTAATAGGTAAAGCTGCATGCACAAGCAAAGCAAAATAAAGAATTGTCGTGGTTTAACCCCAGCCAGCAACAAAGCACCACACAGCCGTTCACTCACTCGCCCCCATCCAGTGGGATGGGGGAGAAAATCAGGAAAAGAAGTAAAACTCCTGGGTTGAGATAAGAACGGTTTAATAGAACAGAAAAGAAGAAACTAATAATGATAATGATAACACTAATAAAATGACAAGAGTAGTAATAAAAGGATTGGAATATACAAATGATGCGCAGGGCAATTGCTCACCACCCGCTGACCGACACCCAGCCAGTCCCCGAGTGGCAATTCCCCACCCCCACTTCCCAGTTCCTATACTAGATGGGATGTCACATGGTATGGAATACACCGTTGGCCAGTTTGGGTCAGGTGCCCTGGTTGTGTCCTGTGCTAACTTCTTGTGCCCTGGCTGGGCATGAGAAGCTGAAAAATCCTTGACTATAGTCTAAACAATACTGAGCAACAACTGAAAACATCAGTGTTATCAACATTCTTTGCATACTGAACTCAAAACATAGCACTGTACCAGCTACTAGGAAGACAGTTAACTCTATCCCAGCTGAAACCAGGACAAGAATTCATTCACTACATCTCATCAGCAGGCAGATGTTCAGCCATCCCCAGGAAAGCAGGGCTCCGTCCTGCATAACGGTTACTTGGAAAGACAAATGCCATAACTCCAAATGTCCCCCTTTCCTTCTTCTCCCCAGCTTTTATTGCTGAGCGTGACGTCATATGATATGGAATATCCCTGATATGATATTCCATACCATGTGACATCATGCCTAGTATATAAACTGGGGGGAGTGGGGCTGGGGGGAATCACTGCTCGGGGACTAACTGGGCATCCGTCAGCAGTTGGTGAGAAATTGCATTGTGCATCACTTGTATATTCCAATCCTTTTATTATTACTGTTGTCATTTTAATATTCTTCTTATTATCATTATTAGTTTCTTCTTTTCTGGTCTATTAAACTGTTCTTATCTCAACCCACGAGTTTTACTTCTTTTTCCCGATTCTCTCCCCCATCTCACTGGGTGGGGGGGGAAGTGAGTGAGCAGCTGCATGGTGCTTAGTTGCTGGCTGGGGTTAAACCACGACACTGTCCCAGCTGTGTCCCCTCCCAGCTTCTTGTGCACCCCTGGCCTACTCACTGGTGGGGTGGGGTGAGAAGCAGAAAAGGCCTTGACTCTGTGTAAGCACTCTTCAGCAGTAACTAAAACATCCCTGTATTATCAATCAATCAACACTTTTCATCACAAATCCAAAACATAGCCCCATACTACTATGGCGCTCTCTATCTCAGCCAAAATCAGTACAATTTCCAAAGTATGACTCATGCTCTATACATGCTTCATGCTTCACCCCCCACTTATTTCACTTTGTTGATTTGTTTCATCATATTCCTGTTTATAAATGTTTCAGTCAAGAAGAGTTATTTGCTGCCTGAGGGAACTGCAGAGTAATGTTGGGGAATTTTGATTGTACCCCTTTGTGCAAATTAAACACATGTTTGTGCTTAATTATAAAGAGATTTAATGGGTAATGCATTGAGCAGAGTCCTACCACTATAAGCAGTTCTGCAAGGAGTCTGCAAAGATGTGACATGATTCATTATACACTTGCATCAGCACTGATCATGTGAGCGTTGGCATCAGTCACCTTAACCTTGTGTTGGTTTCATCCCCAAAGCCCCAGCTCTGTTTACCAAAAGTGGCCCCTGAGACCTCATATTCCAGGATTGCTACAAGACAACACTACAGCATTTCTTATCTCATCAGCAAACTTCACTCCCTTGCAGGGAGTCCTTCTGTCTCTGGCATTCCTGCTTACAGCCAGTTTAACCCCTTCTGCAGTTGGGCCTTCTTGCCCTCCATGCGAGATCATTCCTTGGTCACAAATTACCACTGTTGAGCAGTCACAATTTGAATTTCCTCTTCACTAAGAATGGCTTAAATTATTCCCAATTAAGTTCCAACTCCTACCTGATGGAAAAGATGAGAAATTTATTATTTTTAATTTAATCCTTGTGAGATCTGAGACAATTTGGTGATGGGCATCAGGATAAGATCTACTTTGGATTTCAGGATCAGGGACTAGAAAGGTCACTTGGACACTTTAGTTTTCTTCTTCCCCTACTCTTGTGTACTTGGCTAAAGTGAAAAATCTGTCTCCAGCACGTGCATGAATATTTCTTTTCTTTTTGTGCTCCATCACCCCCAAATACATTGAGATCTTGCTGAGCTATTGACAGAGACACAATCATTAACATAGTTGCATGATGGTCCAGAATATCATGATCAAAATATTATGCTGTCAATACAGGCACACCAGAAACCTGTGGGAAAATTGCAACAAACTAGTAATGTGTTAATAGCCATCCAGTCAGCTGAAAAAAGCAGGTGACCATAGCTTGCCTTGCTTCTCTTTAACCTTGTAATATAGGGAGATGCAATAATCCAGGTAGGATCTGATGAACATGGTAGAGAAAGTGACTGAGTCTAGAACCTCAGATGGAAGAAAGGTATTTCCTATATAAGAAGGTAGAAGAATACTCTCATAGCCTACTTGTGGCAGTACAGGTGGCACTGCAGGTTAATGATGACAACATGAATGGTTACTTAGGAAGGTCCCAAGCTTTTACAGGAATTCTAGGCACATAAATTCTTTTCATGCAAGAGCTGTTTTCTAAGTTCTAAGCTCTTTTGAAGACTATGATAATCCATGTAATTAACAAAAAGCCCATTTCTGCTCCTACTGAGATCCAAAAGGATCAGAAAGCAATTATACCATGAGTATTTACCATCCTACCTCCCTTATTGCAGTTGCTATTTTATCAATTATCAATCCCACATATAAGTAGCTAAATTCCTTCCAATTCTTGCATTGCAATTGACAAGCTCTTAATCAGTTAAACTTTTCAGTTCTGCTTTGCAGTATGTCTTAGATCTGATAAATAAAGAACACGGGTAATAGCAAATGAAGCCACAGTTACTTTATTTAAAAACATACTGAAAGCCAAACACTCCTCACAAAAAAGGAACTATAGTAAATTCTCTGCCATATCTAACCTAGCTTGTGCCTCAGATGCAGGCAGTGGTGTTATCACAGAAACACAGAACAGCTATACCATTTTATATTTGAAAGCCATCCTCCAGATACTTTCAAGCCTGCCTACTACTTCTGATAATCTTCTATTTTTAAATTAATTTGCAGGTAGGTTTTTTTTTAGTCTTTCCCTTGTCAGTGGAAAGAATTTTGCTGCTTTTTTGTATGTTTCAACTGGCATTTAAAATATCTTTTTTTTCTTTTTAAGACTATCTCCATTAACTTCCACATGTTTAAAAGCAAAGGAAGTACATCTTCTACCATGTAATGTGCTAAAGTAAAAAAAGTACATGCTGCTGCTGAGGGCCAGATCATTTCCAGATATAGAACACATTGTTCAGGGAGGTTTTGCCTTTTCTATTCTGAGGCATTATTAAAAAGAAAAAGGCTTAATCAGTCATGGTGGTTCATGCCTGTGTTGTGCTTCACAAATACCTTGGCCACAGGATAAACTCGGCCAGCTCACTGTAACAGCTGCCTGCAGGCAGCTCCCACTTGGTACTGGTAATAAAGCCACCTGCGTGGCCTTGCCTTTATCTAACAGTGCAGCAAGAAGTTCTCATGAGAACTTCTTTTTGTTTGACAGTAGAAATGATGAATAGAGTTGCTTTCTTGCAAGAAAATTCTATAATAGCTTGGATGACCGAAAGGGGGCATGCACGGCACACCGTGTGTGGGTTGGAGTCCTGTTCGATGGTACACCGCTCTGGGTTCCTGGCATCTGAGGGAGGTAAGATTATCTGTGCTTTTCTCTTCTTAACGTGTTAGCTCTAATAAATAGCATTGTGAATGATACCTTGCAGAGTCTGAGTGCCTTTCTTACTGGGATCACAATGAACCAGCATCTCCTGGTGCAAAACATTCATGCAGGAAAAATCATGACCCAGAAGACATAATTTTAACAGGAGGAGAACTAAGGCTGCGCCTAATTGCCAACTGAAGAGAGAATAGTTTTTGAGTTCAGGTCAATGCAAAACCGCCTTTTCACACAAATCGTCCTATAGCTGGAGCGCCTTCTCTCCTTTACTCTTGTATTTCTATAAGAAAATAAATGCCACCTGCTGCCCATTCCTTACTAGAAGGGAAGGAGGAAAAGAATAATTTTGTCATTTGTACAGCTGGTCCAAATTTCCTGCTGAAAATTTCCCAGGTAAAATATGTAAATTCAATTAAAATGACATTTTCTCCAATTAAAAATATTAATGCCTGATTTTTCAAGAAGAAATGTCAAAATTACATTTTTCTATTTGAACTGCTATTTTTTTGTGAAATCTCACTTGAGTATATCTGAATAGCAACTTGCAGGAGTTTCAGTACAGCAAAAGCAATAGACCCAATCATGAAAAAGAAGCTGTGATAGTGAACTGGTTCATCAACATCAATTACAAAATAACATTTATCACAAGACTGGAATGTGGAGGACCTCGGCTGGACAGAGGGGCCTGGGGAGGATATTGACCTTGACAAGATTACAGTGTTCCCGTGAGAGAACAAGAAAGAATGAGAAGCATGCCTGGGAAACTAAGTTTAAGGAATGTGTTGACCATTTGCAGTTGTGATAAGGAACCTGAAAAAGTCACCCAACAAGGGGTGAGAAAAACAACTTCTGACAACTTTTTGGCCAATAAGGGACAGACATATGTACAAGGTAACAAGTATAATGGCTATAAATTTGCTGGCTTGTAGTAATAAAAAACCCCCTTCTTTGCTTGTACTATAAGAATGTGTACGTGTCATTTGTCCATCTTGGCCGCGACACTGGAACTTTGTTATTGTTATTTCAAGGGATAATATCAGTATTAGAGAAATAACAGGTTAATTTGTATAATGCAGGATAATTCATTGGGCTGCTCCAGGAGGAATATGATAAGGTATAAGCAAGTTTTGACTAATTATTAACTAGGTTAACATGACATAGTGTGTGTGTGCACACCAGACAGAGATATTACTATTTATGAAGTATTATGGATATGTGTCATATCTGCATTACTCATCTTTGCTTGGTAACACTCTGAAAGTTCTTGTCATTAAGCATATGTATTGATATAGTCAGTGTGCCCTAATGGATTAAGTGGAAAATATTGACATGCAGGGCACTGGTGATTCAAATACTGCAGCTCAGTAAATGAATTCTGATTATTTTTTTTTAAATCGTCTGTTCACCTCTGTCACAGTAACTTCACCATCTTAAGAAACTAAAGTATGATCTGGAAAACTGTGTGCACAAATTGGCTAATATGGGCCTGGTATCTACACCCCAGGAGTCCTGAATTTCTCCCCACTGCTTTTTGTGCCAAGTTCATAGAACAAAAGGCCTCGATGACTCTGTGCTCACAATACCATCTCAATTTGCACTTTCTGATGTTTATACCCACAAATGTCAAATGATGTTGTGTGGCTGCACTCTCCCCTGTTCATTGTGGAGTTGTATCATCCACCTCTGTAGTTACTGAGCTAAACCTAAGCCACATATGCAATACCCCCCTCCCCCCAGTCATATATTTGGAAGGGTCATAAGACCTTAATCCCTTGCCTAGCACCATTATCAGTCATGAGCTACAACTGAATACAGACCCTTACACTCACAATTTTAAAAATACAGTGTCTTTCCATTTAACAGTATGAAGAAATGACACAGCAGGTTAGTAGAATGTTTTTATATATCCTGTGGCAGGAAAATGTTCCCACTTATATAAATAATATTGTTTCAAAACAACTGTAACAACCCTAAGGATCCTAACAGCTGTGGGTGCTCAAGTCTGTCTTTCCTCTCCCTGTCAGCCATATAGAAGTGATAAAGGGCAAGATTCTTATAAATACTAATAGCTATAGATGCATTAAGAGTCTAAAACTTTTGACAGCCTCAAAATTATACCTGCAAATCAAGCATTGGAGGGTGCATCCAGAGACACAATTCCCAGGGCTTCCATTTCTTTTGCAGAGAGTTTCTAAGTCCTAAGAGTTTTCAGAATTGGGTTTCAGAAAAGTACTTTCTTTCTTCCTGCTGATGCCTCACACTTGGTTAAGGCAAGGGACTGTGGTGTCCCTGACTCTAGACTGTTGGGGAATGCAGCGGGTCTGCAGAATGCCTGACGATGCATGAGCAGCGTGACCTTGAGCAGCTTGTAGTGTATCCTTGAGAGTCTGGAAAGTCCCAAGCAGAGCTGTGCAAACAAGACAATGATAAGAGGAACCGTCCTGACGACTCAGCAGGGAAACTGTAAGTTACTAACTAAACCAATCATATATGAACACATACTTTGAAGAAGGTAATAAAAAGGTTTGTTAGAACAATAAAGTAGCCATTTTGCACAATCTGATGCTTGTCGTGTCCATCTCTACTGCGACAAATGGTGACCCTGACGCGGGCGAAGTGATCATTTAAAGGTGATAAATCTGGCACTAGGGAGAAGTATAGTGGCAGGAATAGCTGTGGAGAAGTATAGTGGCAGCGGGAAGAGCTGCAGAGAAGTATAGTGGCAGTGGGAAGAGTTGCGGAGATGGAGCCCGGTGAAGCTGAGAGCAGAGGGAATCTGCTTGGTCTGGACCTGAACTTCGACACCTAAAAAGGTGAGCCACCGGGGACAAAATTGTTAGAATGCGGCAACAATTAACAAAAGAAGAGGAGACGATTTTGTCTATCTGGAAAGCCCTATTAAAAATAAAAGGGGTTACAACCACAGAACAAAGCCTGAAAAAGATTTTGATATGGAGTAAGATGCAAGGCTTTGCAGCCACAACAGTTACTGCATTTAGTGTGAGTGCATGGCAAGCAGTAGGATGGAAAATATTGGATGAGGTCTCTAAAGGACAGAAAGAGGCATGTGAGTTGGCGATCATATGGTGTCTATTAAGCGAGACCCTGAAGGAATGGAAAGCAGAATGTGATGCGAATGATGAGCAAAAGAAAGATGAGAAGCCAGAAAATGTTAGAAAGGGGAAAGATTGTGGCCAAGGAACAAATGAAGCCGATGCTGCGGCATCAGCAATAGCAGGCAGGAAACCCCTCACGGGCAAAAGCAGATCGCGCCCTCGTCCACCTCCACCATTAAATACTTTACTGGGCGATGAGGGGCCCCCCTCACCTAGTGGTGCAGCAGCGGAAGGGGTGACTCCATCAGCCCCTCCCCAGGAGGAAAATACGGCCCATCCGGCGAATAACACAGAGCCGGAAAGTGAGAGCGAAAATGAAAGTGAGGGAGAAGAAGCTCTAACTGCCGCTATGCGAACGCTGCATCTCGCAGATAAAACCATAATGAAAAAAGCCCAGTCATGGAGTCAAAACAATGTCGTTCCAAATTTCATGTTAATGGGCAGCCGCTACAGGGAAACCACAAAAAGAGCGCGAGAGGGCGCACGAGGACAAATCCCCTCCCGACAGCCAGCCAATTCCTCTCTGCGAACAATTGTCAGCTGCAACAGCTGGCTCAGCAGGGTTGGATGTATCCACCGCCGACACAGTAACTATAGTCACAAAAGACATCGTTAAGGTCCCTCTTGATGCAAGGGGTCCTATAGGACGAGGACTGAGTGCAGTGCTACTGGGAAGATCAAGTAGCACGTTAAATGGACTAATTGTGCATGTGGGAGTTATTGATACTGATTTTACAGGTCAAATTTGCGCGATGGTTTCAACCCCCTACCCACCAGTAACAATCCCAAAAGGTACTCACATTGCTCAACTTATTCTTTTTTCGAGTTCTATTTCAAAAGCAGAACAGCGACTGCGATGCGATGGAGGCTTCGGCTCTACGGGACCCCCTCAAGTCTGCTGGTCTCAGACTGTTTCATCATCCTGACCACATATGACGTGCACGCTGTTGAATCACTGACGATCGCTGACTACAGTAAGGCTTGCAGGGCTCCTGGACACTGGAGCTGATGTGACTATTATTGCCGATTATCTGTGGCCATCCACCTGGCCAACAGAGGAGGCTGGTATGGGAGTAGTGGGGCTGGGAGGATCTGCGCGAGCAAGGACGGCAGCCGCAGCAGTTCTGATTACCAATCCTGAGGGCCAACAAGCAGTCATTAAACCATATGTGATGGCAGCTCCCCTCAATTTATGGGGGAGGGATTGCTTGTCGCAATGGGGGGTGAGAATTACCACGGATTTTTAACAGGGGCCACTGTGCTGCAGGGTGTTAGACAACCCACGCTTGTTTAACTTGGTTAACAAGTAACCCTGTGTGGGTGGATCAGTGGCCCCTACCAATTGAAAAATTAAAGGCCCTGCAAGAATTGGTAGCAGAACAACTAGCTGCCAGACACATTGAACTGTCTCAGAGTCCATGGAATACACCAGTGGTTGTGATAAAAAAGAAATCAGGAAAATGGTGATTTTTGCATGACCTGTGGCAAGTCAATGCTGTCATGGCCACGATGGGGGCTCTGCAACCAGGCATGCCTTCACCTGCCATGACCCCTCAAGATTGGGAAATCATTGTCATGGACCTTAAGGATTGTTTTTTTATGATTCCATTAGCTTCCCAAAACAAAGAAAAATTTGCATTTTCTGTGCCTTCTATCAATCATGCAGAACCGGCAAAAAGATATCAGTGGAGTGTTCTGCTGCAGGGCATGAAAAATTCACCAACCATTTGTCAATGGTTTGTAGCACAAGCTCTGTCACCTGTAAGGGAAAAATTCCCTACTAGTTATTGTTATCACTATATGGATGACATTCTGTTAGCATCAGACAACAAGGAGCAGTTGAATGACATGAAAAATTTGGCCAGGAATTCGTTACAACAATATGGATTACTTATTGCCCCTGAAAAGGTGCAAAAAATAGAACCCTGGAAATATTTGGGAATGACAATTACAAGCAAGCAGGTTGTGCCCCAACCTGTGAAACTCAACCTTGTGGTTAAGACACTCAATGATGTACAGAAATTAATGGGATCCTTGAACTGGATCAGGCCCTATCTTGGACTGACCAATTCGCAGTTACAACATTTATTGGAATTATTAAAAAATTCCAATGATCCAACAGAACCCAGAATATTAAATAAGGAAGCGTTAAATGTAATTCACATGGTGGAACAATGTATATACAAGAAATTTGTTTCTTGAATAGATATGCCTCAATTGGTACAATTCTTTGTACTAATTGACAAAACTGTGCCATTTGGTGCTTTGTTGCAGTGGAATTCTGAGTGGGATGACCCATTACATATTTTAGAATGGATGTTTTTATCATTCCGGCCACGAAAGACTGCTCCTGGCTTGTTTGAACTTATTGCTGATGTAATCATAAAAGCCAGAAAACAATGTGTAGAACTAACAGGACGTGATCCAGCTACGATTTTTTACCTGTTCAAAACTGGTATTTTGAATGGTGTCTGGCAAACAATTATGAGCTGCAAGCGGCTATGGTGGATTTTCAAGGGCAGATCTCGTATCATCTACCGTCGCACCCGCTACTGAAATTTGCTTGAGAAAGACCATTTGGTCAGAAAAAATTTGTCAGCCAGAACCTGTGAAAGGCCCCACTGTCTTCACAGATGGTTTGGGAAAAACAGGTAAAGCAGCAGTAGTATGGTATGAAAACAACAACTGGAACAGCAAAGTAGTATATCAAAATGGTTCTCCACAAGTAGTAGAGCTGTGTGCACATGGCACGTTGAAGCGGCAGCTTCAAAAACAAAAAGGGGGAGTAGGGAATCTCTCTCCACAAGAAAAGTTAGCTAAAGCCAAAATTAGGGGTAAGGTCATGGTTTTAGTTAAGAATCTAGAAACAGGGCAATGGGAAGGTCCATTTCCATTAATAACCTGGGAACAAGGTTATGATTGTGTTTCCACAGATACAGGCCCACAATGGACTCCCGCTCGATTTGTACGACCATCATCATCTGGAACATCCTAGATGGTGTGGCAATATGAATACCACCTCAACCAAAAACTAACGTGTAGATCACCTTGGCTAACGTAACAGGTCAAGATTCTCTGTGCATCGCAACCGCATCACAAAGCCCATGAACCAATAGACAGGATGGCTATGACTCGTGCAGCACGCCTGGCCAGCGAGCGCATGCGTCATAGGTTGCAACTGAGGCGGATTTTGGCACCTGCTGGCCACGTGTGCTGAAATCCGTTCCTCTGCAAATGTATAAATACTGGGATTTTCCGAAGAGCATCGGGCTGGTGTACGGCAAGGCCATTGTTGCCTCCGTGGGGACGCACACGTAAAGCTGGCACCTACCGATTGCTGGGCTGAGTTTGTGGAGCAAGATGGCACAAGAATGTATGGATGGTTCATCTTCCTCACAGTCCTCGGATGGATGTAGTCATGGATACTGCCGCAAGCCAAAGAAAACATCTGGATGACCCTGGCTGACGTGACCGGACAAGGTTGCTTATACCTTAGTGCAGCAACACCAAGCAATCCCTTTTTCACAGGTTTAATAGGGGGTTCCACTGACATCAACAAAGTTTAAGAACTTATTGATGGAGACCCCTGTGCAGCAGGTCATGGACTCAATGGATGGGAATGCCTGGTTTCCACGGATTGGGCATTCACCCTCACTGCCACCCCAGGAATCACAAGTTCTGGGGTCCCTGAATACAGACTGGTGTAGTATTATCTGATTTACTGCTAGACATTGATAGTGTCAGACACGCTATGCTACAAAATAGAGCTGCAATTGATTTTTTGCTTTTGGTACAAGGACATGGTTGTGATGAGTTTGAAGGGATGTGTTGTATGAATCTATCTGATCACTCAGAATCCATTTACAGTAGCATTCAACAATTAAAGAAGGGAAGTCAGGAAGTTGACAGAAAGCGATTAGTTAGATTGGCTGACAAAGATGTTCGAGGGTTGGGGATTGTCTGGATGGTTGATATCTCTGCTCAAAACTGTGGGGGTAGTGATCTTGATTGTGATAACTGTGCTCCTAATGTTGCCCTGTCTTCTTAGCCTTCTGCAAAGGGCCCTGCAGAGGGCAGCTGGGGCAATATTTTTAGCACAAATACAAAAAGGGGGAATTGTCGGGGGAATACAGCGGCTCTGCAGAATGCCTGACGATGCATGAGCAGCGTGACCTTGAGCAGCTTGTGTATCCTTGAGAGTCTGGAAAGTCCCGAGAAGAGCTGTGCAAACAAGACAATGATAAGAGGAACCATCCTGACGACTCAGCAGGGAAACTGTTACCCAATCATGAACTGTTAGTTACTAACTAAAGCAATCATATATGAACACATACTTT
Organism: Astur gentilis; assembly: GCF_929443795.1. NCBI lineage: Eukaryota > Metazoa > Chordata > Aves > Accipitriformes > Accipitridae > Astur > Astur gentilis. Next base: position 37,020,778 of record NC_064918.1, read on the forward strand.
GAAGAAGGTAATAAAAAGGTTTGTTAGAACAATAAAGTAGCCATTTTGTACAATCTGATGCTTGTCGTGTCCGTCTCTACTGCGACACTAGACCAGTGTCCTAGGAAATGGTTGTCCAGTGCCTTGGGGTCCTCAGCCCTTGGACCACCTGCATGCAGGATTATGACAGGTTTTCTACCATTTCATCATGTGTTCACCCATTCTATGAGTGAACAATTGGATGATGGGTCGGGCTCAAAGAGTTATAGTAAGTGTGGTTACATCAGGCTTGGCTTCCCTGCCCTCTAATTCCAGGCTACTAGCCCCATTGTCCCAGCATTGGAGAAGCCAGGTGATAATATGCTCACCTGGATGATGGTCAAAAGCTTTTCGCGTATCCCACAGCTCACTCAGGGATAGGGATCAGGTGATTACCTCTGGTTCTGCCTCTTCCTCCTGTTCCCGTGATGACCCTGTTTCATCTTGATCCTTTGCTAAGCAAACTGATTTTTTTGTATATTTCTTCTTGTGTATGGGGGCAACTGATACTGATGCAGGTGTTGGAGTGGCCACAGTGCCTGTCACCTTGTTGTTAGATCCAGAGACTTTATCTTCCCCTTGAGGATACTGAGTAGTATCAAACAGGGTTCGATAGGCATGGGCCAGGCCCCAGCACATTGCAGTGAGATGTGTCTCCCTGGAATTGTCGGGGTGATGACAGCATACTTTTTCCAAATGTTCTACTAGTTCTTCCGGATTCTGCTCTTGTTCAAGGGTAAAGTTCCAAAACACTGGAGGTGTTTTTGGAACAGCGCCCTAGGTACTTGCCCATACTACCCCACACACCCTGCCACTCATAAATATCCAGCCTCGGGGCAGACCCCTGGGTGATCTTCTTAAATAGTAGTTTAACCTTAAACAAGACCTGAATGACATTCAGGAACATGCTAGTTACTAGCAATAGGACCATTCTGGTCTCAATATCCCAAGAGTATTCAAATTTTCCAAAATTCTCAAATGCCATTATAAGTAGGCAGGGGAAGAAAGGTGTCTCACCCATAGATTGGCTCTCCAAGGCGGAAGGGTGAATGGTGTAATTATTAATATTTCCCCACAGATGGATCCCAAAGTATAGAGGTGACAACAATGCTGAGTACAAATACCAGATTAGTCCCACGACCGATAATTTTATCATACCATAAGCCAGTATTACACAATACATCAAAGCAAAAACCTTAATCTACCTCCCACAGATGATAAGCAGCAGAAAAAGGACTACATACAGCAAGTGAGGTGATACATAACAGAACTCTAAAAACAAGCACCACAACTCTAAGAACTCATAAATCAACATAGTGACCAGTGACTATTAGACTAATGTAATAAATGCTTGTAAGAAATTTGTTTTAATAAGCTCTGGTTAGTCTTGTCGTTATCTCAACCCTTTGTGCCCCACGTTGGGTGCCAAAAAGGACTGTCGTGGTTTAACCCCAGCCAGCAACTAAGCACCATGCAGCCACTCACTTCCCCCCCCAGTGGGATGGGGGAGACAATCAGAAAAAAAAGTAAAACTCACGTGTTGAGATAAGAACAGTTTAATAGAACAGAAAAAAAGAAAATAATGATAATAACACAAATAAAATGACAATAATAATAATAAAAGGATTGGAATATACAAGTGATGCACAATGCAATTGCTCACCACCCACCGACTGACGCCCTGTTAGTCCCCGAGCGGCCATATCCCTGGGCCAACTCCCCCCAGTTTATATACTGCACATAATGTCACATGGTATGGAATACCCCGTTGGCCAGTTTGGGTCAGCTGCCCTGGCTGTGTCCCTTCCCAACTTCTTGTGCGCCTCCAGCCTTCTTGCTGGCTGGGCTTGAGAAGCTGAAAAATCCTAGACTTGAGACTAAACATTACTTAGCAACAACTGAACACATCAGTGTGTTATTAACATTCTTCTCATACCAAACTCAAAAACATAGTACTATACCAGCTGCTAGGAAGATAATTAACTCTATCCCAGCTGAAACCAGAACAAGCTGCAGCAGTTGTAATTTAACTGAGGCACCTGCAGAGCCAGTCTCTGTACCACCCTATACTCTTCCCTCTGTATTGCTTGTTGATCCCCCCCCCCCCCCCCCAGTTGTCTCTGCTGTCCCCACTGCTTCTGCTGGGCTTTACCCTATGGTTTCTAATGTTATCCCTAATCCTCTTGCACTGCAGATGGGTTGTGTGTGTGAAATGTTCCTCCCCCACCTCCAGTGTTACATGTATACTCCCATCACCTTTGGAACCCTAGGGATTTGGTTATGTTGGGAAATCAATGCCCAGGTTAAGCAAAGATGTGGGTCGATGTACATCAATATTTTCTAATATTTGTTTGTGATATAATCTATCCTGGGCTGATGTTAACCTGTTATTGAGAGAGTTGTTCCATCCAGACAAGAAAGATAACATAATTAAAAAGAGTGTGGAAGTAACGCTACAGGCAGGAGTAAAACGAACTGCCTGGCCTCTGGTTGATCCTAATTGAGTTTATAATAATCAAACAGATAGAATGGATTGAGAGCAGCTCTGCGGAGAAGGACTTGGGGAAAGTGGTACATGAAAAATTTGACATGAGCCAACAATGTGTGCTTGCATCCCAGAGAGCCAATCATATCCTCGGCCACATCAAAAGAAGCATGGCCAGCAGGTTGAGGGAAGTGACTCCCCTTCTCTACTGCACTCTCATGAGATCCCACCTTGAGTACTGACTCCAGCTCTGGGGTCCCCAATACAAGACAGACATGGACCTGTTAGAGCACATCCAGAGGAGGGCCTTGAAAATGATCAGAGGGCTGGAACACCTCTCCTATGAAGAAAGTCTGAGAGAGCTGGGGGTTTTCAGCCTGGAGAACAGAAGGCTCCAGGGAGACCTTACTGTGACCTTTCAATACTTAAAGGTGGCTTTTATGAAAAGTGGAGAGAGACTTTTTCCCAGGGCCTGTAGTGACAGGACAAGGGGCAATGGCTTTAAACTGAAAGAGAGGAGATTTAGACTGGACATAAAGAAACTTTTTTCAATGAGGGTGGTAAGACACTGGAACAGGTTGCCCAGAGAAGTTATGGATGCCCCATCTTTGGGTGTGTTCAAGGTCAGGTTGGACTGGGCTTTGAGCAACCTTATCTAGTGAAAGATGTCCCTGCCCATGGCAGGGGGGTTGGATTAGATGATCTTCAAAGGTCACTTCCAACACAAACCATTTTATGATTCTATGATTATAAATATCCAAGTTTTTAAAGTTTGTCTTTGAAGTCAGATTTTTAAAGAAATGCTGCTTTCCATACATCCCACTAGCAAAGCTGATAGTGTGTATGTATATCACACTCCAAAACTCTCTGAGAAAGAAACATTAAGGTTGTGAAATCTAGTACTTAAAACTCAGGGTTGCCAGGGCAGCCTTGTTTCAGGCCCCTTGAGGTTATGCATTATACTACAGGCTTTAATTGTAGTGTTGCATATATTTTTTTCTACTCAAAATTTTCCCCGGGCTACACTAATGCTGATGTTTATGAACCTTTCTGTGTTTTACCTTGCAGTATTAACTTTTTGCTAACATCAGACTTTTCTTTTGTTGTGGAGGAAGGGGAAAATGAAGGGATGTAATTTCCTGATGTGGTGGGTTGACCCTGGCTGGATGCCAGGTGCCCACCAAACCACTCTATCACTCCCCCTCCTCAGATGGACAGGGGGAGAAAAAATATGATGAAAGGCTTGTGGGTCAAGATAAGGACAGGGAGAGATCACTCAACCAATTACCGTCATGGGCAAAACAGACTCGACTTGGGGAAAATTAATTTAATTTGTTACCAATCAAATCAGAATAGGGTAATGAGAAATAAAACCAAATCTTAAAACACCTTCCCCCCCCACCTCCCTTTTTCCCAGGCACAGCTACACTCCCGAATTCTCTACCTCCTCCCTCCGAGTGGTGTGGGGGGATGGGGAATGGGAGTTGCAGTCAGTTCATCACACTTTGTCTCTGCCACTCCTTCCTTAAAGGGGGAGGACTCCTCACACTCTTCCCCTGCTCCAGCGTGGGGTCCCTCCCATGGGAGACAGTCCTTCATGAACTGCTCTAGGTTGGGTCCTTTCCATGGGGTGTAGTCCTTCAGGCACAAACTGCTCCAGTGTGGGTCCCCCATGGGGTCACAGGTCCTGCCAGGAGCCTGCTCCAGTGCTTGGAGCACCTCCTCCCCCTCCTTCTTCACAAGCATGACAGAGTCCTGTGTCTGAATGAAACCCAGCTGATGTCAGTGCTGCTGATCATGGGCATAAGGACCCATTCCTATACAGTCCCTTGCAGCACTGAGGCCTAATTGTGTACAAGGCGATCATGTCAAACTGTGAGTGCCTGCAGACATCCTCAAGCACTTGATACCAGTTTATAACTAATAAGGATCTAGCTCTTTGAATGTCAAAATTATATAGATAGGAGATTTGCTATGAAAAGGGTGTCCTCTTTGACCGTTATAACTTTAATAATCGCTTATTTAGTCTTTTTTTTTTTGAAAATGCATATACAGCCATTGTCTCAGGAAAAGAGGGACACCAAGAACAAAAGATTTCCAGTGAAAGGGGTTTTATTTTCTTCTCTTTCTTGCCATGAAAGAGTTCATTGTTCCACCTCCACAGCTGGTCGCTGGCTTTGGAGAAAGGAGCAAATTACTGAGCACAGGCAGAGAAGAAAAATGGTATTGAACTGGGATGAAGAGGGCTTTTCATCACAACAAGAACAGGCCAGATAAGAAATCAGTTGATTTTTGTCAGATGGCTGATGCTGTATTTTAATATTCCAGTGGTGACCATGTTCTCTCTGATGCCTTTCAGAACTGTTTGTACTTTGATTTAATCTGGAATTAGAGCTTTCAAACAGATTTGATCACCCCCACAGATGAACAGTTACTTGTCAGCTGTGATTAGGTTTAATTAGTGCAAATTGGAAATTTTCCATTTTTCCCCTTAATCCTAGCTCATTGAATTCTATTGAGTCTTTTGAGGGGTAAAAAGAAGAAAAAAAATACTATATTGCTTTTTGAGTCTCTGAGTTCTGAGTCACATTGTACTACCATATGCTTGGTATGAAATTTTATAGCAATTAATTTTAACACAGAAAATTATATTACAAATAACATTAAAAAAACCCTTGTGCATTATACAGAAAAGAAAATTATTTTCCTTTCTCTATATGCAAATATGCAAGTGAAGAAATGTGACTAAACAAATCAAGTTGAATTTGTATTGTTTCTTCCAGTAATTTTGATAACACTTTCTAGATAGGAAATTTACCAGTAGAACTATATTGATCTAATTATAATGCTATAATTATGCTGGAATAAATTCCCATGTGAGTAATCCTATGATTCTCCATGTAGATAAAATAGCGCAAATGGCTAGCTCAGAAACCCAGATCCAATGCATGGTGAGCCTTGGAGTCATCTGCAAAGGGGTGCTGGAGAGTGACTCAGCTATTGACCCTTTTTAATTTCTCTATCAATTCCTCTGCTGACCTTTAACCATTAAATCTTTTCAGCATCATCCTGGAAAGCTCCTTATCAGTGAAACAGCACAGATACTTCGTGATATGTTGTCAAATACAGTATACTTTTCCCTCACTGTGTATATGGCATTCATTGAGCAAAACCAAATTGGGAAACATCTAATTTTAGTCTGAGCAAAAGGAGTGGATATTTTCAGGGATGTCTGTAGGCCAGGGACATTACTAATGGCACAAGCAACGTGCATTGGATGTAAATTGGTTAAAAATCTGTGGGCAGTGCTGCTGTAGGCTGCATAGTTACTATGACAGCATGTGCAAATAGTGTGATGGCTGATTTATGTGCAGTGTCATGATTAATTTCAATTGAGTTTGTAGGGCTGCATTTACATTTGACCTCCTTTTCTAAAAATACCCCTCAAATTTCACAAGAACTATTTTGTGACAGAATTTCATCTTTATTAACTCTTAATAAATAATGTCAATGCTTGTTTATTACTCACAGAACAACAATGCACTAAATGAAGCTACTCTAAGTGTTGTCCTTACCGAACCAGCTACCCAGGATTCTTCTCTTCCTTGGCCTCATTATTGTGCTCCATCTTTGGCAACTGCAGATGAGACAGAGGAACCTGTGATTGTGTCTTGCAGCCAGCTTGCACTGATCAGCGTCACATCAAATATACACGTTGTGTGTGCAATGCATCTTCCTGACTATCAGACTGAAGCACAAATTACCTCTACAGTGGTCTGTCAAGACAGGTCATGACTACTCACTGGCACTAGCTGTTCAAAAGAATTAAATTATGAGACAACACGAGAACTTTCAAGGATTTTTCATGTGTGATTGTCCTGGTTTCAGCTGGGATAGAATTAATTATCTTCCTAGTAGCTGGTACAGTGTTATGTTTTGGGTTCAGTATGAGAAGAATGTTAATAACACTGATGTGTTCAGTTGTTGCTAAGTAATGTTTAGTCTAAGTCAAGGATTTTTCAGCTTCTCAAGCCCAGCCAGCAAGAAGGCTGGAGGGGCACAAGAAGTTGGGAGGGGACAGAGCCAGGGCAGCTGACCCAAACTGGCCAACGGGGTATTCCATACCATGTGACGTCATGCCCAGTATATAAACTGGAGGTGATTGGGGGTGGGGGGATGGCCACTCGGGGACTAACGGGGCATCATTCGGTGGGTGGTGAGCAATTACATTTTGCATCACTTGCTTATTCCAATCCTTTTATTATTATTATTGTCATTTTATTCGTGTTGTTATTATCATTATTATTTTCTTCTTTTCTGTTCTATTAAACTGTTCTTATCTCAACCCATGGGTTTTAACATTTTTTCCCCCCAATTCTCTCCCCCATCCCACTGGGTGGGGAGGGGAAGTGAGTGAGCGGCTGCGTGGTACTTAGTTGCTGACTGGGGTTAAACCACGACACAGCTGAGGTTCCTCCTTGAGGTTTTTGTACTCATTTTTGATCATCCTCTATGGCAGTCATATGCCCAATTAACCCATACATACCAATAATACATTTGCTTAGGTTTTGCATTTTTTCAAAATTTTACAGAGCATAGCCAATGTCTTTAATTTGAAGGCTCTGTAATGGTTTAACCCCAGCTGGCAACTAAGCACCACACAGCCACTTGCTCACTCCCCTCTGGTGGGATGGGGGAGAGAATCAGAAGAGTAAAAGTGAGAAAACTCATGGGTTGAGATAAAGGCAGTTTAATACGTAAAGCAAAAGCCACACATGCAAGCAAAGCAAAACAAGGAATTAATTCACTACTTCCCTGCGGCAGGCAAGTGTTCAGCCATCCCCAGGAAAGCAGGGCTCCATCACTTGGGAAGACAAATGCCATAAATCCAAATGTCCCTCTACTTCCTCCTTCTTCCTTGCAGCTTTTATTGCTGAGCACAATGTCATATGATAATATGGAATATCTGTTTGGTCAGTTGGGGTCAGCTGTCCCAGCTCTGTCCCCTCCCAACTTCTTGTGCACCCGCAGCCTACTTGCTGGTGGGGCGGTGTGAGAAGCAGAAAAGGCCTTGACACTGTGTAAGCACTGCTCAGCAATAACAAAAACATCCCTGTATTATCAATGCTGTTTTAATCAGAAATCCAAAACATAGCCCGATACTAGCTACCATGAAGTAAATTAACTCTATCCCAGCCAAAACCAGCACTGATCCTTTGCAGGGCCATACCCCTGATCCTGTAAGTGCTGGCTAGTCTTCCTTACATAGCGTTACCATACTTTTTTTTAGATAGTCCTTTAATACCATCTATTTTCTTCCAATTTTCTAAAACCATGGCTAAGGGGGTCCCCTTTTCTATGCTGGATTTATTTCTCATTCTAAAATTTCACATCCTATGCTGATCAGGATGTGCAATTCTCCCAGTTTTGCATCTTATCCTGATCAGGTGGTGCAATACTCCTTTAGTGCACTATTTTACCAGAATTTAAAATTTTGACGTGTGAATTTAAGACTCACCAGGTTTGGTGCCTCCCGCCCCCAAAGATTCCAGGTGAACTCACCCATTGGCACTGATCGGACATTTGGAGACAAGAGGTTCCGACGGTGGTCACCTAGGGTCCCATCTGGGTCACCAAACTGTTATAGATTTACGCACATCAGCCACCATAACATGGTCCGACCCTAGGATCCCACTGAAAAATGTAAGGTCCAAGTGAAGGTTTCTAATTCCTCTTTTATTTCTTCTCAGGTTACAGCTTCAGCTGGGTGCCTCCAGAGAGGGACCCCTACCCCAGATTGTGCCCCCTCAATTATACCTGTACCACCCAGCACCTGATCCCCAAGTCCAATCACTTAATTCTGGTCAGTGGTCTCTTGATTTCTTATTGGTTTTCACTGTTGCTGGGCTGGCCGCCTTCTGAAGTTACCTCATTCTCTTGGAATTGTTTCCTTGGTCCTTATCTTCTTCATTCCACTCACATCTGCCAGGTTCAGCTAGTTCTGTGTTAGCAGCATTAGTTTTATCAAAAAGTTTACTCAAGGTCAGCTCTTGCGGCCTAAGGCTTCAACTACTTTAGCTACTAGTGCTAAGCTACTAATGCTAAACAGAGAGCAGAATACAGTTAATCAAATTGCTTCTATAACAGTACTCTGTAATCAACTTATGCGCTGCATTTCTTCAGTATACCTATCCATCTGGAATCTCAATACCTTTTCGCATTTACTTGGAGAAAAATATGGCTGACATGGACAAGGCTTCCCCAGGGCTTCACTGGGTCCCCCACTATTTTTTCCCAAATTTTAGTAAAAGATTTGCAGGATATTGTGTTTAAAAATGGATCTGTTTTGATGCAATCTTTTGATGATTTGTTAATAGCTAGTAACTCTAAGGAATCTTGTATAGCTGACACCCGGACATTATTATTTGCCTTAGCTGAAAAGGGCCATCAGGCTTCCCTGCATAAGCTACATTTTTGTGGAAAAAAAAAGGTGGAATACCTGGGTTACATTCTCTAACAAGGAGAACGATGACTGTCTAATAACCATGTTAAGGCTATTCAAAGTCTTCCTCAAACTATTACTAAGAACCCAAGCTTTTTTAGGAGCAGAAAGATTCTGCCGACCCTGGATAGCTGCTTTTGAGAAATGGCTAGACCCTTGGTACAAGCTCAAGATGCTGAGGAACCTATCCACTGGACAGCTGACAAGGTAAAGGCATTTGAACGTCTAAACCAAGCATTAATGACTGCACCTGTGTGGTGGGTTGACCCTGGCTGAACGCCAGGTGCCCACCAAAGCCATTCTATCACTCCCTCTCCTCAGCTGGACAGGGGAGAGAAAATATAACAAAGAGTTTGTGGGTCAAGATAAGGACAGGAGAGATCAACTCACCAATTACCATCATGGGCAAAACAGACTCAGCTTGGGGAAAAATAACTCATTTTATTACCAATCAACCAGAGTAGGGTAATGAGAAATAAAACCAAATCTCAAAACACCTTCCCTCCACCCCTCCCTTCTTCCTGGGCACAACTTCACTCCCGGATTCTCTACCTACCCCCCCAGCAGTGCAGGGGGACGGGGAATGGGGTTTACGGTCACTTCATCACACATTATTTTCTGCCACATCATCCTCCTCAGGGGGAGGACTCATCACACTCTTCCCCTGCTCCAGCGTGGGGTCCCTCCCATGGGAGACAATCCTTCACAAACTTCTCCAACATGGGTCCTTCCCATGGGCTACAGTTCTTCACAAACTGCTCCAGCATGGGTCCATTCCACGGTGTGCAGTCCTTCAGGAGCATACTGCTCCAGCGTGGGTCCCCCACGGGGTCACAAGTCCTGCCAGAAAACCTGCTCCGTGGGCTCCTCTTTCCACAGATCCGCAGGTCCTGCCAGGAGCCTGCTCCAGTGCGGGGTTCCCACGGGATCACAGCCTCCTTCGGGAACCCACCCACTCTTGGTTTGCCCCGCCCTCTGCTCCGCCAGGGGCTTGCCCTACAAGGGCATTTTTCCAGACGGCTGCCCTGATTGGCTTTCCGCCCTTCGCTCGCCCTCTTCGCCCCTTCCTGGTCACTCCCACCACCTTTCTCGTTCTCGCTCTCCTCCCCCTCCCAACCACGTGCGCCTGTCCATGCCCGCGTTTCCTCCCTGTTCCCGCCATAAGCAGCCTCGCCCCGCCATTCTCCTTTGTGCTCGGCGCCATTTTGGGGTGCGTAGGGCGGTGGTTTAGCCCAGACTTCCCCAGAGACTGGTTTTTCCGCGGCACCCCTGGCCTCCTCGGCTAACCCACCCCAGAAGGATTTAGCTCGTTTCTGTCCCTCCGTAAGTGGGTTGGGGTTCGGGAGTTGAGGGGACGCTTCACCCTCTTGTAGATCTTTAGGCTCAGCAGAATCGTTATCATCTGGGGGGTGCAAAGTCTGCGTGGCTGCCCCGACTCCCAATTTCGGGGTGGACAACAAGCAGTTCTTTGCTGCCCTCCAGGTATCCTGTTCTTGTATAGCCTTCTGCAGGGCTTGTACAACTTTCCCCCACGACTTAAGGTTTTTTCCACAACCCGAGGACATCGTCTCCTCGGCTAACGCTTTAGTGCATTTATCCCACACTTCGGGGTGGAGAATATCCACCGGATCATCAATGACCCCAATTTTCAAAAGCCTCGCAACTGCGAGAGTAAAATCTTTGGGTTTACAATCGATACCCCACTGCTTATGTAACTGTGATACGACCTTCACAAGGGCTTCCATCCTCCTTGTTGGTCCTGGAGCGTCCTTCCCGCCGGGCTGGTCCTGCCGCTCCGGCCGCCGTTCACCTGTCCAGGCGACGATTCCCGGGTTTCGGCACCACTTGTTGCCTTAAGAGGGCGTGGCGACCTGGTTCAGGAACGGCACGGCGACCAACCCCAGGTCGCTCGGTCCATCAGCTCACAGACACCAATGTGGTGGACGGCAAATGGCGTTTATTGGTGCGTAACACAGCATTATATAACTTGGGGTTACAACAAGCCTTTCAGAATTTAGTGGCTACTGATCAATCCAAACAGGCTCATCTGTTTTCCAGCTAATATTCAGGATTGGCTGCCCCTCAGTGACCGCTCCTAAAAAGGATGGGTCACTAACATTGCCTTCATTTGGCTCAGTAAATCACAGCCTATGAGGCCAAGCAATTCAGGTGGGGTAGTCATGATATACGGACGCATCGTAACGTGTTCACCATTGGGGAACACAAATGTAATCAGTAGCTGACTTACTAAGGTGGCTTGTGTGCCCCCTATCCCTGCAATACCGAAATTTGGATTGATCAATGGCCATGATGGAGGCCAAATGCATCGTGAAATAATCGTAACATCAGCTCCTGTATTGATTGTCATCGGTTTCTTGACAACAACTCCATCAGGCCCTTCCAATTGCACTACCTTTTCTGGTTTACCTCTTGTTGTGTCCATGGCAAAGTATACCTGCGGTTTCCCTGTGGAGCCGAATCCACCATCTCCACGTTGTACTTCACCTGGGTTTGGAACACACGACCTGAATGGAACTAATTGTGCTATTCTGGTACCTTTAGGAATAGAAACAGGAGGGATTACAACATGGATCATAATTTTCACAGTCCCACAATAATCTGCATCAATAAGCCCTGGGAGCACCAGAAGTCCTTCTAGAGCTGTTGAAGATCGCCCCATTAAAAATGCACTAAGTCCAAACCCCAATGGTCCCTTTATGTTGGATGTGTACTGCAGTTTCCACATCCACTCTGGAGCTTCCTGCGGTGGCGGATCTGGTGGTTGCGAGGCTGCCTGAGGGCTGGCAGCCCAAGCCCCTTGCATTTGTGTCATCGCGCGAGGGGCTTTCGCAGTCGGTGTAAAGTTTCCCTTCTTCCTGTATTCTTGGTGGTATGGTTATCTTTCTTACACTTGTTGCAGCACTTACTGTTAGCAGTAACTGTACATTTGCTCCTAATGTGTCCACGTTTGCCACAGTTAAAACACTTGACCAAGGGTGTCTTACTGGCCTTGTGCTTCTTTGTAGCTCCTTGTAGAGCTGTGGCAGCATAGGCTACTTTCTGTGAGTCCACTGATCGATCCATGTATTCTATCATATCAACGATGTCTGCATTTTTCGGCAAATTACACAATGCTTTGCGTGTCTTTTCAGTAGCATTTTCAAAAGCGAGTATTTTGAACATGTTTTCTTTCATGCTCTCGTTCATGTCAGGGTGGTCATAGATTGCCCTATGCAGTCTATTAATAAACTGTGCAAAAGGTTCGTTATACTCCTGTTTCACCTGGGTAAAAGCATGGCTGCGCATATTGTCTGGTATCGTAAGAAAAGCTTGATACGCCAAGATCTGTGATACATGATGAACCTCAGTGATACATTGTAAATGAGCATTCCCTGATGCGAAGGGTCCAGTACCCATCAGCATCTGCGTGGTTACTCCCCATAGGGGATCTGTTTGTTGTCGTGGTGTTGCTTGTTCCCTATCACAGAACGTCTCCCACTGCCAGAAAAACACTAACATTTGGGTGGGTGTCAAAACCAACTGTGCTAGCTGTTTAATATCTTGAGGTATCAGCATATCAGCAGAAAAAATGAATTGCAGTATTTGGTGAGTTGACGCAGATTTGATTCCTTACTGACTTACAACATTCCTTAATCTCTCGATGACCTTCCAGTCAAACGCCTCCCATTTTTTCTGTCCATTTGATGCAATAACTGGGAATGCTTAGAGCATAGTCGCTTCTATAATGGCATCTTTTATTACACCCCTCCAATGTTTCTGCCTTTCTTCTGCAGCGGCTATTACAAGCGGCTCCGCGTGTATTGCGGGCGTGGTTGGTTTCACCGTCTCTGTCCCCGAGAGGCGGGATGGATGAACGGGCGGTGGCGGGGGCGCGGATGGTTCTGCCCGGGGGCCGGCCGCGGCCACTCCATGGCCGGCTGACACGCGCCGCTGCAAGTGGGCGGAGGGGGGGTGGAAAGGGAGGGGAGGAGGCAGGGGGCAGGAGGGGAGGGGAGGAGGGAGGGGGCGGGGAGAAGGGGGCGGGAGGGGGCGGTGGAGGGGAGGGGGACCGAGGGAGGGGCCGGAGGGGGAGGTGAGAAGGCGGCGAAGGGAGCAGGACTGGTATACGGCCAGAATCTTCGTTCTCTTGCCTTCTCGGTTCATCCTTTCGGGAGGATGAACGTTTCTCCCTCACTTCTGGCTCTCCCGACCGTACTGTCAGTTTTTGTAATTGGTTCACCACCTCCCTTAGTTCTTCCATCGCACTACCAGATGGAGATGGTTCCCTCTCCCCCGCAATCTGTTTATCTGCATTAGTCACCCCTGAGTCTGTTGGGTTCGGATCTGTCGGGCGACAATCGGCCGCCCCTAATTCCCCTGTTTCTTGTGGAGTAACAGACGGGGGAATTTTTTTGGTGCCAACGGCCTGGCTGGGTATAGGCAAAGGCTGTGTCTGTGCAGGCATCTCAGCGTTAACAGAAATGGATGTCGGGGGGGTGGAGATAGTTGTGTAGAGAATGTCCCCCCAGCTCCAGCGGGGTAGGCTGACGCGGCAGCCGTGGAGGCAGCAGAGGGGGTCACGGCCGCGCGGGCAGCGGCGGCTACCTCCCAGTCCGCCCTCATTGCCTCCAGCATGTCTCGACTTACTTTCCCGAGTGCTGCGTATTTTTTCATCTCCTTTACCTTACCCCCCTTGCAGTTAGCAGCGTCCCACAGCGCCTTGCCTATATTATCCCAGGTCGCTTCTTCAAATGCGACATTTACATTCGGGATAAGTTCTTTCTCCCAGGCCCATAAAAGTAACCCCCTTTAACACAGAATTATTGAATTTCAGTCCTCTCTCAGAGAGAAAATTACGAAGGAGCTTTAGGACTGCTTCCTGCCTTTTGTCCAACCCCATCTCCTTCTCCGACCACTCACCTAATCAGGGCGAGATTCAAGCTTCCGTGCGTCTCCTCGTTTTCCCAGCTCAGGGCGAGATTCAAACTTACGCGCGTCCCAGCTCAGCTGAAGCTCGTGTTGTGCTTCCCAGCTTAGCTGAAGCTCATGCCATCCTGCCGGGGCAGCAGGAACACTCTCGGCCGGCTCCTCCACTCCCTCATTGGTTCGGCTGCACCAGAAATTCCCATAGATACGATAAAGTGCTGATCTGAGGGTCCCTGTTCGGGTGCCAAATGTTGCGGAGGTTCCAAAGGGGAAATTACGCACAGACCAATGTGATCAAGTGAAGTCCATTTACTACAACTTTTAGCACAGTTATATGCCTTATGCACTTGTGCACGCGCCTTATACAATACTCTCATTGGTACAATACCCTGGTTCACGCAACACTATCTTATCCTCTATTGGCTGTGCAAGCTTCTTCACCAGGTGTCCAGCAGTTACTTATCTCATTCTTCAGCACCCAGGAGTTGCTTGTCAGGCTCTTCTTATCTTCCTTTTTCCCAGCGTACAAGGACACAGCGTCCTTGTCTGCTCCAGCACTTTGTAAACTTATGCTTCGTTCCCACCTAACGGCTGGATTGCTCACATGCCCTCGCCCAGCCAAGAAATCCTCAACACCCAACATGTTATTGCTTGTTCTGCAGCCTGGTAAAGTGTGGGACGCCAAAACTGCCCTTTACTTTTGCTTAATTACATTATATTCCTATTTCATCTTTAAGTATTCATTCTGTTTTCCCAAAAGTGGAGTCATTTACCCAGTGTTCGTGTGATGGTCTGACAAATTATAGTCAATGTCTCAAACATTCGTTAAAGAACTTTGGTGGAGACGATGGCCTCTGTAAAATCGCTGGAGTTTTGTGAACAGGACAATGTGGCCAGAGGAGAGGGCCCCACAGAGAGTTGGACCGCACTTCTCCAAAGCCCCAATTCCTTATCTTAAGTGACCAGGAGACGGAGCACAGCATATGCGCCTGGAGGAGGAGGCCCCATGGAGGATGGGACTGTGCTTCTATCTTAAGCGGTCATGCCAGCAGAAAAAGAGAGGCAACTCTGCAATGAACCCACCCCCCGCAAAGCTCACCAACCAATTCCAGAGAACCCCGGGAATGGGAACTGCGCATGTCAAGACCATCAACTAACACACTATAAAAGAAGAGAGAACGTGTTCTCAGCATGCGCCCTCCAGAACTGGATCTCTACGCTGGCTGGACCAACACTGGACCCAGGACTGGTGAAACCCTTCTCTTCTCTCTTTCTTTCTCTCCCTCTTTTCCTTCTCTTTTTTTGCACAGTCCCTACACCTCATCCTTTTAAACATAAACCATTGACCAAGTCTGAGACTAGGAGTGGATCTAGCCGCCCCTGGGCTCCTCTTTGAGAAGGAGTCCAGAAAGCAAGGGGGTCTGCTCTGAACCTCGTGACTCAATTGGAGGGCTCTCCTTCTGGTACATTTCATGTTCCTTTTTCCATTTCTTTTTCTACACCTCTCTTCTCTTCTCAAACAACGGCTTAACGACATGTTGCAAGGTTCATGTTGATAAGTTCACTTGTACTTGGGCAAGGTTAGCTAGGTTGAATAAATGTTGATTGTTGTTTGAACTCCCCTGGTGTCGTTTCACCTTAATTCTGACAAAGGAAATCCACAAACCTGGGTCGCTCCAACTTTGGGACGTGACAGTTCGAGACGCCAATATACACACAGAGCAGAGATATTTTATTCCAATTCATGTTTGCACAAAGATGGGGGCTAGGTGGTAATCCACAAAGCTTTTACCCCTTATACCTAAACAGGCAAGCAACTTATACAGTTCAGTTATTAAACTGTTATTATCTCAACCCACAAGTTTTACTTCTTTTCCTGATTTTCTCCCCCATCCTTTTGCCGAAAAACTCGGAATAAAGAACTTATCAACACCAATTTAGTGTAGATAAGCAGACACTTCTTTATTGACGGCCGGGTGCGCGGGTGAGTCCTCTCAAAAAACCACGCACACCTGAACACCAAAATCATATACCTTATATTAAACTTATTCATTCATATTCATTAGGTTTCCAAGAAAGGTTATGCATATCCATTAGATTTCTGGGAAGTTATTAGCATATGCAAATGTCCTTTACGAAGGCACAGTGAAGGTCTCTGGTGGTCCTCTAGAGTCCTCTGGTGGTCTTTCATAGTCTTCCTCACTTGTCCGATAGTTGACCTCTCAGGTGATTCTGTGCAGTACGATTCTCACCATCATTTACATAAAAATGCATACTATATCTATTCTTAAATATAACCTTTCTAATGATTGGTCCTTCAGTCACACCATCTCATTAATATTCTTATGTTAAAACAATCATTGGTTAATCTCACTTAACTCTACTGATTGGAATCCTCGATAATTAGATCAAGGTGGGAAGGGTAAGGGGTTTCCAAGCAGCAAACTGGTGTCCATAACGGTTTCCTTAGTTTCGTAAAACAAAACATTACTGATCAACAAATCTTTGTCAAAGTCTCTGTGCTTAAATGATTTTAGACAATACTTGAATTCTTATGGTTACACATAATACATTTTCTAAAGTTCCTAAGTTCCTATGACTATATTTCAAACTTAACACTCCCATGGTTAAATGTGTAGAATGTAATAGATATGTATAGTTTTGTTAAAATATTTCTTATAATTCTACATTCCTATTAAAATTAAATATGATTAATTCTAACTAATAACAAATCAATAACAAATCAGTAACAATCCCACTGGGTGGGGGGGGAGTGAGTGAGTGGCTGCGTGGTGCTTAGTTGCTGGCTGGGGTTAAACCACTACAGATGTGTATTATTTTCCCTTTACAGATATTTTGTGACCAAAACCAAAACTGAGTATCAGTCCGTTTTGGGTTTACGTAGCAAGGTTTTGGTAGCATTTGGGTCTGCAGGGGTGGTCTCTGTGAGAAGAGACCAGGGGCTGCCCCCATGGCAGATAGAGCCAGCTTCAGCCAGCTCCAAAGCGGATCTGCCACTGGCCAAAGCTGAGCCAATCAGTGACAGTGGTAGCGCCTCTGTGATAACATATTTAAGAAATGGTAAAAAACATGGCACAGCAGCTGTGAGGGAGAAGAGCAAGAAAAATGTGAGGGAAGGAACTCTGCAGGCACCAAGGTCAGTGAAGAAGGAGGGGGAGGAGGTGCTCCAGGCGCTGGAGCAGAGATTCCCATACAGCCCGTGGTGAAGACCATGGTGATGCCGGTTGTCCCCCAGCAGCCCATGAAGGACCACGATGAAACAGATATCCATCCTGTGGCCCATGGAGGACTCCATGCTGCAGCAGGTGGATATGCCCTGAAGAAGCTGTAGCCTGTGGAGAGGAGCCCATGCTGGAGCAGGTCTTCTGGCAGGACCTGTGACCCTGTGGGGGACCCATACAGGAGCAGTTTGTTCCTGAAGGCCTGTACCCCATGGAGGGGACCCATGCTGGAGCAGTACTTGAAGGAACTCTGCTGGCATATCTTTATAGAACGTGTTTTCAAGGATACATTTATGAATACCAGTTTTAAACTTTCCTCATTCAATTTGGGAAAAGTTCAACTTCAGTTGTACTTTATACAGCTTTACTGTTTTTATGAGCATAGTTTTTGAAATTTCTGCACCGAGTACCTCAGCCTTATCTGTGTCTGCTGACACTTAATCATCTACCCCATGCAGCAGCAGTCCCACATTTTCCCTGTTCAGCCTTTTACTATTAATGTAATGGTGGAAGCTGTCATGAAAGTTTCACAGCTGGCCCGTGCTGACCGAGGAGAAAGGCTAGGATGCAAAGTATACAACTGCAAGAGTAATTCTTTATTCATGCGCATGTGGTGTCCCATTCAAATTGGGGCACCCTGAATGCAGTTTTACACATGGTTATTACACATTTCAAGCATTCAGGTACAACATGATTTGGCCAATCACTACTTTACACACACACTGCTATTATGAAAAGCAACTATAAGTCTATGGTGTCATCATCCATCTGCTTCTTTCTTGATCTAGGTATCCCTGGAGTTGGTCTTGCTACAGTTACTTCTCTATGATGCCAGATAATGGGAGCGTATTTTTGCAATTAGAATTTTCAGACTTAAGTTCATTATTTCTACTTTCCCTGCTGACTGGGGATGATATAGAGTATGCAAATCTTGCTGGATTCCTAAAGTTTTGTAAAGTTGAAAAATTACTTGTGAGGTGAAATGACATCCTTTATCTGAATCAATCCTTTCAGGAATTCCATAAGAAGGAATGACTTCCTTTAATAAGAACTTAATTACAGCTGCAGAATCAGCTTTAGTTGTTGTCCTGGGTTCAGCTAGGATAGAGTTAATTTTTACAGGAACCTGGGAGGTGGGGGCATAGCCGGGGCAGCTGACCTGAACTAGCCAAGGAGCTATTCCATACCATGTGACATCATGCTCAGTGTATAAATGGGGAGCAGAGGGGGGGGTGTGTGTGTGTCTCTCGACTTTTGGTGGGGGGAAGCGTTGGAGCGTCGGGTCCCGGGTGGTGAGCAGTTGCACTGTGCATCACTCTTTTTGTATATTCTTTCATTAGTACCGTTGTTGTTGTTGTAATTTCTTTGTGTTGTCCCAGTAAACTGCCTTTATCTCAACCCTCGAGGTTCCAGTTTCTTTTTCTTTTCTCTCCTCTGTCTCCTCCCTATCCCACCGGAGGGGGGTGGGAGGAGTGAGCGAGTGGCTGCGTGGTCCTTTGTTACCGGCTGGGCTGAAACCACGACAGTCCTTTTTGGCGCCCAACGTGGGGCAAGAAGGGTTGAGATAACGACAGATCTGGCCAGAGTGTGTTGAAACAAATTTGTCATACGCATTTCTTATACTAGATAAATAGATGTTAGTCACAATGTTGTTTCATTTGTTTACATGGTGGCGTTTTGTAAGCTCTTATATGCTTTATGTTTTGCCTCTAGTTGCGTATGTCATCTCTGGGAGAGTGATTGGGATTATCATTTTTCTGTACTGGGCAATGTCGACTTGTGAAATGATTACATCAGTGGTCATGAGGTTAAGCTGGTATCTGTATGAGGCAGTGATATAATTTCCATACTTTGGGAACCTTCTCTCGGATTTTATTGGTAATTACACCCCATCCATGGGGGAATTAGGGGGGGATACCTCCCCCCGTCCGTTCGCCTCCCTTCTCTCCTTCCGATTAATTACAACAGCTTTTGAGAATTTTGAAAATCCTTGGGATACGCAAGCCAGCGTGCTGTTAGTGCTATGCCTCCAGAATATGTTTCAGGTCTTGTTTAGGGCTACAAAAAGGCTCTTTAAGAGTACCACCCAGAGATCTGCCCCAAAGCTGGATATTCATGGGTGGCATGACATGTGGGAGGATATGGGTGAGACAAGGGGAGTCAACGGCATGGGCAGGTATCTAAAGAACTTCTCACCTCCAGTGGCTTGGAAGTTCACTCCCAAACAACTACAGAACCCTCATGAAGTGATAGAATATTTGAAAGAAAAATGCTGTGGCTATTCCAAAGACATACAACTCGCTGCACTGTGCTGGGCCCTGGCCAGTATCTACCAAAAACTGCTTGATATTAGGCAGCACCCTCAGGGGGAAAAGATGGAAAACAGGACAACATGCACTGTGGCTACCCCAACCCTGACAATGGGCACCGTGGCTACCCCAACCCTGACAACAGGCACCGTGGCTGCCCCTACCCCGACAACAAGCACCATGGCTGCCCCTACCACGACAACAGGTACCGTGGCTACCCCTACCCCGGTGACAGATACTTCAGCTAAACCAGAGAACCAACCTGTGCCAGTATCAGTCGCCCCTGTACAGAAAAAGAAACACAGAAATCAGTTTGCTTAGTGAGAGATGAAGATGAACCAGGGTCATCGCGAGAACAGGAGGAAGAGGCAGAACCTGAAATAATTACCCGATCTCTATCCATGAGTGAGTTGCATGACATGCGAAAAGATTTTAGCCGCCACCCAGGTGAGCACATTGTTACCTGGCTGCTCCGATGCTGGGATAGCGGGGCTAGTAGTGTGGAATTAGAGGGTAAGGAAGCCAAGCACTTGGGATCTCTGTCTAGGGAAGGGGGCATCGACAAAGCGATTGGGAGAAAAACACAAGTCCTCAGCCTCTGGAGGTGACTTCTGTCAGGTGTGAAGGAAACATACCCCTTCAGGGATGAAGTTACATGTCACCAAGGCAAGTGGACCACCATGGAGAGAGGTATCCAGTACCTGAGGGAATTAGCCGTGCTGGAGGTGATTTATAATGATCCAGAAAATGCGCAGTCACCCACAGATCCAGATGAAGTCCAATGCACACAACCCATGTGGCGGAAGTTTCTACGAAGTGCACCACCAACCTATGCCAACTCATTGGCAGTAATGTCCTGGAAAGAAGCCTATGGACAAATGGTGGATGAATTGGCTGTCCAACTCCGGCAATATGAAAGAAGTCTCTCTTCCTCCCTACGGGCCTGTGTCTCAGCTGTAGAGGAATTGTCCCGAGAGTTCCAGCAATTCAAAGTGGATCTGTCCTCCTCCTCACCTGTACAGGCCCGCATCGAAGTTATTGGGAGTAAGCGTTCCTCTGCCCAAGAGAGAGGAGAGAGAAAGTACACTCGACGGGCTAACATGTGGTTTTACCTGTGTGACCATGGAGAGGAGATGAGGAAGCGGGATGGAAAACCTACCTCAGTCTTGGATGCACGGGTACAGGAGTTGCGAGAAAAAGCAACCAGAAAAAAGATTTCTTCTTGGAAAACTGCTGCTCCAGTTTCCCGTGAGCAGTCCCCTGGACGGAGTAGATGGGCTGATCTCATTTCTGATCCTCTTGAAGGGACTTCTGATTCACATGTGCAAAAAGTGAGTAACGGATATTCTAACCAGGATTAGAGGGACCCTGCCTCCAGCCAGGTGGAGGAGAGGGACAACCGTGTCTACTGGACAGTGTGGATTCGATGGCCTGGCACATCAGACCCACAGGAATATAAGGCTCTAGTAGACACTGGTGCACAATGTACCCTAATGCCATCAAGTTATAAAGGGGCAGAACCCATCTGTATCTCTGGTGTGACAGGGGGATCCCAAGAGCTAACCATATTGGAAGCTGTAATGAGTCTAACCGGGAATGAATGGCATAAACACCCCATTGCAACTGGCCCAGAGGCCCCGTGCATCCTTGGTATAGATTATCTCAGGAGGGGGTATTTCAAGGACCCAAAAGGGTTCCATTGGGCCTTTGGTATAGCTGCATTGGAGACGGAGGGCACTGAACAGCTGTCTACCCTGCCTGGTGTCTCCCAAGACCCTTCGGTTGTGGGGTTGCTGAAGGTTGAAGAACAACAGGTGCCAATTGCTACCACGACAGTGCACCGGCAGCAATATCGTACCAACTGAGACTCCCTGATCCCCATCCATAAGCTGATTTGCCAATTGGAGAGCCAAGGAGTGATCAGCAAGACTCGCTCACCCTTTAATAGTCCCATATGGCCCGTGTGGAAATCTAATGGGGAATGGAGACTAACAGTAGATTATCGTGGGCTGAATGAAGTCACGCCACCGCTGAGCGCTGCTGTGCCAGATATGTTAGAGCTTCAATATGAACTGGAATCAAAGGCAGCCAACTGGTATGCCACAATTGACATTGCTAATGCATTTTTCTCCATTCCTTTGGCAGCGGAGTGCAGGCCTCAGTTTGCTTTCACTTGGAGGGGCGTCCAGTACACCTGGAATCGACTGCCCCAGGGGTGGAAACACAGCCCCACTATTTGCCATAGACTGATCTGTTGAGGATTTCTTGGCTGGGCAAGGGCATGTGAGCAATCCAGCCGTTAGGTGGGAACGAAGCATAAGTTTACAAAGTGCTGGAGCACACAAGGACGCTGTGTCCTTGTACGCTGGGAAAAGGAAGATAAGAAGAGCCTGACAAACAACTCCTGGATGCCGAAGAATGAGATAAGTAACTGCTGGACACCTGGTGAAGAAGCTTGCACAGCCAATAGAGGATAAGATAGTGTCGCGTGAACCGGGGTATTGTACCAGTTAGAGTATTGTATAAGGCACGTGCACAAGCACATAAGGTATATAACTGTGCTAAAAGTTGTAGTAAATGGACTTCACTTGATCACATTGGTCTGTGCGTGATTTCCCCTGTGGATCCTCCGCGACACTGATACAGGCTGCACTAGAAAAAGGTGAAGCTCCAGAGCACCTGCAATACATTGATGACATCATCGTATGGGGCAACACGGCAGAAGAAGTTTTTGAGAAAGGGAAGAAAATAATCCAAATGCTTTTAAAGGCTGGTTTTGCCATAAAAGAAAGTAAGGTCAAGGGACCTGCGCAGGAGATCCAGTTCTTAGGAGTAAAATGGCAAGATGGGCGTCGTCAGATCCCTGTGGACGTCATCAACAAAATAGCAGCTATGTCCTCACCGACTAATAAAAAGGAAACACAGGCTTTCTTAGGTGTTGTGGGCTTTTGGAGAATGCATATTCCAAATTACAGTCAAATTGTAAGCCCTCTCTACCAAGTTACTCGGAAGAAGAACGATTTTAAATGGGGGCCTGAGCAACGACAAGCCTTTGAACAAATTAAGCGGGAGATTGTTCATGCAGTAGCTCTTGGGCCAGTCCGCACAGGGCAAGATTTTAAAAATGTGCTCTACACTGTGGCTGGGGAGAATGGCCCTGCCCGGAGCCTTTGGCAGAAAGCACCTGGGGAGACCCGAGGCCGACCCCTGGGGTTTTGGAGTCAGGGATATCGAGGATCCGAGGCTCGCTATACTCTAACTGAAAAAGAGATCTTGGCAGCATATGAAGGAGTTCGAGCTGCCTCAGAAGTGGTTGGTACTGAAACACAGCTCTTCTTAGCACCCCGACTGCCAGTGCTGGGCTGGATGTTCAAAGGGAAAGTTTCCTCTACACATCACGCGACTGACGCCACGTGGAGTAAGTGGATCGCACTGATCACACAACAGGCTCGCATAGGAAACCCCAGTCGCCCAGGAATTTTAGAAGTGATCACGGACTGGCCAGAAGGCAAAGATTGTGGAATGTCGCCAGAGGAAGAGGTTACACGGACTGAAGAGGCCCCGCTGTATAATAAACTGCCAGAAAATGAGAGGCAATATGCCCTGTTCACTGATGGGTCCTGTCGCATTGTGGGAAAACATCGGAGGTGGAAGGCTGCTGTATGGAGTCCTACACGACTAGTCGCAGAAACTGCTGAAGGAGAAGGTGAATCGAGTCAGTTTGCAGAGGTGAAAGCCATCCAGCTAGCGTTAGACATTGCTGAAAGAGAAAAGTGGCCAGTGCTCTATCTCTATACTGACTCATGGATGGTGGCAAATGCCCTATGGGGGTGGCTACAGCAATGGAAGAAGGGCAATTGGCAGCGCAGAGGTAAACCCATCTGGGCTGCCGCACTGTGGCAAGATATCGCTGTTCGGATAGAGAAGCTAGTGGTAAAAGTACGTCACGTAGGTGCTCATGTACCCAAGAGTCGGGGCACTGAAGAACATCAAAACAACCAGCAGGCAGATCAGGCCGCCAAGATTGAAGTGTCTCAGGTGGACCTGGACTGGCAACGTAGGGGTGAGCTATTTATGGCTCAGTGGGCCCACGATACCTCAGGCCATCAGGGAAGAGATGCAACATATAGATGGGCTTGAGATCGAGGGGTGGACTTGACCATGGACACTATCGCACAGGTCATCCATGAATGTGAAACATGTGCTGCAATTAAGCAAGCCAAGCGGCAAAAACCCCTGTCGCATGGAGGGCGATGGCTGAAATATAAACAGTGGGAGGCCTGGCAGATTGTCTATATCACACTCCCACGAACACGCCAAGGCAAGTGCCATGTGCTTACAATGGTGGAAGCAACCACTGGACGGCTGGAAACTTACCCTGTGTCCCATGCCACTGCCCAGAACACTATCCTGGGCCTTGAAGAGAAAATTTTATGGCAACACGGCACCCCAGAAAGAATCGAGTCGGACAACAGGACTCACTTCCGAAACAACCTCGTAGACACCTGGGCCAAAGAACATGGCATTGAGTGGGTGTATCACATCCCTTATCACACACCAGCCTCCGGAAAAATTGAACGGTACAATGGACTGCTGAAAACTACATTGAGTGTGATGGGGGGTGGAACTTTCAAGCATTGGGATACACATTTAACAAAAGCCACCTGGTTAGTAATACTAGAGGATCCGCCAATTGGGCTGGCCCCGCCCAACCAAGAGTTCCACATACTGTAGAAGGGGATAAAGTCCCTGTAGTGTGCATGAGGAATATGTTAGGAAAGACAGTCTGGGTTAGTCCTCCCTCAAGCAGAAGCAAACCCATTCAAGGGGTTGTTTTTGCTCAAGGACCTCGGTACACCTGGTGGGTGATGCAGAAGGATGGGGAGGTTCGATGTGTACCTCAGGGAGATTTGATTTTGGGAGAGAATAGCCAGTGAATTGGGCTGTATGATATTTAACTGCTAAATAACCTGCCAATGCATGTCATTGTATCTATAGTGTCTATATGCCATATCAAGGGTATTATTGTGAGAATTATCCAAATGACTGCAGGATGGACTTTTGAAACTGAGCCAAGTACAACAGCGATAGAACTTAAACTGGCACCCAGCAATTTCCTCAATATCAACATCTTCGACCTGCAGACCAGGGGCATGAGTTACACCAAATGTACTAGCCACAAGTTCCAGAGGCAGCGTACAACAACCCAACATCTCACACCATCTCTCTCTTATCCTGAAGAACTGTTACAACAGATAGAGCCCCAAAATCGATGGACACATTAGAGAGATAGCCCATAGGCTAAAGGAACACCGTGTGTGTGTGTGCGAGGTCAGGGGGTGGAGTCCATATACTTATATATAAGACAACGAAAGTTGTAGTGGTTGATTGGAAAAAAAATGTAAGATCTGGGCATGATGTAGATGGTATAGAATAAGGGGTGGATAATGTCCTGGGTTCAGCTGGGATAGAGTTAATTTTTACAGGAACCTGGGAGGTGGGGGCATAGCCGGGGCAGCTGACCTGAACTAGCCAAGGAGCTATTCCATACCATGTGACATCCTGCCCAGTATATAAATGGGGAGCAGGCCGGGGGGTGCTCTCTGTTTTTCGGTGGGGGAAGTGGCGGAGCGTCGGGTCCCGGGTGGTGAGCAGTTGCACTGTGCATCACTCTTTTTGTATACTTTTTTTTTTTTTTTTCATTAGTGCCGTTGTTGTTGTAGTAATCTCTTTGTGTTTGTCCCAGTAAACTGCCTTTATCCCAACCCTCGAGGTTCCAGTTTCTTTTTCTTTTTTCTCTCCTCCATCTCCTCCCCATCCCACCGGAGGGGGGCGGAGGAGTGAGCGAGCGGCTGCGTGGTCCTTTGTTACCGGCCGGGATGAAACCACGACAGGGACCAAAGACATCAACATAGACCCCAGGGAGATGTGAAATAACCCCTACAGAAACTAAGTTGGGACCATCAGGATGCGGGAGATAGACAGAGTGTGAGTGATTTGAAAGACATGGTGATTCAGAGAGTGCAGAAAACCGTTCCCGGAAGTCAAAATGTAAATGGAGCCTTCAGTGAGTGTCAGAGGGGGGATGAAGCTCCGACTGACTAGTGAGAAAGATTGGAGAGAGGTTTGCAGTTGTGTTCTGGAGTTGGCCCTGGTGCAGCCGTGGGTCAAGCCCTGCTGAGGACATGGCTTGTGGCTGGATCGTAAGTGGACATAAGAAAGAAATTAGAGAAGTTAGAAGACTGGCAGGACAGAGGGTTAGACGAATTGTTGAGAGAGACTCAGGTGGTGTATATATGTGAAAATGAGGAAAGCCGATTGGACCGGAAAGTAGAGAAGCAGGAGTTGAATGCTATTGTTGTGAGAAGAGAGGGCACTTGAAGCAGAGTTGTGGAAGGAAACAATAGGATGAACAGATGTTTGGGGGTGAATGGGGGGGTCAGGGGCTCTGCTTATTGGGGACTGGAACATCTAGGGAGCTCTGAATGGAATTGAGGTTGAGTCCCCAAAGGGAGGGGGTGGAGTTTTTAGTGGATGCAGGGCTGAGGGATCCACCGTTCAGGGGCTGCCCTCCAGTTACACCCTTGCTGGGAACACCGTGAATATTCTGAGTGCAAAAGGGAAACCTTTTGAGGTCCTTGGTGATTTGCTCTTGCTCCCTGGGGCGGAATACGGTTTGTTAAGAGGGGATTTGATTTTAAAATTGAACTTGAGCGTTCGGGGTCAGAGAGAGGAGTCCGGCTGCGTGCGGTCGCGGCGGAGCCGGCGCTGCAGCGGCAACGGGCAAGGTCCTTTGTTGCAGCAGCGGCGGCAGCGGCGGGGGCAGCGGCGGGGGCAGCCCCCCCCCCCTCGGCAGCGGCCGCCGCCTCTCCTCGCGCCGCGGGGCTACAATTGAAGTCAACTCTGTAAACAGCCAGAGTGGGGCTTTCTTTGCGACTGCTGTATCGCTATCGATGAAAACAATTAAGATGGACTGTGCTACCACAGGGGTTCACAGAGTCACCAAATCTATCTAGACAAACTTTAGAGAAAATTTTACAAGATTTCATTTTTACCCAGAGAAGTAAAGTTATTACAATATGTGGACGATCTATTAATAGCAGGAGAAACTGAAGAAGGAACCCGAGAAACCACTATTAAATTGTTAAACCCCCACAAACTAAAAAGGAAATTCGACAAATATTGGGATTACTAAGATATTATAGACCATGGCTTAAAAACTACAGTGAAAAGGTGAAATTAACTAATAACCAACTTAAATGGTCTACAGAAGATGAGCAGAAATTAGAGGAAATAAGAAGGGCATTAATACAAGCACCTGTATTAAGCCTCACAGATCTAAAACAAAAAAAAAAAAAAAAGGGGACTGTATTTACAGATTACAAAAATACATCTGGAGTAGTTCACACTTTTGAAAAAATTTGAAAAAAAAAGGTTTAATTAATACTCAAAGGAAGAATCTTATACATCAGGAAATAATAACAAAAATTTTAAGAACATTAAGAAAACCAAGGGAGATAGCAGTGGTACATATGAGAAGACATCAAAAAAGATTAGAATACCGAATCAGAGAGAATAATTTGTTAGATAAAGAGGCCCAGGAAGCAGCCTTGAGGACTCAAGTCACCAAAATTAACATAGTAATTTTCTTTGTGTTCCTGTATAATGGTCCTAAGGGTAAAATATGTTGCTCTGTTGTAAAGCCTATGTACAAAAGAATTGTGTTTTACCTCTGAATATTTAAGGTTACCAATAACTATTCTTGTTGACAAATTAATAAGAATATAAACACTATACAGTCCTGTGTTAATACTTAATTGTGTTTATAAACAAAATTAGAAGACTTTACTAGCTATCTGAAAAGTAATACTCATTTCAAGTTGTTAAAAATGTATAACTATTTCAAACTATTTACTTGCTTCTTACTTGATTTGGAAAAGGACTGTAAGCGATTAGGGTGAAAACCAATTCATATGGCTGTTATATGTTATCTCACAGGTATTTATAACAGCATCTTTTTCAAATGTTAACTACTTTGGTAGTTGTTGTTGTACATATTTTGAAAATATTTCATTAAATTTATTAACTTAAAAAAAAATGAAAATTTAAATATACACAAGGCTGCTTAACTTGTCAATAATGAATGTGAAACACTGTCTATTGAAGAGTTACTTATAGAATATGACATATAAAAAGCTAATATGCAAAGATATAGTGAACCCTAATAACATTCATAATATTTTAAAAATCAATTGACAAGCAGCACAAGAAAGAGAAAAACAACTTATAGACCTTTTGAGAAAATACAAGTTGATTTCACTGAATTACCCAAGTGTCCTGGTTTCAGCTGGAATAGAGTTAACTGTCTTCCTAGTAGCTGGTACAGTGCTGTGTTTTGAGTTCAGTATGCGAAGAATGTTGATAACACTGATGTTTTCAGTTGTTGCTCAGTAGTGTTTAGACTAAAGTCAAGGATTTTTCAGCTTCTCATGCCCAGCCAGGGCACAAGAAGTTGGCACAGGACACAACCAGGGCACCTGACCCAAACTGGCCAACGGTGTATTCCATACCATGTGACGTCCCATCTAGTATAGGAACTGGGAAGTGGGGGTGGGGAATCGTCGCTTGGGGACTGGCTGGGTGTTGGTCAGCAGGTGGTGAACAATTGCCCTGCGCATCATTTGTGCATCCCAATCCTTTTATTACTACTGTTGTCATTTTATTAGTGTTATCATTATTAGTTTCTTCTTTTCTGTTCTATTAAACCGTTCTTATCTCAACCCAGGAGTTTTACTTCTTTTTCCCGATTTTCTCCCCCATCCCACTGGATGGAGGGGGAGTGAGTGAGCAGCTGCGTGGTGCTTAGTTGCTGGCTGGGGTTAAACCACATCAGTCCATTTTGACACCCAACGTGGGCCACAAAGGGTTGAGATAACGACAAACCTGACCAGAGCTTGTTAAAACAAATTTGTTACCAATCCAACACCCCAAGGTTGAAGATACATCTATCCATACCTACATAACTACCTTAAAAAAGGTCATGAGAGACAACCACCAGAAAGGAATAATAGAGCAAACACTCCCCTTGGGATTTCCTATTCATAAAATTGAGCCTAGGAACCACGTGCTGATAAAAACATAGAAAGAAACATCTCTTAACACGTTTCTTGTTCTTTTGACTACAGATACAGCCATCCAGACAACGAAAAAGGGATGGACCCATGCTACTCGGGTTAAGGGACCGATCCACACTTCTCATTGGGAAGTAGCTAACAACTAGGAGGACTTGAAAGTTACTTTGAAGAGAAAGAACCGATGAGTAAACCTGTGATCATCAACTGTGTAAATCTAAATTGTAATTGCTATCCATTTGTATGTTATAAGTGTATAGTGTATCAGGGAAAGTGGTGGAGCCATTACTGTTACGGGTATTCCCCCAGAGGGGTTTATCAAAAGTGTCACAATCGGGAAAGACAATTAACTGACAAGGCCTTACGCCTAGGGGTTTTAGTAAGAAAATTAAAAAGGATTCCACTGAGTGGTAAGAAATATTTGTAAAAGGAATACATCCCAAATTATATTGTTATCATTCAACGAACCTTGCCTTAACGTAACAATAATAACTGACATAAATTGTAGAAAAACGGTCGTGAGAGTGAGTTGCTACTTGTGAGAAGTGAGAAGATAAAAATTGGAGTGCTTACAAAATAAGACAGGCCAAGCAGCCTAACAAGTGCTCCCCTGAAGAATACATTTGCTGCTGAGAAGATGGTACACCCCATTGCTTGAAGCAACCGAGTAGATGGAGGAAGCAGAAATGTACTGCTGTGGGGACTGTTGATGACGAGCTGCCTTAAATATAAAGCTACAAACCCATATAGTAAGTGCTACCAAGTTGAAAACACCCTAACGTTTCCCACTGACCCAACCTCACTCCACAATGACCTAAAGGATTTAAAAATTAAAGACATAAAAAGGCAAGAATCTTGGGGTATAAAAGAAACACCTTACGATGATATATTAAGTTGGGAAAATAATACCCACAATGGTCCCTGGATACCACCACTATTCCCTAGACATTAAAATCAAGCTCTAATGTCTTTAGTTTATGTAATTTTAAGCCTTAGAAATGTAAAATTATTAGTTTTGGTATAAATGAACTCAGTACAAAAGAAAAATCTCCATCAACCATACAAATAAGCTCTGTCAAGATGGGAAGATTCAACAATTACCCCTAATAGTCTTACTACTAACCTTAAACTTTAGTCCATGTATTTTAGATAAAGTTATAGCCCTTGTTCAAAGCAGAATAAAATCAATCCGGTTAATAATATTAAAACAACAATATGATAATTTAGATAAAGTAGAAGAAATTGAATCAGAATCAGAAATGACTCCAATTAAAAAGACTCTTATTAGATTGGAAACACAAATTAATGCTAGTACCAAAAAGAAAACGGGGTACTGTAATCGACAGGGAACCAAATTGTTCCCTGACATTGTGTAATTCGTGTTGAATTAAAAGAAGACAATAAAACTTACATACCAATCCAGAAGGAGGAAGACACACATTGTGATTGAACAAATACTTTGTGTAAATAGCAAGGCTTGCTTAAATGTTGTGTAAAAGTCACGAGATAAGGACAACAGCTATAACTTACTAAATAAGGAGGGAAAAACAACAGCTATAATTTACCAGATAAAGGGATTAACTCTACCACGACTACACTTCTCCACATCAAAAGACATTCTACATCAAAAAAACACTCCCCCTTGAGAAGATTAACCGAATTCGCCCAATAACAAACCTACAAGAGTGAAAAAAGAAGAAGCAAGACAAGGCGGAGATTTTCAAGAAAGGGGTGCATGAACTGTATAAAAGGAATGTAACTATAATAGAAAGTTGTGAGCTTTTGGCGGAGCACTGTCTCCCCGGCCGCCCAGCGCTGTTTTGCTCTCTTATCGCTTGCTAATAAATTCAATCTTTTTATTTAATTCAAATTGGCTTCTCCAATTTGTCACGAGTGTCTATAACAGTTAACTCAAAACATAGCACTGTACCAGCTACTAGGAAGACAGTTAACTCTATCCCAGCTGAAACCAGGGCAGTATCCACCCCTTATTCTATACCACTGACGTCATGCTCAGTTCCCCTACCTTTAGTTACATCCTGGTCCATCATCATCATGTTTTCCATCCCTTTGAGACATATGAAGAATGATATATATATATTTCTATGTATATATGTATACACACACAGAGATATCATTCCTTTAATTTATGGGTCATGTTCATAAGATGTTCGTTGAGTTCATTTAGTTCCCGACTCTGGGCTCCATCTGTCATACCAGTCTTTCTGGGCAGGAGGGATGATGCAAAGTCCTGTCACTCAGTAGAGCAGAATTGGGCTTCAGAATTGGTCTTCAGTGCGGTGTGATGAGCAGGTGACATGTGACGCAGCAGGAGGATGGTGTGCACTGTTTGAGTGTTGCATGCTGGAGTCAGTTCTGGTTTCATCACTACTGTGCTTTGCTCAGTTTTATCACAGTTCATTCTTGCTTGATCTAAGTGATTCTTACTATGGTACCATGGATATAGCATATAACAATTATAGTAATGATAACATACAGTAGCAGGGTTACATAGCAACTAATATCATACAGTTTAATTCTGGCTATTCTCACCTAAAATCAAATCCCCTTGAGGCACACATCGGACTTCTCCATCTTTTCGCATCACTCACCAAGTGCATCCAGGCCCTTGAGCAAAAGCAATCCCACGAATGGGTTTACCTTTGCCTGAGGCAGGAGTAACCCAGACTGTTTTCCCTAACATATTTTTCATGTGCACTACAGGGACTTTATCCCCTTCTACAGTACGTAAAATTTCTAATTGGGCAGGGCCACTCCTATTGACAGATCCTCTGGTGTTGACTAACCAGGTGGCTTTTGCTAAATGTGTATCCCAATGTTTGAAAGTTCCACCCCCCCATTGCTTTCAATGTAGTCTTTAACAGTCCATTGTATCATTCGATTTTCCCAGAGGCTGGTGCTTGATAGGGGATATGATACACCCACTCAATGCCATGCTCTTTGGCCCAGGTTGTTTCAGAAATGAGTCCTGTTGTCGAGGTTTGGGTAGCTGCCATGCTCGTTGCCGGGGCTGGAGGGGCTGCAGTGCCTGTTGCTGAGGTTTGGGTAGCCACAGTTCTCGTTGCCAGGCCTGGATGGGTCGCGGTGCCTGTCGCCAAGGTCTGGGTGGCCTCGATGCTCGTTGCTGGGGCTGGAGAGGTGGCAGCGACCATTGCCAAGGTTTGGGTGACCACAGTGCTCATTGTTTTGTTGTTAGGTCCAGAGACTTTCTCTTCCCCTTGAGGGTACTGAGTGGTATCGAACAGGGCTCAATAGGCATGGGCCAGGCCCCAGCACGTTGCAGTGATTTGTATCTCTCTGGAGCTGCCGGGGTGACAGCATACCTTTTCCAAATATTTAACTAGTTCTTCTGGATTCTGCACTTGTTCAGGGGTGAATTTCCAAAACACTGGAGGTGCCCGCTTTTCTAGGTACTTGCCCATACTACCCCACACACCCTGCCACTCATAATTATCCAGCCTCGGGGAAGATCTCTGGGTGATCTTCTTTAATAGTTGTTTAACCTTAAACAAGAGATGAACCACATTCAGGAGCATGCTAATTCCTAGCAGTAGGGCTAGGCCCGTGCTAGTCTCAACATCCCAAGAGTATTCAAATTTTTCAAAATTCTCAAACACCATTGTAATTGGACTGAAGGAGAAAGGAGAGGGGAAGAAAGATACCCCACCCATAGACTGGTTTTCCAAGGAGGAAAGGTAAATCGTGTAATTATTAATGGTTTCCCACAGATGGATCCCGGAGTATAAAGGTGACAATGCTGAGTGCAAATACTGGATTAATCCCACAGCCGATGACTTTATCATACCATAAACCAGTGTTACACAATACATCAAAGTGAAAACCTTAATCCACCTCCCACGGATGATAAGCAGTAGAAGAGGAACTACATACAGCAAGCGAGGTGATACATAACAGAGCTTTAAAAGCCAGAGCAACAGCTCTAAGAACACATAAATCAACATAGTGACCAGTGACTATTAGACCAATATAATGAATGCTTGTAACAAATTTGTTTTAACAAGCTCTGGTCAGGTTTGTCGTTATCTCAACCCTTTGTGGCCCACGTTGGGTGCCAAAATGGACTGTCGTGGTTTAACCCCAGCCAGCAACTAAGCACCACACAGCCGCTCACCCACTCCCCCCCACCCAGTGGGATGGGGAAGAAAATCGGGACAAAAAAAGTAAAACTCGTGGGTTGAGATAAGAACGGTTTAATAGAACAGAAAAGAAGAAACTAATAATGATAATGATAACACTAATAAAATGACAACAGTAGTAATAAAAGGATTGGAATATACAAATGATGCGCAGGGCAATTGCTCACCACCCGCCGACCGACACCCAGGTAGTCCCCGAGCGGCAATCCCCTGCCCCCACTCCCTCCAGTTCCTATACTAGATGGGACATCCCATGGTATGGAACACACCGTTGGCCACTTTGGGTCAGGTGCCCTGGCTGTGTCCCCTCCCAACTTCTTGTGCCCCTCCAGCTTTCTCGCTGGCTGGGCATGAGAAGCTGAAAAATCCTTGACTTTAGACTAAACACTACTTAGCAACAACTGAAAACATCAGTGTGTTATCAACATTCTTCTCATACTGAACTCAAAACATAGCACTGTACCAGCTACTAGGAAGACAATTAACTCTATCCCAGCTGAAACCAGGACAAGTGGCTTTGGTGGGCACCTGACCTCCAGCCAGGGTCAACCCACCATACCTCCAGAGGTCTCTTCCAACCTCAACCATTCTGTGATTCTCTTGTTATAATCTAAGTGTTTATATATTTATTGTTTGTTAAGTATTTTCAGCATCTCTTCTGTTTTTGAAGTTACCTGACTGGTATATTGTTATCTGGCTGTTCCTTAAAGATAAACAATGACTTTCTGTAGTTTGAGTGGTCTCCTCCATAAATTTCCAAAAGTAATATTTTTAGTTGATGATAGCCTGCTGCGTTGCATGTGGTGTAGTTTGAATGGTTTTCAGTTTTCAATAACTGAGAGCTGTTATGGAGTTCTTCACCTGCTTCCCCCCCCCCCCCCCCCCCCCCCCAGGGCTTCTGCATTCAGTTCCCTGAATAGCTGAAATTATTTTCAAGTAAGTTTATAATTTTTACTTCTTCTGTTTTCTTCCCCTGTTGCACTTTCCCTTTTACTCCCACATCTCTCAGATATAAACAGTAAGATCAGGTAACTAATTTTTGGTTGCTTTATTATCTGCTTTATTTATTATTATCATTATTATTATCATTATTATTATTATTAAATTTTATTAATCTACTTTTTGGCTTTTGTCACTGTTGCCTTTCAGCAGTAGCGGAAAGACTGTCCTGTTAATTTGAAAAATCAGTTTCTGGGGGTGTTTCTTCTCAAATTAGATTCCATGTCTTTTCAGCAGTCCTTCCTTGAAAGGCATCCTCTAACAGCATATAGAGGCCTTTCAGTCAGTTCCTACATTTGTTTGTCATGTTGTCTGATAAGAATACCAGCTGTGACTCTTCAGGCTTTGTGTTGCTTGTTATCTGGCAGTATTATTAGCAGAATGGGATAAACATCAGGTAGCTTGAGGACCCTTTAGCAGTCTTTGGTAGACTGCTTAAGGAATGCATCTCCAAAGTGGACAAGCAAGTTGTCAAAGAACTATTTTTGTCCCCTTTAATAGAGGGACTCTGACTGCAGATGGTTTATTTTAGGAGGGGCTTTTTGAGACTCTTAACAAACATAGTTCCTCCTGTGAGAGACTGAAAGAGTTAATGTCTCAAACATTGTGGTGGGGCAAGTTCTGCTTAAAGAGAAACCCTGCACAGCAAGGAACCAAGGTGAAAAGCCCATCAGCTCAGACATCAGCAACAGGAGGGGGAGGGTGTGCTGGAGGGTGCGCAGCTCCCTGTTCTGTTAAGCTGTTCTGATACAAAGATCAAACAATGACCACGTCTGCAGGGAAGAAGTTACTCCCCAAACAACCCCCAAGCCCAAAGGCTCACAAACTGCTCATGAGCCTGACGAGTTCGGGTGCCCACCTGAAGGAGGGGCAAGGATGATAAAAGGACACAAACTGAAGCCCCATGTGTGCAAGCCCACCAGGACTGGACCCCTTAGCTGACTGAACCAAAGCTGGACCCAAGACTGGTGAAATCTTTCTCTCTTCCTTTTTCTTTCTTGTTCTCTCTTTCCTTTTCCACAATCCCTACACCTCATCCCTTTAAGACATAAAACCATTGACCAAGTCTGGGACTAAGAGTGGATCCAGCCAGCCCTGGGCCCTTCTCTGAGGAGGAGTCTAGAAAGCAAGGGGGTCTGCTCTGAACCTCGTGACTCAATGGGAGGGATCTCCTTATTCCCTGAATTGATGTATATGGTTACCTTGGGTTACACGGTTTACAGAAGTAGTTTTATGCCAATTCCTGTTGTGAGAAACCCTGCCACCTACTATCATGCCTCCCCAGTTCAGTTTGCTTCTGTCATGAATAAAATCTTTAACTGATCTTTTGGTGTCATTTCACCTTAATTTAGCCCGAGGGAATTTCAAATTAAACACGACTTCCTGCTCTGTCCAGTCTGGGTCGTGACACCTTCTCATCTAGATTAGACAGCAGTTGTTTTGGTAGGGAAGGAATACTTGCTGCTTCGTGAAGTGTCAGCCAGTCTAATTTCTGGTGGGGGACACACACTGTTCTCTGTCTCTCTCTTTTCTTTTTTTTCCCTTTCTGTGGTGTTTCTGTGAGTCTCTTGCTGCTGGTTGATTTCTCTGTAGTGAATATCTCTGGGCTTCTTGCTGGTGAATTCCTTGTGTCCCTGGATGTTTTGCCATGGATTTTGCCTCCTCTCCTAGCTTGCTAAACTGCTTTCTTAAGAATTGTTCAACACCTATCATTTTTCCCTGCTGGAAGCCCTTGGCTGTCTCTCTCCAAGGGCACGCAGGCCACCTTCCTTGTTAATCAAGATCAGGGCCTGCGTGGATTCTTCCAACATCAGTACCTCTGTCAGGGCAGAACCCACACAGGTACAGGTGTAGGAAAAACAAGCATCAATGCTAATGTTCACTTTTCCATCTGTTGTAGGTTTGGCCCTCTAGGGCATCTCTAACAACACAAGAAAATATTGGTTTTTTCTGCTAGAGCACTGATTTTCTCTATCTAGTCCACAACCTGGAGGGTAAGTTGAAATCTCATTATTTTAACCTTTTTTTAACAGGGTTTGTTTGGCCCAAGTTGTGGCAGGGGTCTACCGTCCTTTCATAGGAACAGGGTGTGCCTCCCCATGTTCAAGTCTCTCTCCAGCTTCTTCGTGAGCCGTGTGTCAGGCAGTTATGCTAGTTGCATTTACCACCAAGCCTGACATGCATTCATGTGTTGTATCAGGAGATGAAACCTGTTCTGTAGTCAAATTGTCAGGCTAGAGCAAATACATTATGCAGGGATTTTAATAGCTGTGTATTGTTGGCTAACTCGCTCAACCCACAAAAGAAGAAAAACAAAGCAACCCACAGTTAAAGGAAGTAATCCAAAATGGACTTATGAGAGTCAGGTTGTGTGGATTTTTTTAAAAATAGGCTTGTATGGTAGTTACCAAAACTTATATAGATGTCAGAAGCTTGTTGTATTGTCAGTCTGAGGTTTAAGTGTAGTTACAGAACTTGAGAACTACAGGACTTGGAAGGACAAGGAGCCTCCTTTCTCCTTGTAGAGGCTCTTTTCGGGGAGACTCTGGACAGTTAGAGATCCTGAATATTGGGAAATCAGGCAAAAAGTGTTCTATAATGAAAAAAGGCATACTGCATCTCTGAGGGAGCCAGAAAATCAAGGGAGTACTGTGCTTCCTTCTTTATATATAAATGTCCTGGTTTCAGCTGGGATAGAGTTAATTTTCTTTCTAGTAGCTGGTATAGTGTTATGTCTTGGATTCAGTATGAGAAGAATGTTGATAGCACACTGATGTTTTCAGTTGTTCCTAAGTAGTGTTTAGACTAATTCAAGGATTTTTTTAGCTTCTCATGCCCAGCCAGCAAGAAGGCTGGAGGGACACAAGAAGTTGGGAGGGGACACAGCCAGGATAGCTGACCCAAACTGGTCAAAGGGGTATTCCATACCATGTGACGTCATGCCTAGTATATAAACTGGGGGGAGTTGGCCTGGGAGGGATCACCGCTCGGGAACTAACTGGGCATCAGTCAGCAAGTGGTGAGCAATTGCATCATGCATCACTTGTTTTGTATATTCCGATCCTTTTATTATTATTATTGTCATTTTATTTGTGTTGTTATTATCATTATTATTTTCTTCTTTTCTGGTCTATTAAACTGTTCTTATCTCAACCCATAAGTTTTACCTTTTTTCCCCCGATTCTCTCCCCCATCCCACTGGGTGGGGGGGGAGGTGAGTGAGCAGCTGCATGGTGCTTAGTTGCTGGCTGGGGTTAAACCACGACAATAAATCATAGAATCAATCATAGAATCATAGAATACCAGGTCAGAAGGGACCTCAAGGATCTTCTGGTCCAACCTTTCTTGGTAAAGCATGGTCTAGACAAGATGGCTCAGCACCCTGTCCAGCCGAATCTTAAAAGTGTCCAATGTTGGGGAATCCACCACTTCCCTGGGGAGATTTTTCCAATGGCTGATTGTTCTCATTATGAAAAATTGCCCTCTTGTGTCCAATCGGAATCTCCACAGGAGTAACTTGTATACATTACCCCTCGTCTTTTCTATGTGACTCCTTGTATAAAGGGAGTCTCCATCTTCTTTGTAGCCACCTTTTAAATACTGGAACATGGTGATAAGGTCTCCCCTAAGCCTGCTTTTCTCAAGGCTGAACAAACCCAGTTCTCTCAGCCTTTCCTCATATGTCAGGCTTCCCAGTCCTTTGATCATCTTTGTGGCCCTTCTCTGGACCCTCTCCAGCCTGTCCACATCTTTTTTGTATAGCAGGGACCAAAACTGAACACATTATTCCAGGTGTGGCCTGACAAGTGCTGAGTGGGATAATGACTTTTTTAAGTCATAAGAGATCAGCTGCAATAGCGAATGCCCTGTGCTCTCACCACCCCTGCTTTCTGCTTCCCCTGTCTGAGTCCCTAGGAAAAGACTGTTTACAGGGGAGAATGGCTTGGCATTGCTCATAGGAGCTTATCAGCAAGCATTTGTTAGACTGTTTTCTATCCTCAAACTTTTTTTCTTCATGAACATTCAAACTCCTCATCTCAGTTACTACTAGGTTGTAAGTAATTCAGCTGGGTAGCATAGAAAGAAGTAAAAATTGGTTTCTTTGAGAGCTTTTAACTAAATATAGAGCTCTAAAGCTTCCTATGGGACAGATCCCCTTAAATAAGATTACCTTCTGAGTGATACCATGACAGTAACTGTGGGAGCAGCTCGGAACACCTGGCATTTGAATCAAGAGTGAACGTTAGAATTTGTTGTGCTGAACGTTTGCCAAGCCTTTGAAGAACTATTTTTACAAGGTCAGGTCAGAGGACTGCCTGGTGTATGCCTGGGAAGATGTGGCTGAAGACAGTCACGAGTATGTGTGTGGAGTGTGTGTTTATCTTTAAGTGTTCTGAAGACTGGCAAACATCCCAGCTGAGCCGGATATGCGGTCCTGTGTTAGTAACATATAAATGTGCTGTAAGAGACAATAAAGAGATCTTTTTGCTGTTGCTTCGGAACCATCTTGTTGTCATCCTGGGTGCCTCTTTCATTGCCACAAGTAACCATGAGGGTAAGTAACACTGTTAGCTGGTGCTGTGGTAGTAGATCTTTACAGGTTGTAGTGGTGTAGTGAAACTTTCAAAGGAATTTTTCAGCATGTTGTAAGAAAAAGGTTTGTCAGGAGTTTTTAAAGAGGAGGTAGGGAGAAGGATTCAGATAAATTACAAATAATTAATGCTATTCAAGGTATAGTAATATATCCATTAAATGAATAGTGATTGGGGTGGCTAATATGAAGGTGTAGAACAGATACTTGTTAATCATCTAGAAGGAATTCAGATATAATTTAATAGAAAATTTAAAAAGGAAATTAAAATCTATAATATGGCAAAATAAGAAAAATATAACCTTGTTGCCTACAGATTATCTGATAGTGATAGTGGAAATATATAAAAAGGTTTAAAAACATTTGTTCCCCATCTTGATGTAGAAGGCTTCATACATTTTAATGTGATTTTTCCTTGCCACCCCTCCGAAAGTTCATATCCATTATGTAATCAATCTCTCTATATATGTATTTTTGTGTGTAATATATAGAAGCAGAAATTATTTGCTTACATTTCTGTAGTGTGGCAATTGCAGATTCTCTCCAGTATATATTGAGTCATTAAACCTCTTACCGAGGTGCATATCAGAAAAGGGTTTGTATGCCACTGTTGCATGTGATAACCATTCAGCATTCAGTGCCTGCATTGTTAGTCATGTTAATCTGATGCATTTGGTTTATGTAGTAAGGTTTTTTGTTTGTTTTTTTTTTGGGGGGGGGGGGGGCTGCAAGGGCTGCAGAGCAGCAAGAAATTTGTGATTTTTAACCCAATCTTCACATGCTTGGGTGAGTGAAGGAAGATTCTTCCTGCCCCTATCTTCTGCTTACCCAAGAACAATTTTCTTAAAAGGTTCCCTCTAGTCTCATAGTGGCTGAATCTCACAAGCAGAGAAAGATTACATTTTTAATGTATTTTTAAAAATCTAATTTTAAGAGATGTAACTCTATGTATGGGAATCTGTCTGGTTCCTGCTCATTCGGCAAACACTTGTGGCCATTTAAACGATGCTGTCTACACCTAGGACAGCAGTGTCTCAGTGGGGAGTTCACACAAGAGACTTTGTATCCCCTGCTCCACTTTGTGGCTGCTCTGGTTCATAGTACACTAGCACAGCTCACCTTCATAAGCAGTTTTAATATCCCAAATTAAAAACTGAAAGACGTGTGGCATGTGGCCTGTGATACAGGCCAAGAGATGAGGCAGGCATACTATCTTGTAGCTGGTTTGTAGTGACTCAGTAAGATTCATCAAAGTTTGCCTGTCTGAACCATAAATTCAGTCCATCGATATGATGTTCCCTTTAAGACAAAAAGGTGCCCTGACTAACAGTCTGGATTGCATTTCTGAGGAAAATACCTTTGAGTCTGGGCTAGTGAAGGCAGGGTTGTAAATACCTTGTTGAATAGTCAATTCTCTCAAATATTGCCCCTCCCCGCCCCCACATCTATATGTTTCCATGTCACCATTCTGTCATTCCAATCAAATGGGGACGGGTGTTGTGTTTTCACTGCCCCCCGCAACCATTCCCAAAGAGAATAACTTGCATTTCCATTTGCCCAAGTCCTTTTTTAATCGTTGCATCACCATTGAATATTGGGAAACTGCTCCCAGATGCACCACTTCTTGGGGCTCAGTTGTACATTCTCCCCTACTTGGTCCCACACTTACAGTAACCACTGTCCCATTTTCTCCCCGGAGTTCTGCCAATATGAGTCTGCCACATTCTCCAGCTCAACCTGAGTGTAGTCCCATGCTGATATTGTATGCTGCAGCACCCCAGGGGGTCTTTTGCTTTATTAATAACCAAAGGGCACACAGGGATTGCTCTACCATTTTCATCCTTGGACCCTCCAGTCCATTCCTCAGCAGAGGAATCCCAGCTGCTGCTGTCCCCATAATCACTGGGGTAACTGACTGCTCAATCCCTATGCCCCCATTGCCCAGGGCAGGCACTCTGACCCTTCCTCACTGTGTGTACTTGGGTTTCCAGCATGTCCCTCTGTACCTGGGCTTCCAACCTATCCAAGCACCACTGGGTCTCTAAACTTTCAAGTTGCACTTGCCATTCCTTGTTTTTCTTTTGTTCATTTTCTAGGGTTTCCCACAGTCGCCGTAGGCAAGTTAACAATAACCAGATATTACAGAATATATTTAGCAAAATCATTGCAAGAGATGCAGGTCTGGGTCTTCTGAAACATATTTTGAGTAGCTCTGGTCATGGGAAATGTCCATATTCATATTTTACAAAATGCATCACCATCTGGGCATTTTGTACTAAATCATTAGAATACAGTTTTTAAAGTTGTTCAAAAGGTAGTCCCTTGTTACAGTGATGTAAGAAAAAGACACAGTGATTGATACCTGCATGGAGAGGGGATGCTTCAGTTGTGGACGTTTGCTGGTCTTGGAGAAACATTCTTC
Source organism: Astur gentilis (assembly GCF_929443795.1). Lineage (NCBI taxonomy): Eukaryota > Metazoa > Chordata > Aves > Accipitriformes > Accipitridae > Astur > Astur gentilis. The sequence goes on from NC_064918.1 coordinate 37,061,581, forward strand.
TTGGCGTAAGGGTCTGCTGAAAAAAACCAAAAAAGCTGTTCAATGTCCATCTTCACATCAGGTTGAAGAGCATTTGTCTTCTCTGGTTTATTTCTGTCACGTTGTCAAATACACCGTACACGATCATATTAACAGTGGTGGTCAAGACCCCTGCAAAGAGTACTTCTCCTCTCAGGTTTCCTGTTTTAATTGGGAATAGTGATCAGAACATTCTTTGTCTGGAGAAAGGTCAATGGTGAACAGGGTATAGCCTTGGATGAACTCTTCCCTGTCAACCAGCAGGGAATGGTCCTTCATATGGCAGCTGATTGTCTGAATAAGCTTCATGTATAATCTCACACAGCAGCCATTCTCGAAATCAGGCTGCAGAAGTTTTGTTTGCTTTTGTTCACCATCCACATAGAGGGCCACAAAACTTATATCATAATGTTTGAAGTTGTAAAGTTTCTTCACATAATTGCCACTAAAAGTGTCATTATCTACAAATCCAATCACAGCAAGCTTGCATACCTGGCCCAGAAACAAATTTTCCTGGTTGCTGACATGACTGCTGGTCGGTATGCTGAACACTTTCATGCCCGCCTGGTCCACCAGGTATTTAGTGTTGGCCATGAGTAGTGCCTTAGCATGCCCCAAAGGCACTCCAGGCACCATCCGCACCTTCTTCATAAACAGCTCTGGATTATCAGTTGGTCCCTCAGCATAACATCCAGCTGGCTGAAAATAGAGGCCAGTGGGTAATTCATGAGACCCACAGCCTCACCAGTTCTGAGGTTTGATCTTTCAGCTTTTACAGTCTTGCAGACAAGTTACAGCAGAGTGTTGTTCAGATCTATGTAATTTTCCCCATTCCCAGTGTTGTGGTTTAACCCCAGCCAGCAACTAAGTACCATGCAGCCACTCACTCACCTCCCCCCCACCCAGTGGGATGGGGGAGAGAATCGGGAAAAGAAGTAAAACTCATGGGTTGAGATAAGAACAGTTTAATAGAACAGAAAAGAAGAAAATAATAATGATAATAACAACACAAATAAAATGACAATAATAATAATAATAATAAAAGGATCAGAATATACAAAACAAGTGATGCATGATGCAATTGCTCACCACCAGCTGACCAATGCCCAGTTAGTTCCCAAGCGGCGATCCCTCCTGGGCCAACTCCCCCCAGTTTATATACTGGGCATAACGTCACATGGTATGCAATATTCCTTTGGCCAGTTTGGGTCAGCTGTTCTGGCTGTGTCCCGTCCCAACTTCTTGTGTCCCTCCAGCCTTCTTGCTGGCTGGGCATGAGAAGCTGAAAAATCCTTGACTTTAGACTAAACACTACTTAGCAACAACTGCGTTATCAACATTCTTCTCATACCGAATTCAAAAACATAGCACTATACCAGCTACTAGGAAGTAAATTAACTCTATACGAGCTGAAACCAGGACACCCAGCTATGAAAAAGTCCAGAAGTGCAGACTCTGCAATAGCCAAAAGTGGAGGCACCTCAGTAAACAGGCTTTTCTCAATGCTGGTCTATGTTGGGGACACTTCAAACAAATCCAGATCAAATTTGGTACATTCTTCTAAGCAGCCATGAACGGAAACCATCTGTTTTAAAATATATTTCCTTTTCTAGTGGTAGAATGAGACCTCTTTCTCTGGGATTTCTGTTTCTTTTGCATGGTTCGGCCCAGCTTGTTCTTTTTCTTCTTCCTGTCCTGGTCAGACTGTTGTCTGGCACCACACTTCCTTTGTCTTTTACAGGGCTGGGGTGGATCTTCCACCTGGGGGCATGACATGGGTCTCTTTCTTTTAAGGCTTTTTCTTTGAATATAAGCAAGTTCCAAGCCCTCCTCATTTGACAGCATTTCTAACTTGTCCACAACAACCTTGGAAACATAGCTGTTATGGGTTTGTGTTGGGAATTGGCTTGATGAAAAAGGACATGGGTCTATAGAAAAGTTGTGCGAGCAGAGTTCTGTGTGAAAGAATGTCAGTTTGAGCAGCAAGATTAGGCCTTGGCCGAAAATAGCTGGCTTTACTGATAGCAGGAGAAAAACAGCAGCTGTTCTTGCCGTTATCAGGAGAAAAATAAAAACAGTGTGACCTTGGCATAACTTCATAAGTAACTTTTGAAGAAGTTCCCATGAGAAAATTACTGAACACGCATAGCTGCAAACTACAAGTGGGTGTGTTTTAGTAATGAATAAACATTAGCAATGTACCAATCATATTAGGACTAGTAGGCATAATTATCGCAAACTGTATAAATATGGGCTATCCATGCAAATAAAGTTGAATCACTTCTATCACTCATATTGGGTCGACTTATGTGCATTCCTCCGCCGCTCCAACTAATGGCGCCCGAACAGGGACCGAAGAAAGGGGAATTGGAGCGACCGACACTGAGAAGCACCAGTAGCAGCGACCGGGGGGCAAAAGATTAACCGAATGCTGATCGTCTTGGTTGGTGTGTTAACTCTCGTGCCTGGACCGTCCAAAAGGGGTTTGACGTCAGTGAGGGCTACTGGAAAAAGGCTGCAAAGACTTTTTAACCGAGGTGCCTTAATCAAGGAAGCACCAAGGAGTATCAAGGAGAATAGAGAAGCCGGCCGGCAATGGATCAAGAGGTAGCCCTAAAATTATTACAGTGCTTTTTAGAAAAGCAGGGGATAAATTGCGTTAAGCAAGTTTCGGGATTAGTTGCTTTAGGTTGTGTTAAGGGATGCTTTAAGAATCCGGATTTATTATTTGAGGAGAGTGAATGGTGTAGATTAGGAGACGTATTATGGGATATGGTAATTGACGATGATAAATCAGCTAAAAAACTAATGAAGCAAGGACAGAAACCTTTCAATTAGTGTGGGTACAACTTTTGAGCTTAGTACCTGGAAAGCTATCGGAACCTCCCTATAGGATGAAATTAGTGACGGGTCTAAAGAAGTTAAAGGTCTTGCAACTTTATGGAAATTGATTAAGACAACTCTGTAAAAAATGAAAGCAGATCGTAAAGCGTCTGCGTCTGCTTTTGCTGCTCTCTCTCTCCAACCGCAAGCGAAAGGGAAAAGCGGGGAGAAAAACATAATGCAGCGAGAGAGACTTTTTTGGAGCTTGTTTGCCTGCTCTCGTGCCCTTGACTTCTGCTCCACTCCCTGGGACTGTCGATATTAATCAGCCATCTGACAGTTCCCAAGCCTCCCTAACCGTACGATTAAAGGAAACCCTACAGAATCAGGGAGTGAGTAAAAATCTGCCTACGAAAAAACAGCCCCCAGATACCACCGTTCAACATGAACAAATTATACCTAGCATATACCCTGATTCAAATAATGCAAACAAGGACTTGGCTACTCTAATAATAGAACAAAAAGAGACAATGTTAGAATTGTTAAAGTAAATGCGAAAAAGAGACGGGGAAACCAACCGCACCCACGATAGACGCGGAGCCACTTGTAATAGCCGCTTGTAATAGCCGCTGCAGAAGAAAGGCAGAGACATTGGAGGGGAGTAATAAAAGATGCCATTATAGAAGGGACTATGCTCCAAGCATTCCCAGTTATTGCATCAAATGGACAGAAAAAATGGGAGGTGTTTGACTGGAAGGTCATTGAGAAATTAAGGAATGTTGTGAGTCAGTACGGAATCAAATCTGCGTTAACTCACCAAATACTGCAATTCATTTTTTCTGCTGATACGCTGATACCTCAAGATATTAAACATCTAGAACAGTTGGTTTTGACCCCCGCCCAAATGTTAGTGTTTTTCCGGCAGCGGGAGACGTTCTGTGATAGGGAACAAGCAACATCACGATAACAAACAGATCCCCTATGGGGAGTAACCACGCAGATGCCGATGGGTACTGGACCCTTCGCATCAGGGAACGCTCAGTTACAATGTATCACTGAGGTTCATCATCTATCACAGATCTTGGCGTGTCAAGCTTTTCTTACCATACCAGACAATATGCGCAGCCATGCTTTTACCCAGGTGAAACAGGAGAATACAATTTATGACCACCCTGATATGAACGAGGGCATGAAAGAAAACATGTTAAAAATACTCGCTTTTGAAAATGCTACTGAAAAGACACGCAAAGCATTGTGTAATTTGCCGAAAAATGCAGACATCGTTGATATGATAGAATACATGGATCGATCAGTGGACTCACAGAAAGTAGCCTATGCTGCCACAGCTCTACAAGGAGCTACAAAGAAGCACAAGGCCAGTAAGACACCCTTGGTCAAGTGTTCTAACTGTGGCAAACGTGGACACATTAGGAGCAAATGTACAGTTACTGCTAACAGTAAGTGCTGCAACAAGTGTAAGAAAGATAAACATACCACCAAGAATACAGGACACCGACTGCGAAGACCCCTCACATGACGACACAAATGCAAGGGGCTTGGGCTGCCAGCCCTCAGGCAGCCTCGCAACCACCAGATCCGCCACTGCAGGAAGCTCCGGAGTGGATGTGGAAACCGCAGTCAACCTAAAGGGACCATTGGGGTTTGGACTTAGTGCATTTTTAATGGGGCAATCTTCAACAGCTCTAGAAGGACTTCTGGTGCTCCCAGGGCTTATTGATGCAGATTATTGTGGGACTGTGAAAATTATGATCCATGTTGTAATCCCTCCTGTTTCTATTCCTAAAGGTACCAGAATAGCACAATTAGTTCCATTCAGGTCGTGTGTTCCGAACCCGGGTGAAGTACAACGTGGAGATGGTGGATTCAGCTCCACAGGGAAACCGCAGGTATACTTTGCCATGGACACAAGAAGAGGTAAACCAGAAAAGGTAGTGCAATTGGAAGGGCCTGATGGAGTTGTTGTCAAGAAACCGATGACAATCAATACAGGAGCTGATGTTACGATTATTTCACGATGCATTTGGCCTCCATCATGGCCATCGATCAATCCAGATTTTGGCATTGCAGGGATAGGGGGCACACAAGCCACCTTAGTAAGTCAGCTACTGATTACATTTGTGTTCCCTGATGGTGAACATGATTATGACGTGTCCGTATGTCATGACTACCCCACCTGAATTGTTTGGCCTTGTAGGCCGTGATTTATTGAGCCAAATGAAGGCAATGTTAGTGACCCATCCTTTTTAGGAGCGGTCACTGAGGGGCAGCCAATTCTGAAAATTAACTGGAAAACAGATGAGCCTGTTTGGATTGATCAGTAGCCACTAAATTCTGAAAGGCTGCTAAAAATACAAGAGTTAGTTGAGGACCAATTGAGAGCGGGACATGTTGTTCCTTCTACTAGTCCATGGAATACATCAATATTTACCATTCCCAAGAAAAGTGGGAAATGGAGACTGTTACATGATCTCAGAGCTGTGAATGCGGTGATGGACAGTATGGGAGCCCTGCAGTCAGGTTTGCCGTCTCCAGTTATGCTTCCAGAAGAATGGGATTTGTTAATTATAGATCTCAATCATATGCATTCTTGCACCTACCCGCTAGTAGTTAAAGCAATTTGACTTACCACTTACTGATGCCCAAGGTATCGTTAAAGCATGCCCTGATTGTCAAAAGGAAGGGCTGGGCTTGGGCTGTGGGGTTAACCGACGAGGTCTTTTGCCATTGCAGTTGTGGCAAATGGATTTCACCCATGTCATGTGGTTTTGTGCAAAGCGTTCTGTGCATGTGTGTATTGATACGTATCCTGCTACCATGTGGGCCACGGCACGAACTGGAGAAAAGGCCTTACATATTGAATGACATCTTCACGCTTCTTTTGCAGTACTGGGTGTGCCTAAAGAAATTAAGACGGACAGCGGCCCAGCCTATGGTTCTACACGATTTGCTCGATTTTGTAATTTGTGGGGAATTCACCATGGTACCGGTATTCCACATCTTCCCACAGGACAGGCTATTGTCGAATGGGCCAACCAAACCCTAAAAGAACATGCTGCAAAAACAAAAAGAGGGAACCCAGGGCTTACTCCCAGAGGAACGATTGGCCAAAGCCTTATTTGTGCTAAATTATCTTAGATTGACAGGTGATCACAAAGACCCACCAATGGTAGTGCATCATGTTCTTTTACAGGCAGAAAGGACGCAACAAAGTATAGGAATCATGGTAATGTATAAGGACCCAGAATCTGGGAAATGGTGCGGATCAGCAGAAGTAAAACTTACTGCGAGATCCCGGCTAAGTGGGTCAAGCCATGGCTTCGCACTGATGCCGGACCCGGAATTGTCCCAATGGCGACTGGCATGGCACCGGTGGGTGCTGAAGCCACTGATCCGACAGATTCTAACTAATAGAGTATTACTAGCGGACACTGAGTCCTTCAGAGAGGATTTTAGAACAGCATGCCTTATTGTATATAGAACTTGCTTTAGGTAAAAAGTGTGTTAAGCATAATTTGATTAAACATAGTGTGATTACGGGAAGACAGTGTGGGGTAAACGTAAAAGTTAGTTAAAGCCAAAATTAGGGGTAAGGTCTATTTCCATTAATAACCTGGGAACGAGGTTGATTGTGTTTCCACAGATACAGGCCCACGACGGACTCCTGTTCGATTTGCGTGACCATCATCATCTGGAGCATCATAGATGATGTGGCAATATGAATACTACCTCAGCCGAAAACTAATGTATAGGTCACCTTGGCTAACATAACAGGTCAAGATTCTCTGTGCATCGCAACTGTATCGTAAAGCCCATGAACCAATAGACAAGATGGCTATGACTCGTGCAGCGCGCCTGGCCAGCGAGCACATGCATCATAGATTGCAACCGAGGCGGACTTTTGGCACCCGCTGGCCACATGTGCTAAAACCCGTTCCTCTGCAAATGTATAAATACTGGGATTTTCCGAAGAGCATCGGGCTGGTGTACGGTGAGGCCGTCGTTGCCTCTGTGGGGACGCCCACGGAAAGCTGGCACCTACCGATTGCTGGGCTGAGTTCGTGGAGCAAGATGGCACAAGAATGTATGGATGGTTCATTTTCCTCATAGTCCTCATGGTCTGGGTCATTAGGGGTAACAGGTTGGCTCAAAGAATTATGGCCATTATTGTAGTTACTGTGATTGTAGCTATTGTAATAGTTTTACCTTGTTCAGCTTATTAAGGAAAATGGCATCCCAAGTTATTAAGTAAGCCTGGAATGCTCAAAAACAAAAAGAGGGAGAAAGATTTAAACAGAGACCTACAGTGGATTCGACCTTGTTGTGGTATTACAAATACAGACTTACAGCCGCTGCTGGATTTATTGAGGGGCAGCGATAGCTTAACTTATACAAGACAACTAAGTGCACCGGGATGGCAAGCCTTGGCAGCAATTGGACAAAAAATCACATCCTCCATCTCTGGCAGATATGTTCCTGATTTACTCATAAATTTGAAACCTTATGCTGAGATTGATATGGAACACACTGACTGTAGTAAGCAGCATGACAGTGACACCGGTGATTGATCCACATCGGTTAACGCCACGGGACAGTAAGAATGTTTGGGTGTCACTAGATAAAGCTATTAATCAAACTTCTTTTTGTGTGCTTATGTATTTTATTAGGTATAATGTTGTTTTTACTGTGCTTAATTAATTGTGTTCACAGATCTTTGCAAAGGGCAATACAGCAGGTGTTAAAATTTTACCTCAGTCTATACACAAACAAATAGATTGGCTGGAGAAACATACACAAAGATCCAGCAAGAAACTAGTTGGTTTGATGGGGTGTTACAGTCAATATTTGGCAGGATAACACCACGGCTAATGTCATTGATTAAGGAAGCCTTACGATGGTTGGGTATATTGATATTAATCTGTGTAATAGTTAAAATTTCTTATGGGTGCATGATAAAAGGAGTCTCAAAGCTGACACACCAAGCTCTACTCGCACAAAAAGAAAAAGGGGGAATTGTTGGGAATTGGCTTGATGAAAAAGGACATGGGTCTATGGAAAAGTTGTGCGAGCAGAGTTGTGTGTGAAAGAATGTCAGCGTGGGCAGCAAGACTAGGCCTTGGCCGAAAATAGCTGGCTTTACTGATATTGGGAGAAAAACAACAGCTGGTCTCGCTGTTATCAGGAGAAAGACAGGGATGGTGTGACCTTGGCATAACTTCATAAGTAACTTTTGAAGAAGTTCCCATGAGAAAGTTACGGAACACGCATAGCTGCAAATCACAAGTGGGTGTGTTTTAGTAATGAATAAACATTAGCAATGTACCAATCATATTAGGACTAGTAGGCATAATTATCGCAAACTGTATAAATATGAGCTATCCGTGCAAATAAAGTTGAATCACTTCTATCGCTCATATTGGGTCGACTTATGTGCATTCCTCCGCCGCTCCAACATTTAACGTTTGCATTGTTGAGGCTGGCTGGGACAGGAGATAGGTCCCTGATAAGAAGCAGCAGTCCACCCCAAGAACCAGCCAAGACCGGCCTTGTGATTTGGATAAATGCCAAGGAGCGACTGAGTCTGCGCAGGGACAGAAGGTTAAGAGTTCACCATGAAGAAGACACACAGCCTTCATCTTCATGACCCCCGCCGACCACCATAAGGAGGCACTGTGCAAGCGCAGTTCAGAGGAGACTATGGAAATTACTTCCTGGAGCTAATTTTAATATGAAGCGGGGGATAGGTCATACCTATGTACAGCCGTATTGTGAAACTCTATGTATATGTAACACTTGACTGTATAAATTTAAAGCGAACTGCCAAGTCAGGCGCGCACGACTTTGGTGGGACTAACCCCCCCCCCCCCCCCGCCCCCGTGCTGCCCAGTGCTGAATGAACATACCTACTTTACAGTCTCACTGATTGTGGAGTCTGTTTTCCACACGTCAGTTTGGCGAGCCAGGCAGGAGACTGCTCGGCTGCGGGACTGACTGCGGAGCGGATGCCCCTTGGCGCACTCTGAGCGCTTTCCTCGGAGGAGCCTCCGCTGCCAGCTGCTCACTGCGGGAGCAAAAAACAACCTCCTGAAGCCGCGGACCAAACGGTATGTGTCTCAGAGGGAGCCTGTAAAAGTACGGGCTGGGGCAGCTGGTAAATCGCACAGACACGTCTGGCATGCAGCGTAGTCCCCATATGGGAGGAGGGTACCCTGTATGGGGGGATTTGCTGACCGATAGAGCGGCCGCTAGCGATCTTGGGGGTGGATCGAGCAAATCCGGGGTGACTGCTGCATCCCAGTATCGGGAGCCAGGACGGACCTGTCGATGACTGACATATAAGAGGCAGGAGAAGGGTAAGCGCATCCCCTCGCAATTGCGCTTGGTACATTTTTGGAGTAAGTAGACCCCCTCCCAATTGCGCTTGGTTTATTTTTGCAGCTGCTGAAGGTTGTCAACTGGAGCGATGCTTGTATGATGTGAATGTTTGGAAATTTAATGTTAAGATTTTGTGTGAGTATGTGGAAATGTTATGTTGAGGTTTATATGTGTATATATGCTTGTTAATGTGTAAATGTCTAAAACTGTGAATTGAATGTTTGAGTAAAAGAGACACAGCTCAGCTGCGGAGCGTGTGTGGAGTTCTGATCCACAGTTTCGTAACTCCACAAGGGGTACGGCTGGAGACGAACGAATGATGATTTGGAACTTGAATTTATATGTTAGGGTTGTAATTGTAAGTTTGAGTTTGATTATCTTAATCATTTTGTGGTGTTGGTTTAAGAAAGTCCCTGTATGGTGCATCGCATAAATGTGGGTATTTGAATGGTGTCTTTTACATCCAGGAAATGAGTGTATGCCCTCATATGTCCTGGAATGTGTGTGGTGTAAACAGAGGTTGCAAATAGATTGTGGAGGGGATATTGAATGCCCTGAGTGTCGGGTTTGGACTCCCTGGGATAAGAGGAGACAGGCTACGTATACAGTTGAGATTGTTTGTGGTTGGAAAGGTAGCCGAAATAGTGAAATTGGTGTGTGGAAAGGAAAATTTAATCCCGGAAATTCGGGATGTGTGGAAGGAAAACTGGGAGAATTCTATAAAGAGGTGTCGTGGTTTCAGCCCAGCCGGTAACAAAGGACCACGCAGCCTCTCGCTCACTCCTCCCGCCCCCCTCCGGTGGGATAGGGGGGAGACGGAGGAGAGAAAAGAAAAAAAAACCCCAAAGCTGAAACCTCGAGGGTTGACATAAAGACAGTTTACTGGGACAACACACACACACACAAAAAGGTTACAACAACGGTACTAATGAAAGAGTATACAAAAAGAGTGATGCACAATGCAACTGCTCACCACCCGGGACCTGAGGCTCTGCCACTTCCCCCACCGAAAGTCCAGAGAGGCCCGCTCCCCATTTATATACTGAGCATGATGTCACATGGTATGGAATAGCTCCTTGGCTAGTTCAGGTCAGCTGCCCCAGCTATGCCCCCTACCTCCCAGGTTCCTGTAAAAATTAACTCTATCCCAGCTGAACCCAGGACAAGAGGTGTAAGAAAAAATTTGCATGGAAGATTATTAAAAGGAGAAGTTATAAAATGGGAAACAATCAAGGAGGAGTACTGAGAAAGAGTCCTCTGGGTTGTGTAATGGCCCACTGGAAAGATATTGTTGGGAACCGAGGTACAGAAAATAAAAAGAACTTTATTAAGTATTGCAATCAATGGTGGCCATTGTATAAGTTAGAAGGTGATGCTAAGTGGCCACTTAATGGGTCAATAGATTATAATACTCTATTACAACTAATGCTGTTTTTAAGGAGAGAAGGAAAATGGGATGAGGTTTCATATGCAGACATGTTTTTCACCCTCCAAAATCATCCGGAGTGGCAAAGGGAATGTGGAATGGTACCACCACAGGACCCCATGGTGCTCGCAGTTAGAGCGAGAAAACAAGGAGCTTAGAGGTAATCTGAGGCAGTGTTGTTCGGCATGTAGTATTGGACAAAGGTGTACAAAGACAAATAAAATCCATCAGGTACCAGAACAAGATCTAACTGATTTGTTTAAGCCTCCCCCTCGACCACAGGAACAGGATGCAGACTCAGATAGAACTCCAACCCCCCTGGACAGCCCTGTATCTTCCCGTACTAGGAAGAAAACTACCTCAACAGCTTTACAAGCACCTCTCCGAGAGGCGGTGAGGCCGGATGGTGGGATGATGTTAATCAAAGTACCCTTTTCTACTGCTGACCTAGAGGAATGGAAAAAATGTTGCAAAAGATTATAGGAGTGATCCGGTAAGTGTAGCTAAGTATTTCCAATTTATTGTAAAACAGCATAACCCTGATTGGAAGGATATACAGCTATTATTGGAATATATGACTGAGACAGAGAAACAGCTGATTTTAAAAACGGCAGGGAACCTTGCTGAAGATCATTATAAGATCACAGGAGGGGACACTGAGGAATATTTCCCTCTCCAAGACCCAAAGTGGGATGTTAATAGAGCTGCACATATGGAAACATTGCAGGGGTAACAGGAGTGGTTTATAAAAGGAATGGAGAGGGCAATCCCCAAAACTATATATTGGTCAGCTTTATCTGCAGTCAAACAGAGTCCTTCCAAGTCTCCATCTGAATTCCTGGATCGATTGAGGGATGTAATGCGCCGCAGCACACCGCTGGATCCTGGGTCAGAGGTAGGAATACAACAATTAGTTTCCCTGGTTTTTGGGTCAATCTACAGGGGATATAAGGCGCAAACTTCAAAATTATGCCCTACAGAGAGTAGGAATTTAGAAATATTGTTGGATGAAGCATGGAGAATATTTAGTAACAGAGAAGAAGGATATAGGCAAAGGCAAAGGAAATTAATGGCTGTTATCCAGGAAGAAAAAGGAAGAGGGCCTAGACGAGACTTGCCCCAACTAGGCAAGGATCAATGTGCTTTGTGTAAGAAATTTGGTCATCGGAAAAAGGAATGCCCAAGGAACAAGAAGGAGGATCAGGGGCCTCAAACAGGAAGAATGTTAGCCCATGTGGAGGGAGATTGAGGAGAACCTGGGGAATCTACCCTAGCGGATCCACTGGTTATAATTAAGCTAGGGAAAACACAACAAGAGGTAGAATACAGGAGCAACATACTCGGTTTTGAATCAGGCTTTGATGCCCCTGGGAAATGATTATGTCATGGTGAAAGGAGCGACTGGCCAAAGTGAAAAGGCATATTCTTGTAAACCTTTAGAATATAAATTAGGAAAACAGTGGGGCATTCATAAATTTTTATATATGCCCAACTCCCTGTCGTGGTTTCAGCCCAGCCAGTAACAAATGACCACGCAGCCGCTCGCTCACTCCTCCGCCCCCCTCCGGTGGGATGGGGAGGAGACGGAGGAGAGAAAAAGAAAAAGAAACTGGAACCTCGAGGGTTGAGATAAAGGCAGTTTACTGGGACAAACACAAAGAGATTACAACAACAACAACGGCACTAATGAAAAAGTATACAAAAAGAGTGATGCACAGTGCAACTCCTCACCACCCGGGACCCAACGCTCCACCACTTCCCCCACCGAAACCCCCCCGGCCCACTCCCCATTTATATACTGAGCGTGATGTCACATGGTATGGAATAGCTCCTTGGCTAGTCCAGGTCAGCTGCCCCGGCTATGCCCCCACCTCCCAGGTTCCTGTAAAAATTAACTCTATCCCAGCTGAACCCAGGACATTATCCACCCCTTATTCTATACCATCTACATCATGCCCAGATCTTACATTTTTTCCCAATCAACCGCTACTACTTTCCTTGTCTTATATATATAAGTATATGGACTCCACCCCCCGACCTTGCACACACACACATGGTGTTCCTTTAGCCTATGGGCTATCCCTCTAATGTGTCCATCGATTTTGGGGCTCTATCTGTTGTAACAGTTCTTCAGGATAAGAGAGAGATGGTGTGAGATGTTGGGTTGTTGTACGCTGCCTCTGGAACTTGTGGCTAGTACATTTGGTGCAACTCATGCCCTTGGTCTGCAGGTTGAGGATGCTGATCTTGAGGAAATTGCTGGGTGCCAGTTCAAGTTTAATCGCTGTTGTACTTGGCTCAGTTTCAAAAGTCCATCCTGCAGTCATTTGGATAATTCTCACAATAATACCCTTGATATGGCATATAGACACTATAGATACAATGACATGCATTGGCAGGTTATTTAGCAGTTAAATATCATACAGCCCAATTCACTGGCTATTCTCTCCCAAAATCAAATCTCCCTGAGGTACACATCGAACCTCCCCATCCTTCTGCATCACCCACCAGGTGTACCCAGGTCCTTGAGCAAAAACAACCCCTTGAATGGGTTTGCCTCTGCTTGAGGGAGGACTAACCCAGACTGTCTTTCCTAACATACTCCTCATGCGCACTACAGGGACTTTATCCCCTTCTACAGTATGTGGAAGTCTTGGTTGGGCGGGGCCAGCCCGATTGGCGGATCCTCTAGTATTAACTTACCAGGTGGCTTTTGTTAAATGTGTATCCCAATGCTTGAAAGTTCCACCCCCCATCGCTCTCAATGTAGTTTTCAGCAGTCCATTGTATCGTTCAATTTTTCCGGAGGCCGGTGCGTGATAAGGGATGTGATACACCCACTCAATGCCATGTTCTTTGGCCCAGGTGTCTATGAGGTTGTTTTGGAAGTGAGTCCCGTTGTCCGACTCGATTCTTTCTGGGGTGCTGTGTTGCCATAAAATTTTCTCTTCAAGGCCCAGGATAGTGTTCTGGGCAGTGGCATGGGACACAGGGTATGTTTCCAGCCATCCAGTGGTTGCTTCCACCATTGTAAGCACATGGCACTTGCCTTGGCATGTTCGTGGGAGTGTGATATAGTCAATCTGCCAGGCTTCCCACTGTTTATATTTCAGCCATCGCCCTCCATGCGACAGGGGTTTTTGCTGCTTGGCTTGCTTAATTGCAGCACATGTTTCACATTCATGGATGACCTGTGCGATAGTGTCCATGGTCAAGTCCACCCCTCGATCTCGAGCCCATCTATATGTTGCATCTCTTCCCTGATGGCCTGAGGTATCGTGGGCCCACTGAGCCATAAATAGCTCACCCCTACGTTGCCAGTCCAGGTCCACCTGAGACACTTCAATCTTGGCGGCCTGATCTGCCTGCTGGTTGTTTTGATGTTCTTCAGTGGCTCGACTCTTGGGTACATGAGCATCTACGTGACGTACTTTTACCACTAGCTTCTCTATCCGAACAGCGATATCTTGCCACAGTGCGGCAGCCCAGATGGGTTTACTTCTGCGCTGCCAATTGCCCTTCTTCCATTGCTGTAGCCACCCCCATAGGGCATTTGCCACCATCCATGAGTCAGTATAGAGATAGAGCACTGGCCACTTTTCTCTTTCAGCAATGTCTAACGCTAGCTGGATGGCTTTCACCTCTGCAAACTGACTCGATTCACCTTCTCCTTCAGCAGTTTCTGCGACTAGTCGTGTAGGACTCCATACAGCAGCCTTCCACCTCCGATGTTTTCCCACAATGCGACAGGACCCATCAGTGAACAGGGCATATTGCCTCTCATTTTCTGGCAGTTTATTATACAGCGGGACTTCTTCGGCCCGTGTCACCTCTTTCTCTGGCGACATTCCAAAATCTTTGCCTTCTGGCCAGTCCGTGATCACTTCTAACATTCCTGGGCGACTGGGGTTTCCTATGCGAGCCTGTTGTGTGATCAGTGCGATCCACTTACTCCACGTGGCGTCAGTCGCGTGATATGTAGAGGAAACTTTCCCTTTGAACATCCAGCCCAACACTGGCAGTCGAGGTGCTAAGAAGAGCTGTGTTTCAGTACCAACCACTTCTGAGGTGGCTGAAACTCCTTCATATGCTGCCAAGATCTCTTTTTCAGTTGGAGTATAGCGAGCCTCGGATCCTCGATATCCCCGACTCCAAAACCCCAGAGGTAGGCCACGGGTCTCCCCAGGTGCTTTCTGCCAAAGGCTCCAGGTAGGGCCATTCTCCCCAGCCGCAGTGTAGAGCATATTTTTAATATCTTGTCCTGTCCGGACTGGCCCAAGAGCTACTGCGTGAACAATCTCCTGCTTAATCTGTTCAATGGCTTGTCGTTGCTCAGGCCCCCATTTAAAATCGTTCTTCTTCCGAGTAACTTGGTAGAGAGGGCTTACAATTTGACTGTAATTTGGAATATGCATTCTCCAAAAACCCACAACACCTAAGAAAGCCTGTGTTTCCTTTTTATTAGTCGGTGAGGACATAGCTGCTATTTTGTTGATGACGTCCACAGGGATCTGACGACGCCCATCTTGCCATTTTACTCCTAAGAACTGGATCTCCTGCGCAGGTCCCTTGACCTTACTTTCTTTTATGGCAAAACCAGCCTTCAAAAGGATTTGGATGATTTTCTTCCCTTTCTCAAAAACTTCTTCTGCCGTGTTGCCCCATACGATGATGTCATCAATATATTGCAGGTGCTCGGGAGCTTCACCTTTTTCTAGTGCAGCCTGGATCAGTCCATGACAAATGGTGGGGCTGTGTTTCCACCCCTGGGGCAGTCGATTCCAGGTGTACTGGACGCCCCTCCAAGTGAAAGCAAACTGAGGCCTGCACTCCGCTGCCAAAGGAATGGAGAAAAATGCATTAGCAATGTCAATTGTGGCATACCACTTAGCTGCCTTTGATTCCAGTTCATATTGAAGCTCTAACATATCTGGCACAGCAGCGCTCAGCGGTGGCGTGACTTCATTCAGCCCACGATAATCTACTGTTAGTCGCCATTCCCCATTGGATTTCTGCACGGGCCATATGGGACTATTAAAGGGTGAGTGAGTCTTGCTGATCACTCCTTGGCTCTCCAGTTGGCAAATCAGCTTATGGATTGGGATCAGGGAGTCTCGGTTGGTGCGATATTGTCGCCGGTGCACCGTCGTGGTAGCAATTGGCACCTGTTGTTCTTCAACCTTCAGCAACCCCACAACCGAAGGGTCTTGGGAGAGACCCGGCAGGGTAGACAGCTGTTCAATCTCCTCCGTCTCCAATGCAGCTATACCAAAGGCCCAACGGTACCCTTTTGGGTCCTTGAAATACCCCCTCCTGAGATAATCTATACCAAGGATGCACGGGGCCTCTGGGCCAGTCGCAATGGGGTGTTTATGCCACTCATTCCCGGTTAGACTCATTTCAGCTTCCAATATGGTTAGCTCTTGGGATCCCCCTGTCACACCAGAGATACAGATGGGTTCTGCCCCTTTATAACTTGGTGGCATTAGGGTACATTGTGCACCAGTGTCCACTAGAGCCTTATATTCCTGTGGGTCTGATGTGCCAGGCCATCGAATCCACACTGTCCAGTAGACTCGGTTGTCCCTCTCCTCCACCTGGCTGGAGGCAGGGTCCCTCTAATCCTGGTTAGAATGTCCATTACTCACTTTTTGCACACGTGAATCAGAAGTCCCTTCAAGGGGATCAGAAATGAGATCGGTCCATCTACTGCGTCTGGGGGACTGCTCACGGGAAACTGGAGCAGCAGTTTTCCAAGAAGAATTCTCTTTTCTGGTTGCTTTTTCTCGCAACTCCTGTACCCGTGCATCCAAGACTGAAGTGGGTTTTCCATCCCACTTCCTCATGTCCTCTCCATGGTCACGCAGGTAGAACCACAGGTTAGCCCGTCGAGTGTACTTTCTCTCACCTCTCTCTTGGGCAGAGGAACGCTTACTCCCAATAACTGCGATGCGGGCCTGTACAGGTGAGGAGGAGGACAGATCCACTTTGAATTGCTGGAACTCTCGGGACAACTCCTCTACAGCTGAGACACAGGCCCGTAGGGAGGAAGAGACACTCCCTTCGTATTGCCGGAGTTGGACAGCCAATTCATCCACCGTTTGTCCATAGCCTTCTCTCCAGGACATTACTGCCAATGAGTTGGCATAGGTTGGTGGTGCACTTCGTAGAAACTTCCGCCACATGGGTTGTGTGCATTGGACTTCATCTGGATCTGTGGGTGACTGCGCATTTTCTGGATCATTGTAAATCACCTCCAGCATGGCTAATTCTCTCAGGTACTGGATACCTCTCTCCATGGTGGTCCACTTGCCTTGGTGACATGTAACTTCATCTCTGAAGGGGTATCTTTCCTTTACACCTAACAGAAGTCTCCTCCAGAGGCTGAGGACTTGTGTTTTTCTCCCAATCGCCTTGTCGATGCCCCCTTCCCTAGGCAGAGATCCCAACTGCTTGGCTTCCTTACCCTCTAATTCCACACTACTAGCCCCGCTATCCCAGCATCGGAGCAGCCAGGTAACAATGTGCTCACCTGGGTGGCGGCTAAAATCTTTTCGCATGTCATGCAACTCACTCATGGATAGAGATCGGGTAATTATTTCAGGTTCTGCCTCTACCTCCTGTTCTCGCGATGACCCTGGTTCATCTTCATCTCTCGCTAAGCGAACTGATTTCTTCGTGTGTTTCTTTTTCTGTACAGGGGCGACTGATACTGGCACAGGCTGGTTCTCTGGTTTAGCTGCAGTGTCTGTCACCGGGGTAGGGGTAGTCATGGTACCTGTTGTTGGGGTAGGGACAGCCACGGTGCTTGTTGTCGGGGTAGGGGCAGCCACGGTGTCTGTTGTCAGGGTTTGGGTAGCCACGGTGCATGTTGTCCTGTTTTCCATCTTTTCCCCCTTTTCCCCCCGAGGGTGCTGCATAATATCAAGCAGTGTTTGGTAGATACTGGCCAGGGCCCAGCACAGTGAGGTGAGTTGTATGTCTTTGGAATAGCCACAGCATTTTTCTTTCAAATATTCTGTCACTTCATAAGGGTTCTGTAGTTGTTCGGGAGTGAACTTCCAAGTCACTGGCGGTGAGAAGTTTTCTAGATACTTGCCCATATGCTCCCACATGCCATGCCACCCATGAGTATCCAGCTTTGGGGGAGATCTCTGAGTGGTACTCTTAAAGAGCCTTTTTGTAGCCCTAAAGAAGACCTGAAACATATTCAGGAGGCATAGCACTAACAGCACACTGGCTTGCGCATCCCAAGGATATTCAAAATTCTCAAAAGCTGTTGTAATTAGTCGGAAGGAGAAAAGGGAGGTGAACGGACGGGGGGAGGTATCCCCCCTAATTTCCCCATGGATTGGGTGTAATTACCAATAAAATCCGACAGAAGGCACCCAAAGTATGGAAATATTATCACTGCCTCATACAGATACCAGCTTAACCTCATGACCAGTGATGTAATCATTTCACAAGTCGACATTGCCCAGTATAGAAAAATGATAATCCCAATCACTCTCCCAGAGATGAGATACGCAACTACAGGCAATACATAGAGCATATAAGAGCTTACAAAATGCCACCATTTAAACAAATGAATCAACATTGTGACTAACATCTATATATCTAAGAAATGCGTTTGGCAAATTTGTTTCAACACGCTCTGGCCAGATCTGTCGTTATCTCAACCCTTCTGCCCCACGTTGGGCGCAAAAAAAGGACTGTCGCGGTTTCAGCCCGGCCGGTAACAAAGGACCACGCAGCCGCTCGCTCACTCCTCCGCCCCCCTCCGGTGGGATGGGGAGGAGACGGAGGAGAGAAAAAAGGAAAAGAAACTGTAAAAATTTCCTGTAAAAATTAACTCTATCCCAGCTGATCCCAGGACAGTCCCAGTGTCTCATCCCTGACCTCCTAATCATATCCCTTTCTTCAGATGTGAAGAGTATTCTTAAGATAGCCTGAATTTCATCCCAGGTGTAAACACTAGGGTCTAAAAATTGATCTAGTCTTTCAGAGACCCTTAGAGGGTCCTCGAGTAAACTTCCCATTTTCTTCTTAAATTCTCGGACGTCCACAGAATTTATGGGTACCGATACAAATCCCACTCCACCCTGACTTCCCCTCATGGCAACTTCTCTTAGGGGCAATAAATGTGTCGCTTCCTGGTGTCTCCGAGTCCTACTTCTATTTTTCATCCCCTCTGTTTTTACCGGGGCAGAAGGGGTCAAGTGAGTGGGTAATTGAGGATATATTCGGGGTGGGGATGGAGGGGGTGATGGATTCTGGGATGGTGGGGGATTTGGAGGCGGGACATACGGGGGTGGGGAAGGTTGGTTAGTTGGGTCTTATTGTTTGCGTGGGGGTCTCTTCGTCTTTTTCTTTTCAGTTAAGGCAAAAATATAACTTCTAGCCGAGGATATTATCCAGAGGCTGGCATATTCACTCTCCTCTGGGCTGGCTGGTGGTCTCTTATTATTTACCCATATGTTTAATTGTTGACATACCCAATCCTCAGAGGACCCAAACACGGGCTAGAGTACATAAGGATTGTTGAGAGGTTTCCCACCCCAATTCTCAATACAATAATTAATCATCTTTTCCTTAGACTTATCCTTTCTCTTTGGTGAACTGTTCCAATATCTTATCATCAGGCTTAAGGGACTATCAGGGGGTATGTCTGGTAATTTTTTTTTTTTCTTTATTTTTGTGGGTCCAGAGGGCTTGCTTTTCCTCTGTCTCATCTTCCGAGGTGCCCTTATCCACACACACACTCGCTTCCCCTCGGTCGTGACTCGCTCCCTCGCGGTCTACGAGAACTGCACTACTGGAGGGTCCGCACCCATGTGATCTCAGAGAGACCTATCACACAGTTGTACCTCGGGATAACCACCCCAACCAAACGGCTCACAATTTATATACTCACCTGCTCCTGAGGTCTTTGTTTGGTCTTCGTGCACAAAATTTAAGGGGTCCTGCAGGTTCTTTTGCTCAGTTATCGTAATTTAAAGGGGTTCGCGGGTCCAGGGTGTGGTGGCGGCACCTCCTCAAGACGGGGCTATCTGAGGATAGGGCGCCTCCCCACTTGCGAAGGCCGGCACCAAAGAAGCTGGATCCGAGTCACGGCACCAAATTTGTTATAGACACTCGTGACAAATTGGAGGAGCCAATTCGTATTAAATAAAAAGATCGAATTTATTAGCAAGCGATAAGAGAGCAAAACAGCGTTGGGCGGCCGGGGAGACAGTGCTCCGCCAAAAGCTCACAACTTTCTATTATAGTTACATTCCTTTTATACAGTTCATGCACCCCTTTCTTGAAAATCTCCGCCTTGTCTTCCTGCTTCTTTTTTCACTCCTGTAGGTTTGTTATTGGGCGAATTCGGTTAATCTTCTCAAGGGGGAGTGTTTTTTTGATGTAGAATGTCTTTTGATGTGGAGAAGTGTAGTCGTGGTAGAGTTAATCCCTTTATCTGGTAAATTATAGCTGTTGTTTTTCCCTCCTTATTTAGTAAGTTATAGCTGTTGTCCTTATCTCGTGACTTTTACACAACATTTAAGCAAGCCTTGCTATTTACACAAAGTATTTGTTCAATCACAATGTGTGTCTTCCTCCTTCTGGATTGGTATGTAAGTTTTATTGTCTTCTTTTAATTCAACATGAATTACACAATGTCAGGGAACAATTTGGTTCCCTGTCGATTACATTCAGTATGGGAGGAATGCTGATAACACACTGATGTTTTCAGTTGTTGTAAGTAGTGTTTACTCTAGTCAAGGATTTTTCAGCTTCTCATGCCCAGCCAGCGAGAAAGCTGGAGGGGCACAAGAAGTTGGCACAGGACACAGCCAGGGCACCTGACCCAAACTGGCCAAGGGGGTATTCCATACCATGTGACGTCCCATCTAGTTTAGGAACTGGGTTGGGGGGGCGGGGAATCGCCGTTCGGGGACCAGCTGGGTGTCGGTCGGCAGGTGGTGAGCAATTGCCCTGCGCATCATTTGTACATTCCAATCCTTTTATTACTACTGTTGTCATTTTATTAGTGTTATCATTATTAGTTTCTGTAATGAAGGGGTTAACTTTGTTCATGAAATCGGTAAGGGAAAATAGGCATATTGAGAGTTAGCAGATGCCTTGTGTAAATAACAAATCTTTCTTAATTGGTGCGTAAAGGTCACGGGAAGAGGGCAACGGCTATAACTTACTAGCTAAGGAGGGAAAAGAACAACTATAATTTACCAGATAACGGGATGGGCTCCACCAAGACTGCATTTTTCTATATCAATGGACATTCTATATCAAAAAGATACTTGTCCTTGAGAAGATAGACTGAATCTGCCTAGTGACAGACCTGCACGAATGAAGAAAGAAGAAGCAGGACAAGGCGGAGACTTGCAAGAAAGAGATACATGGAATGTATATAAGGAATGTAACTATAACCTAAAGTTGCGTGCTTGTGGCGGAGCACTGCCTCCCCGGCCGCCCAGCGCTGTTTTGCTCTTTTATCGCTTGCTAATAAATTTGATCTTTTTTTTCACTACAAATTGGTTCCTCCAATTTGTCACGAGCGTCTATAACAAATTTGGTGCCGTGACTCGGATCCAGCTTCTTTGGTGTGGACCCTCGCAAGTGGGGAGGCGCCCTATCCTTGGATAGCCCCGTCTTGAGGAGGTGCCCCCGCCATACCCTGGACCCGCGAACCCCTTTAAATTACGATAACTGAGCAAAAGAACCTGCAGGACCCCTTAAATTTTGTGCACGAAGACCAAGCGAAGACCCTAGGAGTGGGTGAGTATAAGCCGTGAACCGTTTGGTTGGGGTGGTTATCCCGAGGTGCGACTGTGTGAGAGGTATCTCTGAGATCACGCGAGTGCGGACCCTCCAGTAGTGCAGTTCTCGTAGCCCGCGAGGGAGCGAGTCACGACTGAGGGGAAGTGAGTGTGTGTGTGGAAAAGGGCACCTCGGAAGATGGGACAGAGGAAAAGCAAGCCCTCTGGATCCATGGGGATGGGGATGAAAGATAAGTTACCGGACATACCCCCTGATAGTCCCTTAGGCCTGATGATAAGATATTGGGACAGTTCACCAAAGAGAACAGATAAGTCTAAGGAAAAAATGATTAATTATTGTATTGAGATTTGGGGTGGGAAACCTCTCAACAATCCTCATGCACTCTGGCCCGTGTTCGGGTCCTCCGAGGATTGGGTGTGTCAACAATTAAATATATGGGTAAATAATAAAAGACCACCAGTCAGCCCGGAGGAGAGTGAATATGCCGCCCTATGGATTCCCCAGTCCTGGGAGCTGTCATTCCTCTTTGCCTTAAGGGAAAACAGACCAGATAAACCTCGAAAAGATGATGAGGACCCCCTTTGGCCCCCTCCCTATGCCCCTCATGCCCTTCCGATTCAGGACCCACCCCAAGGCCAGGAAATAGCCCAGGCCCGGGAAGGGATAGATTCGAAACCTGATTCCCCGACCCCGGCACCCCCTCCCAGAAGGTCTGTACGTAATAAAATAAGGCGAGGAAGGGAGGGATTGTTTCCTCTTCGGGAAATGTTAGTGCCTGGTGGGGACGGACAGGGGGGGCTGGGAATGGGGTATGTGGCAGTTCCCCTTAATACAGGGGATGTAAGAGAATTTAAGAAGGAAATGGGGGGTCTGTTAGATGATCCCCTGGGGGTAGCTGAGAGGCTGGATCAATTCTTGGGACCGAATTTGTACACGTGGGATCAATTACAATCTATCCTGGGCATATTATTCACCGTAGAGGAAAGAGAAATGATTAGAGGGGCTGGGATGAGAGTGTGGGACCAGCAACATCAGGCTGGTCCGGCAGCGGATCAAAAATGGCCCCTAAATCGGCCAAATTGGAATAATCAAGATCCAGCTCATAGAAATAATATGTCAGACTTGAGAATAATTATAATTCAGGGGATACGGGAATCCGTTCCCAGAGGGCAGAATATTAATAAAGCCTTTCGTGAACAGCAGAAAAAAGATGAGACCCCAACAGAATGGCTTGAAAGGTTAAGGAGAAGTTTCCAGTTATATTCTGGGGTAGATCCTGCTACTCCTGTAGGACAAGCGTTGTTGAAAACTCAGTTTGTGGCCAAGTCGTGGGGAGATATTAGGAAGAAGTTGGAAAAAATTGAGGACTGGCAGGAACGGGGGTTGGATGAATTACTTAGGGAAGCTCAGAAGGTGTATGTGAGGCGAGAAGAGGAAACGGAAAAGCGGCAGACTAGGCTGCTGGTTGCAGCTGTAAGAGAAGGACAGAAAGGTGTGATAATGAGACCCGGTAGATCTGGTAGGGGAGATAAGGCCATGGAATGTTTTTATTGCAGGAAAAGAGGACACATGAAGAGAGAATGTAGAAAAAGGATTCAGGATGAAAAAGCGTTCCGGGAGGATTAGCGGGGTCAGGGGCTCTATTTGCTGAGGACCCCTGGTAAGAAAGAGCCCTTGATAACTTTAAAAGTGGGTCCTCAGCGCCAGGAGGTGATCTTTCTTGTAGATAGCGGGGCCGAAAGGTCTACTGTGCAATTATTACCTCCGGGATGTAAACTATCCGGAGATGAAGTTAATGTAATTGGGGCAAAAGGGGAACCTTTTAGGGTCCCTGTTATAAAAGATGTGGCGATGGAATCAAGTTGCAGATATGGAATCGGAATGCTGTTGTTGGTACCTGAAGCGGAATATAACCTATTAGGTAGGGATTTAATCGTAGAAATGGGGATTCGGGTGGATGTGGAGAAGGAAGAGTTAAAAATCAGGCTTTGTCCCCTTACAGAGGAGGATGAGAAGCAAATTAACCCCGAAGTATGGTATACTCCCGAAACAGTTGGAAAACTGGATATTGAACCATTTGAGGTGGTTATTAAGAACCCCGAGATTCCAGTAAGAGTTAAACAATATCCTTTATCTAATGAAGGGAGAAGGGGACTAAAACCTGAGATTGAGAGACTATTGGGAAAGGGGGTACTCGAACCCTGCATGTCCCCTTTTAATACCCCGATTTTACCAGTAAAAAAATCCGATGGTGGCTATCGGCTGGTGCATGACCTAAGAGAAATCAGTAAACGGACTGTCAGCCGGTTCCCGGTAGTGGCAAACCCACACACCCTGCTGAGTCAACTCGGGCCTGAGAACCAATGGTATAGTGTAATAGATCTTAAGGATGCATTCTGGTCATGCCCTCTAAAGGAGGAAAGTAGAGATTATTTTGCCTTTGAGTGGGAAGACCCAGACACTCATAGGAAACAGCAGTTAAGGTGGACTGTACTTCCCCAAGGGTTCACGGAATCCCCAAACTTATTTGGACAAGCCCTAGAACGAATTCTACGGGAATACCGGTTGCAAGATGGGGTTGTGCTAGTACAGTATGTAGATGACTTATTGTTGGCAGGAGAGAATCGGGAGACAGTCAGAAAAGAAAGCATACAATTGTTAAATTTCTTGAGCCTTCAAGGCCTCAAGATATCACGGTCAAAACTACAGTTTGTGGAAGAGGAGGTAAAATATTTAGGACACTGGATAAGCAAGGGGACTAAGAAGTTGGACCCTGAACGAGTAAATGGGATTTTATCACTGAAAGCCCCGAGGAGTAAACGACAGATTAGACAACTGTTGGGGCTATTTGGGTATTGTAGGCACTGGATAGAGAACTTTAGTGCAAAAGTGCGATTTTTGTATCAAAAGCTAACTGTGGATGGACTGCTTAAATGGACTCAGGAGGATGAAGAACGATTAGAGATTCTCAAGGCTGATCTAGTTAATGCCCCTGTCTTGAGTCTGTCTGATGTGAAGAGACCCTTTTATTTATTTGTGGCCACCGAGGAGGGGACAGCATACGGGGTTTTGACTCAGGAGTGGGCAGGAAAAAAGAAACCCGTAGGATACATTTCCAAATTATTAGATCCCGTCAGTAGAGGGTGGCCCACCTGTTTACAGGCAGTCGCTGCTGTAGCCCTGATAGTGGAAGAAGCGAATAAGATAACGTTTGGAAGTGAATTAAGGGTGTTCTCCCCCCATAATATTCGAGGAGTTCTACAACAAAAAGCTGAAAAATGGATCACTGATGCTAGGCTTTTAAAATATGAGGGGATCCTAATCCATTCCCCTAAATTGGAAATCGGAACAACGAGCTTGCAGAACCCGGCACAATTTTTGTATGGGAGTCCTGAGGAGGAGTTAACACATAATTGCCTCCAAACCATTGAAGAACAAATGAAAATTAGGCCAGATCTGGAAGAGGTAGAATTGGAAAAGGGAGAAAAGTTATTCGCTGATGGGTCATCTCAAGTAATAGCAGGGAAAAGGAAGTCAGGATATGCAATTGTGGATGGAGAGAGCCTAGAAGTAAAAGAATCCGGACCCCTCAGTCCTAGTTGGTCGGCGCAGGCATGTGAGTTATATGCAGTACTTACAGCATTGGAACTTTTAAAGGACAAAGAAGGGACCGTGTACACGGATTCAAAATATGCGTATGGAGTGGTACACACTTTCGGAAAAATTTGGGAAGAGCGGGGACTTATTAACTCTCAAGGAAAGGGTTTGGTCCACGAGGAACTAATTGTCAAAACTCTACAAGCAATAAGAGGGCCCAAGCGAATAGCTGTGGTACATGTTAGGGGACACCAAAGCGGAATGACCCCTGAAATTCGAGGGAATAATCTTGCTGACCAAGAGGCCAAGGCGGCAGCACTACTTGCTGTGACTATCACCCCGCCAGCGGGTGAAACGCCGGCAAAAACCCTAAGCCCACAGTTTAGTAAACCCGAAATGGATAAATTGAGGGGAATGGGAGTAGTGGAAAAAGAGGGTAAGTGGGAACTACCCGATGGGAGACAGGTGTTACCAAGAGCACTAACATGGAAAATAATGAGAGGTATGCACTCAAAGACTCATTGGGGTGTCCAAGCGCTGGTCGATCAGTTTGCAATAAAGTACATGTGTATTGGGGTTTATAATGTAGCCAAGGGAATCGTACAAGGGTGCCTAACGTGTCAGAGGATCAATAAACAGCATCTTAGAGAAAAAGTACAAGGGGGACGGGAATTAGCACACCGACCATTTGCCAAAATACAGATTGATTTTACTGATCTCCCTAAAGTAGGGCGATATAAACATTTACTTGTATTAGTAGACCACCTCACTCATTATGTCGAGGCGTTCCCTACTGCTAGGGCAACTGCCAATACGGTGGTAAAAGTACTTTTAGAACATATCATACCGCGATATGGAAATATTGAAACTATTGATTCAGATAGAGGCCCACATTTCGTTTCCAAAGTAGTAAAAGAAGCTTTAGCCCCCTTTGGAACTAAATGGGAGTTCCATACCCCCTGGCACCCCCAAAGCTCCGGGAAAGTGGAACGAATGAATGGAGAAATAAAGAAACAATTAACTAAGTTAATGATAGAAACCAAAATGTCATGGGTAAAATGTTTGCCAATTGCTTTATTAAATATTCGGACTCAGCCCCGAGCGGATACTGGAATTTCCCCATTTGAAATGTTATATGGCATGCCCTATGATATGGAATGCCCAGTTAATTACCCTACTTTAGATGAAGACAGTATTAACCCTTATATTGTTCAGCTGATGAAAAGAAGAGAGCGATTGCGAAGGAAGGGAATGGTGGTACAGAGGCCACCCCTAGATATATATATATGCATTCAGTGAAGCCAGGTGATATGGTATTAATCAGAGTCTGGAGAGAATCCTCTCTCACTCCTAGGTGGGAGGGGCCCTTTCTTGTTTTACTTACCACAGAAACTGCTGTCCGGACTGCAGAACGAGGATGGACTCATGCAAGCAGAATCAAAGGACCAATTCAGAGCTCTCACTGGGAGGCAACCAGAGACCCTGATGGTTTGAAGATTAAGTTCCGAAGAAAAGTGGATGAGTGAGACTATCTTTTGTAAAAATCCTCACTGTATATGTCATCCCTTTGTATGCTACAGGTGTAAACTCTGTAAAGGAAAGTGGTGGACACATTGCTCCTATAGGTATTCCGGTATTCCCCTAGTGGTATTTGCCACAAAAATTATACTTGCAAACAGGTAAACATTACGTGTGGGTGTATCAACCGGGAAAAATTATAAAGGACTCTAAAGAGTGGTGAGGATATTTTTGCTAAAGGCATAAACCCTGAGAGGTGTTGTCTTTATGTAAACGGGACACGTACAACAAAGGCTGAAATAGTGCAGATGAACAGTGGCCAGAGTGGGGTGGGGAGCTCAAGGATAAAAAAATTGGGACGCATATAAGTCAGAGCAAACCGAATATAAAGGAGGTTCCCCTGAAGAATATGACTGCTGCCGAGAAGATGGTACACCTCGCTGCTCTAAGCAACAGAGTAGGCAGAGAAGAAGGCAGAGACGTACTGTTGTGGGGATCAAGGTTGATGAACCACCTCCAAAGGAGGCTCATGGAGCCTCCTGACTTATTACTCCCAAACAAAATATCCTCAGAGCTTCCCCGAAGTCTCCCATCTCTCACCAGGGATAAAGATAAAAATCAAAATGATTGTCAACATCCTCGGAATACCTGTCACAAGGGTAAGGGTACACCACTTTTCTCAAACTTAAGATTAAGCACTTGGATGATAAGACTGTCCCTAATGCTAATAGGGATAACCCAAGGGAATGGGAACCCCCACCAACCTTATAAATGGACGCTCTATAGGTGGGAGGATCAAATGATGCTACAACAAGTAATTGCTACCGGGGCCCCAAGTTTTAATCAATCTCTGTGTCGACTCGTACCTAGGGACCCATGTCTACATAACTTAGGCTTTTATTTTTGCCCCAGTTCTAACCCTGGAAAGGGGTATTGCAACCATCCCAACTCTTACTATTGTTCTTATTGGGGTTGCGAGACTATAGCTTCTGACTGGACCCCTGGGGGAGGTCCAGATAAATTCCTATCCGTATGATGGGGACCTCATGGATGTACACCTGCTTCACATGGCTGGGATGGAAGCCAAATAGGACCATGGAGTGGAAATTGCCCATATATTTATATTAATGTAACCAACCCAACAGATCCTGCTTGGCTAACAGGGAGAACATGGGGAATCAGACTTTGGGAACCAGGCGCAGACTCAGGGGGAATAATTACAATAAGGAAGGAGCTGGCGCCAAATGAACCCTCTGGTGTGGGACCAAATCCGGTCATAGCAGAGGAAGAGGATAGCAACAGTATTGTACATACTGTTACAATCCTTCCTAGCATAGGCGTCGCTGAAAATAATATCCCGGGAATATCAACAAGAATCAACCCATTGTGGGATATGCTCCAAGCCAGCTATCAGGTACTGAATGCCACCTACCCCAATATAACTGAGCATTGTTGGTTATGTTATGACATTCGACCACCCTTTTATGAAGCTATTGGGGTGGACAGTAGATTTAAAAAGGCCAACGGAGCAAATCCAGTTCAATGTATGTGGAATAAGGAATCTGGACGTAAGCAAGGGATAACAATGTCCCAAGTATCAGGAAAAGGAAGATGTATAGGAAATGTCCCAAAAGACAAACGACACCTGTGTAACACAACTCGTAAATCAAGAGGACTAAAAGCTGAGTGGTTAATTCCTGCAAATAATACTAAGTGGATTTGTTCCCAAACTGGGGTTACACCTTGTATATCCCTAAAGGTCTTTGATTGGACAACTGAGTATTGTATACAAGTAGCTGTGATACCTAGGCTTATTTACCATCCTGAAGATTTTGTGTATGACTATCAAACTACTCAGGCCCATCACATACAAAAACGTGAGCCCTTTACAGCCCTCACGGTGGCAACCCTCATGGCAATCGGAGCTGCTGGAGCTGGTACAGGAATAACTTCCCTCGTACAACAGAATCAAAAATTTCAATCCCTAAGGGTAGCGGTCGACGAGGATTTGACTAGGATAGAAGAAGCCATGACAGCCCTAGAACAGTCTGTTAGGTCTTTATCGGAAGTGGTATTACAAAACAGACGGGGTTTAGACTTAATGTTCATGCAGCAGGGGGGGTTATGTACAGCCCTACGAGAGGAGTGTTGTGTATATGTTGACCATACTGGAGTAGTGAGAGATACAATGGCCAAGCTACAGGAGGGGTTAGAAAAACGGAAAAAAGACTGGGAAGTACAACAGAGCTGGTATGAGTCCATGTTTAATTATTCACCCTGGTTGACCACCCTATTATCAACTATTGCAGGACCTCTTATTTTGTTGATCTTATTCTTGACTTTTGGGCCATGCATTTTTAATAAGTTGATTGCTATTGTTAAAGGGCACTTGGAAGCTGCACATTTAATGCTGCTACGAAAGCAATATGAACAAATCGGGGATGGAAGAATTACTCCTATCCTTGGGCAGGCAAAAGAAGCATTGGAGCGATTTAATGAACAAAATCAGGATCAAATAGAAAAGGGGGGATTGTAATGAACGGGTTAACTTTGTTCATGAAATCGGTAAGGGAAAAGCGACATATTGAGAGTTAGCAGATGCCTTGTGTAAATAACAAAACTTTCTTAATTGGTGCGTAAAGGTCACGGGAAGAGGGCAACGGCTATAACTTACTAGCTAAGGAGGGAAAAGAACAACTATAATTTACCAGATAACGGGATGGGCTCCACCAAGACTGCATTTTTCTATATCAAAGGACATTCTATATCAAAAAGATACTCGTCCTTGAGAAGATAGACCGAATCTGCCTAGTGACAGACCTGCACGAATGAAGAAAGAAGAAGCAGGACAAGGCGGAGACTTGCAAGAAAGAGATACATGGAATGTATATAAGGAATGTAACTATAACCTAAAGTTGCGTGCTTGTGGCGGAGCACTGCCTCCCCGGCCGCCCAGCGCTGTTTTGCTCTTTTATCGCTTGCTAATAAATTCGACTTTTTTTTCACTACAAATTGGTTCCTCCAATTTGTCACGAGCGTCTATAACAGTTTCTTCTTTTCTATTAAACCGTTCTTATCTCAACCCACAGGTTTTACTTCTTTTCCCGACTTTCACCCTCATCCCACTGGGTGGGGTGAAGTGAGTGAGCGGCTGCGTGGTGCTTAGTTGCTGGCTGGGGTTAAACCAGGACACCACTCTATCACTCCCCTCCTCAGCTGGACAGGGGAGAGAAAATAGAACAAAGGGCTCCTGGGTTGAGATAAGGACAGGGAGAGATCACTCAAGCAATTACCATCAATGGAAAAACAGACTCAGCTTGGGGAATGTGAAATATGTTCATCTGATTCGTGTCAATATAAACAATGCTAGGGCCGCATAATAAAATGTGACCCTCACTGTCTATATAATCTTTAACCATTTTGTCCATCTTGTATAACCGCAGGCCGGGGGGAGACAGATGATATGTACATAGTTCATTCTCTTTTTGCCAACCCAAAACCGGTTCTGTTGTTAACTATCCTAGAAGAGAACTGAGGCATTTGGATGTGTATTTGGCCTCAGGGATTGCAGTGCTTGGGATCTTGATGGGCCATTTGTTGTGTGTATTTGTTGGGGGGGAGGTGTCTGTTGTGGACTTGTTTGGGTTCTGGTGATCGCGGCTGGTGCTGTGCAAGGTGTCGGCTGTTACACAGGATGTCTGCTGTCTGGCGCGAACAGTGGGGAGCCTGGTCAGAGGTAAGTTTCTAAGCACCCACACAACCAGGAGATGGAGAAAGACACGCCTAGTATGAATATGTAACAAAGGTAATACTATAAAAGAAGCTTGTCCTGGTTTCAGCTGGGATAGAGCTAACTGTCTTCCTAGTAGCTGGTACAGTGCTATGTTTTGAGTTCAGCATGCAAAGAATGTTGATAACACTGATGTTTTCAGTTGTTGCTCAGTATTGTTTAGACTATAGTCAAGGATTTTTCAGCTTCTCATGCCCAGCCAGGGCACAAGAAGTTGGCACAGGACACAACCAAGGCACCTGACCCAAACTGGCCAACGGTGTATTCCATACCATGTGATGTCCCATCTAGTTTAGGAACTGGGAAGTGGGGGGGGGGGGGCAGGGAATCGCTGCTCGGGGACTGGCGGGGTGTGGGTCGGCGGGTGGTGAGCTAATGCCCTGCCCATCATTTGTACATTCCAATCCTTTTATTACTACTGCTGTCATTATATTAGTGTTATCATTATCATTATAGTTTCTTCTGTTCTGTTCTATTAAACCGTTCTTATCTCAACCCAGAAGTTTTACCTTTTTTTTTTTTTCTCCCGATTTCCTCCCCCATCCCACTGGATGGGGGAAGTGAGTGAGCGGCTGCGTGGTACTTAGTTGCTGGCTGGAGTTAAACCACGACAAAGCTGTCTTGTTTTTCACGGCGCGCATCTTGGTAGAGCAGAAGCTCCCAGCGTGCCCAGCGCTGTTTGCTTGCCTTTATTCATTTAATAAATTGTTAACTTTGTTTGGAATCCTGTTTGGGACTAAATTCATTTATAACAATTGGGGGCTTGTCCGGGAGGGTCTTGGTTTCTGCATTCTGACCTGATCAGGGGAGGGCGCCCCCACCATTTGGTGGCTCCTGATCCAGTCGAATCAGGACTAACACCATCCTGAACCAGAATAAGGGCAAGCAAAGAATTTATTTTTTTTTGAGCTCCCTGGCCAGCTGCAGCAGTTTATTTTGCCGGTAATTCTGCGCGCGAAGACCCAAACAAAGACAACGGAGTTGTAAGTATTTAAAGGCGTATACCATTCATTTGGGTGGGATTCGGTTGCCTGTGTGTGTAAGAGTGTGACTGAGACAGAACTTAGTTCCAAAGCGATTGTGGAGGTCTTCTAACCACGGTTCCAATCTCCCGCGAGGGGCTTGGCCGGTGAAGGACCGAAGCGATTCCTATAGGATTTGTGAGTGGGTGATAGGTCCTAAACCCCCTGCAAGACACTCTTACTGGTGACCAAGGGCTGTAGGAATTGCCACAGTAAAATTCCTAGATGGGTCAAACAAAGTCGAGGACCCAGGACCAGAAAGAAGGGAGCAAATTACCAGATATACCACCAGAAAGTCCACTAGGGACAATGATTCAAAATTGGAATGAAAGGGGCCCCAGAAAAGGAAAAAGTAAATTAAAATTAATTCAATATTGCATGGTTGAATGGCCAAAGGAGCCTTTAAGACCACATGTCTTTTGGCCTGTTTTTGGATCTTTTTAGGAATGGGTTTGCCAAGCCTTAAATATATATGTTAACTCAAAGGAATCTTTTAGTCAGGAGGAAAGTCATTATGCAGAATTATGGATTAGGACTTCACGTCCTTTTCCAACCTCAATATTTATGAGAAGTTTGAGGAGGAAGGAAATAAAAACGCCACCTTCTGCGGTGGCTCCCCCTCCAGTGGCGGTAATACCAACAGCACCGAAATTAAAAAAACCTCTGGCTACATATACAAGAAGTAAGACTACCGCATCCGAGGGAGCCTTTTTATATCCCTTACAAGACATACCCCTCATAGGCAATCAAAGAGACATTGGATTTGTGACAATCCCATTAAATACCACAGATGTAAGAAATTTTAAGAAAGAAATGGGGACCCTATTAGATGAAAAACTAGATCAGTTCCTAGGTCCCAATACTTATACCTGGGAAGAAATACAATCTATTTTAGAGATTTACTACTGAAAAAAAAAAAATGGAAAGAAAAATAGAGCAGACACCCAAGAGACAGTCTCCTTGAGAAAGGTTCACAATTCCAGTCTGTTATTACTGTAACAAGAGGGGACGTTCAGAGGAACTGTCGTAAGCGAGAACAAGATGAGAAAATGTTTAAGAAAGAATAGGGGTGTCAGGGGCTATATCTTTCGGAGACGTCAACATCGACAGAGCCCTTGATAAAATTATTAATTGGTCCCCATAAAGAGGAAGTTTTATTTTTGGTGAACACAGGTGCTGAAAAATCCACTATTAAAAAACTTCCTAAGGGAATAAAAAAAGGGGAAGTTATATGTCAGTAGTAGGGGCAAAAGGGGAACCTTCTGAAGTACCCATTTTAAAACATGTGGAAGTAGAAACAGAGAAGAAAATTTAATTTAATGATTTACTTTTGCTCCCTAAGGGGGAATACAATTTATTAAGAAGATATTTAATTTTGAAATTAAACTTAAACATTCAAAGTCAAAGAGAGGGGTCCGGCTCCGTGCAGTCGCGACAGAGCTGGCGCTGCAGCAGCAGCAGCGGCGGGGGCAACTCCCCCTCGGCAGCAATTGCCGCCTCTCCTCGTGTCACGGGGCTATAATTGAAGTCAACTGTGTAAACAACCAAAGAGAGTGGGGCTTTCTGTGCAACTGCTGTATCGCTATTGATGAAAACAACAATTAAGATGGACTGTGCTACAACAAGGGTTCACAGAGTCACCAAATCTATTTAGACAAACGTGATGGGTTGACCCTGGCTGAATGCCAGGTGCCCACCAAAGCCGTTCTATCACTCCCCCATCCTCAGCTGGACAGGGGAGAGAAAAATATAACAAAAAGCTTGTGGGTCGAGATAAGGACAGGAGAGATCATTTACCAATTACCGTCACGGGCAAAACAGAGTCCGTTTGGGAAAATTATTCAATTTATTACAAATCAACCAGAGCAAGGTAATGAGAAATAAAACAAAATCTCAGAACACCTTCCCTCCACCCCTTCCTTCTTCCCGGGCACAACTTCACTACTGGATTTCTCCACCAAGCCCCCCCAGCAGCACAGGGGGACAGGGATGGGGTTTACGGTCATCACACGTTATTTTCTGCCACTTCACCTCCTCAGGGCGAGGGCTCATCACACTCTTCCCCTGCTCCAGCGTGGAGTCCCACCCATGGGAGACAATCCTCCACGAACTTCTCCAATGTGGGTGTCCTGGGTTCATCTGGGATAGAGTTAATTTTTACAGGAACCTGGGACGTGGGGGGCATAGCCGGGGCAGCTGACCTGGACTAGCCAAGGAGCTATTCCATACCATGTGACATCATGCTCAGTATATAAATGGGGAGCGGGCCGGGGGGTGGTCTCTGTTTTCGGTGGGGGAAGTGGCGGAGCGTCGGGTCGCGGGTAGTGAGCAGTTGCACTGTGCATCACTCTTTTTGTATACTTTTTTTCATTAGTACCGTTGTTGTTGTTGTAATTTTCTTTGTGTTTGTCCCAGTAAACTGCCTTTATCTCAATCCTCGAGGTTCCAGTTTCTTTTTCTTTTCTCTCCTCCGTCTCCTCCCCATCCCACCGGAGGGGGGCGGAGGAGTGAGCGAGCGGCTGCGTGGTCCTTTGTTACCGGCTGGGCTGAAACCACGATAGTCCTTTTTGGCGCCCAACGTGGGGCAGAAGGGTTGAGATAACGACAGATCTGGCCAGAGCGTGTTGAAACAAATTTGTCAAACGCATTTCTTAGGTAAACAGATGTTAGTCACAATGTTGTTTCATTTGTTTACATGGTGGCATTTTGTAAGCTCTTATATGCTCTATGTATTCCCTGTAGTTGCGTATCTCATCTCTGGGAGAGTGATTGGGATTATCATTTTTCTATACTGGGCAATGTCGACTTGTGAAATGATTACATCACTGGTCATGAGGTTAAGCTGGTATCTGTATGAGGCAGTGATATCATTTCCATACTTTGGGTGCCTTCTCTTGGATTTTATTGGTAATTACACCCCATCCATGGGGGAATTAGGGGGGGATACCTCCCCCCGTCCGTTCGCCTCCCTTTTCTCCTTCTGACTAATTACAACAGCTTTCGAGAATTTTGAATATCCTTGGGATGCTCAAGCCAGTGTGCTGTTAGTGCTATGCCTCCTGAATATGTTTCAGGTCTTCTTTAGGGCTACAAAAAGGCTCTTTAAGAGGACCACTCAGAGATCTCCCCCAAAGCTGGATACTCATGGGTGGCACGGCATGTGGGAGGATATGGGCAGGTATCTAGAGAATTTCTCACCTCCAGTAGCTTGGAAGTTCACTCCCAAACAACTACAGAACCCTCATGAAGTGACAGAATATTTGAAAGACAAATGCTGTGGCTATTCCAAAGACGTACAACTCGCTGCACTGTGCTGGGCCCTGGCCAGTATCTACCAAACACTGCTTGATATTCGGCAGCACCCTCAGGGGGAAAAGGGGGAAAAGATGGAAAACAGGACAACATGCACTGTGGCTACCCAAACCCTGACAACAGACACCGTGGCTGCCCCTACCCCAACAACAGGTACCATGACTACCACTATCCCGGTGACAGACACTGCAGCTAAACCAGAGAACCAACCTGTGCCAGTATCAGTCGCCCCTGTACAGAAAAAGAAACAAACAAAGAAATCAGTTCGCTTAGTGAGAGATGAAGATGAACCAGGGTCATCGCGAGAACAGGAGGTAGAGGCAGAACCTGAAATAATTACCCGATCTCTATCCATGAGTGAGTTGCGTGACATGCGAAAAGATTTTAGCCGCCACCCAGGTGAGCACATTGTTACCTGGCTGCTCCGATGCTGGGATATCAGGGCTAGTAGTGTGGAATTAGAGGGTAAGGAAGCCAAGCAGTTGGGATCTCTGTCTAGGGAAGGGGGCATCGACAATGGGATTGGGAGAAAAACACAAGTCCTCAGCCTCTGGAGGTGACTTCTGTTAGGTGTGAAGGAAACATACCCCTTCAGGGATGAAGTTACATGTCACCAAGGCAAGTGGACCACCATGGAGAGAGGTATCCAGTACCTGAGAGAATTAGCCGTGCTGGAGGTGATTTATAATGATCCAGAAAATGCGCAGTCACCCACAGATCCAGATGAAGTCCAATGCACACAACCCATGTGGCAGAAGTTTCTACAAAGTGCAACACCAACCTATGCCAACTCATTGGCAGTGATGTCCTGGAGAGAAGGCTATGGACAAATGGTGGATGAATTGGCTGTCCAACTCCGGCAATATGAAAGAAGTCTCTCTTCCTCCCTATGGGCCTGTGTCTCAGCTGTAGAGGAATTGTCCCGAGAGTTCCAGCAATTCAAAGTGGATCTGTCCTCCTCCTCACCTGTACAGGCCCGCATCGCAGTTATTGGGAGTAAGCATTCCTCTGCCCAAGAGAGAGGTGAGAGAAAGTACACACGACGGGCTAACCTGTGGCTTTACCTGCGTGACCATGGAAGAGACATGAGGAAGTGGGATGGAAAACCCACCTCAGTCTTGGATGCACGGGTACAGGAGTTGCGAGAAAAAGCAACCAGAAAAGAGAATTCTTCTTGGAAAACTGCTGCTCCAGTTTCCCGTGAGCAGTCCCCCAGACGCAGTAGATGGGCTGATCTCATTTCTGATCCTCTTGAAGGGACTTCTGATTCACATGTGCAAAAAGTGAGTAACGGATATTCTAACCAGGATTAGAGGGGCCCTGCCTCCAGCCAGGTGGAGGAGAGGGACAACCGAGTCTACTGGACAGTGTGGATTCGATGGCCTGGCACATCAGACCCACAGGAATATAAGGCTCTAGTGGACACTGGTGCACAATGTACCCTAATGCCACCAAGTTATAAAGGGGCAGAACCCATCTGTATCTCTGGTGTGACAGGGGGATCCCAAGAGCTAACTGTATTGGAAGCTGAAATGAGTCTAACTGGGAATGAGTGGCATAAACACCCCATTGCAACTGGCCCAGAGGCCCCGTGCATCCTTGGTATAGATTATCTAAGGAGGGGGTATTTCAAGGACCCAAAAGAGTACCGTTGGGCCTTTGGTATAGCTGCATTGGAGACGGAGGAGATTGAACAGCTGTCTACCCTGCCGGGTCTCTCCCAAGACCCTTCGGTTGTGGGGTTGCTGAAGGTTGAAGAACAACAGGTGCCAATTGCTACCACGACGGTGCACCGGCGACAATATCGCACCAACCGAGACTCCCTGATCCCCATCCATAAGCTGATTTGCCAATTGGAGAGCCAAGGAGTGATCAGCAAGACTCACTCACCCTTTAATAGTCCCATATGGCCCGTGCAGAAATCCAATGGGGAATGGCGACTAACAGTAGATTATCGTGGGCTGAATGAAGTCACGCCACCGCTGAGCGCTGCTGTGCCAGATATGTTAGAGCTTCAATATGAACTGGAATCAAAGGCAGCTAAGTGGTATGCCACAATTGACATTGCTAATGCATTTTTCTCCATTCCTTTGGCAGCGGAGTGCAGGCCTCAGTTTGCTTTCACTTGGAGGGGCGTCCAGTACACCTGGAATCGACTGCCCCAGGGGTGGAAACACAGCCCCACCATTTGTCATGGACTGATCCAGGCTCCACTAGAAAAAGGTGAAGCTCCAGAGCACCTGCAATATATTGATGACATCATCGTATGGGGCAACACGGCAGAAGAAGTTTTTGAGAAAGGGAAGAAAATCATCCAAATCCTTTTGAAGGCTGGTTTTGCCATAAAAGAAAGTAAGATCAAGGGACCTGCGCAGGAGATCCAGTTCTTAGGAGTAAAATGGCAAGATGGGCGTCGTCAGATCCCTGCGGATGTCATCAACAAAATAGCAGCTATGTCCTCACCGACTAATAAAAAGGAAACACAGGCTTTCTTAGGTGTTGTCGGCCTTTGGAGAATGCATATTCCAAATTACAGTCAAATTGTAAGTCCTCTCTACCAACTTACTCGGAAGAAGAACGATTTTAAATGGGGGACTGAGCAGCGACAAGCCTTTGAACAGATTAAGCAGGAGATTGTTCATGCAGTAGCTCTTGGGCCAGTCCGGACAGGACAAGATATTAAAAATGTGCTCTACATTGCGGCTGGGGAGAATGGCCCTACCTGGAGCCTTTGGCAGAAAGCACCTGGGGAGACCCGAGGCCGACCCCTGGGGTTTTGGAGTCGGGGATATCGAGGATCCGAGGCTCGCTATACTCCAACTGAAAAAGAGATCTTGGCAGCATATGAAGGAGTTCAAGCCGCCTCAGAAGTGGTTGGTACTGAAACACAGGTCCTCTTGGCACCCCGACTGCCAGTGCTGGGCTGGATGTTCAAAGGGAAAGTTTCCTCTACACATCACGCGACTGACGCCACGTGGAGTAAGTGGATCGCACTGATCACACAACAGGCTCGCATAGGAAACCCCAGTCGCCCAGGAATGTTAGAAGTGATCATGGACTGGCCAGAAGGCAAAGATTTTGGAATGTCGCCAGAGGAGGAGGTGACACGGGCTGAAGAGGCCCCGCTGTATAATAAACTGCCAGAAAATGAGAGGCAATATGCCCTGTTCACTGATGGGTCCTGTCGCATTGTGGGAAAACATCGGAGGTGGAAGGCTGCTGTATGGAGTCCTACACGACTAGTCGCAGAAACTGCTGAAGGAGAAGGTGAATCGAGTCAGTTTGCAGAGGTGAAAGCCATCCAGCTAGCGTTAGACATTGCTGAAAGAGAGAAGTGGCCAGTGCTCTATCTCTATACTGACTCATGGATGGTGGCAAATGCCCTTAGGGGGTGGCTACAGCAATGGAAGAAGGGCAACTGGCAGCGCAGAGGTAAACCCATCTGGGCTACCGCATTGTGGCAAGATATCGCTGTTTGGATAGAGAAGCTAGTGGTAAAAGTACGTCATGTAGATGCTCACGTACCCAAGAGTCGAGCCACTGAAGGACATCAAAACAACCAGCAGGCAGATCAGGCCGCCAAGATTGAAGTGTCTCAGGTGGACCTGGACTGGCAACATAAGGGTGAGCTATTTATGGCTCAGTGGGCCCACGATACCTCAGGCCATCAGGGAAGAGATGCAACATATAGATGGGCTCGAGATCGAGGGGTGGACTTGACCATGGACACTATCGCACAGGTCATCCATGAATGTGAAACATGTGCTGCAATTAAGCAAGCCAAGCGGCAAAAACCCCTGTCGCATGGAGGGCGATGGCTGAAATATAAACAGGGGGAGGCCTGGCAGATTGACTATATCACACTCCCACGAACACGCCAAGGCAAGTGCCATGTGCTTACAATGGTGGAAGCAACCACTGGATGGCTGGAAACATACCCTGTGTCCCATGCCACTGCCCAGAACACTATCCTGGGCCTTGAAGAGAAAATTTTATGGCAACACGGCACCCCAGAAAGAATCGAGTCGGACAACGGGACTCACTTCCAAAACAACCTCGTAGACACCTGGGCCAAAGAACATGGCATTGAGTGGGTGTATCACATCCCTTATCACGCACCGGCCTCCGGAAAAATTGAACGATACAATGGACTGCTGAAAACTACATTGAGAGCGATGGGGGGTGGAACTTTCAAGCATTGGGATACACATTTAACAAAAGCCACCTGGTTAGTTAATACTAGAGGATCCGCCAGTCAGGCTGGCCCCGCCCAACCAAGACTTCCACATACTGTAGAAGGGGATAAAGTCCCTGTAGTGCGCATGAGGAGTATGTTAGGAAAGACAGTCTGGGTTAGTCCTCCCTCAAGCAGAGGCAAACCCATTCAAGGGGTTGTTTTTGCTCAAGGACCTGGGTACACCTGGTGGGTGATGCAGAAGGATGGGGAAGTACAATGTGTACCTCAGGGAGATTTGATTTTGGGAGAGAATAGCCAGTGAATTGGGCTGTATGATATTTAACTTCTAAATAACCTGCCAATGCATGTCATTGTATCTATAGTGTCTATATGCCATATCAAGGGTATTATTGTGAGAATTACCCAAATGACTGCAGGATGGACTTTTGAAACTGAGCCAAGTACAACAGCGATAGAACTTGAACTGGCACCCAGCAATTTCCTCAAGATCAGCATCCTCAACCTGCAGACCAAGGGCATGAGTTGCACCAAATGTACTAGCCACAAGTTCCAGAGGCAGCGTACAACAACCCAACATCTCACACCATCTCTCTCTTATCCTGAAGAACTGTTACAACAGATAGAGCCCCAAAATCGATGGACACATTAGAGGGATAGCCCATAGGCTAAAGGAACACCATGTGTGTGTGTGCAAGGTCGGGGGGTGGAGTCCATATACTTATATATATAAGACAAGGAAAGTAGTAGCGGTTGATTGGGAAAAAATGTAAGATCTGGGCATGATGTAGATGGTATAGAATAAGGGGTGGATAATGTCCTGGGTTCAGCTGGGATAGAGTTAATTTTTACAGGAACCTGGGAGGTGGGGGCATAGCCGGGGCAGCTGACCTGGACTAGCCAAGGAGCTATTCCATACCATGTGACATCATGCTCAGTATATAAATGGGGAGCGGGCCGGGGGGTGGTCTCTGTTTTCGGTGGAGGAAGTGGCGGAGCGTCGGGTCCCGGGTGGTGAGCAGTTGCACTGTGCATCACTCTTTTTGTATACTTTTTCATTAGTGCCGTTGTTGTTGTTGTAATTTTCTTTGTGTTTGTCCCAGTAAACTGCCTTTATCTCAACCCTCGAGGTTCCAGTTTCTTTTTCTTTTCTCTCCTCCGTCTCCTCCCCATCCCACCGGAGGGGGGCGGAGGAGTGAGCGAGCGGCTGCGTGGTCCTTTGTTACTGGCTGGGCTGAAACCGCGACAGTGGGCCATTCCCATGGGCTTCAGTTCTTCACGAACTGATCCAGCATGGGTCCCTTCCATGGCGTGCAGTCCTTCAGGAGCACACTGCTCCAGCATGGGTCCCCCACGGGGTCACAAGTCCTGCCAGAATACCTGCTCCAACATGGGCTCCTCTTTCCAGAGGTCCGCAGGTCCTGCCTGGAGCCTGCTCCAGCGCGGGCTTCCCACAGGATCACAGCCTCCTTCGGGAACCCACCTGCTCCGTTGTGGGTTCCTCCACGGGCTGCAGGTGGATATCTGCTCCACCGTGGACTTCCATGGGCTGCAGGGGGACAGCCTGCCTCACCAGGGTCTTCACCACGGACTGCAGGGGAATCTTCACTCCGGCGCTTGGAGCATCTCCTCCCCCTCCTTCTTCACTGACCTTGGTGTCCGCAGGCTTGTTTCTCTTACATGTTCTCACTTGTCTCTCCAGCGGCTGTTTCTGCCTGTCCCAACTTTTTTTTCCTTCTTAAAAATGTTATCACAGAGGCGTTACCACTATCACTGATTGGCTCAGCCTTGGCCGGCAGCGGGTCCGTCTTAGAGCTGGCTGGTATGGGCTCGCTCTCTCTTGAACACAGGGGAAGCTTCCAGCAGCTTCTTACAGAAGCCACCCCTGTAACCCCGCCCCGCTACCAAAACCTTGCCACACAAAACCAATACAACAAACTTTAGAGAAAATTTTACAAGATTTCATTTTATCCAGGGAAGTAAAGTTATTACAATATGTGGACAATCTATTAATAGTGGGAGAAACTGAAGAAGGAACCCGAGAAACCACTATTAAATTGTTAAACCCCCACAAACTAAAAAGGAAATTTTACAAATATTGGGATTACTAAGATATTGTAGACCATGGTTTGAAAGCTGCAGTGAAAAGGTGAAATTCACTAATAACCATCTTAAATGGTCTACAGAAGATGATCAGAAATTAGAGGAAATAAAAGGGGCATTAATACAGGCACCTGTATTAAGCCTCACAGATCTAAAAAAAACCCCAACCTTTTTTTTATCTCTTTGTGAATAGTCCTTGCTCAAGACTGAGAAGGAATTAAGAAACCTGTGGGGTATTGTTCTAAGTTACTTGATCCAGTAAGTAGAGAATAACCTACTTGTCTCCAAACTTTGGTCACTACGGCGTTATTAATAGAGGAAGTTAGAAAGATTACCTTTAGTACCCCTTTAAAAGTGTATACTCCACATAATGTCAGAAGTGTTTACAACAGAAAGTAGAAAAATGGCTAACAGATAACCGGATCCTAAAATATGAAACAATATTGATTGACTCCCCTAATTTAAAACTGAGGGTAACCTCTGCTCAGAGTCCAGCACATTTTGTTTGGAAAACCATAAGAGAAATTACAACATAACTGCTTAGAGGTAATTGAGACCCAGACTAAAGTGAGACAATAATTAATAAGGACCTAAAAACCTGTGGAATCAGGACCTCTAAGCCCATCATGGTCAGCTCAGGCTTGTGAGCTGTATGACCTATATAGGGCCCTAGAATTATTAAAGAAAAAACCCCAGGACTATATGCTATGATCCAAAAGAACTTCCCTATCAATATTGGGTAGAAATCAGAACAAATTCAGAAAATGGTAGATTAATCAGAACAAACAAAATTATAGCCAATTTAAATACTCCAGTGTCAGTAACTTTTAACGCCTATGATACTATAGCTGATAACCAATATACTAACTGTGAGAACATAGACTGGAGAAGACATAGAATATTATTTAACTCATTTTATCATGAGGTAGAAACAGGAGGAAATATGAAATTCCCACAGTAGCTAAAAATCTGTTTGTAAATCTTGCTAAAAACATTACTAAATCATTAAATGTAACTCATTGTTATCTTTGTGGTGGAACAAATCAAAGTGAACGATGGCCTTCTGAGAGAATCATTGCCTATTATAATCCAGCTACGTGGACAGAAGACGGATCCTGGGGTTACAGGACCCCAATATACATGCTTAATAGAATAATAAAGTTACAAGCTGTAGTGGAAATAGTTGTAAATAAAATCGGAGATGCACTTAGATTAATTGCAAAACAAAACACCAATATGAGAACTGCTTTGTATCAAAATCGTTTAGCTTTGGATTATTTATTAACACAAAAAGGGGGTGTTTGTGGGAAGTTTAATCTTGATAATTGTTGTTTAGAAATTAATGACGAAGAAAAAACCTATACATGACCTTGTAAAAGAAATGAAGAAAATTACACATATCCAAGTTCAGACTTGGAATAGAATCAACCTAGGAGGATTATGGGAGAAATTTATGGACGATGATTGGCTTACTAGAATTGAGATAATTGTATTGGGGGCATTTGGGGGGTTGTTAATAATTCCATGTTTAATACCTTGTTTTACCAGACAAATACATTCGGTTATACAAGGAATGCAGATATCTGCAGTAGTAACTTGTTGGGAACTGGCTTAATGAGAAAGGACATGGGTCTATGGAAAGGTTGTGCGAGCAGAGTGGTGTGTGAAGGAATGTTAGCGTGGGCAGCAAGACTAGGCCTCGGCCAAAACTGCTGGTCTTGCCGATATCAGGAGAAAGATAAGGACACTGTGACCTTGGCAGAGTTTCATAGACAACTTTGAGAAAGTTCCCATGAGAAAGTTGCAGAACATCCATAGCTGCAAACCACAAGTGGGTGTGTTTTAGTAATGAATAAACATTAGCAATGTACCAATCATAATAGGACTAGTAGGCATAATTATCGTAAGCTGTATAAATATGAGCTATCGGTGCAAATAAAGTTGAATCACTTCTATCACTCATATTCAGTCGACTTATGTGCATTCCTCCGCCGCTTGCAGTAACTGATCCAGAATCAGGGAAAAAAAAACCTCACTCACTCATGGTAATAAAAACAAAAGAAGATCCAAAATTGAGACAAATTCAACAAGTATTAACACAATTGGAAACGAAAACACGAATCAATGCTAAAAAAAAATAAAATGGGGGATTGTGAAATATGTTCATCTGATTCGTGTCAATATAAACAATGCTAGGGCCGCATAATAAAATGTGACCCTCACTGTCTATATAATCTTTAACCATTTTGTCCATCTTGTATAACCGCAGGCCGGGGGGAGACAGATGATATGTACATAGTTCATTCTCTTTTTGCCAACCCAAAACCGGTTCTGTTGTTAACTATCCTAGAAGAGAACTGAGGCATTTGGATGTGTATTTGGCCTCAGGGATTGCAGTGCTTGGGATCTTGATGGGCCATTTGTTGTGTGTATTTGTTGGGGGGGAGGTGTCTGTTGTGGACTTGTTTGGGTTCTGGTGATCGCGGCTGGTGCTGTGCAAGGTGTCGGCTGTTACACAGGATGTCTGCTGTCTGGCGCGAACAGTGGGGAGCCTGGTCAGAGGTAAGTTTCTAAGCACCCACACAACCAGGAGATGGAGAAAGACACGCCTAGTATGAATATGTAACAAAGGTAATACTATAAAAGAAGCTGTCTTGTTTTTCACCGCGGGCGTCTTGGTAGAGCAGAAGCTCCCAGCGTGCCCAGCGCTGTTTGCTTGCCTTTATTCATTTAATAAATTGTTAACTTTGTTTGGAATCCTGTTTGGAACAAAATTCATTTATAACAGGGAAAAATAATTGAATTTATTGCCATTCAACCAGAGTAGGGTAATGAAAAAATAAAACCAAATCTTAAAACACCTTCCTCCCACCCCTCCCTTCTTCCCGGGCACAACTTCACTCCTAAATTCTCTACCTCCTCCAGTTGAGCAGCACAGGGGGATGGGGAATGGGGGTTACGATCAGTTCATCACACGTTATTTCTGCCGCTTCATTCTCTTCAGGGGCAAGACTCATCACACTCTTCCCCTGCTCCAGTGTGGGGTCCCTCCCACAGGAGACAGTCCTCCATGAACTTCTCCAACATGAGTCCTTCCCACAGGCTGCAGTTCTTCACGAGCTGATCCAGCATGGGTCCCTTCCATGGCGTGCAGTCCTTCAGGAGCACACTGCTCCAGCATGGGTCCCCCATGGGGTCACAAGTCCTGCCAGAATACCTGCTCCAACATGGGCTCCTCTGTCTCTAGGTCTGCAGGTCCTGCCAGGAGCCTGCTCCAGTGCAGGCTTCACACAGGGTCACAGC
Source organism: Astur gentilis (assembly GCF_929443795.1). Lineage (NCBI taxonomy): Eukaryota > Metazoa > Chordata > Aves > Accipitriformes > Accipitridae > Astur > Astur gentilis. The sequence continues at coordinate 37,105,863 of NC_064918.1, forward strand.
CTGCTTCGGGCATCCACCTGTTCCAGCGTGGGGTCCTCCATGGGCTGCAGGTGGATATCTGCTCCACCGTGGACCTCCCTGGGCTGCAGGGGGACAGCCTGCCTCACCATGGTCTTCCCCACGGGCTGCAGGGGAATCTCTGCTCCGGCGCCTGTAGCACCTCCTCCCCCTCATTCTTCACTGACCTTGGTGTCTGCAGGGTTGTTTCTCTTACATGTTCTCACTCCTCTCTCTGGCTGCTGTTTCAGCTGCTCAGCAACTTTTTTTCACCTTCTTAAATATGTTATCACAGAGGTAGTACCACTCTTGCTGATTGGTTCAGCCTTGGCCGGCGGCAGGTCCATCTTAGAGCCGACTGGCATTGGCTCCATCGGACATAGGGGAAGCTTCTAGCAGCTTCTCACAGAAGCCATCCCTGTACCACCCCCACCCCCTACCAAAACCTTGCCACACAAACCCAATGCACCATGCCACCTACTGTTAACGCCTTCCATGTTGTCCTGCTTTCAGCTGGGATAGAGTTAACTGTCTTCCTAGTAGCTGGTACAGTGCTATGTTTTGAGTTCATTATGCGAGGAACATTGATAACACTGATGTTTTCAGTTGTTGCTAAGTAGTGTTTAGTCTAGAGTCAAGGATTTTTCAGCTTCTCAAGCCCAGCCAGCTAGAAAGCTGGAGGGGCACAAGAAGTTGGCACAGGACACAGCCAGGGCACCTGACCCAAAGTGGCCAATGGGGTATTCAATACCATGTGATGTCACATCTAGTATATAAACTAGGCGGAGTGGGGGCGGGGGATTGCTGCTTGGGGACCAGCTGGGTGTTGGTCGGCAGGTGGTGAGCAATCGCACTGCACATAATTTGTACATTCCAATCCTTTCATTATTGCCGTTGTAATTTTATTAGTGTTATCATTATCATTATTAGTTTCTTCTTTTCTGTTCTATTAAACTGTTCTTATCTCAACCCACCAGTTTTACTTCTTTTCCCGATTTTCTCCCCCATCCCACTGGGTAGGGGGAAGTGAGTTAGGGGCTGCGTGGTGCTTAGTTGCTGGCTGTGGTTAAACCATGAGACATGTTCGCTTTGCTTCTGTCATGAATAAACTATTTAACTCATCCTTTGGTGTCGCTTCACTTTAATTTATCCCGAGGAAATTCCGAATTCACCACGACCCCTCCCTGGTCTGTCCAGCCTGGGTCGTGACAACTGTGCACCACTGAAAAGAGCCTGGTTCTTTCTTCTTTGCACTCTCCCTTCAGGTATTTCTATAAGTTGATGAGATCCTCCCAAGCCACCTTTTCTCTAGGCTAAACAGTCCCAGCTCTCTCAGCCTTTCCTAGTATAACACATGCTCTTCCTGTCCCTTAATCATTTTTGTGGCCCTTCACTGGACTCTCTTCAGTATGTTCATGTCTCTCTTGTACTGAGGATCCCAGAACTGGACACAATACTCCAGGTGTGGCCTCACCAGTGCTCATTAGAGGGGAAGGATCACCTCCCTCATCCTTCTGGGAATACTTTGCCTAATGCAGCCCAGGATATCATTAGCCGCCTTTGCCACAAGGGCACATTGCAGGTTCATGTTCAACCTGGTGCCCACCAGGACCCCCAGGTCCTTTTCTGAAAAGCTGAATAACAGATTCATCAAGAATAAGGCCCTTTTTACCAGTGCCTGTAGTGATAAGACAAAGAGTAATGGTTTTAAACTAAAAGACGGTAGATTCAGACTAGATACAAGGAAAAAATTTTTTACGCTGAGGGTGATGAAGCACTGGAGCAGGTTGCCCAGAGAGGTTGTAGATGCCCCATCCCTGGAAACATTCAAGGTCAGGTTGGACAGGGCTCTGAGCAAACTGATCTAGTGGAAGATGTCCCTGCTCATTGCAGGGGGGGGTTGGACTAGATGACCTTTAAAGGTCCCTTCCAACCCAACCTATTCTATCATTCTATAATTCTATGATTCTATGAATAAAGCATGTAAAGACAATCTAACACTGATTTATTATTTTTTTAGTTTTAAATTAGCAACAAGCCTAATGGATAAGAAAGAAAGAATCTTGAGAGGAAACATCTTGATGTTACTGCAAATTTTTACAGTACTTTAGGTGACGTTTTCAGAAGTAAAACAGAGAAATAAGGTCTAGGTGACACTGGGTTACAAACTTGCATTTAACCTGCTTTCTAATTGGAAGAACATTTCAAGGGTGTTCCTGAAAGAATGGGTCTAGCTTAGGGCAAAGGCTGGGCTTAGGTTGAAAGAGATCAAATGCAACAACAAAGAAAATTCCAAAACAAACAACAGAAGCTAGGCAGGCAGCAATAATAAAAAAAATACTTAAGGTTACAATACTACAGGTTGAGATATTATTGAAAAAAAAAAATAATCCAAGGCAAGATTTGTTACCTTAAGTGATAAAAATAAAATATGAGAATAAATTTCCTTGACTAATGTTATTATTTTAATATTACTAACTTATAGAGTATATGATAGACTGGAGGGGGAAAAATCACCTTCTACGATAAAACACTAATGAATGATTTTGTTCACATTTATACTTATACATCCAATTGACTTTGGTTACTTTAATTATGGCTGTGTACCTCAAGGCAAAACTTAGTCTACTGCCTGATTAAAGATGGTTGCCCCTTTATATTAATGGTTCTGTTCTTAACCTTTAATTAGAAGTATTTGCAAGATACATGCAACAAATGCTCTTTGGAGGACTGTTGTGAAAAAATAATGGGTTAATTCACTTAAGTGTGAAATACCTTTTGAGCTAAACCTTTCATTTACTTTAATGGTATATTTAAAGGCTATGCAACCCTTATCTCCCTGAGTCATACAGAAGTCTTTTTACAAACAGAAAGAAGGCCAAAAGTAGTATTTAGAGGACTAATGCATTTCACAACATTTTAAACCAGGCAATATACAATTTTCCAAATAAATTCATACCCAACAATCAATATTATGATTTGTTGCATGAACACAATTTGAGCCAAAATCTGCATGTGTATACACAAATACATGCACACACTTAAAGTTACACAGTAGCTGAGATATGCAGATTTAAAACTGGAAAAACATACCACCAAAACCAACTATTTAAAGATACTGTAATAATACAATTTAGATAACAGCTGGATTAAAAATGACAAAATTGAGTGCTCCTATGGTATTTTCCATCCTAAATAATCCTGGAAATATCCTGTTACCTTTTTAACTACTGTTCTTATACATGAATAATTCAGCCATTAATTCATTAAGAAAAACAGTGACTTTTTAAATAGAAAAAAAAAAGATCAACAAAGAGAACAATACTTCTTTCTGAGATCTCAGACCCTCCATTAATTTTGCAGAGGTTTACATTAAAAAAGTAAAATATGGAGTAGCAGGATATAAGATTCCAGTTAGCATCTGCATATTATTCAGATACTGGTATGTTTACATAAAAGGACATAATGGACTTTTAAAGAGACTGGTCTGAACCAACAAATGGAAGAGTCAATTAGCTTGTAAAGTATTTTTTACAGCCTCAAGTGCTTCTAAATTCATCAAAGTTCACAACACATCAAGCCAGACAAATTTCATAACACTGACTTGTACTTCTTGTTTTCTTCTATTTTGATTGCTAAAGTAAAATGTATGTCATTTTAGCAGAGAAAAGAAACTTGGAAATATTTAATCACTAAATTCTATATATCAATTAAAGCTGATATATGACACTGTTCAAATTTAAAGTAATAGGTTCCATTCAAACAGTGTTTTTTGAGATATCCTACTTACACTTGAATTTGTTCACACTTTATCAAGTATTATCAGGCACAATCTGTGATTAAGATCGATCTTATATTTACCACAATGAGGAAATGAGGCTTCGTACCACCTAGAAACTAATATATCTGTCAAACCACCTTTAGGTTAGATGTTTGTTTTAACATCTCTGGATTTCAGCAGCCTATGTCAAGTCCAAAGCTTAATACCATGATGATGATGATGATGATGATGATTATATTGCTATTTAGATTAAAACAGCTTTACACTTAAACAAAAAACATCCCAGGGTGGGTGAATGACAACCGATTTTAACTCATTTTTGTACCATTTGTCTCTTCCTAAACTTCATACACCTCAGTTTATGCTTATATTCAAGAAGTGTGGGATAGCTGCAAGTTTTTCTACATATCACTCAAATGATGGGAAGAAGTTCTTGTCCACTCATTTGTTAATATATGTGTCGTGGTTTCAGCCCAGCCGGTAACAAAGGACCATGCAGCCGCTCGCTCACTCCTCCACCCCCCTCCGGTGGGATAGGGAGGAGACAGAGGAGAGAAAAGAAAAAGAAACTGGAACCTCGAGGGTTGAGATAAAGGCAGTTTACTGGGACAACACAACAAAATTACAACAACAACGGTACTAATGAAAGAGTATACAAAAAGAGTGATGCACAGTGCAACTGCTCACCACCCAGGACCCGATGCTCTGCCACTTCCCCCACCAAAAGCTGAGACCACCCCCCCGGCCCGCTCCCCATTTATATACTGAGCATGATGTCACATGGTATGTTGTAGGGTTTAGGGATTAATCCGTGCGGGGCCCGGACGACGGAACACCAATGTGATGATTAAAGTCGCCAGTTTATTGAGCTTAGCTAATCATTTTTATACAATTCTCTAAGTTGTTGAGACACTTTGATTGGCTACTACATGCAAGCACTTGGTGTCCACACGCACAAGCATAAGTGGTGATTGGTTACATCGGTACTGTCCACGCGCACAAGCATAAGCGGTGATTGGTTACATCAGTACTGTCCACGCGCACAAACATAAGACATAATTGGTTGTGTTAATTAAAGCATACAAGACTTGTCTTAGTCCAATTGGTCAAGATAAGCCCCTGAATTGAGGTTGGTTGTGCCAAGTTCCCTTTATCGTGGAATGTGCACCTGTGTTTTCCTAATTGGGATCTTTCTTCTTCTATCTTCTTATTTATTCTGTTCAAGGCCTTCTAAAGGTGCCTGGAACAGTCTTGTGACCATGAGCTATTTTCAGGTCCAATAACTAAGTTCCATATAACTGAACCCTACAGTATGTGTTATAGACGCTCATGACAAATTGGAGGAGCCAATTCGTATTAAATAAAAAGATCGTATTTATTAGCAAGCCATAAGAGAGGCGCTGGGCGGCCGGGGAGACAGTGCTCTGCCAAAAGCTCGCCACTTTATGTTATAGTTACATTCCTTATATACAGTTCATGCACCCCTTTCTTGCAAGTCTCTGTCTTGTCCTGCTTCTTTCTTAACTCGTGCAGGTTTGTTACTAGGCAGATTCAGTCAATCTTCTTAAGGACAAGTGTCTTTTGATGTAGAATGTCTTTTGATGTGGAGAAGTACAGTCTTGGTAGAATTAATCCCCTTATCTGGTAAATTGTAGCTGTTGTCTTTTCCCTCCTTATCTAGTAAGTTATAGCTGTTGTTCTTTTCCTTCCTTAGTTAGTTAGTTATAGCCGTTGTCCTCTTCCTGTGACCTTTATGCACCATTTAAGCAAGCCTTGTTACTTATACAAGGTATCTGCTAAATCTCAATATGTCTCTTCCCCCTTCCCGATTTCATGAACAAAGTTAACCCGTTCATTACAATCCCCCCTTTTCTATTTTATCCTGATTTTGTTCATTAAATCAATCCAATACTTCTTTTGCCCGCCCGAGGATAGGAGTAATTCTTTCGTCTCCAATTTGTTCATATTGCTTTCATAGCAGCATTAAATGTGCAGTTTCTAAGCGCCTTTTAACAATAGCGATTAATTTATTAAAAATGCATGGTTTAAAGTTTAAGGTTAGCAGTAAGACTATTAGGGGTAATTGTGGAATCTTCCCATCTTGACAGAGTCCATTCGTATGGCTGATGGAGATTTTTCCCTTGTACTGAGCCCATCCATACCAAAACTAATAATTTTACATTTCTAAGGCTTAAAGTTACATAAAGCAAAGACATTAGAGCTTGATTTCAATGTCTAGGGAACAGTGGTGGTATCCATGGACCATCGTGGGTATTATTTTTCCAACTTAATATATTATCGTAAGGTGTCTCTTTTATACCCTAAGATCCTTGCTTTTTTATATCTTTAATTTTTAAATCCTTTAGGTCATTGTGGAGCGAGGTTGGGTCAGTGGGAAACATTAGGGTGTTTTCAACTTAGTAGCGCTTACTATATGGGTCTGTAGCTTTATATTTAAGGCAGCTCGTCATCAACAGTCCCCACAGCAGTACATTTCTGCCTTTTCTGTCTACTCGGTCGCTTCGAGCAACGGGGTGTACCATCTTCTCAGCAGCAAATGTATTCTTCAGGGGAGCACTTGTTAGGTTGTTTGGCCTGTCATATTTTGTAAGCGCTCCAATTTTTATCTTTTCATTTCCCACAAGTAGCAACTCACTCTCACGACCGTTTTTCTACAATTTATATCAATTATTATTGTTATGTTAGGATAAGGTTCGTTGAATGATAACAATATAATTTGGGATGTATTCCTTTTACAAATATTTCCCACTACTCAGTGGAATCCTTTTCAATTTTTCCTATTAAAACCCCTAGGCGTAAGGCCTTGTCAGTCACTTGTCTTTCCCGATCGTGTCACTCCTGACAAACTCCTCTGGGGGAATACCCGTAACGGCAATGGCTCCACCACTTTCCCTGACACACTATACACTTATATTATACAAATGGATAGCAATTACAATCTAGATTTACACAGTTGATGATCACAGGTTTACTTATCGGTTCTTTCTCTTTAAAGTAACTTTCAAGTCCTCTGAGTTGTTAGTTACTTCCCAATGAGAAGTGTGGATCGGTCCTTTAACCCGAGTAGCATGGGTCCATCCCCTTTTCCATCGTCCGGATGGCTGTATCTGTAGTCAAAAGAACAAGAAAGGGACCTTCCCAGTGGGGGTTTAGAGATGGTTTTTTTTGGTTTTTTTCAAATTTTTATCAGCACATGGTTCCTAATCTTAATTTTAGGAACAGGAAATCCCAAGGGGAGTGTTTGCTCTATTATTCCTTTCTGGCAGTTGTTTCTCATGACCTTTGTTAAGGTAGTTATCTAGGCATGGATAGATGCATCTTTAACCTTGGGGTGTTGGATTGGTAACAAATTTGTTTTAACAAGCTCTGGTCAGGTTTGTTGTTATCTCAACCCTTTGCGTTCCACATTGTGTGTCAAAATGGACTGTCGTGGTTTAACCCCAGCCAGTAATTAAGCACCATGCAGCTGCTCACTCACTCCCCCTCCATCCAATGGGATGGGGGAGAAAATCAGGAAAAAGAAGTAAAACTCGTGGGTTGAGATAAGAACGGTTTAATAGAACAGAAAAGAAGAAACTAATAATGGTAATGATAACACTAATAAAATGACAACAGTAGTAATAAAAGGATTGGAATGCACAAATGATGTGCAGGGCAATTGCTCACCACCCGCCGACCCACACCCCGCCAGTCCTCAAGCAGCGATTCCCCGCCCCCCCCCCCCCCCCCCCCACTTCCCAGTTCCTAAACTAGATGGGACGTCACATGGTATGCAATACACCGTTGGCCAGTTTGGGTCAGGTGCCTTGGTTGTGTCCTGTGCCAACTTCTTGTGCCCTGGCTGGCCATGAGAAGCTGAAAAATCCTTGACTATAGTCTAAACACTACTGAGCAACAACTGAAAACATCAGTGTTATCAACATTCTTCACATACTGAACTCAAAACATAGCACTGTACCAGCTACTAGGAAGACAGTTAGCTCTATCCCAGCTGAAACCAGGACAACGTCCCATGGCACAGAACACCCCGTCGGCCAGTCCGGGCCACCCGCCCCAGCCATGTCTCGTGCCAACCCCCCGCGCCCCTCCAGCCCTCTTGCCGGCCGGGTATGAGAAGCTGAAAAATCCCCGACTACAGTCCAAACACCACGGAGCAACAACTGAAAACATCAGTGCCATTAACATTCTTCACATACTGAACTCAAAACACAGCACTGTATCAGCTACTAGGAAGACAGTTAACTCTATCCCAGCTGAAACCAGGACACTTGAGTAATTCAGTGAAATTAACTTGTATTTTCTCAAAAGGTCTATAAGCCGTTTTCCTCTTTCCTCTGGCTGCTTGTCGATTGATTTTTAAAATGTTATGAATGTTTACTAGGGTTCAGTATATCTCTGCATATTAGCATTCTATATGTCATATTCCATAAGTAACTCTTTAATAGACACTGTCTCACATTCATTATTGACAAGTTAAGCAGCCTTGTGTATATATAAATTTTCATTTGTCTTTCTTAAGTTAATAAAATTAATGAAATATTTTCAAAATATGTATTACAACAACTACCAAAGAATTTGAAAAAAGATGCTGTTATAAATACCTGTGAGACAACTTATAACAGCCATATGAATTGGTTTTCACCCTAATCGCTTACAGTCCTTTTCCAAATCAAGTAAGAAGCAAGTAATTAGTTTGAAATAGTTATAGATTTTTAACAACTTGAAATGAGTATTACTTTTCAGATAGCTAGTAAATTCTTTTAATTTTGCCTATAAACACAATTAGGTATTAACACAGGACTGTATAGTGTTTATATTCTTATTAACCTGCCAACAAGAATAGTTTATTGGCAACCTTAAATATTCAGAGGCAAAACACAATTCCTTGGCACAGAAGCTTTACAGCAGAGCAACATATTTTACTCTTAGAACCATTATATAGGAACACAAAGAAAATTACTATGTTACTTTTGGTGATCTGAGTCCTCAGGGCTGCTTCCTGGGTCTCTCTATTTGACAAATTATTCCCTCTGATTCGGTAATCTAATTTCTTTTGATGTTCTCTCATGTGTACTATTGTTATCTCCTTTGGTTTTCTTAATGTTCTTAAAATTTTTGCTATTAATTCCTGATGTATAAGATTCCTCCCTTGAGTATTAATTAAACCTTTTTCTTTCCAAATTTTTCCAAAAGTGTGAACTACTCCATATGTATTTTTGTAATCTGTAAATATAGTCTCCTTTTTTTTTTTTTTTAATTAATTCTAGGGCCCTTTATAGGGCATACAGCTCACAAGCCTGAGCTGACTATGATGGGTTTAGAGGTCCTGATTCTACAGGTTTTAGGTCCTTATTAATTATTGTCTCACTTTAGTCTGGGTCTCAATTACCTCTAAGCAGTTATGTTGTAATTTCTCTTATGGTTTTCCAAACAAAATGTGCTGGACTCTGAGCCAAGGTTACTCTCAGTTCTAAATTAGGGGAGTCAATCAATATTGTTTCATATTTTAGGATCCAGCTATCTGTTAGCCATTTTTCCACTTTCTGTTGTAAACACTTCTGACATTATGTGGAGTATACACCTTTAAAGGGGTACTAAAGGTAATCTTTCTAACTTTTTCCATTAATAACGCGTAGTGACTAAAGCTTGGAGACAAATAGGCCATTCTCTACTTACTGGATCAAGTAACTTAGAATAATACCTCACGGGTTTCTTAATTCCTGCCCAGTCTTGAGCAAGGACTATTCACACAAAAAAAAAAGGTTCTTTTTTTTTTTTTTTTTTTTAGATCTGTGAGGCTTAATACAGGTGCTTGTATTAATGCCCTTTTTATTTCCTCTAATTTCTGATCATCTTCTATAGACCATTTAAGTTGGTTATTAGTGAATTTCACCTTTTCACTGTAGCTTTCAAGCCATGGTCTACAATATTTTAGTAATCCAATATTTGTTGAATTTCCTTTTTAGTTTGTGGGGGTTTAACAATTTAATAGTGGTTTCTCGGGTTCCTTCTTCAGTTTCTCCTGCTATTAATAGATCGTCCACATATTGTAATAACTTTACTTCTCTGGGTAAAAATGAAATCTTGTAAAATTTTCTCTAAAGTTTGTCCAAATAGATTTGGTGACTCTGTGAACCCTTGTGGTAGCACAGTCCATCTTAATTGTTTTCATCGATAGCGATACAGCAGTCGCAAAGAAAGCCCCACTCTGGCTGTTTACAGAGTTGACTTCAATTGTAGCCCCGCGGCGCGAGGAGAGGCGGCGGCCGCTGCCGAGGGGGGGGGGGCTGCCCCCGCCGCTGCCCCCGCCGCTGCCGCCGCTGCTGCAACAAAGGACCTTGCCCGTTGCTGCTGCAGCGCCGGCTCCGCTGCGACCGCACGCAGCCGGACTCCTCTCCCTGACCCCGAACGCTCAAGTTCAATTTCAAAATCAAATCCCCTCTTAACAAACCGTATTCCGCCCCAGGGAGCAAGAGCAAATCACCAAGGACCTCAAAAGGTTTCCCTTTTGCACCCACAATATTCACGGTGCTCCCAGCAAGGGTGCAACCGGAGGGCAGCCCCTGAACGGTGGATCCCTCGGCCCCTGCATCCACCAAAAACTCCACCCCCTCCCTTTGGGGACTCAACCTCAATTCCACTCAGAGCTCCCTAGATGTTCCAGTCCCCAATAAGCAGAGCCCCTGACTCCCCCATTCACTTCCAAACATCTGTTCATCCTATTGTTTCCTTCCACAACTCTGCTTCAAGTGCCCTCTCTTCTCACAACAATAGCATTCAACTCCTGCTTCTCTACTTTCTGGTCCAATCGGCTTTCCTCATCTCCACGTACATAAACCCCTTGAGTCTCTCTCAACAACTCGTCCAACCCTCTGTCCTGCCAGTCTTCTAACTTCTCTAATTTCTTATGTCCACTTACGATCCAGCCACAAACCGTGTCCTCAGCAGGGCTTGACCCACGGCTACACCAGGGTCAACTCCAGAACACAACTGCAAACCTCTCTCCAATCTTTCCAACTAGTCAGTCAGAGCTTCATCTCTCCTCTGACACTCACCAAAGGCTCCATTTACATTTTGACTTCCGGGAACTGTTTCCCACACTCCCCAAATCACCATGTCTCTCAAATCACTCACACTCTGTCTATCTCCCGCAACCTGACAGTTCCAACTTGGTCTTTGTAGGGGCCATTTCACATCTCCCTGGGGCCTATGTTGATGTCTTTGGTCCCAGTGTCTCATCCCTGACCTCCTAATCATATCCCTTTCTTCAGATGTGAAGAGTATTCTTAAGATAGCCTGAATTTCATCCCAGGTGTAAACACTAGGGTCTAAAAATTGATCTAGTCTTTTGGAGACCCTTAGAGGGTCCTCGAGTAAACTTCCCATTTTCTTCTTAAATTCTTGGACATCCGCAGAATTTATGGCTACTGATACAAACCCCACTCCACCTTGATTTCCCCTCATGGCAACTTCTCTTAGGGGCAATAAATGTGTCGCTTTCTGGTCTCTCTGAGTCCTACTTCGATTTTTCATCCCCTCTGTTTTTACCGGGGCAGAAGGGGTCGGGTGAGTGGGTAATTGAGGATATATTCGGGGTGGAGATGGAGGGGGTGATGGATTCTGGGATGGTGGGGGATTTGGAGGCGGGACATACGGGGGTGGGGAGGGTTGGTTAGTTGGGTCCCACTGCTCGCGTGGGGGTCTCTTCATCTTTTTCTTTTCAGTTAAGGCAAAAATATAACTTCTAGCCGAGGATATTATCCAGAGGCTGGCACATTCACTTTCTTCTAAACTAAAAGGTTCTTTTTGGTTCACATATACATTCAGAGCTTGACATACCCAATCCTCAGAAGACCCGAACACGGGCCAGAGTACATGAGGATTGCTGAGAGGTTTCCCACCCCAAATCTCAATACAATAATTAATCATCTTTTTCTTAGACTTATCCTTTCTCTTTGGTGAACTGTCCCAATATCTTATCATCAGGCTTAAGGGACTATCAGGGGGTATGTCTGGTAATTTTTTTTTTTTCTTTATTTTTGTGGGTCCAGAGGGCTTGCTTTTCCTCTGTCCCATCTTCCGAGGTGCCCTTATCCACACACACACTCACTTCCCCTCGGTCGTGACTCGCTCCCTCGCGGGCTACGAGAACTGCACTACTGGAGGGTCCACACTCGCGTGATCTCAGAGATACCTCTCACACAGTCGCACCTCGGGATAACCACCCCAACCAAGCGGCTCACAACTTATATACTCACCCGGACCTGGGGTCTTCGCTTGGTCTTCGTGCACAAAATTTAAGGGGTCCTGCAGGTTCTTTTGCTCAGTTATCGTAATTTAAAGGGGTTCACGGGTCCAGGGTGTGGTGGCGGCACCTCCTCAAGACGGGGCTATCCGGGGATAGGGCGCCTCCCCGCTTGCGAAGGCCCGCACCAAAGAACCTGGATCCGAGTCACGACACCAAATTTGTTATAGACACTCGTGACAAATTGGAGGAGCCAATTCGTATTAAATAAAAAGATCGAATTTATTAGCAAGCCATAAGAGAGCAAAACAGCGCTGGGCAGCCGGGGAGACAGTGCTCTGCCAAAAGCTCGCCACTTTATGTTATAGTTACATTCCTTATATACAGTTCATGCACCCCTTTCTTGTAAATCTCCGCCTTGTCCTGCTTCTTCTTTCTTAACTCGTGCAGGTTTGTTACTAGGCAGATTCAGTCAATCTTCTTAAGGACGAGTGTCTTTTGATGTAGAATGTCTTTTGATGTGGAGAAGTAAAGTCTTGGTAGAATTAATCCCCTTATCTGGTAAATTGTAGCTGTTGTCTTTTCCCTCCTTATCTAGTAAGTTATAGCTGTTGTTCTTTTCCTTCCTTAGTTAGTAAGTTATAGCTGTTGTCCTCTTCCTGTGACCTTTATGCACCATTTAAGCAAGCCTTGTTACTTACACAAGGTATCTGCTAAATCTCAATATGTCTCTTCCCCCTTCCCGATTTCATGAACAAAGTTAACCCGTTCATTACAGTATGGAATAGCTCCTTGGCTAGTTCAGGTCTGCTGCCCCGGCTATGCCCCCACCTCCCAGGTTCCTGTTAAAATTAACTCTATCCCAGTTGAACCCAGGACAATATGCTATTATGTCTAATGTTTTCACTTTTTTTTGTTGTTTGGTTGTGGATTTGTTTTGGGAAAAGTAGAAGAGAGTTTGCTAGTCGAACACAGAACACACACAGTACCTAAGCATGAAGAACCTCAACAAAGACACAAATAGGCTGTTCAGTTTGATTTGTGAAGAAATTTATACTTAAGTATTGGTATGGATTTGTGTGGCATGGGGTTTTTTTTGGTAGTGGGGGAGGGGGCCACAGGGGTGGCTCCTGTGAGAAGCTGCTAGAAGCTTCCCCAGCTCCAATTCAGACCCGCCTGTGGCCCAGGCCGAGCCAATCAGTAACAGTGGTAGTGCCTCTGGGATAGCATATTTAAGAAGGGGAACCCACACTGAGTAGGGGGATTGGAGTGTGAGAGGAATATCTATGCAGATACTGAGGTCAGTGAAGAAAGAGGGGGAGGAAGGGTACCTGAGAAGGTTGATACCCCTGCAGCCCATGGAGGTGAACGGTGGAGCAGATGCCCACTTGCAGGCTGTGGGGAAGCCCACGCCCGAGCAATCAGATGCCCCCGAAGGTGGCTGTGACTCCATGGGAAGCAGCCTGTGACTGAAGATCTGTGGCCCACAGAAAGGACCCACGCCAGGGAAGTTTATGAAGAACTGAAGCCCGCAGAAACGACTCACGTTGGAGAAGTTTGTGAAGGACTGTCTCCTGTGGGAGTGTCGTGGTTTAACCCCAGCCAGCAACTAAGCACCATGCAGCAGCTCACTCACTTCCCCACCCAGTGGGATGGGGGAGAAAATCGGGAAAAGAAGTAAAACTCATGGGTTGAGATAAGAACGGTTTAATAGAAGAGAAAAGAAGAAACTAATAATGATAACACTAATAAAATGACAACAGTAGTAATAAAAGGATTGGAATGTACAAATGATGGGCAGGGCAATTGCTCACCACCCGCTGACCGATACCCAGCTAGTCCCCGAGCGGCGATCCCCTGCCCCCCACCCCAGTTCCTAAAGTAGATGGGACGTCACATGGTATGGAATACCCCTTTGGCCACTTTGGGTCAGCTGCCCTGGCTATGTCCCCTCCCAACTTCTTGTGCTCCTCCAGCTTTCTCGCTGGCTGGGCTTGAGAAGCTGAAAAATCCTTGACTTTAGACTAAACACTACTTGGCAACAACTGAAAACATCAGTGTTATCAACATTCTTCGCATACTGAACTCAAAACATAGCACTGTACCAGCTACTAGGAAGACAGTTCACTCTATCCCAGCTGAAACCGGGACAGGGAGGGACCCCACAGTGGAGCAGGGGCCGAGTGAGGAGTCCTCCCCCTGAGGAGGAAGGAGCGGCAGAGACCAGGTGTGGGGAGCTGACCCCAACCCCCATCCCCTGTTCCCCTGCGCAGCCAGGGGGAGGAGGTAGAAAACTGGGAATGGACTTGAGCTGGGAAGGAGGGAGGGGTGGGGGGGAAGGTGTTCTAAGGTTTGGTTTTACTTCCTAATATCCTTGTTTTGTTTTGATTTGTAGTAAATTAAATTGATTTTGTTTCTTCCCCAAGTTGAGCCTGTCTTTTGCCCGTGACCATAAGTGGTGAGTGATCCCTCCCTGTCCTTATCTCGACCCATGAGCCTGGCTGTATATTTTCTCCTCATCCCACTGTGGCTGGGGTGGGGGAGGAGTGAACGAGCGGCTTCGAGGTGCTTTGTTACCTGTTGGGTTTAAACCACGTCAGTATTTAGCATGACCTCTGCTCTATAACCTTTCTATACAAGGACAACTTCTATTTAAGAACATTTCATTATTATTCTGAGTGATCTGGAAAGAAAGTTGGTATGTGTCTAACACAAAAAGGGTAAGAGTTCATCTGATGCCTTCAGGTTCTGTATGCATGCAAACAGATAATATCACAGGCTATACGCTTTGTCTCTGTTAAACAGAGTTAAAAGCAAAGATTGTAACAAAGCTCTACTTTTGGATCCAGATTATACCTCTCCATTAAATTCAGGCTTTGTTTCATTGGGAAAGTTTTTAAACTCACATCATCAGGCAAGTAAAAGCATTTTATTTTCACACTTATTTTTCATTGTCAAAAACGTTCTTTTGCAAAGATTGTAACAAAGCTCTACTTTTGGATCCAGATTATACCTCTCCATTAAATTCAGGCTTTGTTTCATTGGGAAAGTTTTTAAACTCACATCATCAGGCAAGTAAAAGCATTTTATTTTCACACTTATTTTTCATTGTCAAAAACGTTCTTTTTCTTGCAATTTTGATGAAGAGTGATCACAGTATGGGTTACCTAGCATGAAAGTTCACTTGGCTATACATACAGAAATACTCAAGCCACATTTTTTTGACCATCAGGTAAACCCCCCCCCCCCCCCCATTGGGGATGCAGAAGTGACATGAAAAGAGTTTTCAAATAAATAATTTGTTTTAAACTCCCCATTCTCATTTCTGCCTAAAATATGATCTTTGATTATATATATTTGGAAAACTGTGTCCATCAAACATATACACCAACCTGTAGAAATTCTGGAATTTTATTTTCAGTCATATTAAAATTTTTGAAACAGCATATGAATACTACATTGCGCTTCTCACTCTGCACAACAGCATTACAGTAACATATGTACTGATCACTGTAGCAGAGCTCTCCTTTTCATAGGTAGCTCAAAAATCCTCTTTTAACCTCTATATTTACTGTACAGAAATGTCCTGCAGAAATAGTTAATATTTAGATGTAATTATAATAAACTGTTTTCATTCCTGTGTATTCTTTTAAACACCAGAATGTTACAAACCTATATCTGCAGTAGCAAACTGCAAGCTCATAAGAAAACACTAGGAAAGCAAGCCTATCAGCTGCTAGTCACATGCCACATAGAGCTGCTAAGTTCAGCTACGATTTGTGTCACTTGGTCTCGAGCATTACCAAGGAAAGCATGCAAAGCTCTGCTTCAGGAGAACTGGACTGTAAATGATTAATTACAAAAGTGTCGTGGTTTAACCCCAGCTGGCAACTAAGCATCACATAACTGTTTGCTCACCCTCCCCCAGTGGGATGGGGAGGGAATTGGAAGGGTAAAAGAGAGAAAACTTGTGGGTTGAGATAAAAACAGTTTAATAATTGAAATAAAAAAATAATAAAAGAAATTGTAATGAAAAGTAAAATAACAGAGATAAATAAAATCCAGGAAAGACAAGTGTCGTGGTTTCAGCCCGGCCGGTAACAAAGGACTACGCAGCCGCTCGCTCACTCCTCCGCCCCCCTCCGGTGGGATGGGGAGGAGACGGAGGAGAGAAAAGGAAAAGAAACTGGAACCTCGAGGGTTGAGATAAAGGCAGTTTACTGGGACAAACACAAAAGAGATTACAACAACAACAACGGCACTAATGAAAAAAAGTATACAAAAAGAGTGATGCACAGTGCAACTGCTCACCACCCGGGACCCGACGCTCCGCCACTTCCCCCACCGAAAACAGAGACCACCCCCCGGCCCGCTCCCCATTTATATACTGAGCATGATGTCACATGGTATGGAATAGCTCCTTGGCTAGTTCAGGTCAGCTGCCCCGGCTACGCCCCCCACCTCCCAGATTCCTGTAAAAATTAACTCTATCCCAGCTGAACCCAGGACAACAAGTGATGCAAATAAAACAATTGCTCACCACTGACAGATGCTCAGCCAGTCCCCGAGCAGTGCACCCCCCCATCTTCCCCTGCCAACCTCCCCCCCTAGTTTTATTGCTGAGCATGATGTCATATGGTATGGAATATCCCTTTGGTCAGTTGGGGTCAGCTGTCTCAGCTGTGTCCCCTCCCAACTTCTTGTGCACCCCCAGACTACTTGATGGTGGGGTGGGGTGAGAATAGAATAGAATAGAATAGAAAAGAATCATTAAGTTTGGAAAAGACCTTCAAGATCAAGTCCAACCACCAACCATGCCCACTACACCATGTCCTGGAGTGCCTTGTCTACGCGCTTTTTGAATACCTCCAGGGATAGCGACTCCACCACCTCCCTGGGCAGCCTATTCCAATGTCTGACAACCCTCTCAGTAAAGAAATTTTTCCTAATATCCAACCTAAAACTCCCCTGCTGTAACTTGAACCATTTCCTCTCATCCTATCTCCAGCCACCTGACAGAAGAGACCAGCACCCACCTCACTACAACCCCCTTTCAGGTAGTTGTAGAGAGCGATAAGGTCTCCCCTCAGCCTCCTTTTCTCCAAACTAAACAGCCCCAGCTCCCTCAGCTGCTCCTCATAAGACTTGTGCTCTAGGCCCTTCACCAGCTTTGTTAACCTTCTCTGGACATGCTCCAGCACCTCAATGTCTTTCCTTTAGTGAGGGGCCCAAAAGTGAACACAGTACTCAAGGTGGGGCCTCACCAGTGCCGAGTACAGGGGAACAATCACTTCCCTGCTCCTGCTGGCCACACTATTTCGGATACAGGCCAGGATGCCATTGGCCTTCTTGGCCACTGTCACGACCCGGACTGGACAGACCAGGGAGTCGTGTTTAATTCGAAATTCCCTCGGGCTAAATTAAGGTGAAACAACACCAATTGATCAGCTAAAGATTTTATTCATGACAGAAGCAAACAGAACTGGGGAGGCGTGGTAGTAGGTGGCAGGGTTTCTCACAACAGGAATTGGCATAAGACTACTTCTGTAAACTGTAACCATATACATCAATTCAGGGAATAAGGAGATCCCTCCCATTGAGTCACGAGGTTCAGAGCAGACCCCCTTGCTTTCTAGACTCCTCCTCAGAGAAGGGCCTAGGAGCAAATGGATCCACTCTTAGTCTCAAACTTGGTCAACGGTTTATATCTTGAAATGGATGATGGGCTTTTCACCTTGGTTCCTTGCTGTGCAGGGTTTCTCTTTAAGCAGAACTTGCCCCACCACAATGTTTGAGACATTAAATCTTTCAGTCTATCACAGCCACCTGGGCACACTGCTGGCTCATATTCAGCCAGCTGTTGACCAGCACCTCGAGGACTTTTTCTGCTGGGCAGCTTTCCACCTACTCTTCCCCAAGCCTGTAGCGCTGCATGGGGTTGCTGTGACCCAAGTGCAGGACCCGGCACTTGGCCTTGTTGAACCTCATACAATTGGCCTCGGCCCATTGATCCAGCCTGTCCAGATCCCTCTGTAGAGCCTTCCTACCCTCGAGCAGATCAACCCTCCCTCCCAACTTGGTGCCATCTGCAAACTTGCTGAGGGTGCACTTGATCCCCTTGTCCAGATCACTGATAAAGATATGTAGTGGGTTGACACTGGCTGGATGCCAGGTGCCCACCAAAGCCGCTCTATCACTCTCCCTCCTCAGCTGGACGGTGGGGGAGAAGATATAACAAAAGGCTCGTGGGTCAAGATAAGGACAGTTTAATAAAGTGATAGCAAAGGTCGCATGCGAAAGCAAAGAAAAACAAATGATGTTACTCTCTACTTCCCATCAGCAGGCGATGTCTAGCCACTTCCCAGGAAGCAGGGCTTCAGTACGCGTAGTGGTTGCTCCTGAAGACAAAAATGCCCCCCTTCCATCTCCCTTTATTTAGCTTTTATATCTGAGCTGACATCATATGGTATGGAATATCTGTTTGGTTAGTTTAGGTCAGCTGTCCTGGTTATGTCCCCTCCCAAGATCTTGCCCTGCCCCAGCCTGCCATTGAGGGGGGGCAAAAATGTTGGAGAGACAGCCTTGATGCTGTGCCAGCACTGCTCAGCAGTAGCCAAAACACTGGTGTGTTATCAACACCTTTCTAGCTACTGATGCAGAGCACAGCGCTATGAGGGCTGCTATGGGGAGTATTAACTCCATCTCAGCCAGACCCAATACAAGATATTAAACAGAACTGGCCCCAAAACTGAGCCCTGGGGAACACCACTTGTGACCTGCCACCATGGATTTAACTCCATTCACCACAACCCTCTGGGCTCATCCAGCCAGCCAGTTTTTTACCCAGTGAAGAGTACACCTGTCTAAGCCACAAGATGCCAGCTTCTCAAGGAGTATGCCATGAGAGACAGCGTAAAAGGCCTTACAAAAGTCCAGGTAGACAACATCCACAGCCTTTCCCTCATCCACTAGGTGGGTCACCTGGTCATAGAAGGAGATCAGGTTGGTCAAGCAGGACCTGCCTTTCATGAACCCATGCTAGCTGGGCCTGATCCCCTGGTTGTCCTGCATATGCCTTGTGAGCACACTCAAGACGAACTGTTCCATAATCTTCCCTGGTACTGACGTCAGGCTGATAGGCCTGTAGTTCCCTGGATCCTCCCTCCAACCCTTCTTGTAAATGGGCGTCACATTGGCAAGCCTCCAGTCCTCTGGGACCTCCCCTGTTGACCAGGATTGCTGATAAATGATGGAGAGTGGCTTGGCAAGCTCCTCCACCAGCTCCCTCAGTACTCTTGGATGGATACCATCTGGTCCCATAGACTTGTGAGTGTCCAGGCGGCGTAGCAGGTCATTAACTGCTTCCTCCTGGGTTATGGGGTGTATATTCTGCTCTCTGTCCCTGTCTTCCAGCTCAGGGGGCAGAGTACCCTGAGGATAACTGGTCTCCCTATTAAAGACTGAGGCAAAGGTGGCATTAAGTACCTCAGCCTTTTCCTCATCTCTGGTGGCAATGTTCCCCTCTGCATCCATTAAAGGATGGAGATTCTCCTTTGCTCTCTTTTTGTTGTTACCATATTTGTAAAAACATTTTTTGTTCTCTTACGACAGTGGTCAGATTGAGTTCTAGCTGAGCTTTTGCCTTTTGAGAAGCAGAAAAGGCCTTGAGTCTGTGTAAGCACTGCTCAGCAATAGTGAAACATCCCCGTATTATCAATACTGTTTTCAGCACAAATCCAAAACATAGCCCCATGCTAGCTACTATGAAGAAAATTAACTCTATCCTAGCCAAAACCAGCACAAAAAAGGAACCAGTATTCTTTAAAGAGCGGTTTAAAAAGATAAAAATGTCATTTAAAAGAGGACTTTATCATAAGAGTGATGATTTCCGTGGTTATGAGCTTGATTATTTTTATTACAATAATCTAGGTAGGCAATATTTGTAACAGCCAGATAGTAGTCACAAGAACTAGTGATAGATACTCTAAATCAGAGATTGGATTTTTTATCCCCAAAAGTATATTATTAATAAAGCAATATGAACCGATACATACACTGTTGCAATGGTGTTTGTTATCAAATGAGTGGAAAATAAGATAGGAGGATAAACAAAAAACACTGAATCAAGACATTTCAATAGAATTTTGTTTTTAAAGTAACATCTCAGGATAACACTGCATAACCTTCACTTTTTTCTTTTTTTTTCTTTTTTTTAAATTAAAAGCATGCTTATAGTGGCTTTGGCTAGGATGGAGTTAATTTTCTTCATAGCAGTCTGTATGGTGCTATGTTTTAGATTTGTGACCAAAACAGTGTGAATAATACACTAATGTTTTAGCTATTGCTGAACAGTGTTTGCACAGTGTATTGGCTTTGTGTGGCAAAGTTTTGGTAGCGGGGGGGGGGGGGGCAGGATTTACAGGGGTGACTTCTGTAAGAAGCTGCTGGAAGATTCCCCTGTGTCTGACAGAGCCGATACCAGCCAGCTCTAAGACGGACCTGCCACCGGCCAAGGCCGAGCCGATCAGCGATAGTGGTAGTGCCTCTGGGATAACATATTTAAGAAGGGAAAAAAAGTTGCTGGGACAGACAGAAATGGCAGCCGGAGAGAGGAGTGAGAACATGTAAGAGAAACAACCCTGCAGACACCAAGGTCAGTGAAGAAGGAGGGGGAGGAGATGCTCCAGGTGCTGGAGCAGTGATTCCCCTGCAGCCCATGGGGAAGACCCTGGTGAGGCAGGCTGTCCCCCTGCAGCCCAGGGAGGTCCACGGTGGAGCAGATATCCACCTGCAGCCCGTGGAGGACCCCATGCCAGAGCAGGTGGGTTCCCGAAGGAGGCTGTGACCCCGTGGGAACCCTGCGCTGGAGCAGGCTCCTGGCAGGACCTGCAGATCTGTGGAGAGAAGAGCCCACGAAGCAGGTTTTCTGGCAGGACTTGTGAATCCGTGTGGGACCCACGCTGGAGCAGTGTGCTCCTGAAGGGCTGCACGCCGTGGAAGGGACCCATGCTGGAGCAGTTCGTGAAGAACTGTAGCCCGTGGGAAGGACCCACGTTGGAGAAGTTTGTGGAGGACCCCACGCTGGAACAGGGGAAGAGTGTGATGAGTCCTGCCCCTGAGGAGGTGAAGCGGTAGAAAATAATGTGTGATGAACTGACCATAAACCCCATTCCCGTCCCCCTGCACCGCTGGGGGGGTAGGTAGAGAATCCAGGAGTGAAGTTGTGCCCAGGAAGAAGGGAGGGGTGGAGGTGTCCTGGTTTCAGGAGGGAAGGTGTTCTGAGATTTGGTTTTATTTCTCATTACCTTACTCTGGTTGATTGGTAATAAATTGAGTTAATTTTCCCCAAGCTGAGTCTGTTTTGCCTGTGACGGTAATTGGTGAATGATCTCTCCTGTCCTTATCTTGACCCACAAGCCCTTTGTTATATTTTCTCTCCCCTGTCCAGCTGGGGAGGGGGAGTGATAGAATGAGTTTGGTAGGCACCTGACATCCAGCCAGGGTCAACCCACCACACTAACATAAGGAAGAATGATACCATAATAGAGAGGCAGAAAAAAGCCCTCTAGCTACTGAATTTAGAATAATTAATTACACCATAGAGTAAGAGTATATTAAAACAGTGAACAGTTATAGATGGATCAATTAAAAAAAAACAACCACAAAACAACACATATTTCAAAGTAGCTAGCAATTTATCTTGGATAATGTACATTAATAGGAAATATTACTGACCAATGAAACACGTAAGTAATCCAAAGACATTTCACACTCAGAACACAAAGTTACAGCAGGGGAAAAAAATGAAAGGAAAAAACGGCAGTCCAAAAGTTGTCTAAAAATTAGTGGAATGTTTTTGATTGTATTAAAACATTTAATTTTGCTGCAAAAGAGAAAAGGCTGCCTTGACTTTTACAGAACTATTTCCTTTCAAATCCCTGTACAATTTCTTTTCAACAGGTATTTTTAGAGACAGAGAGAAAAAGAAGTGAAGAAGAGGGTACAGCTAGCCAAATTACACGAGACTGTTAAAAATAAAAGAAATAATTAAAAGAAAGTTTATCCTAATTGAAGCAAAGTAATCATGGCTGGTATAGAAGCAATTTGATTAACTGTATTCTCTCTGAATAGTCTCGTGTAGCATTAGTAGCTTAGCACTAGTAGCTAAAGTAGTTGAAGCCTTAGGCCGCAAGAGCTGACCTTGAGTAAACTTTTTGATAAAACTAATGCTGCTAACATAGAACTAGCTGAACCTGGCAGATGTGAGTGGAATGAAGAAGATAAGGACCAAGGAAACAATTCCAAGAGAATGAGGTAACTTCAGAAGGCGGCCAGCCCAGCAACAGTGAAAACCAATAAGAAATCAAGAGACCACTGACCAGAATTAAGTGATTGGACTTGGGGATCAGGTGCTGGGTGGTACGGGTATAATTGAGGGGGCACAATCTGGGGTAGGGGTCCCTCTCCGGAGGCACCCAGCTGAAGCTGTAACCTGAGAAGAAATAAAAGAGGAATTGGAAACCTTCACTTGGACCTTACATTTTTCAGTGGGATCCTAGGGTTGGACCCTGTTATGGTGGCCGGTGTGCATAAATCCATAACAGTACCATTTAGCATTTACTGGAATTAATGTAATAATTGTAGAAGGATCTGGTACCACCGGACCCATTCATTTATTGCCCTAAGATCTTGCACAAACTGCTAAACTGGTTCGCTATCTGGTCCCAGTTTAGGTTTTCTGATCAGTAAGATAGGAGTACTGCAAGGGGACTGACATTCTACTAATATTCCCTTTTTGATATACTCCTATATCAGTGGTGCAATGCCTGCTATAGCTACAGTACACAATGGATATTTTTGGATCGAGGGTGGGTTACCACCTTTACTTTGAATATATACTGATGTGGCTGATTTGAGTAAGCCTTCATCCATAGGGTTCCATCCTCACAATGAAATTGGTATATCATTTAGTTCCTTAGGCAAAGTTCCTAATTCACTGGGGTTTGCCAAGGCAGCTGTCCTGGGTTTGGATGGGATAGAGTTAATTTTCACAGGAACCTGGGAGGGGACACAAACAGGACAGCTGACCCAAACTAGCCAAGGGGATATTCCATACCATGTGACATCATGCTCAGTATATAAATGGTGAGCGGACTGGGGGGTTCTGGTGGAATTGCAGCAGGGGGAGTGGTGGAGTGTCAGGTTCCGGATGGTGAGCAATTGCATTGTGCATCACTCATTTTGTATATTCTTTTATTAGTACTGTTGTTATTATTGTAACTTCTCTCCTTGTGTTGTCCCAGTAAACTGTCCTTATCTCAACCCACTAAATTTTTTGTTTGTTTGTTTGTTTTTTTCTCCTTTACAATTCTCCTCCCCATCCCACTGGCGTGGGGCAGGGAGGAGTGAGCGAGTGAGTGGCTGCGTGGTCCTTTGTTGCTGGCAACAGTCCTTTTTGGCGCACAACATGGGGCACGAAGGTTTGAGATAATGACAGATCTGGCCAGAATATGTTAAAACAAATTTATTATACACATTTCTTATATTAGTTAAATAGTCTCTGGTCACAATGTTGGATTCATTTGTTCACATGGTGATGTTGTGTAAGTTCTTACATGCACTATGTATTCCCTGCAGTGATGTTTATGACCTCTGGGAGAGGGACCAGGATTATCATTTTGCTATACTGGGTAATGTCAATTTATGAAATTATTACATCACTGGTCATGAGGTTAAGATGGTATTTGTATGCGGCATTGTTGTCATTCCTATACCTTGGGCGTCTTCTATCGGAATTTGTTGGCAATCGCACCCAATCTATGGGGAAGTCGGGGGGGAGATGATACATTCTCCCGCTCTTTCACCTGCCCTTTCTCCTTCAGGCTAATTACAACAGCTTTTGAGAATTTTGAATATCCTTGGGATGCCCAAGTCAAGCAACTGGGATCCCTGTCTAGGGAAGGGGGCATTGACAAGGCAATTGGAAAAAAGTCACAAGCCCTCACCCTCTGGAGGCAAATTTCTGTCAGGTGTAAAGGAAAGATACTCCTTCAAGGAAGATGTTACATGACACCAAGGCAAGTGGACCACCATGGAGAGAGGTATCCAGTATCTGAGGGAATTAGCTGTGCTGGAGGTGATTTATAATGAGCCGTAAAATGAGCAGTTACCCACAGATCCAGATGAAGTCCAATGCACACAACCGACGTGGTGGAAGTTTCTACGAAGTGCACCACCAACCTATGCCAACTCATTGGCAGTAATGTCCTGGAAAGAAGGCTATGGACAAACGGTGGACGAACTGGCTGTCCAACTCTGGCAATACGAAGGAAGTCTCTCTTCCTCCCTACAGGCCTGTGTCTCGGCTGTAGAGGAATTGTCCCGGGAGTTCCAGCAATTCAAAGTGGATATCTCCTCCTCCCCACCTGTACAGGCCATTATCTCAGCTGTTAGGAGTAAGCATTCCTCTGTTCAAGAGACAGGAGATAGAAGGTACACCACATAGGTTACCCTGTGGTTTTTACCTGCGTGACCATGGAGAGGACATGAGGAAGTGGGATAGAAAACCTATCTCGGTCCTAGATGCACAGGTATGTGAGTTGTTAGGAAAAGCAATCAAAAAAGAGGATTCCGCCTAGAAAAATGCAGCTCCAGTTTCCAGTGGGCAATTCCCCAGACAGAGTAGAAAGGCTGATCTCATTTCTGATCCTGTTGAAGTGACTTCTGATTCACATTTGCAAAAAGTGAGTAACAGATACTCTAACCAGGATTAGAGGGGCCCTGCCTCCAGACAGGTGGAGGAAAGGGATAACCGGGTCTACTGGACAGTGTGGATTCGATGGCCTGGCACATCAGACCCACAGGAATATAAGGCTCTAGTAGACACTGGTGCACAATGTACCCTAATGCCATCAAGTTATAAAGGGGCAAAACCCATCTGTATCTCTGGTGTGACAGGGGGATCCCAAGAGTTAACTGTATTGGAGGCTGAAGTAAGCCTAACCGGGAATGAGTGGCAGAAACACACCATTGTGACTGGCCCAGAGGCCCCATGCATCCTTGGCATAGACTATCTCAGGAGGGGGTATTTTAAGGACCCAAAGGTGTACCGTTGGGCCTTTGGTATAGCTGCCTTGAATACAGAGGAAATTGAACAGCTGTCCACCTTGCCTGGCATGTCTGAGGACCCTTCAGTTGTGGGGCTGATGAGGGTTGAAGAACAACAAGTGCCAATTGCTACCACAATGGTGCACTGGTGGCAATATCGCATAAACTGAGGCTCCCAGATTCCCATCCATAAGCTGATTTTTCAACCAGAGTTCCAAGGGGTGATCAGCAAGACTCACTCACACTTTAACAGTCCAATATGGCCAGCACAAAAGTCTAATGGAGAGTGGAGACTAACAGTAGATTATCGTGGGCTGAATGAAGTCACAACGCCGGTGAGTGCTGCCATGCCGGGTATGCTAGAACTTCAAAATGAACTGGAATCAAAGGCAGCCAAGTGGTATGCCACAGTTGACATTGCTAATGCGTTTTTCTCAATCCCTCTAGCAGCAGAGTGTCATCCACAATTTGCCTTTACTTGAAGGGGTATCCAGTACACCTGGAATCGACTGTCCCAGGGGTGGAAACACAGCCCCACCATTTGCCATGGACTAATCCAGACTGCACTGGAAAAAGGTGAAGCTCCGGAACACCTACAATACATTGATGACATCATTGTATGGGGCAACACGGCAGAAGAATTCTTTGAGAAAGGGAAGAAAATCATCCAAATCCTTCTGAAAGCCGGTTTTGCCATAAAAGAAAGTAAGGTCAAGGGACATGCACAGGACATCCAGATTTTAGGAATAAAATGGCAAGATGGACGTTGTCAGGTCCCCATGGATGTGATCAACAACACAGCAGCTATGTCCCCACCAACCAATAAAAAGGAAACACAGGCCTTCTTAGGTGTTGTGGGTTTTTGGAGAATGCATATTCCAAATTACAGTCTGATTGTAAGCCCTTTCTATCAAGTGACCCAGAAGAAGAACGATTTTAAATTGGGCCCTGAGTAACGACAAGCCTTTGAAGAAATTAAACGGGAGATTGTCCATGCAGTAGCCCTTGGACCAGTCCAGGCAGGACAAGATGTTAAAAATGTGCTCTACACTGCAGCTGGGGAGAATGGCCCTACCTGCAGCCTCTGGCAGAAAGCACCTGGGGAGACCCGAGGCTGACCCCTGGGGTTTTGGAGTCGAGGATATCGAGGATCCGAGGCTCACTATACTCCAACTGAAAAAGAGATCTTGGAAGCATATGAAGGAGTTTGAGCCGCCTCAGAAGTGGTTGGTACTGAAACACAGCTCCTATTAGCACCCCCACTGCCAGTGCTGGGCTGGATGTTCAAAGGGAGGGTCTCCTCTACACACCATGCGACTGATGCCACATGGAGTAAATGGATTGCACTGATCACACAACGGGCTCGCATAGGAAACCTCAGTCGCCCAGGAGTTTTGGAAGTGATCACGGACTGGCCAGAAGGCAAAGATTTTGGAACGTCTCCAGGGGAGGAGGTGGCGCATGCTGAAGAGGCCCCCACTGTATAATAAACTGCCAGAAAATGAGAGGCAATATGCCCTGTTCACTGATGGGTCCTGTCACATTGTGGGAAAACATCGGAGGTGGAAGGCTGCTGTATGGAGTCCTATAGGACAAGTTGCAGAAACTGCTGAAGGAGAAGGTGAATCGAGTCAGTTTGCAGAGGTGAAAGCCATCCAGCTAGCTTTAGACATTGCTGAAAGAGAAAAGTGGCCAGTGCTCTATCTCTATACTGACTCATGGATGGTGGCAACTGCCCTGTGGGGGTGGCTACAGCAATGGAAGCAGAGCAACTGGCAGCGCAGAGGGAAACCCATCTGGGCTGCCACACTGTGGCAGGATATTGCGTCGCAGCTAGAGAATCTGGTTGTAAAAGTACATCACGTAGAATGCTCATGTACCCAAGAGTCAAGCCATTGAAGAACATCAAAACCACCAGCAGGTAGATCAGACCACCAATGTTGAAGTGTCTCAGGTGGACCTGGACTGGCAACATAAGGGTGAGCTATTTATGGCTTGGTGGGCCCATGATACTTCAGGCCATCAGGGAAGAGATGCAACACATCGTGATTGAGGGGTAGAATTGACCATGGACACTATCGTGCAGGTTATCCATGAATGTGAAACCTGTGCTGCAATTAAGCAAGCCAAGCGGTTAAAGCCACTGTGGCATGGAGGGCAATGGCTGAAATATAAATATGGGGAGGCCTGGCAGATTGACTATCTCATGCTCCCGCAAACTTGCCAAGGCAAATGCCATGTGCTTTTGTATCAGGTTTACATGGAAAGATTTTGGTAGCAGGGGAGCTACAGGCGTGGCTTCTGTGAGAATCTAGTAGAAGCTTCCCCTATATCCGATGTAGCTAATGCCAGCCTGCTCCAAGACATACATACAGCTGGCTAAGGCTGAGCCAATCAGTGACAGTGGTATTGCCTCTGTGATAACATATTTAAGAAGGTGAAAAAAAAGTTGCTGAGCAGCTGAAACGGCAGCCAGAGAGCGGAGTGAGAACATGTAAGAGAAACAATCCTGCAGACACCAAGGCCAGTGAAGAAGGAAGGGGAGGAGATGCTCCAGGCGCCGGAGCAGTGATTCCCCTGCAGTGCATGGTGAAGACCATGGTGAGGCAGGCTGTCCCCCTGCAACCCATGGAGGTCCACGATGGAGCAGATATCCACCTGCAGCCCATGGAGGACCCCACGCTGGACCAGGTGGGTGCGCCCAAAGGAGGCTGTGACCCTGTGGGAAGCCGGTGCTGGAGCAGGCTCCTGGCAGGACCTGTGGACCTATAGACAGAGGAGCCCACGTTGGAGCAGGTTTTCTGGCAGGACTTGTGACCCCATGGGTGATCCATGCTGGAGCAGTGTGCTCCTGAAGGACTGCACACTGTGGAAAGGACCCATGCTGGATCAGCTCATGAAGAACTGCAGCCTGTGGGAAGGACTCATGTTGGAGACATTTGTGGAGGACTGTCTCCTGTGGGAGGGACCCCACACTGGAGCAGGGGAAGAGTGAGGAGTCCTCCTCCTGAGAAGGAAGGAGTGGCAGAGACAATGTGTGATGAACTGACCGCAACCCCCATTCCCTGTCCCCCTGTGCTGCTCAAGTGGAGGAGGTAAAGAATTTGGGAGTGAAGTTGTGCCTGGAAAGAAGGGAGGGGTGGGGGGAAGGTGTTCTGAGATTTGGGGTTTTTTCTCATTATCTTACTCTGATTTGAGTGGTAATAAATTAAGTTAATTTTCCCCAAGCTGAGTCTGTTTTGCCTGTGACGGTAATTGGTGAGTGATCTCTCCTGTCCTTATCTAGACCCACAAGCCTTTCATTATATTTTCTCTCCCCTGTCCAGCTAAGGAGGGGAGTGATAGAGCAGCTTTGGTGGGCACCTGGCGTCTAGCCAGGGTGTCCTGGTTTCAGCTGGGAGAGAGTTAATTGTCTTCCTAGCAGCTGGTATAGTGCTATGTTTTTGAGCTAGGTATGAGAAGAATGTTGATAACACTGATGTTTTCAATTGTTGCTAAGTAATGTTTAGTCTAAAGTCAAGGATTTTTCAGCTTCTCATGCCCAGCCAGTGAGAAGGCTGGAGGGGCACAAGAAGTTGGGAGGGGACACAGCCAGGGCAGCTGACCCAAAGTGGCCAAAGGAATATTGCATACCATGTGACGTCACATCTAGTATATAAACTAGGCGGAGTGGGGGTGGGGGGATCGCCACTTGGGGACTAACTGGGTGTCGGTCGGTGGGTGGTGAGCAATTGCATTAATGCATCACTTGTTTTGTATATTCCAATCCTCTCATTATTATTATTGTCATTTTATCATTGTTATTATCATTATTACTTTCTTCCTTCCTGTTCTATTAAAGTGTTCTTATCTCAGCCCATAAGTTTTACCTTTTTTTTCCCCCCCAATTCTCTCCCCCATCCCACTGGCGGTGGGGGGGGAAGTGATTGAGTGGCTGTGTGGTGCTTAGTTACCGGCTGGGGTTAAACCACAACACAGGGTCAACCCACCACAGCTTACAATGGTGGAAACAACCACCTGGTGGCTGGAAACATATCCCGTGCCCCATACTGCCACCCAGAACACTGTCCTGGGCCTTGAAAAACTAGTCCTATGACAAGACGGCACCACAGAAAGAATTGAGTCAGACAACGGGACTCATTTCCGAAACAACCTCATAGACACCTAGGCCAAAGAGCATGGCATTGAGTGGGTATATCACATCCCCAATTATGCACTAGTGTCTGGAAAAATTGAATGATAAAATGGACTGTTAAAGACTACATTGAAAGCAATGGGGGGTGGAACCTTCAAACATTAGTATACACATTTAGCAAAAGCCACCTGGTTAGTTAATACTACAGGATCTACCAATCAAGCTGGCCCTGCCCAATCAAAACTTTTACGTACTGTAGAAGGGATAAAGTCTCCGTAGTGCACATAAAAAAATATGTTAGGGAATGTTGCAGAGGATCCACAGGGGAAATCACGCACAGACCAATGTGATCAAGTGAAGTCCATTTACTACAACTTTTAGCACAGTTATATACCTTATGCGCTTGTGCACGCGCCTTTTACAATACTCTAATTCGTACAATACCCCGGTTCACGCGACACTATCTTATCCTCTATTGGCTGTGCAAGCTTCTTCACGAGGTGTCCAGCAGTTACTTATCTCATTCTTCGGCATCCAGGAGTTGTTTGTCAGGCTCTTCTTATCTTCCTTTTCCCAGCGTACAAGGACACAGCGTCCTTGTCTGCTCCAGCACTTTGTAAACTTATGCTTCGTTCCCACCTAACGGCTGGATTGCTTACATGCCCTCGCCCAGCCAAGAAATCCTCAACAAGGGAGGACAGTCTTGGTTAGTCCTGCTTCGGGCAAAGGCAAACCCATTTGTGGGATTGCTTTTGCTCAAAGACCTGGGTACACTTGCTGGGTGATGCGGAAGGATCGGGAAGTTAGATGTCTACCTCAAGGGGATTTGATTTTGGATGAGAATAGCCAGTGAATTAGACTGTATGATGTTAATTGCTAAATAACCCTGCCACTGTATGTCATTATATCTATAGTGGCTATATGCCATATCAAGGGTATTACAGTAAGAATTTCCCAAATGACTGAAGGATGGACTTTGATGAAACCAAGCCAAGTGCAGCGGTGATAGAACTTGAACTGGCTTCAGCAACTGGTGCCCAGCAACTTCCTGAAGATCAACATTTTGAACCTGCAGATCGTGGGCATGGGTTGCACCAAATACACCAGCCACGAGCTCCAGAGGCAGCATGCAACAATCCAACACCTCACACCATCTCTCTGACCCTGAAGGACTGTTACGACAGATGGAGCCCTAAAGTCATGGATTAAATGAACTCAACGGACACATTAGAGTGATGGCGCATAGACTAAGGGAATTATATCCGTGTGGGTGTGTGTATATATATATATCTCGAAGACAGGGAAAGTGGAGGTGATTAATTGGAAAGTGTAGGATCTGGGCATGATGTAGATGGTATAGAATAAGGGGTGGATAATGTCCTGGTTTTGGTGGGGATAGAGTTAATTTTCACAGGAAGCTGGGAGGGGGCACAGCCAGGAGAGCTGACCCAAACTAGCCAAGGGGATATTCCATACCATGTGACATCATGCCTGGTATATAAATGGGGAGTAGGCTGGGGGGTTGTGGTGGAATCGCAGCAGGGGGAGTGGCAGAGCATCAGGTTCTGGGTGGTGAGCAATTGCATTGTGCATCACTCATTTTGTATATTCTTTCATTAGTACTATTGTTATTATTGTAACTTCTCTCCTTGTGTGGTCCCAGTAAACTGTCCTTATTTCAACCCATGAGGTTCTACCTTTTTTATTATTATTATTATTTTTCTTCTCTCCTTTCTGATTCTGCTCCCCATCCCACTGGAGGGGGGGGAGGAGTGAGCAAGCAGCCTCGTGGTGCTTTGTTGCTGGTTGGGCTTAAACCATGACAGCAGTGATCAATTTTGGTAAATTTGGTATAGGTAATTTGAGTTTAATTCCATCTGGAATACAATGTAACTTTGCATTCAGCTTACAAAGAAGATCCCTTCCCAGCAAGTTGACAGGAGTGTCCTGTACAACTATAAAAGTGTGGGAGGTGGTGAGAGGTCCCACTTGTACTTTCAAGTTATCCAGGCGTGGTACAGTGCGCACAGATCCTTCTATTCCTACTGTCCTTTCATCACCAATTATTTTTGCTTGTTTAGGTTTTATATTTAAAGTAGAAAAGGTTGCCCCTGTATCTATCAGACAGGGATAATTATGTCCATCAACTGAAAGGTTTAAGACTGGATCCTCATAAGAAGAGGGGGAAAATATTTCATATTTAGAGGCTTCTGTAGTAGCTGCACAATAGATCCCCACTAACCAACAACCCTGGGTAAAATTGAATTGCTCCTGTCGCATAGCGGGGAAAGATTGCACCTTAGAATTGAATGGTCTTTTTGGGAAGCCCTTTGGATGTACTGGGCATTCCTGTTTCCAATGACTCTCTTGTCCACAATAATCACAACATTCTCCTGTTCCTCGAGGCCCAGTGTTCCTAAAATTCCTCCTTCTGCTTCTGTCTTGGAGACAGAGTATCCCTGCCCCCTTAGTCTAGGATTGCTAGTCAATGCTGCTGCCAATAGACTAGCTTTTTGTTCCTGTTCTTTCTTGTTTTTTCTTTAGCTGTCTTTCATCTCTTCCATGAAATACAAATGTAGCAATGCTGACTATTTCATCCAATCCTTTGCCCTTCCATTCTAGCACATGTTTAGACAAATATTTCCTAATATCTGGGGCTGACTGATCTACAAAGAAAGATACCATTAGAGTCTGATTTTGCTCATTTTCAGGGTTGACCCCTCCAAACATTCTCACTTGTTTAACCAGTCAGGTATAATATTCAGAGGGGTGTTCAGTATTACCTTGCTGGCATTCTTGGCCCTTAGCCCAATTTACAGTTGTCATGGTTTAACCCCAGACAGCAACTAAGCACCACACAGCCGCTCACTCACTCCCCCCCCCCCCCCCACCCAGTGGGATGGGGGAGAAAATCAGGGAAAAGAAGTAAAACTCGTGGGTTGAGATAAGAACGGTTTAACGGAACAGAAAAAAAAGAAACTAATAATGATAATACTAATAAAATGACAATAGTAATAACAAAAGGATTGGAATATACAAATGATGCATAATGCAATTGCTCACCACCCACTGACTGACCAACACCCCATTAGTCCCCAAGCCGCGATCCCCTGCCCCCAGTTTATATACTACATGTGACATCACATGGTATGGAATACCCCATTGGCCACTTTGGGTCAGCTGCCCTGGCTGTGTCCCCTCCCAACTTCTTGTGCCCCTCCAGCCTTCTTGCTGGCTGGGCAGGAGAAGCTGAAAAATCCTTGACTTTAGACTAAACACTACTTAGCAACAACTGAAAACATCAGTGTTATCAACATTCTTCTCATACCTAACTCAAAAACATAGCACTATACCAGCTGCTAGGAAGACAATTAACTCTGTCCCAGCTGAAACCAAGACAACAGTCTTCCTGACAGTTCTAAGGATTCTATCAGTCCCCCTCTCACTCTTTGCAACATATCTCTATTGGCTGGGAAATTGGGGTCCCATCCTGGGTCATTAGCTGGCCATGGGGTTCTGCCTGGTGCTTCCCTAGCCCATCTACGATTTGTTTCCCAAATTTTAATTTTCTCATCCAGAGTAAAGACTGCCTCAATTAGTTGCTGCATGTCAGCCCGTGTAGGGTCATAAATGTGGAAAATGCTGCATATAGTTTGTACCACCTTCTCCAGATCATCCTGCAATTTGGGCATCTGTTGTTGCCACAAGACCAAATCAGCAGGTGCAAATGGCCTGTGGATTGTTCTGCAGCAAGCTGACCAGGTTCCAATCCCAGCCCTATCATTTTTTTGTTGGAGAGGTGCTTGAAAGCTGGGAGCAGTAGTAATAGCTGGTGCAGAAGCCAAAGCCAAGGCAGGAGAAGGGGTAGTAGGATAAGTAGGTGGAGCTGCTAGCTGAGGGTAAATTCCAGAATGCAAAGAGTTCTTTTTTTTCCCTGTTCATTTGGAGATTTTTATTTATTTTCCATTCCAGAGGGCAAAATTTTGTTTGATACCTGTAATTATCCCAGACATACCAATAATCCATTTGTGATGGGAATCGCTCTTCTAATTGCTGGCATAAATAACTCAGCTTAATATTATCAAAAGAATCAGACTGTGGCCACGTTTGGTCCGTGTCACCAAAGGTACTCACTTCTGGCCAATTTTCCTGACATAATTCTATAGCTTGGGCTTTTGACAATCCAGCTGTCCCATCAATATGTCGCGGTAGAGATGGACACGACAAGTAATAGATCATGCAAAATGGCTACTTTATTGTTCTAACACACCTTTTTATCCCCTTCTTCAGAGTATGTGTTAGTATATGATTGGCTTAGTTAGTAACTAACAATTCATGATTGGTGAGTTTGTCAGGACGGTTCTTCTTATCACTATCTTGTTTTCGTACTGGTCTTCTCGGATCTTTCCAGACTTCTCAAGGATATACTACAAGCTGCTCAAGGTCGCGCTGTTCTTGAACTGTCAGGAATTCCGTAGACTTGTTGCATCCCCCGACAATTCCCCCTTTTTGTATTTGTGCTAAAAATATCATCCCGGCTGCCCTCTGCAGGGCCCTTTGCAGAAGGCCGAAAAGACAGGGCAACATTAGAAGCATAGTTATCACAATCAAGATCACTACCCCCACAGTCTTGAGCAGAGATATCAACCATCCAGACAATCCCCAACCCTCAAATATCTTTGTCCTTGTGCTAAAAGCAAGAAATCAATTGCAGCTCTATTTTATAGCATAGCTTGTCTGACACTATCAATGTCTAGCAGTAAATCTGATAATACTACACCAGTCTGTATTCAGGGACCCCAGAACTTGTGATTCCTGGGGTGGCAATGAGGGTTAATGCCCGATCCGTGAAAACCAGGCATTCCCATCCATTGAGTCCATGACCTGCTGCACAGGGGTCTCCATCAATAAGTTCTTAAACTTTGTCGATGTCAGTGTAACCCCCTATTAAACCTGTGAAAAAGGGATTGCTTGGTGTTGTTGTACTAAGGTATAAAAAATCTTGTCCAGTCATGTCAGCCAGGGTCATCCAGATGTTTTCTTTGGTTTGCGGTGGTATCCATGCCTACGTCCATCCGAGGACTGTGGGGTAGATGAACCATCTGTACATTCTCGTGCTGTCTTGCTCCACAAATTCAGCCCAGCAATCGGTAGGTGCCAGCTTTATGTGGGCGTCCCCACGGAGGCAACGATAGCCTTGCCGTACACCAGTCCGATGCTCTTCGGAAAAACCCGGTATTTATACATTTGTAGAGGAACGGATTTCAGCACACGTGGCCAGCGGGTGCCAAAAATCCGCCTCATTTGCAACCTATGACGCATGCGCTCGCTGGCCAGGCGCGCTGCATGAGTCATAGTCATCCTGTCTATTGGTTCATGGACTTGGTGATGCGGTTGCAATGCACAGAGAATCTTGGCCTGTTATATTGGTCAAGGTGACCTACACTTAGTTTTTGGTTGAGGTGGTATTCATATTGCCGCACCCTCTGGGATGTTCCAGATGATGATGGTCATACAAATCAAGCGGGAGTCCATTATGGGCCTGTATCTGTGGAAACACAATCATAACCTCGCCCCCAGGTTAACAGCTCACATGGTCCACTCCACTGACCATTAACTAAATCTTTAACATGTACTTTGATGCCTCTTTGTAAATTCTGTGTTGAAAAAAGAGAAGTGTTGAAAAAAGGAGGTAGAGAAGAATTATCCCCATAATAGAGAAAGCTAAGAACATAAACCACATTATCTAAACATGCCTGTGGTGGTTCCCCAATCATTCCCCCTTTTTGTTTTTGAAGCTGCTGCTTCAGTGTGCCATGTGCACGCAGCTCTACTACTTGTGGAGAACCATTTTGATATACTACTTTGCTGTTCCAGTTGTTGTTTTCATACCATACTACTGCTGCTTTACCTGTTTTTCCAGAACCATCTGTGAAGACAGTAGGGCCTTTCACAGGTTCCAGCTGGCTTAAGCTTTTCTGACCAAATGGTATTTCTTGAGCAAATTTCAGGAGCGGGTACGACGGTAGATGATACAAGATCTGTCCTTGAAAACCCGCCATACCCACTTGCAGCTTGTAATTGTTTGCCAGACACCATTCAAAGTACCAATTTTGAACAGGTAAAACAATAGTAGCTGGGTCACGTCCTGTTAGTTCTACACATCGTTTTCTGGCTTTTATGATGTCGTGGTTTCAGCCCGGCCGGTAACAAAGGATTACGCAGCCGCTCGCTCACTCCTCCGCCCCCCTCCGGTGGGATGGGGAGGAGACGGAGGAGAGAAAAGGAAAAGAAACTGGAATCTCGAGGGTTGAGATAAAGGCAGTTTACTGGGACAAACACAAAAGAGATTACAACAACAACAACGGCACTAATGAAAAAAAGTATACAAAAAGAGTGATGCACAGTGCAACTGCTCACCACCCGGGACCCGACGCTCCGCCACTTCCCCCACCGAAAAACAGAGACCACCCCCCGGCCCGCTCCCCATTTATATACTGGGCAGGATGTCACATGGTATGGAATAGCTCCTTGGCCAGTTCAGGTCAGCTGCCCCGGCTATGCCCCCACCTCCCAGGTTCCTGTAAAAATTAACTCTATCCCAGCTGAACCCAGGACATTATCCACCCCTTATTTTATACCATCTACATTATGCCTAGATCTTACTTTTTTTTATTTTTTTCCAATCAACCACTACAACTTTCCTTGTCTTATATATAAGTATATGGACTCCACCCCCTGACCTCGCACACACACACACGGTGTTCCTTTAGCCTATGGGCTATCTCTCTAATGTGTCCATCAATTTTGGGGCTCTATCTGTTGTAACAGTTCTTCAGGATAAGAGAGAGATGGTGTGAGATGTTGGGTTGTTGTACGCTGCCTCTGGAACTTGTGGCTAGTACATTTGGTGCAACTCATGTCCCTGGTCTGCAGGTCGAAGATGTTGATCTTGAGGAAATTGGTGGGTGCCAGTTTAAGTTCTATCGCTGTTGTACTTGGCTCAGTTTCAAAAGTCCATCCTGTAGTCATTTGGATAATTCTCACAATAATACCCTTGATATGGCATATAGACACTATAGATACAATGACATGCATTGGCAGGTTATTTAGCAGTTAAATATCATACAGCCCAATTCACTGGCTATTCTCTCCCAAAATCAAATCTCCCTGAGGTACACATCGAACCTCCCCATCCTTCTGCATCACCCACCAGGTGTACCCAGGTCCTTGAGCAAAAACAACCCCTTGAATGGGTTTGCTTTTGCTTGAGGGAGGACGAACCCAGACTGTCTTTCCTAACATACTCCTCATGCGCACTACAGGGACTTTATCCCCTTCTATAGTATGTGGATCTCTTGGTTGGGCGGGGCTAGCCCGATTGGCGGATCCTCTAGTATTAACTAACCAGGTGGCTTTTGTTAAATGTGTATCCCAATGCTTGAAAGTTCCACCCCTCATCGCACTTAATGTAGTTTTCAGTAGTCCATTGTATCGTTCAATTTTTCCGGAGGCTGGTGCGTGATAAGGAATGTGATACACCCACTTAATGCCATGTTCTTTGGTCCAGGTGTCTACGAGGTTGTTTCGGAAGTGAGTCCCGTTGTCCGACTCGATTCTTTCTGGGGTGCCGTGTTGCCCCATACGATGATGTCATCAATATATTGCAGGTGCTCTGGAGCTTCACCTTTTTCTAGTGCAGCCTGGATCAGTCCATGACAAATGGTGGGGCTGTGTTTCCACCCCTGGGGCAGTCGATTCCAGGTGTACTGGACGCCCCTCCAAGTGAAAGCAAACTGAGGCCTGCACTCCGCTGCCAAGGGAATGGAGAAAAATGCATTAGCAATGTCAATTGTGGCATACCACTTAGCTGCCTTTGATTCCAGTTCATATTGAAGCTCTAACATATCTGGCACAGCAGCGCTTAGCGGTGGCGTGACTTCATTCAGCCCACGATAATCTACTGTTAGTCGCCATTCCCCATTGGATTTCTGCACGGGCCATATGGGACTATTAAAGGGTGAGTGAGTCTTGCTGATCACTCCTTGGCTCTCCAGTTGGCAAATCAGCTTATGGATTGGGATCAGGGAGTCTCGGTTGGTGCGATATTGTCGCCGGTGCACCGTCGTGGTAGCAATTGGCACCTGTTGTTCTTCAACCTTCAGCAACCCCACAACCGAAGGGTCTTGGGAGAGACCCGGCAGGGTAGACAGCTGTTCAATCTCCTCCGTCTCCAATGCAGCTATACCAAAGGCCCAACGGTACCCTTTTGGGTCCTTGAAATACCCCCTCCTGAGATAATCTATACCAAGGATGCACGGGGCCTCTGGGCCAGTCGCAATGGGGTGTTTATGCCACTCATTCCCGGTTAGACTCATTTCAGCTTCCAATACGGTTAGCTCTTGGGATCCCCCTGTCACACCAGAGATACAGATGGGTTCTGCCCCTTTATAACTAGATGGCATTAGGGTACATTGTGCACCAGTGTCCACTAGAGCCTTATATTCCTGTGGGTCTGATGTGCCAGGCCATCGAATCCACACTGTCCAGTAGACTCGGTTGTCCCTCTCCTCCACCTGGCTGGAGGCAGGGCCCCTCTAATCCTGGTTAGAACATCCGTTACTCACTTTCTGCACACGTAAATCGGAAGTCCCTTCAAGGGGATCAGAAATGAGATCAGCCCATCTACTGCGTCTGGGGGACTGCTCACGGGAAACTGGAGCAGCAGTTTTCCAAGAATTCTCTTTTCTGGTTGCTTTTTCTCGCAACTCCTGTACCCGTGCATCCAAGACTGAAGTGGGTTTTCCATCCCACTTCCTCATGTCCTCTCCATGGTCACGCAGGTAAAACCACAGGTTAGCCCGTCGAGTGTACTTTCTCTCTCCTCTCTCTTGGGCAGAGGAACGCTTACTCCCAATAACTGCGATGCGGGCCTGTACAGGTGAGGAGGAGGACAGATCCACTTTGAATTGCTGGAACTCTCGGGACAACTCCTCCACAGCTGAGACACAGGCCCGTAGGGAGGAAGAGAGACTCCCTTCGTATTGCCGGAGTTGGACAGCCAATTCATCCACCGTTTGTCCATAGCCTTCTCTCCAGGACATTACTGCCAATGAGTTGGCATAGGTTGGTGGTGCACTTCGTAGAAACTTCCGCCACATGGGTTGTGTGCATTGGACTTCATCTGGATCTGTGGGTGACTGCGCATTTTCTGGATCATTGTAAATCACCTCCAGCACGGCTAATTCTCTCAGGTACTGAATACCTCTCTCCATGGTGGTCCACTTGCCTTGGTGACATGTAACTTCATCCCTAAAGGGGTATCTTTCCTTTACACCTAACAAAAGTCGCCTCCAGAGGCTGAGGACTTGTGTTTTTCTCCCAATCGCCTTGTCGATGCTCCCTTCCCTAGACAGAGATCCCAGCTGCTTGGCTTCCTTACCCTCTAATTCCACACTACTAGCCCCGCTATCCCAGCATCGGAGCAGCCAGGTAACAATGTGCTCACCTGGGTGGCGGCTAAAATCTTTTCGCATGTCACGCAACTCACTCATGGATAGAGATCGGGTAATTATTTCAGGTTCTGCCTCTACCTCCTGTTCTCGCGATGACCCTGGTTCATCTTCATCTCTCGCTAAGCGAACTGATTTCTTTGTGTGTTTCTTTTTCTGTACAGGGGCGACTGATACTGGCACAGGCTGGTTCTCTGGTTCAGCTGCAGTGTCTGTCACCGGGGTAGGGGTAGTCATGGTACTTGTTGTCGTGGTAGGGGCAGCCACGGTGCTTGTTGTCGGGGTAGGGGCAGCCACGGTGTCTGTTGTCAGGGTTTGGGTAGCCACGGTACATGTTGTCCTGTTTTCCATCTTTTCCCCCTTTTCCCCCCGAGGGTGCTGCATAATATCAAGCAGTGTTTGGTAGATATTGGCCAGAGCCCAGCACAGTGCAGCGAGTTGTATGTCTTTGGAATAGCCACAGCATTTTTCTTTCAAATATTCTGTCACTTCATAAGGGTTCTGTAGTTGTTCGGGAGTGAACTTCCAAGTCACTGGCGGTGAGAAGTTCTCTAGATACTTGCCCATATGCTCTCACATGCCGTGCCACCCATGAGTATCCAGCTTTGGGGGAGATCTCTGAGTGGTACTCTTAAAGAGCGTTTTTGTAGCCCTAAACAAGACCTGAAACATATTCAGGAGGCATAGCACTAACAGCACACTGGCTTGCGCATCCCAAGGATATTCAAAATTCTCAAAAGCTGTTGTAATTAGTCGGAAGGAGAAGAGGGAGGTGAACGGACGGGGGGAGGTATCCCCCCCTAATTTCCCCATGGATTGGGTGTAATTACCAATAAAATCCGACAGAAGGCGCCCAAAGTATGGAAATGATATCACTGCCTCATACAGATACCAGCTTAACCTCATGACCAGTGATGTAATCATTTCATAAGTCGACATTGCCCAGTACAGCAAAATGATAATCCCAATCACTCTCCCAGAGATGAGATACGCAACTACAGGCAATACATAGAGCATATAAGAGCTTACAAAACGCCACCATGTAAACAAATGAAACAACATTGTGACTAACATCTATATATCTAAGAAATGCGTTTGGCAAATTTGTTTCAACACGCTCTGGCCAGATCTGTCGTTATCTCAACCCTTCTGCCCCACGTTGGGCGCCAAAAAGGACTGTCGTGGTTTCAGCCCGGCCGGTAACAAAGGACTACGCAGCCGCTCGCTCACTCCTCCGCCCCCCTCCGGTGGGATGGGGAGGAGACGGAGGAGAGAAAAGGAAAAGAAACTGGAATCTCGAGGGTTGAGATAAAGGCAGTTTACTGGGACAAACACAAAAGAGATTACAACAACAACAACGGCACTAATGAAAAAAAGTATACAAAAAGAGTGATGCACAGTGCAACTGCTCACCACCCGGGACCCGACGCTCCGCCACTTCCCCCACCGAAAAACAGAGACCACCCCCCGGCCCGCTCCCCATTTATATACTGGGCAGGATGTCACATGGTATGGAATAGCTCCTTGGCTAGTTCAGGTCAGCTGCCCCGGCTATGCCCCCACCTCCCAGGTTCCTGTAAAAATTAACTCTATCCCAGCTGAACCCAGGACATATGATTACATCAGCAATAAGTTCAAACAAGCCAGGAGCAGTCTTTCGTGGCCGGAATGACAAAAACATCCATTCTAAAATATGTAATGGGTCATCCCACTCAGAATTCCACTGCAACAAAGCACCAAATGGCAGAGTTTTGTCAATTAGTACAAAGAATTGTACCAATTGAGACAGATCAATTTGAGAAACAAATCTCTTGTGTATACATTGTTCCACCCTGTGAATTTCATTTAACGCTTCCTATTTCAATATTCTGGGTTCTGTTGGATCATTGGAATTTTTTAATAAGTCTAATAGAGGTTGTAATTGCGAATTGGTCAGTCCAAGATAGGGCCTGATCCAGTTCAAGGATCCCATTAATTTCTGTACATCACTGAGTGTCTTAACTGCAGGGTTAAGTTTCACAGGTTGGGGCACAACCTGCTTATTTGTAATTGTCATTCCCAAATATTTCCAGGGTGCTATTTTTTGCTCTTTTTCAGGGGCAATAACTAACTCATATTGTTGTAGCAAATTCGTGGCCAAATTTTTCATGCCATTCAACTGCTCCTTGTTGTCTGACGCTAACAGAATGTCATCCATATAGTGATAACTATAACTAGTAGGGAATTTTTCCCGTACAGGTGACAGAGCTTGTGCAACAGACGGTTGACAAGTGGTTGGTGAATTTTTCACGCCCTGCGGCAGAACTCTCCATTGATATCTTTTTGCCGGTTCTGCATGATTGATAGAAGGCACAGAGAATGCAAAAATTTTTTAATTTTTTTTTTGTTTTGGGAAGCTAGTGGAATTGTAAAAAAAAACAACCCTTAAGGTCCATGACAATGATTTCCCAATCTTGAGGGATCATGGCAGGTAAAGGCATGCCTGGTTGCAGAGCCCCCATCGTGACCATGACAGCATTGACTTGCCACAGGTCATGCAAAAATCGCCATTTTCCTGATTTTTTTTTTTTTTTTTTTCACAAACACTGGAGCATTCCACAGACTGTGAGATGGTTCAATGTGTCCGGCAGCTAGTTGTTCTGCTACCAATTCTTGCAGGGCCTTTAATTTTTCAATTGGTAAGGGCCACTGATCCACCCACACAGGGTTATTTGTTAACTAAGTTAAAACAAGCATGGGTTGTCTAACACCCTGCAGCACAGTGGCCCCCGTTAAAAATCTGTGATAATTCTCACCCCCCACTGCGACAAGCAATCCCTCCCCCATAAATTGAGGGGAGCTGCCATCACATATGGTTTAATGACTGCTTGTTGGCCCTCAGGATTGACAATCGGAACTGGAGTGGCTGCTATCTTTGCATGTGTGGATCCTCCCAGCCCCACTACTCCCATACCAGCCTCCTCTGTTGGCCAGGTGGATGGCCACAGATAATCGGCAATAATAGTCACATCAGCTCCGGTGTCCAGGAGCCCTGCAAGCCTTACTGTAGTCGGGGATCTTCCGTGATTCGACAGTGTGCACGTCATATGTGGTCAGGATGATGAGACAGTCTGAGACCAGCAGACCTGAGGGGGTCCTGTGGAGCTGAAGCCTCCATCGCATCGCAGTCGCTGTTCTGCTTTTGAAATAGAACTCGAAAAAGGAACAAGTTGAGCAATGTGAGTACCTTTAGGGATTGGTACTGGTGGGTAGGGGGTCGAAATCATCGCGCAAATTTGACCTGTTAAAGCAGCATCAATAACTCACACTTGCACGATTATTCCATTCAACGTGCTACCTGATCTTCCCGGTAGCAATGCACTCAGTCCCCGTCCTATAGGACCCCTTGCATTAAGAGGGACCTTAACGATGTCTTTCGTGGGTAGAGTTACTGTGTCGGCGGTGGATACATCCAACCCTGCTAAGCCAGCTGTTGCAGCTGACAATTGTTCGCAGAGAGGATTGGCTGGCTGTCGGGAGGGGATTTGTTCTCCTTGAGCGCCCTCTCACACTCGTTTTGTGGTTTTCCTGTAGCGGCTGTCCATTAGCATGAAATTTGGAATGACATTGTTTTGCGAAGTGTCCTAATTTCCCACATTTCTTGCAAGTAATCTCCGATGAGTGGTGCACTGGTTGTTTACCCGGTGATGTTTTGTGTGGAGAAGTTACCATGATGTGCACTTCACTGCCACACCCAGAGCACTTTCCAGAATTTCTCATAGCATTGGCTATGGTGGTCACTGTGTGTTCCAGTGTCCCAACTTCAGAACATGCAGCTACCATGTCAGGGACAGAAGGATCTCCTGGCAGAGCCTGTATGATCTTTTGCCAGTCCTCATTAGCATTATCTTTTGCCAACTGTTTGCATAGCATTTGTCTCAACACCTCATCTTCTACCTGTTTTTCCAGGGCAGCAGATATTTTTTCTACAAATTGTAAAAAGGGTTCTGTGGGGCCTTGGCGGATAGTGATGTATTTTTGCTTCGGAGCTGCCATTTCCATGGTTCGCTTTATTGCCATAAGGCCTATATTTCGTGCTTGTTCGAGAGCCAGCGGAGGCCATGTAGCCTGTAGCTGAGGGTTACTATACTGCCCTTCACCAAGCAAAGCATCCTCTCCAAGGCCTAATCTCGGGTCACCCTGTGGCAGTCGTGAATTATGCAGCGCCGCCGCGCGTGCCATCTGCCTCCAGGTGGATTGAATACTTGCAATTGTACGGGCTGAAACAGCACTTGTGCTAGATACATAATATCTTATGGACACAGCAGATCTGTGCTAATTATACGAATAAGTTCCATTACCTCAGGAGAATTTATTCCAAATTTTTGTACTTTATTCTGCAAATTCTGCACTACTTTCCAGCCAATTGGATTGTGCTCATCATGCTGGTTTGTGCCCGCAGTAGCTTTGAAAACAGGAAATGTAACAGGAGCCTCTGCTGCGTTATCTAGAGGCTTTAGAAATGCAGGTGTTAGAGAGCACGGGCTGAGGCGTTCTACTAGATCCCAGTTGCCGGAGTCGGCAGCATATCTTCTAACTCCCTCCCAAAATTGATCAGGGGATCTCAGGACCACAGTTACTGTGGACGGAGGGAGAGTCCATGGCAGGGGTTCTTTTGGTATGGTTTTATCTGCGAGCTGCAGGGATCTCATAGCGTCAATTAGAGATTTTTCTGCCTCAGTTTCATTTTTGCTCTCATTTTCCGTGCGGCCCTCACATTCGGTTTGAGTCTCACCATC
This sequence comes from Astur gentilis, assembly GCF_929443795.1. Lineage (NCBI taxonomy): Eukaryota > Metazoa > Chordata > Aves > Accipitriformes > Accipitridae > Astur > Astur gentilis. The sequence continues at coordinate 37,149,439 of NC_064918.1, forward strand.
CTTTCGGCCCTCACTTTTGGTACGGCCCTGGCTTTCGTTACGGCCCTCGCTTTCCGGCTCAGTGTTAATCGCCACATTTTTCTCTTCGGGGGGGGCTGATGGAGTCACCCCTTCTGCCGCCGCACCAGTAGGTGAGGAGGGCCCCTCATCACCCGGTAAAGTAATTAATGGCGTCGGAGGAGGAGGTGAATAAGGGTATGATCTGATTTTGCTCGTGAGGGGTTTTCTGCCCGCAACTGCTGATATTGCAGCATCGGCCGCAGCTGTTACTTGAGCAGAAACTTTTTCATTGATAACATTTTCTGATTTCTCATCTTTCTTTTGTTGATCTTTTGCATCACATTCTGCTTTCCATTCCTTCAGGGTCTCATGTAATAGACGCCATACGATCGCCAACTTACAGAGCTCTTTCTGTCCTTTAGAGATCTCATCAAACATTTTCCAGCCCACTGCTTGCCATGCACCCACACTGAATGCAGTAACTGTTGTGGCTGTAAAGCCTTGCACCTTACACCGTATTAAAATCCGTTTCAGGCTTTGTTCTGGGGTTTTAACCCCTTTTCTTTTTAATAGGGCTTTCCAGGTAGACAAAATCGTCTCCTTTTCTTTTGTTAATTTCTGCCCCATTCTAACAGTTTAGTCCCTGGTGGCTCACCTTATTAGGTGTCTAGGCTCAGGTCCGGACCAGGCAGATTCCACTGCTCTCAGCTTCACCGGGCTCCGTCTCCGCAGCTTTTCTCGCTGCCGGTATACTCTTTCACAGCTCTTGTCGCCGCTGGTATACTTCTCTCTAGTGCTGGATTTATCGCCGTTAGATGATCTGTTCGCTCAGGTGCATCAGGGTCACCATTTGTCGCGGTAGAGACGGACACGACAAGTAATAGATCACGCAAAATGGCTACTTTATTGTTCTAACACACCTTTTTATCCCCTTTGTATTGGTTTTGTTTGGCAAGGTTTTGGTAGCGGGGGGGGGGGGGGGGTTACAGGGGTGGCTTCTGTAAGAAGCTGCTGGAAGCTTCCCCTGTGTTCGAGAGAGAGCGAGCCCATACCAGCCGGCTCTAAGACGGACCCGCCGCTGGCCAAGGCCGAGCCAATCAGTGATAGTGGTAATGCCTCTGTGATAACATTTTTAAGAAGGAAAAAAAAAAAGTTGGGACGGAGAGAAACTGCCGCCGGAGTGAGGAGTGAGAATATGTCAGAGAAACAAGCCTGCAGACACCAAGGTCAGTGAAGAAGGAGGGGGAGGAGATGCTCCAGGCGCCGGAGCGAAGATTCCCCTGCAGCCCGTGGTGAAGACCATGGTGAGGCAGGCTGTCCCCCTGCAGTCCAGGGAGGTCCACGGTGGAGCAGATATCCACCTGTAGCCCGTGGAGGACCCCACGCCGGAGCAGGTGGGTTCCCGAAGGAGGCTGTGACCCCGTGGGAACCCCGCGCTGGAGCAGGTTCCTGGCAGGACCTGCGGATCTGTGGAGAGAGGAGCCCACGAAGCAGGTTTTCTGGCAGGACTTGTGACCCCGTGGGGGACCCACGCTGGAGCAGTGAGCTCCTGAAGGACTGCACACCGTGGAATGGACCCATGCTGGAGCAGTTCGTGAGGAACTGCAGCCCGTGGGAATGGCCCACGTTGGAGGAGTTCGTGGAGGACTGTCTCCCGTGGGTGGGACCCCACGCTGGAGCAGGGAAAGAGTGTGATCAGCCCTCGTCCTGAGGAGGTGAAGCGGCAGAAAATAACGTGTGATGACCATAAACCCCATCCCTGTCCCCCTGTGCCGCTGGGGGGGCTTGGTGGTGAAATCTGGGAGGGTAGTTGTGCCCGGGAAGAAGGGAGGGGTGGTGGGAAGGTGTTCTGAGATTTCGTTTTATTTCTCATTACCTTGCTCTGGTTGATTTGTAATAAATTGAGTTAATTTTCCCAAACTGAGTCTGTTTTGCCCGTGACGGTAATAGTGAATGATCTCTCTCCTGTCCTTATCTCAACCCACAATCCTTTTGTTATATTTTCTCTCCCCTATCCAGCTGAGGATGGGCGAGTGATAGAACGGCTTTGGTGGGCACCTGGTGTTCAGCCAGGGTCAACCCATCACACCCTTCTTCAGAGTATATGATTGGCTTAGTTAGTAACTAACAATTCATGATTGGTGAGTTTGTCAGGACGGTTCTTCTTATCACTATCTTGTTTTCGTACTGGTCTTCTCGGATCTTTCCAGACTTCTCAAGGATATACTACAAGCTGCTCAAGGTCACACTGTTCTCGAACTGTCAGGAATTCCGTAGACTTGTTGCATCCCCCGACATCAATAGATTTCCAGTGTTGCAACAATTCATCTACCAGTGACTTCTTCACTATACTTTGTCCTCCTCCCATTATTACAAAAAATCACCTCCTTACTGCCAAACAAGATCCATGATCCACTACCCTTGTGCCTGAGTATCTTGAGGTGAACTTACCCACAGGCCAGCAGGGCAGATCGTCAGTGTCCGGGCAGTAGTGAGATGTTGGATCAGGCAAGTAGGCTAAGTCCCACCTGGGTTGCCAAACTGTCATGAAAATTTCACAACTGGCCCATGCCAATGGAGGAGAGAGGCTAGAACGCAAAGTATAGAATTGCAAGAGTAATTCCTTATTCATGCGCATGAGGTGTCCCATTCAAATTGGGGCACCCTGAATGCAGTTTTACACATGGTTCTTATACCTTTCAAGCATTCAGGTACAACATGATTTGGCCAATCACTACTTAACACACACACACTGCTATTTTGAAAAGCAACTATAAGTCTATGGTGTCATCATCCATCTGCTTCTTTCTTGATCTAGGTATCCCTGGAGTTGGTCTTGCTACAGTTACTTCTCTATGATGCCACATAATGGGAGGGTTTCACGGAAGTGTTTGGAGGGGCTAGGATGCTGGCATTATCTTGGTAGTCCAGGGATATCCTTTCTTCTTTGTGGATGGCTTTAAGATTCCGAGAAACAAAAGGTCCTTATCTTCAAGGTGTGGGCTGTCCTCTTTGCAGTGAGCTGGGGCCCTTCAGTTATGCTGACTTAACCATGTTTATACAGTATACAATGTAAAATATATATCTCTTAAAAAGCTAATACAATTTCATACTATTAGGAAAGTTCATACAATTTCATACTATAAAGACTAATTGGTACAATGGTTAGGGAATGCGATTTTCCTAACAAAGCTCTTCCTGTTGCTCTTGACATTCCTTGCAAGTCTCAACTCCAACTGAGCTTTAACTTTCTTGATACCATCCCTATATGCCTGGGCAATGTTTCTTGATTCCTCCTCTGTAGCCTGTCTCTGCTTTTATCCTCTGCATGCTGCCTTTATGTGTTGGAGCTCCATTATTAGTGCCCTATACTTCTGCAGAGCTTGCTTTCCTTCAGCACAGTATAATTCCATTTACCTGAAAGTTTTATCTATACCTGATAGAAGCTTTTGGGTCTTAGGAGACATCAGTCTGGCAAACAAGGAAAGAGATCAGCTCTAGAAGGCATATCAGGCAAAAAGAGTTTTTTCTAATGATTTCAGTGCTATACTTCCCATAAAGCCATACCTTCCAATTCTAGCTGTTTTCTTCAGATTAAATGGTTTAAAGAGGCCCATAAATATATGCCTCAATACACTGTAGCCTCCGAAAATCAATAGAATATGGTAGAAACTGCATTTAAGCAAAGTTGAATTATGTAGACCATTTATCTAAAGCAGCTTTGAATTTTACAGAAGATCTTCTATTCCTAAGATACATGTATTCATGTAAGCATGGTATGTTTATCTTCCATTTCCTAGAAATACTACCTTACAAATATTTTAATTGCCTTTAATTTGCTATGACGAAATAATCATTCTCCTATACCTACTAAACAGTGTTTTGAAACTATAAGCTACCCTGTGCTGCTCCCCCAGTGAGCAAGAAGTCTGAAATAACAAGCTTTATTCCTTCCTTTGATTTCTTTTTCCTCTTGCCATGCTCTCCAGGCTTGCATGCCCTTCTAACTCCCTATCCTGGGTTCAGTTGGGATAGAGTTAATTTTCACAGGAACCTGGGAGGGGGCACAGCTGGGACAGCTGACCTGAACCAGCCAAGGAGCTATTCCATACCATGTGACATCATGCTCAGTATATAAATGGGGAGCGGGCTGGGAGGAACGCTCTGCTCTCGGTATTGGAAGTGGTGGAGCGTCGGGTTCTGGGTGGTGAGCAGTTGCACTGTGCATCACTCGTTTTGTATATTATTTTATTAGTACCGTTGTAACTTCTGGTTTTGTGTTGTCCCAGTAAACTGTCCTTATCTCAACCCACGAGGTTGGGTTTTTTTTTTCTTCTCTCTCCTCTCCTTTCTGATTCTCCTCCCCCTCCCACCGGGGGGGGGGGGGGGGGGGCGGGAGGAGTGAGCGAGCGGCTGCGTGGTCCTTTGTTACCGGCTGGGCTGAAACCATGACGCTCCCTCTCTCCACAGCGATGTAGCCTTTCTGTCTCTCTTAACTGTTGTCTTAAATGTCAAATAAACCCTTTGTAATTGTCCTGGTTTTGGCTGGGCTAGAGTTAATTTTCTTCCTAGTAGCTGGTACAGTGTGTTTTGGATTTAGTGTGAGAATAACGTTGATAACACACTGATGTTTTAGTTGTTGCTAAGTAGCCCTTATCCTAACTTAAGGATTTTTCAGTTCCCCATGCTCTGCCAGCAAGCAGGCGTACAAGAAGCTGGGAGAGAGCATAGTCAGGACAGCTGACCTGAACTAGCCAAAGATAGAATGTCATGCTCAGTATATAAGCTGAGGGGAGTTGGCTGGGAGGGGTGGATTGCTGCTTGGGCATTGGTCAGCAGGTGGTGAGCACTGTGCATCACTTACCTTTTCTTGGGTTTTATTACTTTTTTTTTTACAATTATTATTATATTTTATGATTATTATCATTAGTGTTTTATTTTAGTTATTGAACTGTTCTTATCTCAACCCATGAGTTTTACTACCTTTTTTTTTATTCTCTCTCCTATCCCACTGGGTGGGGGGGAAGTGAGTGGTTGTGTGGTGCTCTAGTTGCTGGCTGGGGTTAAACAACGACACCTATCTAAGTCAGTGTTACATCCTCTGAACATGTAGTTTTATCAACATCTAATAGACAGAAAGTCTGATCTAAAGTTTGGACATGTAAAAATATATAAATATTTAATCTTGAGGTTCAGTGACCCACAAATTTGCAAAACTGAATGCAAGTCAAAGTTTGGATTTCAAGTTCACCCTATGTTTATAGGTGGTCACAACCAATAAAGTCTGTGAGAAAGACAGCAAACCTTCAGGTAGACCATAGAACAAAGATATCCCATATACAACAAATCCCTTCATGTCTCAATTATCTGGAAAACATGTTTCAATCTGATATCTTTGTATACTATAGAGATTCCTCTGCTTCTAGTAAATACAGTTCATAAATACCCAAAATTTAAGATTTTTAAATCAATGAAACTCACAAGAAATAGTTTATTTACACTGTAATCTCACAGAAAAAAATCCACCATCAAGCACAGAATTATCCCATTTTTTAAAAAACTGACTTATCACTGCAGACGATTCATTAAGTCAGATAACCTATTGAAACAAAAAGTTGCCAACTAGTGTCTTAATAGTTGTTTAGGTATAAAAGTGTAGGTAGACAATAGCCAATGAATCCAGAAGAGAGCTAAAAAGTGAGTGTGAGATTAAAAAACCCAAATGGCTGCTTGTGATGGATGCACCCCACTGAGTGAGTGAACAGTACTTTGGTTCAGGCATCACCGATAAGTAGGCCTGACTGAAATCAGCCTTTCTGTGCAAACCTTGAGACTTGTGCTAGGGCATACCTTCTCAGGAACTAAGGAGTCTAGGCCATGTCTTATCAGGAGCTAGCAGTGCCAGCCTGAGCTGGGACTAGACAAAACTAAAACTGCTACAGCTGTACTCCTGCACATACACCAAAGGGGGGGCTTGACTACAAGTCAATCATTTTATGCTATAAATATCTGTAGTTCCCCCCCCCCCCCCCCCCCCAGCCCTTTGAGCTTTCCTGTCTGGCAGCAGGCTGCATGGCAGTGATCTCCCCCTTGAGCAGGGACCCCTCTTAAGGTTACTCCTTGAGGTTGGGAGACCCTTTACCCAGCATCTGATATCTATTGATATAGAGAACTAACTACTAATTGCTCAATGATTGTCTCTCTATAACTTTACATACGAGACAAAGACTGGTGTTTGTAAGAAGGAACCATGAACAATCACAAAATCTTGTCGAGAAGACACAAGTAGAGGCCTTGCTTGAATAGAAAGGGCTGGCAAAGATACGAACTCCTGCCTTTGTTCTCGTAACCATATGATTCTTGTAACACTGCTTACCAAGGACTGGTGTCTGTCAAGGATTAAGCATGTCAGGGACCGGTACTCGTCAAGGACGGATGCGTTAACCAAGGAAGTGATAACAAGAACTGAAATATAGGTCTAAGATAAGGTGTATGAGAAGCAACCATAAAACTGTTATAATTGCCTAGTAAGAAGAGAGCATGCGTGAATGACTAAAGTTCATCTAAAGGACAGAAGAGGAAGATAGAACCCCTGAAGAAGTAAACGACTACCAGAGACAAATCTGAGCATGTGCAATGATGACATATACATTTTAGAATTGCTGACACAAGCCTTTTTAATTACTCCGCCTCACTTATGCATACGTATGTTTTTGTATTGAATAACCTTATGAATATGTATATTTACATTGTATAAATTTCTGGTAAATTGTGCAACAGTGTGCACGATAGGTGGAGCGATCCCCTGTGCAACCAGTGCTGTCAATAAAGAATACCTACTTAATAGTTAATCAAACTATTGAGTTAATTTCTTTGAATCACTATAATGAGATAAGCAACATTTTACATTAGGCCTAAAAGTATATTGTATGTTAGCAACATTTACATATCCAGCTACAGCTTAATTATAAGTGTAGTAAGTAGTAAAATGTTTGACCACTAAATTATCGTTTAAATAATCATTTAGATAACTGTCAATCACTTTAATTACCATTCAGTTATTTCTTAATCACCACTTGATTACCATTTAATTTTCATTCCATCGTCAACTATTATTTGATCATTGTTTAATCAGTAATAAACCCCTTTTAGTTAACCCCACAACGATGACTTCTCTTAATAATTCACCTGTGACACTGCTGCACGTGCAAGTTTAAACGGAACCGTTAATTAGGGGAGGAGGTGTCTGTTATTAGGATAAGTGGATGGGGGAAGGCTTTGTTTCCTCTATTTCCTTGCACGTAGCCAGTTGTTACTGCTCTGGATATGGTTCCTTCCGCTTCCCCACCCCCCCTGGAGGGCAAGCGATATTCTCTGACTATGTGTGGAGTCTCTGTCCATTCCTGTATAGTTCCCCCGTCTCGGGGAGGGGGAGGTTGGTGACTCTGCAGACAATCGCGGTGGTACCGTGAGCCACCTTGTGCGTGCTTCGTCCTCTCTTTCCCCTCCCTAGCCGTCTCCGCATAGGAGCGCGCAGGCCTCGGCAGCAGCCAGGAGGAGGCGGAGCTGATGCGAGCGGAGCGGCGGGTTCGGGTTCCTCCTTCCTCCACCTTTCTTCCCCAGTTCTTTCTCTTTCTTGCGCCTTCCTTTCGTCCTTCTGCGCTTCTCGTTCCGCGCGTCTCGTTCCGCGCTGCTGCCGCAGAAAGGAAGCGGTGGTAGTGCTGCCAGCTTTGTGCCTCACACCTTCTTGCCTTTCGCTCTTCCAGAAACAGTCCAGAGCCACCTGCAGCGCCTCCGACATCGGCCGCGGGGTTTCTCGCTCCCCGCCCCCAAGAGCAGGTACGCGGGCGCTGCAGGGCGGCTGAGGGGGATGCGGGCTCGGTTTCTGAGAGCTGTTAGCGCGGTGGCTGTGTGCGCTGAGGAGCGGCGCGGGGGGGCGCTTGGGCCTCCTCGCGGCGTTTCTGCCGCCTTCCGCGAGGCGAGGGGTGGTAGGGCGTCTCTCGTCTCCCCTGGCGATCTCCTTTCGCTCTCTGATGCGGTGGGTGCTGCGGAGGGAGGCCGTGGGCCGGGCTGGCGCACACCCCACTCCCCCCTTAGTGTGGTAGACAAAGGGAGCGAGATAGTGAGGCTTCCTCAGTTCTCGCTGAGAGAAGGGCGGTGAGGGGAGCCGCGCGGCAACCGGTGCCGAACAAGATTCAGGGGTTTGTGAGAGGCCCTGGAGCGGCAGGGAGTGCCCCCGGGCTCCACATTTCCGGCTTGGCACCATCTCCTGATTTTGTTTGTTTTTGTTTGGTTTTTTGGGGTGTGTGTGTTTTGTTTTCCTCCTTAGCCCGGCAGCCTCCGGGTCTTTTGTGTTCCGGTGTCCTCGGTGCTGGGGGGGGAGGGGGAGGGAGAAGGCAACTGAAACGTATCATGCTTTGAGCACTTGGTGCTGCCTTCCCTTTTGTCTGACTCATTGAGCTGGATTGTCATTGGGAAATGCCCGGTTTTGATCCGTGTTCTTCGCATTTACTACGTCTTTTTGCTTCACCTAGAACGCTGTTAGAGAGGCGTATACCTGAAACATACTTGTTTGTGTGGTTTTTTTTTTTGTGGTCCATATTCTAGCTGAGGATATTCAGATAAACAAGTATTAATTTAACCAGCCAGTTTAGCCCCATTGCTGACTCAATTCCAAGGTTTTATTATTGGTTTAAAATTAGCTTGCATTTGTATTCCCTTTATATTAAGTATTAGAATAACTTTAAGTGCATTTATTATGCACTTCACTCAGTGCATAAGTGTTAGGATTTGCTTGTAGTTTATTGGAAGTGCATTTGGTGTGCAAGAAAGAGCTTAGTTATATTGATCATTCAAATAATCTGAGTATCTGCCGTTATTAAAGTTGACTATGCTTCAGCTTAGTTGCGATTTGGAACTAAAAATGTCTTAGTTATGAGACTTTAATAATAAAGTATTTATGTTCCCCTTTAGTTTAGCTGTGTAAATTTGCTAGTAACTGTGAAGGTCAGTGATGTAAATTACTGTTTGAGTTAACATGCTGAATAAAATAGCTCCTTTTTATATTGGGAGGTCAGGGTTGAACAGGGACATCTCTGAGGGTTAAGACTTTCTCCTTTTGGGGGTAGAAGAGATCTTTATATTTTTTGCAAAGGTTTGGTTGTAACCACCCAACCAAAAGGTTAGGGAATGCATTTGTAAGGCCATGAGAGAGTAATCATCTCTTAGGTCTCTGATCATAGCCAGGTGTTTTCTGTTTTTGCTGTGAAATAGGGATGCAATTGTCTGAGATGACTACTTCATGATGCTGCATTTTCTTTATTGAATTTAAGTATTTGCACTCTTTCTCTAGAGAAGAAGCTCTAGGCGTGTTAATCAAATTTCATATTTTCTTCTTGCAGTGGCTGTATGCTCGGCCACTTCAGTTCTGTGGGATGTTGGAGTTGGCAGCCTTCAGAGATATAAATAGAAACTGATTTCAGAGGCCCCTGTTGATAAGGTTTTGTGTCTGAGCCTTTAGTTTAGCCTGTCACACTGCAACCTTGTGACAGGCAGAAGCTAATGCACTCACCCACGTGGCCCAAGTTTCTGAGAAAAGTTCAGGAAAGCAGATATGTAATGGTATTAGCTAGTTTTTCAGGGAAATAGAACTGAATTTGTAAGGCCTTAGCTAGTTAGTGATCTTAGTAGAAAAGCTCGTAGGGAAGAATTGGAGAAGTCTGTAATCTGTCTCTTCCAAAAACTACTTTCACTGTTGGTTCAAAAGATTAAATGGCATATTTTAGTGTCCTGGTTAGCAGATTAAATTCTGGAAAGTATATTATAACCTAGTCAGGTGATACTTGGACCTTAGAGTGTGAAAAAGCACAATTTCTTAAGCATTGGATAACAACTTGATGTTTCAATCAGGGGCATGTATTTCTAGTAGTGAGACTGCTGACAAAGGAGCCATGAAGACTCTTGTTTGTAATATGTTAATACCTGAAGCTAAACTTATTAAGTGGTGAAGCATGCTAATTTGAAAGTGGAGTGAGTCAATTGAGATTGATGGTGGTAGTGTATGCGATAGCACTTTTGATAGCACTTTGAGTGTACCTGCATAATAATGGCAGAAGTACAGTCTGTATTTGTATTATAATAACATAGAGCTACAATAAAGATGAGAATTTTTTTTAAGTATTGGATTTTCTGTTGTGTCCATTGACTGGTGTGTGGTTATAAAACTGCAATTTGAGAGGTATATGAGAATAAGTGTGAGTTTGCTTTGTAGTACTGAAACAAAGGTATAAATTGTTGAAGTCCCATGACTACCAGCAGGCAAACAGATTAATTTTACTCTTCTCCTGCTATTGATTTACTTTGATCCTAGAAGTTTAGATTAACTAGACAAATGCTGCTGTCAGTTACAGTTGTCATACTGTTGAGATATGTGGTTACAGCTTGTAGTGTAGCTTTTTTAAGTTATAAAAAGCCTTTTCTTTATACACTAGAGTTAATTAGCATTTGATATGTTCGAGTTCTCATGAGCTTCAGCAGACAAATATCCCTTATTGTGTCCGCCCTTAAAGAAGGCGGCAGTAATCTAGAGTTTTCACTAAAATGTCTCCAAGTGCCATAGGCAGTACTTCCACTAAATCTAATTTTTTGAAGGACAAGTGCAATATTCTTATGTGTCCTCAATTTGTAGTAGATTGCTTGATTACTATATTCCAGTTTTATTGCCATTGGGAACTAAGGATTTGGTTACTATATCAGTTCTTCTACTACCTTTGTTTTGCGGAGGTTAACTACCAGTGAAGGTGAAACATTTTTATTCCTAACTTTTGAAGTTGATGGCAGAGATGAAGGTCAGCATTATCTACCTTTAGGAGGTGCAGAAGTCTGCCTATATCTTTAAGACAAAAGGTTTAACTGGCTTTTTGGAAATATGTAGGTTGTGTAAATGAATGCGTTCAACAGTCTAAAATGGGTTTATTTTTCTTGGAAGAGTAAGAACTGGTCTAAGCTTATTTCAGAAATGCTTTTTGATCATCTGTTTTGAGGGCTTGTTGTATGCATGTTGTTGCCAGTTAATATTCAGTATTGGGCTTCATATGCAATTTAAGCAGAGTTAAAGGTCTTGTTACAGAAAATTCTCCTAAATATTAAAAAAAACCCAGAAAACCAGTTTTAAAATGACTGTTTCCCATACTTCAGTGACTTTTGTTCTCTTTAACAAATGTATTGTGAAAGTACAAACTGCTAATAATGGGATTAGCATCAGAATGATGCAAGATCAACATTATTGAAAAAGTGGAGTTCTTCTGGAGTCTGCAAAAATAAGCTATGCTAATTACCAGAGTTGTTTAGTAGACCCGAACTTGGTCTTGCTTATTCTACTCATCTAGCTGTGTGGGTTGTTTTTTTTTTTCTACCCTGTAAGTGCTCAGAGGTTGGTAATAAAGTTTCTGTTGGCAGTTGAATTCGATTTGGTTGTAACCTGCACACACAGCTCAGTCTGACAAGTATATTACTTCAGTATTACTATGTATATTGGGTTTGTGTGGCAAGGTTTTGGTAGCGGGGGGCCGCAGAGGTGGCTTCTGTGAGAATCTGGTAGAAGCTTCCCCTATGTCCAATAGAGCCAATGCCAGCTGGCTCCAAGATGGACCTGCTGCTGGCCAAGGCTGAGCCAATCGGCGACAGTGGTAGCACCTCTGTGATAACATATTTAAGAAAGGGGAAAAAACTGTGCAACAGCAGTTGGAGGAGAGGAGTGAGAATGTGAGAAAACCAACTCTGCAGACACAAAGGTCGGTGAAGAAGGAGGGGGAGGAGGTGCTCTATGTGCTGGAGCAGAGATTTTCCTGCAGCCCATGGTGAAGACCATGGTGAGGCAGGTTATCCTCCTGCAGCCCATGGAGGTTAATGGTGGAGCAGATATCCATCTGCAGCCTGTGGAGGACCCCATGGTGGAGCAGGTGGATGCACCTGAAGGAGGCTGTGACCCCCATGGGAAACCTGTGCTGGAGCAGGTTCCTGGCAGGACCTGTGGAGAGAAGAGCCCATGCTGGAGCAGGTATTCTGGCAGGACTTGTGACCCCATGGGGGACCCATGCTGGAGCAGTGTGCTCCTGAAGGATTGTACCCCATGGAAGGGACCCACACTGGAGCAGTTTGTGAAGAACTGTATAGCCTGTGGGAAGGACCCATGTTGGAGAAGTTCATGGAGGACTGTCTCCCATGGGAGGGACCCCACACTGGAGCAGGGGAAGAGTGTGAGGAGGAAGGAGCAGCAGAGACAGCATGTGATGAACTGACCGCAACTCTAATTCCCTGTGCCACTGGGGGGGGTGTGGGGAGGAGGTAGAGAAAATTGGGAATGAAGTTGTGCCTGGGAAGAAAGGAGGGGTGGGGGGAAGGTGTTTTAAGATTTGGTTTTATTTCTCACTACCCTACTCTGTTTTGATTGGTAATAAATTAGTTTCCTTGAGTAGAGTCTGTTTTGCCTGTGATGGTAATTGCTGTGTGGTCTCTCCCTGTCCTTATCTCCACTCATGAGCCTTTCATTGTATTTGTCTCCCCCTGTCCAGTTGAGGAGGGAGAGTGATAGAGCAGCTTGGTGGGCACCTGATGTCCAGTCAAGGTCAACCCACTACACTGTGATAATGCTTTTTACCTCTCAGAGGTTCATAATGATTTTACTTATCAATACAATTGAAGTATTAAATTATATATTAACATCCATATAGTCATCTTTAAAAATGCTGATACACTTTTTGTGGGCAAGGTAAGCAGACCTGCTTTAATTCTATAGCCCTGTAATTTATTTTGGTGAAATGCCAGTTCCTAATGCAGTTCTTGATTTTATTTACAGCATTGAAATGGCTCAGGAGACAAACCAGACCCCAGGGCCCATGCTGTGTAGTACAGGATGTGGATTTTATGGAAATCCTAGGACAAATGGCATGTGTTCTGTTTGCTACAAAGAGCATCTTCAGCGTCAGCAGAATAGTGGTAGAATCAGCCCAATGGGTAAAGGTTTGAGTCCTTTTTTTTTTTGGTGTGTGTGTGTGTGTCTTGAAAATATAATGTATAGGTGATGAGAGGAATTGCAGAATGTATCTCAGGAGATCTAATAGCTGCATACTAAAACTATGACTGTTGAAGGGAATAATACTTTTAAATCACAGTAAAAATGAAAATGCATTTTTGTGTAATATATTTTGGCCCACTTGGTGTTGAGCCTTAATTTGCATTTCTACTTACTCTCTGCTATGTGTTCTTATACAATCCCTGTATTTTGGTCATTAACAACGTAGTCTGTATTTAAGAAGACCCAGTAGAATGAGGAAATGGTTCATAACTGTATGCAAAACTACTTGACTAACTTGTATTTTATGCTTTGGTTAATTAACTTCTCAAATTTCTGTTATATAGGGACAGCTAGTGGTTCAAACAGTCCTACCTCAGACTCTGCATCTGTACAGAGAGCAGACACTAGCTTAAACAACTGTGAAGGTACTGCTAGTAGCACATCTGAAAAATCAAGGTAAGATTATAGAATCATTTAGGTTGGGAAAAGACCCTTAAGATTGAGTCCAACCATAAACCTAACATTGCCAAGTCCACCACTAAACTATGTCCCTAAGCACTGCATCTACAGTCTTTTAAATATCTCTAGGGATGGTGACTCCACCACTTCCCTGGGCAGCCTGTTCCAATGTTTGACAACCCTTTCAGTGAAGAAATTTTTCCTAATATCCAGTCTAAACTGCCCCTGGTGTAACTTGAGGCCGTTTCCTCTTGTTTTGTCGCTTGTTACTTGGGAGAAGAGACCAACACCTACCTCACTACAACCCCCTTTCAGGTAGTTGTAGAGAGCGATAAGGTCTCCCCTCAGCCTCCTTTTCTCCAGACTAAACAGCCCCAGTTCCCTCAGCTGCTCCTCACAAGACTTGTTCTCTAGACCCTTCACCAGATGAAGGTATTATTTTGAGGTTTGAATGAATGGTGAGTGTATAGCAAGTTAAAATAACATTGCAGTAACCTTGCCCTATTACAATGAGTTTATGCAGAGGAAAAAGGGACAGTATATCTGCCAGTACTTTATGAATCTTTATAAATGAGAGCTAATTAGTGTTTGGTGTTGGACTACTGCATTTACAAGGACATTTCTGGTTTATCTGGGGAAATGTTTGCTACAGATTGCCTAGTTTCTTCTAGGGAAGAGAGACAGAAAAAGTACACGTCAGTAATGTGTATTGGTAATAACTGATCAGGTAGTCTATTGATGGATTTTAACAGTTTAAGCTCTTATTATGAGCTCAAAACTAATGTAATTACCTATTTCACTGTACGTAAACAGAAATGTGCCTGTTGCCGCTTTGCCTGTAATGCAGCAAATGACAGAAATGAGCATTTCGAGAGAGGAAAAAGTATCACCGAAAACAGAGATGGAGCCAGGTATGTTTGCAGAGTAACACTGGGTACAACTGACTTAACAGAAGCTGACAATTTATTTACTTTCTCTTAAGTAGGCATATCCCTTTGTGGTGATAGTCTTGAGGAACTGTTAATTATGGATGCTTCTTGAGTATTGGTACTCTCAGAATTAAGAAAGATGGTTAGTGCTAGAATATAGTTTTCAGACACATGTTCAATTTCAGTATATAACTTGATGCTTGAGGAGCATTTTGGCTATCAAACCTTCATTTTTAAAAGACAAATTGCATCTGGATGCAAGGTGTTCAATTCTGAAGTCGGTGTTGATTTCTGTAAAATCTAGCAGCACAGTTCCTGCTGACTTGTAGCAATCAAAATGGTTTGTTGCATATGAAGAACAGAGTTCTTAATAAATTCTATTCTATAGAAGGATGAGAGTGGGGGCAAAGGGAATACTTGATTTAAAATACTAACAAAGATTGCTAAAGGTTCTTGGACTAATTGAGTAATCGGTAGATATAACAAAAACATTGTTCTGTGGATATAGAATACATATGGCATTAATTGCTTAGTGAGAATGTTCAATTTAAGTTTTACTCCTGTTCAGGAAGGTTGTAGCTGTAGTAGTTAAACTTTGAAGTGTAAAGTATTTCTTTGGTGGGAGGTGGGGAGGGACTGCTTTTCTACCTACTAATGAGTGATTGAATTCATGTTTTATTATGTAGCAGTTAATTCAAATGGGTATCTTAATGTATTTGTTCGATATCTATAGGTATTGATACTTGTTAATTTTAACAGTTCTGAAACAGTCTTAAAACATTAAAAGCTGATGTTTAATAGGAAAATCTCTTCACTACAGCTGAAGATAAAATGATTTTTTTTGTTTTGAAAATCTGAGTTTAAAATTCCAGAAGGTACCACTCAGCATTATATAGATGCATCTTTGTCAATAAGACTGCTGTTACAGCTGATAGTTGCTCAGTGTTTGTACACAGGTTTTTACTATTGTAATTAGGTCATGTTAAGTTAAAATTGTGACTTGAACTAAATTACAATTGCTTTTACTATATTCTTTTTTGATTATGTACAGACTAAGGAGATGTTTACATGTTGCAGTTTCTTGTAACTTATATGAAGAGACTTATTGTATGTAACTTAGAAATTTATACTTTGTTACAATATTTATAAACCCATATTGTCTTGTTATGAATAGCTACCTTAAGTGACAGGCAGGAAAGAAATATATAAAATGGTAGCAGTGGTCAAGTAATAGATGAATTTTGTCTTATTAAAACTGCCAATAGGGATTTGTCATTCTGCCCACTGTAAAGGGGCAATCTTCTGTTTCTGTTGACTCTATTAATTTTCTCACAACAAGGCAACTAAATGGTAGTGTCACACAGCACTCTATTGATTAGAACAGGGGAAAAAAAATCCCTAAAGGCAACTCAAGATAATAATCTTGCAGCTTGAAACTCAGAGTTGAAATGAGTCAAAGCTCTGCTAAAGCTTGTGTAGAGATCATTGGGAAAACTACCATGGATATTAAATATTTGGAAAAAAACTTCTATAACAAAATTGTCTTCCTTAGTACATAACCATAAATTCTTGAAACAGTCTTCAGCTGCTCTAAAACTAGAAGTTCATCAAGTTGGGGGCAGATTTTAGCACAGAATAGTGTCCTTATACATGTCCTTACATACTATTCTTAGATTGCTATTGTGATTTAAGCCTAGCCAGCAACTAGGTACCATGCAGCTGCTCGCTCCCTCCCTCCCGCACTCCCAGTGGGATGGGGAGGAGAATAGGAAAAAAACGGTAAAAATTGTGGGTTGAGATAAGAATGATTTGGTAACTAAAGTAAAATAAAATGCAATACTAACAATAATAAAATATAATAATAGTTGTAATGAAAAGGAATATAATAATTAAAATAAAACCCAAGAGAAGACAAGTGATGCACAATGAAATTGCTCACCACCCGCAGACCGATGTCTGAGTGGCAATCTGTGCCTCCTGTCCAACTCCCCCCAGCTTATATACTGAGCATGATGTTCTATTGTATGGAATATACCTTTGGCTAGTTTGGGTCAGTTGTCCTGGCTGTGTTCCCTCCCAGCTTCGTCTATGCCTGCTTGCTGGCAGAGCATGGGGAACTGAAAAATCCTTAACTTAGGATAAGGACTACTTAGCAATAACTAAAACATCAGCATGTTATCAATGTTATTCTCACACTAAATCCAAAACACACTGTACCAGCTACTAGGAAGAAAATTAATTCTAGCCCAGCTGAAACAAGGACAATATCTGCTCCTTATTCTATACCATTTACATCATGCCCAGATCCCACACTTCCTGATGTATTTCCAATTAATCACCACCACTTTTCCTGTCTTTTGATACATACACACAGATATTCCTGCAGTCTATGGGCCATCTCTATCAAATGTCTATTCAGTTCATTCAGTGCATGACTTTGGGCTACATCTGTCATAAGTCTGTCTGGGCAGGAGGGATGCTGTGAAGTCTATTCAGCTGGCAGAACAGGATCGGGCTTTGGTTTGGTGTGGTGTGGCGAGTGGGTGATGTTGGGTGCAGCAGGAGGATGGTGTGGTGTTGGATTGTTGCATGCTGAAGTCAGTCCTGGTTCCATCAACACTATGCTTTGCTTGGTTTTATCAAACTTCATTCTTGCTTGATCTAAGTGATTATTACTGTAATGCCATTGATATAGCATATAACAATTACAGTAATGATAACATACAGTGGCAGGGTGGTGTCATGGTTTCAGCCCAGCCAGTAACAAAGGACCATGTAGCTGCTTGCTCACTCCTCCTGCCCCCCTCCGCTGGGAGGGGGAGGAGAAGCAGAAAGGAGAAAAACAAAAAATGGAACCTCAAGGGCTGAGATAAGGACAATGTAGTGGGACAACACAAAAACAGAAGTTACAACAACAACGGTACTAATAAAAGAATATACAAAGTGAGTGATGCACAGTGCAACTGCTCACCACCTGGAACCTGATGTTCTGCCACTTCTGATACTGAGAGCAGAGCACTCCCCCCCCCCCCCCAGCCTGCTCCCCATTTATATACCAGGCATGATGTCACATGGTATGGAATAGCTCCTTGGCTATTTCAGGTCAGTTGTCCTGGCTGTGCCCCCCTCCCAGGTTCCTGTGAAAATTAACTCTATCCCAACTGAAGCCAGGCCATTATCCACCCCTTATTCTATACCATCTACATCATGCCCAGATCCTACATTTTCCAATTAATCACCACCACTTTCCTTGC
Source organism: Astur gentilis (assembly GCF_929443795.1). Lineage (NCBI taxonomy): Eukaryota > Metazoa > Chordata > Aves > Accipitriformes > Accipitridae > Astur > Astur gentilis. The sequence goes on from NC_064918.1 coordinate 37,167,156, forward strand.
ATTATATACATATATGTACATGGACAACACCCCCCCGCCCCCAAATAGCATTCCCTTAGTCTATGGGCCATCCCTCTAATGTGTCCGTTGAGTTTATATAATCCATGACTGTGGGGCTCCATCTGTTGTAACAGTCCTTCAGGGTCAGAGAGATGGTGTGAGATGTTGGGTTGTTGTATGCTGCCTCTGGAGCTTGTGGCTGGTACATTTGGTGCAACCCCACACCCTTGGTCTGCAGGTTGAAGATGTTGATCTTGAGGAAATCGCTGGGTGCCAGTTCAAGTTCCATCACTGTTGCACTTGGCTCGGTTTCAAAGTCCATCCTGCAGTCATTTGGGTAATTCTTACTGTGATACCCTTGATATGGCATATAGACACTATAGATACAATGATATATATGGGCAGATTATTTAGCAGTTAACATCATACAGCCTAATTCACTGGCTAGTCTCTCCCAAAATCAAATCTCCTTGAGGTACACATCAAACTTCCCCATCCCTCTGCATCACCCAGCAAGTGTACCCAGGTCCTTCAGCAAAAGCAATCCTGTGGATGGGTTTGTCTCTGCTTGAGACAGGACTAACCCAGACTGTCTTCCCTAACATACTCTTCATGCGCACTACAGGGACTTTATCTCCTTCTACAGTATGTGGAAGTCTTGGTTGGGTGGGGCCAGCCTGATGGGCAGATCCTCTAGTATTAACCAACCAGGTGGCTCTTTTGCTAAATGTGTATCTCGGTGTTTGAAATTCCCACCCCCCATTGCTTGCAAGGTACTTTTCAGCAGTCCATTGTATCGTTTGATTTTTCCGGATGCCGGTGCATGATAGGGGATGTGATACACCCACTCAATGCCATGCTCTTTGGTCCAGGTGTCTATGAGGTTGTTTCAGAAATGAGTCCCGTTGTCTGACTCGATTCTTTCTGGGGTGCCGTGTTGCCATAAAATTTTCTCTTCAAGGCCCAGGATAGTGTTCTGGGTGGTGGTATGGGGCACGGGATATGTTTCCAGCCACCCAGTGCTTGCTTCCACCATTGTAAGCATATGGCGCTTGCCTTGGTGGGTTCGTGGGAGTGCAATATAGTCAATCTGCCAGGCTTCCCCGTATTTATATTTCGGCCATTGCCCTCCATACCACAGGGGCTTTAACTGCTTGGCTTGCTTAATTACAGTGTGTTTCACATTCACGGATAACTTGTGCAATAGTATCCATGCTCAAGTCCACCCCTTAATCATGAGCCCATCTATATGTTGTATCTCTTCCCTGATGGCCTGAGGTGTCATGGGCCCACAGAGCCATAAATAGCTCACCCTTATGTTGCCAGTCCAGGTCTACCTGAGACAGTTCAATCTTGGCAGCCTGTAGGGTTTAGGGATTATTCTGTGCGGGGCCCGGACGATAGAACACCAATATGATGATTAAAGTCACCACTTTATTGAGCTTAGCTGATCATTTTTATACAATTCTCTAAGTCGTTTAGAAGCTTTGATTGGCTGCTGCATGCAAGCATTTGGTGTCCACGCGCACAAGCATAAGCGGTGATTGGTTACATCGATACTGTCCACGGGTATAAACATAAGATACAGTTAGTTATACTCACTCTGTACACACGCATACACACAGGACATAATTGGCTATGTTAGTTGGAGCATGCAAAACTTGTCTCAGTCCAATTGGTCAAGATAAGCCCCTGAATTGAGGTTGTTTGTGCCCAGTTCCCTTTATCGTGGAATGTGTACCTGTGTTTTTCTAATTGGGATCTTTCTTCTTCTATCTTCTTGTTTAGTCTGTTCAAAGCCTTCTAAAGGTGTCTGGAAGAGTCTTGTAACCATGAGCTACTTTCAGGCCCGATAACCAAGTTCCATGTAATTTGAACCCTACAGCAGCCTGATACATCTGCTGGTTGTTTTGATGTTCTTCAGTGGCCCGACCCTTGGGTACGTGAGCATCTACGTGACGTACTTTTACAACTAATTTCTCTAGCCAAACAGCAATATCTTGCCACAGTGCGGCACCCAAATGGGTTTCCCTCTGCGCTGCCAGTTGCTCTGCTTCCATTGCTGTAGCCACCCGCAAAGGGCATTTGCCACCATCCATGAGTCAGTATAGAGATAGAACGCTGGCTACTTTTCTCTTTCAGCAATGTCTAAAGCTAGCTGGATGGCTTTCGCCTCTGCAAATTGACTCGATTCACCTTCTCCTTCAGCAGTCTCTGCGACTTGTCCTATAGGACTCCATACAGCAGCCTTCCACCTCCAATGTTTTCCCACAATGTGACAGGACCCATCAGTGAACAGGGCATATTGCCTCTCATTTTCTGACAATTTATTATACAGCGGGGCCTCTTCAGCCCGTGTTGCCTCCTCCCCTGGAGACGTTCCAAAATCTTTGCCTTCTGGCCAGTCCGTGATCACTTCTAAAATTCCTGGGCTACTGGGGTTTCCTATGCGAGCCCTCTGTGTGATCAGTGCGGCCCACTTACTCCACGTGGCATCAATTGCATGATGTGTAGAGGAGACCCCACCCCTTTGAACATCCAGCCCAGCACTGGCAGTTGGGGTGCTAAGAGGAGCTGTGTTTCAGTACCAACCACTTCTGAGGCGGCTTGAACTCCTTCATACGCTGCCAGTATCTCTTTTTCAGTTGGAGTATAGTGAGCCTCGGATCCTCGATATCCCCGACTCCAAAACCCCAAGTGTCGGCCTCGGGTCTCCTCAGGTGCTTTCTGCCAGAGGCTGCAGGTAGGGCCATTTTCCCCAGCTGCAGTGTAGAGCACGTTTTTAACATCTTGTCCTGCCTGGACTGGTCCAAGGGCTACTGCATGGACAATCTCCCGTTTAATTTCTTCAAAGGCTTGTTGTTGCTCAGGGCCCCATTTAAAATCGTTCTTCTGGGTCACTTGATAGAGAGGGCTTACAATCAGACTGTAATTTGGAATATGCATTCTCCAAAACCCCACGACACCTAAGAAGGCCTGTGTTTCCTTTTTATTGGTTGGTGGGGACATAGCTGCTGTGTTGTTGATCACATCCATGGGGACCTGACAACGTCCATCTTGCCATTTTATTCCTAAAATCTGGATGTCGTGTGCAGGTCCCTTGACCTTACTTTCTTTTATGGCAAAACCGGCTTTCAGAAGGATTTGGATGATTTTCTTCCCTTTCTCAAAGACTTCTTCTGCCGTGTTGCCCCATGCGATGATGTCATCAATGTATTGCAGGTGTTCCAGAGCTTCACCTTTTTCCAGTGCAGCCTGGTTTAGTCCATGGCAAATGGTGGGGCTGTGTTTCCACCCCTGGGACAGTCGATTCCAGGTGTACTGGATACCCCTCCAAGTAAAAGCCAATTGTGGATGACACTCTGCTGCTAGAGGGATTGAGAAAAACGCTTTAGCAGTGTCACCTGTGGCATATCACTTGGCTGCCTTTGATTCCAGTTCATTTTGAAGTTCTAGCATGCCCGGCATGGTAGTGCTCACCAGCGTTGTGACTTCATTCAGGCCATGATAGTCAACCTTTAGTCTCCACTCCCCATTAGACTTTTGCGCTGACCATATGGGACTATTAAAAGGTCAGTGAGTCCTACTGATCACTCCTTGGCTCTCCAGTTGATGAATCGGTGTACAGATGGGAATCAGGGAGTCTCGGTTGGTGTGATATTGGTGCCGGTGCTCTGTTGTGGTAGCAATTGGCACTTGTTGTTCTTCAACCCTCATCAGCCCCACAACTGAAGGGTCCTCAGACATGCCAGGCAAGGTGGACAGCTGTTCAATTTCCTCTGTATTCAAGGCAGTTATACCAAAGGCCCAACGGTACCCCTTTGGTCCTTAAAATAGCCTTTCCTGAGATAGTCTGTGCCAAGGATCCATGGGGCCTCTTGGCCAGTCACAATGAGTTGTTTCTGCCATTCATTCCCTGTTAGCCTTACTTCAGCCTCCAATACAGTTAACTCTTGTGATCCCCCTATCACTCTGAAAATACAGATAGCTTCTGCCCCTTTATAGCTTGATGGCACTAGCGTACGTTGTGCACCGGTGTCTACTAGAGGCTTATATTCCTTTAGGTCTATTGGACTCTGTGGATTTGACGGCCTGGCACAATAGACCCAGTTATCTCTTTCCTCCACCTGGCTGGAGGCAGTGCTCCTCTAGTCTTGGTCATAGGATTCTCCACTTGCTTTTTTTAAAAATGGATTAGAATTCATTCTCATAGGATCAGGAGTAAGATCAGCCTTTTCATTCTGTCTGGTGCACTGTTTACACTGCGCATTAGATATTGGAGCAGTAATTTTCCTGGAAGAACCCTCATCTGTGATTGTTTTTCCTTGCAACTCATGTACCCAGACATCTAGGACTGATGTAGGTTTTCCATTGTACTTCACTATATCCTTTCTGTGTTTACACCAGTAAGACCACAGGGTACCCTGTGGTGTTTACCTTTTTATCTTCTCTCTTGACCAGAGGGACGCTTATTCCTAATAGCGGAGATATTGGTCTGTACAGGTGGGAGGCAGAACTTGCCATCAAATTGCTGGAACTCTCAGGATAGTTTCTCAGCTAGCATGTCTGGTGGTTTCTCCACAGCTGTGACGAGGGAGGAAGAGACTTTCTTCATATTGCTGGAGTTGGCCAGCCAATTCATCCACTGTTGGTCCCTCTTAACCTTTCCAGTCCTTTACTGCCAATTTGTTGGCATATGATGATGGTGCACTCTGTGTAAACTGCCATGTGGGTTGCGTGCAGTGGAATTTATCTGGATCTGTGGGTAACTGCGCATTATCCAGGTCATAATAATCTCTAGCACAGCTAATTCCCTCAGGTACTGGATACCTTTCTCCATGGTGGTCCAGTTGCTTGGATGACATACAACATCTTCCTTGAAGGGATACCTTTCCCTCATGCCTGATAGAAGTTGTCTCCAGAGGCTGAGGGCTTGTGTCTCTTTTCTAATCGCTTTGTCAATGCCCCCTTCCCTAGACAAGAATATCAGCTGCTTGCCTTCCCTACCCTCTAATTCTAAGCTGCTGGTGCTGTTATCCCAGCATTGGAGCAGCCAGGTGATAATGTGCTCGCCTGGATGACAGCTGAAATCTTTTCACATATCTCACAGCTCACTCTGGGATAGGGATTGGGTGATTAACTCTGGTTCTGGCTCTTCCTCCTGTTTTTGCGATGACCTTGGTTCATCTTCATCTTCATCCCTCACTATGTGAATTGATTTTTTTTATATTTCTTCTGTATAAGGGTGACTGATACTGGCTCTGGTTGATTATCTGGTTCAGCTGCATCATCCATCACTGGGGTCTGAGTAGCTACGGTCAAGGCAGTTGGAGTAGCTGCAGTGCTTGTCCCTGGGGTCTAAGTAGCTGCAGTACCTGTCGACGGGTGTCAATCTCTGGTTGATATTTTTAAATAGTTGTTTAACCCTAAACAAGACCTGAACCACATTCAGGAACATGGTGGTTTCAACATCCCAAGGATATTCACTATTTGCAAAATTCTCAAATGCTATTGTAATTAGCCTGGCAGAGAAGGGGAAGATGTCTCCCCCCATAGGTTGGCTCCCTGAGGAGAAAAGGTAAAAAGTGTAATTATTAATAGTTTCTGCTAGATGGCTCCCGAAGTACAGAGGTGATGGCAATGCTGAGTACGAATACTGGATTAGTCCCATGACCGATAATTTTATTGTACCATAAACCAGTGTTACATAGTACAGAAAAGCAAAAACCTTAATCCACCTCACCTTATGGGTGATAAGCAGCAGCATAGTGGCTACATACTGCAAGTAAGGTGTTACATAACAGAACTCTAAAAACAAGCGCCACAACTCTAGGAGCCAATAAATCAACATTGTGACCAGTGACTATTACACTAATATAATGAATGCTTGTAACAAATTTGTTTTAACATGCTCTGGTCAGATCTATCTTAACCCTTGGAGCCTCACGTTGGGTGCCAAAACAGGACTGTCATGGTTTAAGCCCCGCCAGCAACTAGGCACCGTGCAGCTGCTCGCTCCCTCCCTCCTGCACTCCCAGTGGAATGAGGAGGAAAATAGGAAAAAAAAACCCCACAGTAAAACTCATGGGTTGAGATAAGAATGATTCAATAACTAAAGTAAAATAAAATATAATAATAGTTATAGTGAAAAGGAATATAATAAAATAATAAAAATAAAACCCAAGAGAAGTGATACACAATGCAATTGCTCACCATCTGCTGACTGATGGCCAAGCAGTGATCCGTGCCTCCTGGCCAACTCCCCCTGGCTTATATACTGAGCATGATGTTCTATGGTATGGAATATCCCTTTGGATAGTTCAGGTCAGCTGTCCTGACTATGCTCCGTCCCAGCTTATTCTACGCCTGCTTGCTGGCAGAGCATGGGGAACTGAAAAATCCTTAACTTAGGATAAGGGCTACTTAGCAACAACTAAAACATCAGTGTGTTATTGTCCTAGTTTCAGCTGGGATAGAGCTAACTGTCTTCCTAGTAGCTGGTACAGTGCTATGTTTTGAGTTCAGCATGCGAAGAATGTTGATAACTGATGTTTTCAGTTGTTGCTCAGTATTGTTTAGACTATAGTCAAGGATTTTTCAGCTTCTCATGCCCAGCCAAGGCACAAGAAGTTGGCACGGGACACAACCAAGGCACCTGACCCAAACTGGCCAACGGTGTATTCCATACCATGTGACGTCCCATCTAGTTTAGGAACTGGGAAGTGGGGGGGGGGGGCAGGGAATTGCTGCTCGGGGACTGGCGGGGTGTCGGTCGGCGGGTGGTGAGCTATTGCCCTGTGCATCATTTGTACATTCCAATGCTTTTATTACTACTGTTGTCATTTTATTAGTATTATCATTATAATTTTTTCTTTTCTGCTCTATTAAACCGTTCTTATCTCAACCCAGAAGTTTTACCTTTTCTCCCCGATTTCCTCCCCCATCCCACTGGATGGGGGAAGTGAGTGAGCGGCTGCGTGGTACTGAGTTGCTGGCTGGAGTTAAACCATGACAGTCCATTTTGGCGCCCAACATGGGGCAACCGATACTGGTCCAGGTTGGTTCTCTGGTTCAGTTGCAGTATCGCTCGCCGGGTTCTGGATAACCGCAGTATCTGTCGCCGAGGTTTGGGTAGCAGCAGTGCTCCTTGCTAGGCCTGGAGGGGCCGCAGCACCCATTGTTGAGGTTTGGGTGGCCGTGGTGGTCATCGTTTCGTTGTTAGGTCTAGAGACTTTCTCTTCTCTTTGAGGGTACTGAGTAGTGTCGAACAGGGCTCGATAGGCGTGGGCCAGGCCCCAGCATGTTGCAGTGATTTGTATCTCTCTGGAGCTGCTGGGGTGACAGCATACCTTTTCCAAATATTTTACTAGTTCTTCTGGATCCCGCACTTGTTCAGGGGTGAATTTCCAAAACATTGGAGGTGCCCACTTTTCTAGGTACTTGCCCATACTACCCCACACACCCTGCCACTCATAATTATCTAGCCTTGGGGCACATCTTTGGGTGATCTTCTTAAATAGCTGTTTAACCTTAAACGAGAGCTGAACCACATTCAGAAGTATGCTAATTCCTAGCAGTAGGGCTAGTAGTACTTGGATGGGAGACCGCCTGGGATTTTCTAAATGGACTGTTGTGGTTTAACTCCAGCCAGCAATTAAGTACCACGCAGCCTCTCACTCACTTCCCCCATCCAGTGGGATGGGGGAGGAAATCAGGGAAAAAAGGTAAAACTTCTGGGTTGAGATAAGAACGGTTTAATAGAGCAGAAAAGAAGAAACTATAATGATAATGATAACACTAATAAAATGACAACAGTAGTAATAAAAGGATTGGAATGTACAAACGATGCACAGGGCAATAGCTCACCACCCACCGACCGACACCCCGCCAGTCCCCGAGCAGCGATTCCCTGCCCCCCCCCCCCCCCACTTCCCAGTTCCTAAACTAGATGGGACATCACATGGTATGGAATACACTGTTGGCCAGTTTGGGTCAGGTGCCTTGGTTGTGTCCTGTGCCAACTTCTTGTGCCTTGGCTGGGCATGAGAAGCTGAAAAATCCTTGACTATAGTCTAAACAATACTGAGCAACAACTGAAAACATCAGTTATCAACATTCTTCGCATGCTGAACTCAAAACATAGCACTGTACCAGCTACTAGGAAGACAGTTAGCTCTATCCCAGCTGAAACCAGGACAGTTATCAATGTTATTCTCACACTAAATCCAAAACACACTGTACCAGCTACTAGGAAGAAAATTAACTCTAGCCCAGCTGAAACCAGGACAATTACAAAGGGTTTATCAGACATTTTAAGATATACCAAGTATTCTCTGTATTCACTAGTACATTGATCCTCTAAGCGTCTTGCAGTCAAGAAAAGCTGGCCTCAACTTTTTATAAATCCCTATTGTGTTTGGGATAGTTCCATATTCTTTTTTATTTTCTTTCTCTTTCCAGCAGCATCCAATATGTCTTGGCCTCTGTTGAGGAGGAGCTGAAACAATAGTAGAGTAGATAATTTGTTACCTTGTAACAAGAAAGCTAACACTTTCTATGAGATGTAATTCTCTAAGATAATGCTTGTCATGATGTTGCTAATGAAAAGACTGTTTAGTTTTATCTGTAGTCCCACCCTGGCAATTGAATTTCATAACTGTCTATCAGATGGTAAGTCAGGAACAAACTGTAGCCTTCAAGCAAAGTAGGTTTTTTTATTTTTATTTTAGTTTTTTAAGAATGTCTTCAGCACTATGAAGACTCATTCTCTTCTGTGAGCTGGAAAGTTCTAAATAGCTAGGTCTGGACAATTGTCTTTAATTCTGTGGACTAAAAGTGTACTTTCTTGCTGTTGGGATTTAAGCATCTGATTCTAGAAGGTTCTGAAGTTGACAAAAATGAAGCTTAACAGGCTTGTGTTTTCTTTTGTTTTTCCCAGGTTGAGGTTGTAACCTGGATTCTCATTCAGAACAAATCAGGTCTGAAGGCAATTAATCATATCTTAGCCTTTGAAGGAAGAAAGCCATGACAGATGTAATTGGCCTAGTTGGTTGTAATTTAGATGTCTAACATGCTATATTTTGTAACTTGTAATTTCTTAATTCAACTTTCTTGCTTGTTGTAGTTTTGTAATTGAATTGTGGCATGTGTTCAGTTGCTTATCTGATGAACTGTTCACAAGTCAGTGAAATATAAAGACCTTTATATCAAAACTCCAATTCATAATTGGGCATTAGTTATATCATGCATTTTATAGGCTTTTGATATGCTTCTACACTTTTTAATCAAAGATTGAATTCTAGTCTAGTCTTGACCAAAGTTAGAATATACCTGAAGCATTCTAGAGATATTTTTCATTTTTGTGTTTTTTTTCCATGCTAATTTAAAGGAATTAAATGCAAAAAACCCTTATCTAATGCCTTTATTTTCCTTGTGTTGATTATTACATCAGAGCAATACCATTACCAAGTTGGTGAGGCATAGTAGAGGCCTTTAAGAAACCTGTTTTGTTTTAGCAGGTTTTTAAGTGGCAATAAAAGATCCATACAAGAGAGCTGACTTGCATATCGAGCACTAAAACCAAACTGTTCTGAAAACAAATATGTTTAAATAATCATATTGTATCAAGTCATAGCATATTTCTAGGGTTTTTTTGCTTTTGTGGGTTACTACCTTTCTGAATGAGTCTCCCGTCAGGTCTGTCAATGTTTCCAGACTTAATTAGTATCAGCATGCATATCAAAAACTTTATTTTTCTTAACTCAGTAATAGCTTTGTTTTAGGGAGCAGTGTGTTGAATTATCACTCTGAAGCCACAGCTGTGGAATAGTGCTGCCTGTAAAGGAAATGAACTGGAACTTGAAATGCATATGGTCTTGTGTAAAATAAGTGTTAAAAAATCATTCCCGAATATTGTTAACTTAGTCTTATTCCATCCACATTGTAGGTTACCCTTTCTGTTCCTGAAAGTTGACATTTAATGAAATTCATGAGATGATGGTTAGCTTACTTGTCTTTTGGCTCTGTACTAAGCCGATATGATGAATTATTTTAATGTTAAACGCCACAGCTGTCATACATGCAGGTTGAGACCCTGTTATGGGTTGACCTCACTTATGTTATAGATAAAACTAGTAGCTATGATATATACAGTGTGTGTTGCAGATAATATTCTGAGTAAGATGCTGAACAGACAGCTATCTTATGAGATATTGAAGGTTCAAGATGATAAATAGATTATATTGCTTGGTTCTTGTTTTAATAACTGATTCTGATTTGTTTTCAAACATGGCTATAGTATTTAACTGTGGGTGCTATCTGTAGACAGTTCCTTTGTGGCTGTCGATAAAATCATCAGATACATGAGCTCTGTCTTGTGTTCAAAATGATTTTCCCATTTCCCATGTCTGCTGTAGCTTGAGTAGATGTCCCTGATTGAAACAATTCTGAAATGGAACTAATAATCTCTTCTAAGTCTTGAAGCTGTTTACCTTGAAAAATAAGACTGAGGACCCAACTGCTGGTCCTGTGCTTGTTGCCCATAGGATGCTATTGTATCTTTTTGAGATGTGCAACAGACATCAAGTCTTGATGATAACCAAATTAAACCATATTTCAGTGTGATACTTAAACAGGGGTATCTGTTATATTGATGTAAGAGTAAAAATATTCAGTGTGCCTGTTAGAGTTGGGCATGTGGGAGATTAGTTACATACTGCAGAATAGTTTTATCCCAGTTCTTTGGCATCAAATTAAAAATGCAGTTTATTCTTTAGCCTTTTATCATGGGCACCTAGATCAGCATAGCAATTGCAGTTTCTGAAGAATAAAATATTTATTCTCAAGCTTGATAAAGCATAATAAATACTATCAATCTTATTTTCAGTGATTCAAACTTCATATACAAGTCAGTTGTGTTAATGTGCAGTATGTGGATTATGTAATCTATAGTATAGTTTTCAGTTCTGGTACTGCAGAAGTGCAGTATGTCTTTCGGATGACTTTTGGGTGCTCTTTGTTTATTGCTTTTATTCCTTCTTCTGTTTTAATTTTCCCAGTTCTTCCATGGTGGGAGTTGGGGATTACCTTCATGTAAAAGTAGTTAGAATGTTTAAAACAATTTTTTTTTTTTTATGCTCTCAAGCATTTCACTCTTCACTGGCATGCTTACTGCTTCCTAGTGCTGTGGAAGTCAATGCAGTTTGTTAAACTGCTGGGGTCCAATTTTGGATAACTTGTTTGGGTATAGAGGAAGCTTCTAAAAACCTACTTGGTATTACTTTGGTAGCCCTTTTTGGTTGTTTTAAATATGGGGAGATGTAGTGGGTTGACCGTGGCTGACTGCCAGATGCCTACCCAGCTGTTCTCTCACTCCTCAGCAGGACAGGGGAAGAAAATAAGATGGAAAAGCTTGTGGGTTGAGATAAAGACAGGGAGATCGCTTACCAATTAGTCACAGGCAAAACAGACTCAACTGGGGGAAAATTAATTTATTGCCAATTAAAAAAAGAGTGGGATGGTAAGAAACAAAGACAAAACTAAAAATGCCTTCCCCCCACCCCCTTCTTTCCAGGCTCAACTTCAGTCCTTTATTCCAGACTCTTCTACCTCCTCTCTCTATTCTGAGTGACACAAGGGGAATGGAGGGTTGCAGTCAGTTCATAACAGTTCTCTGCTGTTCCTTCCTCCTCATACTTTTTCCCTGTTCCAGCGTGGGTCCCTCCCACAGGATACAATCCTTCATGAACTGCTCCAGCTGTATTGGTTTATGTAAGGAAAACTACTGCCAGTTCTGAAAGTCTAGTTATTACAGTGGTGGTTACTTTTTCAGAAGTCTCACAGAGTCACTGTGGCTTTAATACTTTGGGGTCAGAGTAGCATTGTTCTTCCTGTTTGTAGGACCTTCCTGTGTATAGGTTGAGCAGCTGTCATGCTGTGGCTTGTGGCTTACTTCCAATCATCAGTGACCTTGCTGTTCCCCCTCTGCTTTAAAGATGCATCTTATTTTCAGACTGAGTGAATTCCCAAATTTATAATGCAACACTTGTATTTGTGATTTTTTTTTTTTCCCAGGCACTTCTCGTACTGGGATAATGTTGGTCCTTGTCCTAGCAGAATTATGATCATATAATAGTTTGGGTTGGAAGGGACCTTTAAAGGTCATCTAGTCCAACCCCCCTGCAATGAGCAGGGACATCTTCAAATAGATCAGTTTGCTCAGAGCCCCATCCAACCCGATCTTGAATGTTTCCAGGGATGGGGCATCTACCACCTCTCTGGGCAGACCTGTTCCAGTGCTTCACCACCCTCATCCTAAAAAATGTCTTCCTTATCTAGTCTAAATCTACCCTCTTTTAGTTTAAAACTGTTGCCCCTTGTCCTGTCACTACAGGCCCTACTAAAAAGTCTGTCCCCATCTTTCTTATAAGCCCCCTTTAAGTACTGAAAGGCAGCAATAAGGTCTCCCAGGAGCCTTCTCTTCTCCAGGCTGAAAAATCCCAACTCTTTCAGCCTTTCTTCATAGGAGAGGTGTTCCAGCCCTCTGATCATTTTTGTGGCACCTCCTCTGGACCTGCTCCAACAGGTCCATGTCTTTCCTGTGCTGAGGCCTCCAGAGCTGGACTCAGTACTCACCAGAGCGGAGTAGAGGGGCAGAATAACTTCCCTCAACCTGCTGGCCACACTTCTTTTTATGCAGCCCAGGGTACAGTTGGCTTTCTGGGCTGCGAGCACATATTGCCAGATCAGGTCCAGCTTTTCATCCACCAGTACCCCCAAGTCCTTTTCCTCAGGGCTGCTCTCAATCCCTTCATCCCCTAGCCTGTATTGATACCTGGGGGTTGCTTTGACCCAGGTGCAGGACCTTGCACTTGGCCTCGTTGAACCTCATGAGGTTCACATGGGCCCACTTCTTGAGCTTGTCCAGGTCCCTCTGAATGGCATCCCCTGTGCCTGTTTTGTTATTCCTGATGGTACTGCATTTTACAATGCCTGTGGTTAACTTATTGTTGTCTTATTAATAAATTAAAAAGTCCTGCCCAGTTCTGAAAATTTCTTTTGCTCTCAAGTTCTTCAACCTTGTAGCAGGAGAACCCGTCTCATAAAATTAAACAAACCTCATCTGGTAACCTGAGCCAATGGTTGGCAAGAGAAATAACCATGGTGATGGAGGGGGCTACATGCCAGCAGGAGCTCTGTTAAGGTGATAAAACATGTTCTGGTGGTAAAAGGCTTTGCTTCAATGAATAGAGTTATTGGTACTGAGGAAGCAGGTCTGCAGGTAACAGTAACAACCACTTTCCTGCCATTGTTTCGGCTTTTGTCTAGTGATTTATTCCATGGCAATCATATGGCAATCGCTTAGAGTACTTTGCCTGATGATTAACAGAGTATGATTTTTGGCATAAAATGAATTTAATATTTTGAGGAATGACATTGTAGTTGCCCAGTTAGATTTGGCTTGTATGCTAGAGGGAGCCTTTTGTGGCAAGCAATTGTCAGGATAGTATCTGATGAATTTGGCTCCTAATGTCATGCCAGAACAACTAAAAGTTTTATATTTCATTTGAGCCACAGTTTGATGAAAAAGGGGTTTTTGTTCTGATGTGTGAGCTTTAGTTAAAGGGTGTTGTCCCTGTTCTAGCTGTTAATCAGAAGCTACGTTGAGGACTTCATTATTAAAACTCATTATTAGATCTAACTCTGCTGGCATAAAAGTGGAAGGATACCTCCTTTCTGCAAGTGTTATCTGCGTAGAGTAATACATTGAACACTTCAATTCTGATTTAGGGCGCCCTGCACCATCTCCTTGTCTTGGGACCTTTTAGTTGCCTGTTTCTGCACATTATCTGCTTTTTCCTTTTTGGAATATATTTTAGTTGTGGGGGAATCCTATAGAATCGTTTACGTTGGAAAAGACCTTTAAGATCATCGAGTCCAACTGTCAACCATGCCCACTACACCATGTCCTGAAGTGCCTTGTCTACGCGCTTTTTGAACACCTCCAGGGATGGTGACTCAACTGCTTCCCTGGGGAGACTGTTCCAATGCCTGACAACCCTCTCAGTAAAGAAATTTTTCCTAATATCCAACCTAAACCTCTCTTGCCGGAACTTGAGGCCATTTCCTTTTGTCCTATCTCCAGCCACCTGACAGAAGAGACCAGCACCTACCTCACTACAACCTCCTTTCAGGTAGTTGTAGAGAGCGATAAGGTCTCCCCTCAGCCTACTTTTCTCCAGACAAAACAGCCCCAGTTCCCTCAGCTGCTCCTCATAAGACTTGTGCTCCAGGCCCCTCACCAGCTTTGTTAACCTTCTCTGGACACGCTCCAGCACCTCAATGTCTTTCCTGTAGTGAGGGGCCCAAAAGTGAACATAGTACTCAAGGTGCGGCCTCACCCTCACCAGTGCCAAATACAGGGGAACAATTGCTTCCCTGCTCCTGCTGGCCACACTATTTCTGATGCAGGCCAGGATGCCGTTGGCCTTCTTGGCCACCTGGGCACACTGCTGGCTCATATTCAGCTGGCTGTCAACCAGCACCCCCAGGTCTTTTTCTGCCGGGCATCTTTCCAGCCACTCTTCCCCAAGCCTGTAGCACTGCATGGGGTTGTTGTGACCAAAGTGCAGGACCTGGCACTTGGTCTTGTTGAACCTCATACAATTGGCCCCGGCCCATCGATCCAGCCTGTCCAGATCCCTCTGTAGACCTTCTTACCCTCGAGCAGATCAACCCTGCCTCTCAACTTGGTGTCATCTGCAAGCTTACTGAAGGTGCACTTGATCCCCTCATCCAGATCATTGATAAAGATATTAAACAGAACTAGCCCCAAAACTGAGCCCTGGGGAACACCACTTGTGACACACTGCCAACTGGATTTCACTCCATTCCCCACAATCCTCTGGGATCGTCCATCCATCCAGTTTTTTACCCAGCGAAGAGTACACCTGCCTAAGCCACAAGATGCCAGCTTCTCAAGGAGTATGCCATGAGAGACAGCGTAAAAGGCCTTACAAAAGTCCAGGTAGACAACATCCACAGCCTTTCCCTCATCCACTAGGCGGGTCACCTGGTCATAGAAGGAGATCAGGTTGGTCAAGCAGGACCTGCCTTTCATGAACCCATGCTAGCTGGGCCTGATCCCCTGGTTGTCCTGCATATGCCTTGTGAGCACACTCAAGACGAACTGTTCCATAATCTTCCCTGGTACTGACGTCAGGCTGATAGGCCTGTAGTTCCCTGGATCCTCCCTCCAACCCTTCTTGTAAATGGGTGTCACATTGGCAAGCCTCCAGTCCTCTGGGACCTCCCCTGTTGACCAGGATTGCTGATAAATGATGGAGAGTGGCTTGGCAAGCTCCTCCGCCAGCTCCCTCAGTACTCTTGGATGGATACCATCTGGTCCCATAGACTTGTGAGTGTCCAGGCGGCGTAGCAGGTCATTAACTGCTTCCTCCTGGGTTATGGGGTGTATATTCTGCTCTCTGTCCCTGTCTTCCAGCTCAGGGGGCAGAGTACCCTGAGGATAACTGGTCTCCCTATTAAAGACTGAGGCAAAGGTGGCATTAAGTACCTCAGCCTTTTCCTCATCTCTGGTGGCAATGGTCCCTTCTCTATCCATTAAAGGACAGACATTCTCTTTTGTTGTTACCATATTTGTAAAAACATTTTTTGTTATCTCCTACAACAGTGGCCAGACTGAGTTCTAGCTAAGCTTTTGCCTTTCTAATTTTCTCTCTGCATGACGTAACAAGATCCCTGTACTCTTCCTGAGTTGCCTTCCCTTTCATCCAAAGATGGTAAACTCTCCTTTTTTTCCTGAGTCCCAGCAAAAGCTCCCCGTTCAGCCAGGCCAGCCATCTTTCCCGGTGGTTCATCTTGCAACACATGGGAACAGCCTGATCCTGAGCCATTAAGATTTCCTTCTTGAAGAATGTCCAGCCTTCCTGGACCCCTTTGCCCTTCAGGTCTGTCTCCCAAGGGACACTCTGAACCAGTGTCCTGAAGAGGCCAAAGTTTGCCCTCTGGAAGTCCATAGTGGTGGTTTTGCTGACCCCCTTCGCTATCTCACCAAGAATCGAGAATTCTATCATTTCATGGTCGCTAAGCCCGAGATGGCCTCCGACCACCACATCTCCCACCAGTCCTTCTCTGTTTGTAAACAGTAGGTCTAGCGAGGCTCCTCCTCTGTTAGGCTCACCTACTGTTATGGATGCATGACTAACCAAATCCAACAGGTGCTAAAACTCAGATTTATTCTTCAGCAAAAGTTAGTTAGAAGTCTGGTAACATTTTATAAAACCACAGGCTCAATGATGTAAAGAGAATTAATACTACATGGCTGACTTAGAATCCCCAAGATTTAAAGTGATGGCTCAAAATGTGCATATCACTTGCCTAAAAGCTGAGGGCTCTCTCCCTCGAGGAGTTACCTCGGGCGGTGCCCCGACCCGAGGGGGAGTCCCCAACTGCAGACCCGCTGCTCCGAGGAGGACTGATTCCAACATGTCCTCCAGCGGGACCCCGTTTATACCCTTGTTGAATCTGATCTGTGGTCATTTAATTCTATTAGCTAGGAGGGTCACCTCGGTGTACCTGGCACATCTTGATTGGCCAGTTCAAATTTCAACCTGCAGCCTCCAGGGTTTCCTTCCCCTTCTTCCTTCCTGGAGAAGTTTTGTTTCCTGCTGGCAGGATGGGGGGTGGGGTGGGGAATGTGCTGCCACACAATCCACCCCGTGACCACAGTCATGATTCGACTGGTTTCTTTGGAGTGTTGGTACAGTCACCTCTTGCCTCCAAAGTTAAAAGGGGGTGCAGTTCGGTGAGTTTGACGCTCATTGTGGGTCATCGTTCCCTTCTGGTCTAGAACTAAAGTTGAATATTGAACACAGGAATATCCAGTGTATGGACAGGTTTTAGGGGAGTATACTTAATCGTTAGTACAGGCTTCGCTACCAAGCGTTTGATAGAACTTATTGCAATATAGATTACAGTAATAATAACTAGAAGCATTATTAAAGATTAGAGAAGGCTGGTCGCCCACCCCATGAAAGAAAATCCAAACATATGAAAACTTTTCCCAACCAGTTGGTCCCTGGTGCAGAAGCAATTGCCTCTGGGTCTCTTGCCTTATTCTCTCATTGATTTAGTCTTGAAGCTACATTGACACATTTGGGTGAACACAGCAGTTGTCCATTGACATGTTCAAAATTTTACATATACCCTTCTCTTTCTTTGGCATCTAATCCGATACAGCCCAATTTTTGATAGTCATTTTACTGATATGTTATAACTGATTGTTTGAGTCCCTAAATTGTTAGATGTAGCATTGGCTAAGGTTGATAGCTGTAAACTCAGTTCTAGAATGCTCTATCGATGTTCCTCCAGTACAATACACAGTTGCCCCCATGGAATTTCAGGGCATAGCGTAGTACCATTCCAACTCTACCCCATGATCCCATGGGTTAGTTAGAGCATATAGTCACATCTGGTGTTTCATACTGAACTAGCATTTACTGCACCTGGTGACCAACTATAAACAACATGAGTATAACCTCCTCCCCCATCCAATCTGAACCTCCAACTATAATTGTTACATTGCTTTCATGCGAGGTCAAGGACTCGCGATATATTCATGTCCATCATTTTTGCCATGACATTATCATCCAGATCTTCACCATCCATGTGTGTCACCATCATCACTGTCAGCAAAAGGACTGGTATGACTCGTTCCTTCATGGTCCTGTAAAAAAGCACAAATTAGGCCTCAGTCTTAAAACCGGGTCACAGGGTTAGAAGTCTGGGATTATCCACCGGGCACTGATGTGGTGAGTCTTTTCACTCCCATGAGGTGGTCTCAGAAGACCAATGTAATCAACCTGCCACGTGCTCCGAAGAGCCTTGCCTTGTCTGATATGCTGGGCCAGAGCTTGGTTTGGGTGATTAGCTTTAAGCCTTATTCGGCATTGTGGTCAAGCTGTAAGAATTGCTTCACAGGTTTTCATAGACAGTGGCCAACCCTGAGATCAGCATTCATAATAGAGATCTGCTTTCCCTGAGCAGCCTCATTTGATATGCAACCATTCTGCTAGTCTATCCCAATCTTCCTTCTCACTGGTGACCATCCTGATTTGGGCCAGGTGGTCCACCTGCTGATTCCATTTCGCAGCTGGGGTTCCATCCCAAGCATGTCCCTTCACCCATCCCACCTTTAAAGGTCAGGATCTCCCTATTGCCAGGAGACATTGCCAGTCCTTTGTCCTCCACACTTTCGCATGACCTACCTCCCACTTATTAGATTCCCACTGACATATCCACTCTGTAGCACCCTTAAAGGTTGCATAAGAGTCAGTATAGACGATGGTAGCACCATTCTCTATGGCCAGTAATAAAGCCCATGGTTCTCCTACTTGTGCACTACCTTCACCCTCTTCCTCGACTGTCTTCCCAGTACCAATTTCCAATGCCACTGCTTTACATTGCCATTTTGATCCCACTCAATGGGCAGATGCATCTGTGAACCACACTCCCGGCACATCTGAGCCTGCCACAAATTCGGGTGCCTCCTCAATTGGAGAAGGTTTATATGGTTGACCCAGCAAGGCTGAGTCAGGGTTTACAGGTTGCTGTAGTTTGAAAACCTTAGTCGGACCCTCCTTTAGTGGGAGCAATTGGCTTATCCCTTCTAGGTATGCATACCATTTCCTAACTGTGGCCTTTTGGGCTACTCCCTCTGGAGGAGGTGAGCTGTCGCGGTAGAGACGGACATGACAAGTATTAGATCATGCAACATGGCTACTTTATTGTTCTAACACACCTTTTTATCCCCTTCTTCAGAGTATGTGTTCATATATGATTGGTTTAGTAACTAACAGTTCATGATTGGCGAGTCGTCAGGACGGTTCTTCTTATCATTATCTTGTTTTTGCACCGCTCTTCTCGGGACTTTCCAGACTTTAAAGGATATACTACAAGCTGCTCAAGGTCACGCTGTTCTCGCATTGTCAGGCATTCTGCAGACCTGTTGCATCCCCCGACAATTCCCCCTTTTTGTATTTGTGCTAAAAATATTGTCCCAGCTGCCGTCTGCTGGGCCCTTTGCAGAAGGCTGAAAAGACAGGGCAACATTAGGAGCATAGTTATCACAGTCAAGATCACTACCCCCACAGTCTTGAGCAGAGATATCAACCATCCAGACAGTCCCCAACCCTCAAACATCTTTGTTAGCCAATCTAATTCATCGCTTTCTGTCAGCTTCTTGACTCCCTTCTTTAATTGTTGACTACTAATGAAAATGGATTCTGAGTGATCAGATAAATTCATACAACACATCCCTTCAAACTCATCACAATCATGTCCTTGTGCTAAAAGCAAGAAATCAATTGCAGCTCTATTTTGTAGCATAGCATGTCTGACACTATCAACGTCTAACAGTAAATCAGATAATACTACACCAGTCTGTATTCAGGGACCCCAGAACTTGTGATTCCTGGGGTGGCAATGAGGGTGAATGCGTGATCCGTGAAAACCAGGCATTCCCATCTATTGAGTCCATGACCTGCTGCACAGGGGTCTCCATCAATAAGTTCTTAAACTTTGTTGATGTCAGTGGAACCCCCTATTTAAACCTGTGAAAAAGGGATTGCTTGGTGTTGCTGTACTGAGGTATAAGCAATCTTGTCCAGTCACATCAGCCAGGGTCATCCAGATGTTTTCTTTGGTTTGCGGCGGTATCCATGACTATGTCCATCCGAGGACTGTGAGGAAGATGAACCATCTGTACATTCTTATGCCGTCTTGCTCCACAAATTCAGCCCAGAAATTGGTAGGTGCCAGCTTTATGTGGGCGTCCCCACGGAGGCAACAATGGCCTTGCCGTACACCAGCCCGATGCTCTTCAGAAAATCCCAGTATTTATACATTTGCAGAGGAACGGATTTCAGCACACGTGGCCAGCAGGTGCCAAAATCCACCTCATTTGCAACCTATGACGCATGCGCTCGCTGGCCAGGCGTGCTGCACGAGTCATAGCCATCCTGTCTATTGGTTCATGGGCTTTGTGATGCGGTTGCGATGCACAGAGAATCTTGACCTGTTACGTTAGCCAAGGTGATCTACACGTTAGTTTTTGGTTGAGGTGGTATTCATATTGCCACACCATCTAGGATGTTCCAGATGATGATGGTCGTACAAATCGAGCGGGAGTCCATTGTGGGCCTGTATCTGTGGAAACACAATCATAACCTTGTTCCCAGGTTATTAATGGAAATGGACCTTCCCATTGCCCTGTTTCTAGATTCTTAACTAAAACCATGACCTTACCCCTAATTTTGGCTTTAGCTAACTTTTCTTGTGGAGAGAGATTCCCTACTCCCCCTTTTTGTTTTTGAAGCTGCCGCTTCAACGTGCCATGTGCACACAGCTCTACTACTTGTGGAGAACCATTTTGATATACTACTTTGCTGTTCCAGTTGTTGTTTTCATACCATACTACTGCTGCTTTACCTGTTTTTCCCGAACCATCTGTGAAGACAGTGGGGCCTTTCACAGGTTCTGGCTGGCTTAAATTTTTCTGACCAAATGGTATTTCTCGAGCAAATTTCAGTAGCAGGTATGATGGTAGATGACACGAGATCTGCCCTTGAAAATCCACCATAGCCGCTTGCAGCTCATAATTGTTTGCCAGACACCATTCAAAATACCAATTTTGAACAGGTAAAAAATCATAGCTGGATCACGTCCTGTTAGTTCTACACATTGTTTTCTGGCTTTTATGATTACATCAGCAATAAGTTCAAACAAGCCAGGAGCAGTCTTTCGTGGCCGGAATGATAAAAACATCCATTCTAAAATATGTAATGGGTCATCCCACTCAGAATTCCACTGCAACAAAGCACCAAATGGCAGAGTTTTGTCAGTTAGTACAAAGAATTGTACCAATTGAGGCATATCTATTCGAGAAACAAATTTCTTGTATATACATTGTTCCACCATGTGAATTACATGTAACGCTTCCTTATTTAATATTCTGGGTTCTGTTGGATCATTGGAATTTTTTAATAATTCCAATAAATGTTGTAACTGCGAATTGGTCAGTCCAAGATAGGGCCTGATCCAGTTCAAGGATCCCATTAATTTCTGTACATCATTGAGTGTCTTAACCACAAGGTTGAGTTTCACAGGTTGGGGCACAACCTGCTTGCTTGTAATTGTCATTCCCAAATATTTCCAGGGTTCTATTTTTTGCACCTTTTCAGGGGCAATAAGTAATCCATATTGTTGTAACGAATTCCTGGCCAAATTTTTCGTGTCATTCAACTGCTCCTTGTTGTCTGATGCTAACAGAATGTCATCCATATAGTGATAACAATAACTAGTAGGGAATTTTTCCCTTACAGGTGACAGAGCTTGTGCTACAAACCATTGACAAATGGTTGGTGAATTTTTCATGCCCTGCAGCAGAACACTCCACTGATATCTTTTTGCTGGTTCTGCATGATTGATAGAAGGCACAGAAAATGCAAATTTTTCTTTGTTTTGGGAAGCTAATGGAATCATAAAAAAACAATCCTTAAGGTCCATGACAATGATTTCCCAATCTTGAGGGGTCATGGCAGGTGAAGGCATGCCTGGTTGCAGAGCCCCCATCGTGGCCATGACAGCATTGACTTGCCACAGGTCATGCAAAAATCACCATTTTCCTGATTTCTTTTTTATCACAACCACTGGAGTGTTCCATGGACTCTGAGACAGTTCAATGTGTCTGGCAGCTAGTTGTTCTGCTACCAATTCTTGCAGGGCCTTTAATTTTTCAATTGGTAGGGGCCACTGATCCACCCACACAGGGTTATTTGTTAACCAAGTTAAAACAAGCATGGGTTGTCTAACACCCTGCAGCACAGTGGCCCCCTGTTAAAAATCCGTGGTAATTCTCACCCCCCATTGCGACAAGCAATCCCTCCCCCATAAATTGAGGGGAGCTGCCATCACATATGGTTTAATGACTGCTTGTTGGCCCTCAGGATTGGTAATCGGAACTGCTGCGGCTGCCGTCCTTGCTCGCGCAGATCCTCCCAGCCCCACTACTCCCATACCAGCCTCCTCTGTTGGCCAGGTGGATGGCCACAGATAATCGGCAATAATAGTCACATCAGCTCCAGTGTCCAGGAGCCCTGCAAGCCTTACTGTAGTCAGCGATCATCAGTGATTCAACAGCGTGCACGTCATATGTGGTCAGGATGATGAAACAGTCTGAGACCAGCAGACTTGAGGGGGTCCCGTAGAGCCGAAGCCTCCATCGCATCGCAGTCGCTGTTCTGCTTTTGAAATAGAACTCGAAAAAAGAATAAGTTGAGCAATGTGAGTACCTTTTGGGATTGTTACTGGTGGGTAGGGGGTTGAAACCATCGCGCAAATTTGACCTGTAAAATCAGTATCAATAACTCCCACATGCACAATTAGTCCATTTAACGTGCTACTTGATCTTCCCAGTAGCACTGCACTCAGTCCTCGTCCTATAGGACCCCTTGCATCAAGAGGGACCTTAACGATGTCTTTTGTGACTATAGTTACTGTGTCGGCGGTGGATACATCCAACCCTGCTGAGCCAGCTGTTGCGGCTGACAATTGTTCGCAGAGGGGAGTTGGCCGGCTGTCGGGAGGGGATTTGTTGTCCTCGTGCGCCCTCTCGCGCTCTTTTTGTGGTTTCCCTGTAGTGGCTGGCCATTAACATGAAATTTGGAACGACAGTGTTTTGCAAAATGTTTTGATATTCTGCATTCGTTGCAATTAATCTCCGGTGGGTTGTTCACCGGGTGTTTACCTGGTGATGTTTTGTGTGGACAAGTTACCTTGATGTGCCCTTCTCTGCCACACCCAAAGCATTTCCCTGAATTTCTCATAGCATTGGCTAGGGTGGCCACGTGCACTGTCGAGAGGACAGCCGCCGTGTGTTCCACTGTCCCATCCTTAGAACATGCAGCCACCATGTCGGGAACAGAAGGATCTCCTGGTAAAGCCTGTATTACCTTTTGACAGTCCTCATTAGCATTATCTTTTGCTAACTGTTTGCACAGCATTTGTCTCAACACCTCATCTTCTACCTGTTTTTCCAGTGCGGCAGATATTTTTTCTACAAACTGTAAAAAGGGTTCTCTGGGGCTTTGGTGGATAGCGATGTATTTTTGCTTCGGAGCTGCCATTTCCATGGTTCGCTTTAATGCCATAAGCCCTAGATTTTGTGCTTGTTCGAGAACAATCGGAGGCCACGTAGCCTGCATCTGAGGGTTACTAAACGGCCCTTCACCAAGCAAAGCATCCTCTCCAAGGCCTTATCTCGGGTCACCCTGTGGCAGTCGTAAATTATTCTGTGCTGCTGTGCGTGCCATCTGCCTCCAAGTAGATTGAAACAGTTGCAATTGTACGGGCTGAAACAGCACTTGTGCGAGATGCATAATGTCATATGGACACAGCAGATCTGTGCTGAGTATTCAAATAAGTTGCATCACCTCAGGAGAATTTATTCCAAATTTTTGTACTTTTTTCTGCAAATTCTGCACTACTTTCCAGCCAATTGGATTGTGCTCATCATGCTGGTTTGTGCCTGCAGCAGCTTTGAAAACAGGAAATGTAGCAGGAGCCTCTGCTGTGTTATCTAGAGGCTTTAGAAATGCTGTTGTTAGAGAGCACGGGCTGAGGCGTTCTACTAGATCCCGGTTGCCAGCTTCGGCAGCATATCTCTTAACTCCCTCCCAAAATTGATCAGGGGATTGTGGGAATACAGTTATTGTGGGTGGGGGGAGAGTCCATGGCAGGGGTTCTTTCATTATGGTTTTATCTGCGAGATGCAGAGATTGCATAGCGTCAATTAGAGCTTCTTCTGTCTCACTTTCATTTCGGCTCTCACTTTCCTTTTGGCCCTCACTTTCCGGCTCGGTGTTATTCACTGGATTTGCCGGATTTTCCTCCTCTGGGGGGGCTGATGGAGTCACCCCTTCCACTGCTGCACCACTAGGTGAGGAGGGCCCCTCATCGCCCAGTAAAGTATTTAATGGCGGAGGAGGAGGAGGTGGATGAGGGTGTGATCTGATTTTTCCCGTGAGGGGTTTCCTGCCTGCTACTGCTGATGCTGCAGCATCGGCTTTAGTTGTTCCTTGGTCAGAATCTTTTTCCTTCCTAACATTTTCTGGTTTCTCATCTTTCTTTTGCTCATCATTCGCATGACATTCTGCTTTCCATTCCTTCAGGGTCTCGCGTAATAGACACCATACAATCGCCAACTTACAGAGCTCTTTCTGTCCTTTAGAGATCTCATCAAACATTTTCCATCCCACTGATTGCCATGCACCCACACTGAATGCAGTAACTGTTGTGGCTGTAAAGCCTTGCATCTCACACTATATCAAAATCCTTTTCAGGCTTTGTTCTGTGGTTGTAACCCCTTTTCTTTTTAATAGGGCTTTCCAGGTAGACAAAATCGTCTCCTTTTCTTTTGTTAATTGCTGCCCCATTCTAACAGTTTAGTCCCCGGTGGCTCACCTTTTTAGGTGTCAAAGTTCAGGTCCGGACCAAGCAGATTCCCACTGCTCTCAGCTTCACCGGGCTCCGTCTCCGCAGCTCTTCTCGACGCTAGTATACTCTTCCGCAGCTCTCGTCGCCGCCGGTATACTTCTTACTAATGCTGGATTTATCGCCTTTAAATGATCTGTTCGCCCAAACGCATCGGGGTCACCATTTGTCGTGGTAGAGACGGACATGACAAGTAATAGATCATGCAAAATGGCTACTTTATTGTTCTAACACACCTTTTTATCCCCTTCTTCAGAGTATGTGTTCATATATGATTGGTTTAGTTAGTAACTAACAGTTAATGATTGGTGAGTCGTCAGGATGGTTCTTCTTATCATTATCTTGTTTTTGCACCGCTCTTCTCGGGACTTTCCAGATTTTAAAGGATACACTACAAGCTGCTCAAGGTCACGCTGTTCTCGCATTGTCAGGCATTCTGCAGACCCGTTGCATCCCCCGACAGTGACCCACTGAGGACTGAATTTAAGAGAGGGAAAGGACCCTGTACTATAACATCCCGTGAAGTACACAGCTTTTCAGCCTCTTTAACTGCTCTAGTGAGGGAAAGGACCCCCTTTTCCCAATCTGAATATCGCTGCTCCATCTCTTTAAATGCAGTGGAAGAGAATAATAAAGGCCTGGCTGGTCCCTGTGGCCCCTTTTGAAACACGCCACAGTATGAGGCATGTTCAGCAAATCCCCATTCCACCCTTAAAGGATCTCATGGGTGCAATGGACCTAGTCTCTGATAAGCCTTAAGCTCATCTTTCAGGGTGTTAAGGGCTTCCGTATGTTGCAAAGTCCAATCCCATTTTCTGTTTTTTTGGAGCAAGTCATAGAGAGGGTGGGCAATCACTGACGTAATACTTGGGGTGGCAGAAGTTAATGGTGGGATATTACTGTTCAATCTTTTATAATCAATTGTTAGTCACCACCTTCCACCTGATTTATGGACTGGCCAAACAGG
Organism: Astur gentilis; assembly: GCF_929443795.1. NCBI lineage: Eukaryota > Metazoa > Chordata > Aves > Accipitriformes > Accipitridae > Astur > Astur gentilis. Next base: position 37,192,693 of record NC_064918.1, read on the forward strand.
AGAATGTGTGCAACTGATGATCTGATGATCTCTCTTTTCTCCAGATCATTAAGTACTTCCAAAATGCCCCATTTGGCTGCGGCTGGAAGCGGGTATTGAGGGACATGGGTTACCTTAGAGTGCGGTAGTGCAGGAGCAACCTGCAAGGTTCTCACATGAATAGCCTCTGCCTCCCTGCCCCCGAAGCTCCACAACCTACCATTGGGTAGGTCCCATTGTCTGCCTGCCAGTACATCAAATCCCAGTATATTTCCCTCATAGGTGCTTAAACCCACCTCCACAGCTGTCATTCTTTCCCTCCCCCGTAGCCAAAGTTGGGTTCGAGCTATGGGGCATTTTTCTGTCGCCCCTGTTACTCCTCTAATGTTTATGGCCTTTCTTGATGGCCTGATTCCCAGCTCACTAGCTTGTAGATCATTTAAAACACTAATTTGGGTTCCTGTATCGATTAAGAATTCTAAACTTATCTGTTTTGGGCCCACAGGAATGTGTATATAAGGCTCTTTATCAGCAGACCATTGGCAGGTAATCACCATGCGGACTGGGCGGCCTGAACCCCAAACCGCAGCTTCTAGTTTTTTAGCCCATCCAGTTCCTCTCGCAGTGCCGCGAAAGAGCTCCGTTTCTCTTCCCGAGGGGGCGGGGTTGCTGGCGCTTCCCTTTGGTCTCTGGCTTTCCCCTCCAGCAATCCCAGTCCCGGATGCCGCCAGCGGACTGCCCGTGCAGCACGGCTCGGGCTGCCCCCAGTGCTGGGGCTTTCCGCCAGAGAGCGTCCCTTCCGGGATCATAGTTCCGACCCGAGTTCGAGACCTCTCGGGGTGGGGTTTACAACCGGCTGGGCGGACCTTCCTGCTGCCCTCCGTTAACTCCGACAGTCCCTTTTCCCGGATGGTAACAGATTCTCTTCTCTCCTTGGGGTCCACACCCCCAGCCCAGTAGGCTACTTGGGACGTTATCGACTGATGACCTGCCGGCCCAGCACTCAGAAACACTCCCAGTCCCCAGTAGCCTCTCGCTTCATCATCACTCAACAGTATCCGATCCTCCCCCGTTAGAGAAACTCTCCACAAATACTCAAGTTTCGGTTTTGCCCAACTTGCATGAAAACTTAGCTTGCAGCTCGCTGAGCTCAGGTCCTGACCAAGGGGCCGTGCAAACAGCACTCCGGGGGCTCCCACCGTGCAGACCCGTGTGCCCTTCTGTTTCAATAAGGGGCTGCACATCCCTTTCCTCCAATTCCACCTTCAGATAATCTATTTCCCCTTGCCTTTTAGCAGAATCACTGTTTCGGTTCTGTGCTTGAATCAAGCAGGCACACACACTACCTTTGCCGTCTCGACTACTTCCGTGGCATAGTTATACTCTCCACGACTGCTGCTGGGTCAGACCACTTCTCCTTCGCCCATTCCAGACCTGGGGGAGAAGGGCTGCAGCTGTGCCTCCGTAATAATTCCTCCATTAACACCATCTTGCCAACTACACCAATTTAAAATGTTACGGATGCACGACTAACCAAATCCAACAGGTGTTAAAACTCAGATCTATTCTTCAGCAAAAGTTAGTTAGAAGTCCGGTAACATTTTATAAAACCACAGGCTCAATGATGTAAAGAGAATTAATACTACATGGCCGACTTAAGAATCCCCAAGATTTAAAGTGATGGCTCAAAATGCACGTATCACTCACCTAAAAGCTGAGGGCTCTCTCCCTCGAGGAGTTACCTCGGGCGGTGCCCCGACCCGAGGGGGAGTCCCCAACTGCAGACCCGCTGCTCTGAGGAGGACTGCCCAACATGTCCTCTGGCGGGACCCCATTTATACCCCTGTCAAATCTGACCTGTGGTCATTTAATTCTATTGGCCAGGAGGGTCACCTCGGTGTACCTGGCGCATCTCAACTGGCCAGTTCAAATTTCAACCTGCAGCCTCCAGGGTTTCCTTCCCCTTCTCCCTTCCTGGAGAAGTTTTGTTTCCTGCTGGCAGGATGGGGGGTGGGGTGGGGAATTTACTGCCACACCTACCAGCTGTGTCAGGAAGTTATCTTCCACACACTCCAGGAACCTCCTAGACTGCTTACTCTCTGCCGTGTTGTATTGCCAGCAGACATCCGGAAAGTTGAAGTCCCCCACGAGAACAAGGGCACACGATTGAGAGACTACTGCCAGCCGCTTTGTAGAATGTTTCATCTGTCTCTTCAACTTGCTTGGGTGGTCTATAACAGACTCCCAGCACGATATCTTCCTTGTTGGCCTTCCCTCTCATCCTTACCCATAAGCACTCAACCTTATCATCACAATCATCGAGCTCTACAAGGGGGGAAGGATTCTATTCGGCAGCTCTTTTGGGAAATGGGCCTTTGCACTTAAGATTGTTATCACTGCTTTCTAGTTCCTATGTTGCTGGTTGTGACAGTGAACACTTGCCGGTTTATATGGAGGAGAAAGTACATTTGTAGTAGTTGGTAACATTTTCCCTTAGATGGATTTGGTTTTAATCTTTCTTTTGTGATACGGAGTGATCTACTGGACTATCTCTTTGCCTTGATGGTTCATTGAGCTCAGATTGGGTCACTGCTGCACTTGCACTGCTTCTTGTGAGGTTTTTCCTCCATTGGTCTGAGTGGTTCCTGCTATAGTACTTCCTATAACATGCAACTCAAATCCCAGGTTACAACAATTTAAAGGTATATCCATTACAATCTCCACCCTTGGTTCCTCTGTACCAGGCCATAGGGTTTAACATTGCAATGAATTCCTCCCCTTGCCCCTGCTCTGACTTGGATTTATCCATGACCACAGTCCCTTAGGGGTGTACCTGCTCCAAGTGGAGTCTTATCTATGAGCCACAGTCTCTTCAGGGGTATACCTGCTGTGGCATACACTTATCCACAGCCACAGTCGCTTTGAGGTGCACCTGTTCCAGTGTGGCCTTATCCATGGGCCACAGTCCCTTCAGGAGTGTACCTGCTGTGTCGTGAACTTATCCACAGCTACAGACGCTTCGAGGTGTACCTTCTCCAGTGTGGACTTATCCTTGGGCCACAATCCCTTCAGAGGTATACCTGCTGTGGCATGGACATATCCATGGCCACAGATGCTTCAGGGTGTCCTGCTCCCGCGTGGACTTGTCCACAGGTCACAGTCCCTTTGACTTGACTTCACACAGAGTTCCAGCCTGTCCAGTACAGCAGCACAGGAACAGCAGCAATTCCCTGGCCATCTGCCAGCCCATGTGTGTGGCCATTGCTGTTATCAAAATGTTTCCAGGCACAGTAAGTAATATGATAAGCGGTACAGCAAGCAACAAAAGCAAAAAGCAGCCACTAATGAGCACTAGACTCTAATATACAGTGAGGCAAGCAAGCCCCATGGTAAGCACAGGAGCCTGCTGATTAATAGCTAAACAGCAGTAACAGCTATAAACTTGATCTAGCACATTCTAATCAAATCTGCCATCATCTCAAACCCTTTGAGTCCCTCATTGGGCGCCAAAAAGGCCTGTTGTGTTTTAACCCTGGTAGGCAGCTAAGCAGCACACAGCTGCTTGCTCGCTCCCGCAGAGTGGGATGGGGGAGAGATTCGGAAGGGTCCCTTTTTCCATCTGCCGTGGCTTGCAACTAGCATTTCTTTTTAAACAGACTGGCAGTATAACAAATCTAAAAGGAGCTTGACTATGCTTCTTGGTTTAGGAGATGTTTAGTCAAATTCTTAATGCCATAGCTAATGCCTGTCAGCTAAAGTGTGTGGTATCCAACAGGCTTACACCGTGGTGTCAGTGTTTTTTAACCTGATTTTTTTGGTCACAGGCTCTCAACTAGTTTATCTGATACTGAACAGTACTTTCCTTAGCGTTTAAAGACAAGTTTAAAGGATTATATCTATTCATCTAGAAAATATTAATTGTCAAGACAAAGGAATTGTTTTCTTTAATTTAAAAAAAAAAAGCAGCTGTGGCAACTACTCTGAAAAGTATTAATAGCAGTAATGATTGTCATGCCATATCTTTGCTTTTTACCAATAGCATGCTTAAATATGGAAAAAGTATTATATATCCAAGACTGGATGTTATTGTTATCCTCAGACTTGGCAAAATAGTGTTGACACTGAACTCTTCACACTTTCTAGAAAAATCTATAGAATATGTCAAATAAAGATAGTAAAGAGTTTGAGTTGTTCCTTAGAACTGTTACAGTTATAATACTGTATAAGAAAATACTGTTTTCCTGTATAAAACTTTTTGGGTATGAGCACTGAAAGTTCCTTGTTACCTCTGAAAGTTTGTCACTTCTGAATCTTGTTTGCAGTCTGGAATATGAACTACTGACTGGAGGCTCTCTAACGTTTACAATGAATTGTGAAATGGGGTTTGGATTTGTGAGGCTTTGTGTTAGTAGTAATAGGCATATGAACATAATACAAATAAAAATTTAAAAGAGCAAGTATTAATAGTAAAGATAATAAAAAGTTAACTATAAGGGGTTCATGATGTCTGGAAAAATCCACTTCTTACAGAATGCAATGCTTACTGATCCAAAAGGATCTCAACTAATAAAATCCTATTTGTGTGCATAAAGTTGGTTACAAATTAGTCCTTTAAGCCTATGCTCTCAATCATTAATTATAGAGTGTATTTTATAGTTTGCTCATTATCTTTTAAAACAATGGATGTAAACATACAACTGAGTGTCTAGGAAAACTGAACAAGAACAGACTTCTCGGGTTGTATGTGTTAAAGTTTGTATACAAACACTCCTCCCTTGACTTTCTCTGCACTATTTTGAGTATAAAAAGGATTTTAAAAACAACTGATGAAAAATTTAATTTTTCAAAGAAACTTAACAGATCCACAGAAGTTCACAAAATGACCCATTTTTATCCTGCAGAGAAACTTGAGTAAAATGTGACAAATTTGACCAAAAGTGTTCATGACAAAGGCAATTGAAAAATAAGTAATTTTGACTCTACCTGCTTGATCATTAAGGTTGAATATAGTACTAGGATACAGATATCCAATGTAAATATGTACTTTTCTTTCTTCTTTAAATTACTGAAAAAAGTGTCTGAAACAAGGGCTCTTTTGAGCTGTGTGGTTTGTAGTAGTATGCTTGATATATCACAGAACCAGTGGTTTGAAGCTCAAGAATGTTAGCTGTTCTGGTTGACTCTGAGGTTTTAGATCATCTGACTTGGTGAGTATAGTGGCAGGAGTAACTTGGTACTATGACAAAAAAGCATTACTGTATGTCATTTGTTTCTAAAATATGTTTCTATAGACTCTTTTCCACAAGTATCCCCTCTGTTCAACAACTTTAACTGTGACAATATTGTTATTGTTTTGGATTAATTTAAACTAGATCATACAACTTTTAATGTTGTGTGTACATGGAACTTCTGGAGTGCTTTCTAAGCCTTTACACCTATACGGGTATATACAGGTGATAATGCTAGGTATCCTGTATCTTCTAGATGATGGAACAGTGGGGAAAACTTGATTGTTTTCTGTAGAGATAAAAGGGAACTTAAGTAGAATAGGTATTCTATTAGTACTTCAGACCATAAACTTCAGGGTCTTAGTAGAGGAGAATTAACTGTTAATAAATACAAGCATGCTACCGAGTAGTTAAGTGAAGTCAATAAAAGGAAAATTTAACCTTTATTTCTTTTGCTTGCTTTAACAGTTGTTACTCAACCAAGCCCATCAGTTTCTCAACCTAGTACTTCACAGAGTGAAGAGAAAGCTTCTGAACTACCTAAACCAAAGAAGAACAGATGTTTCATGTGCAGAAAGAAGGTTGGCCTTACAGGTATGAGAGCACTTTGTCAATATTGAACAGATCTATATGATTAGTTGTCTCTTACTAGATTAAATTTGTTGAAATATCTGTAGCCATTAAACTTGCTTGCTGTTTCAAAATCCATAATATTAGATCCCTTAATAAAGCTGATATTTGGAAATATTAATTTCACTTATTCTGTTCGTTAAAGGAGATGCACGTGCCCCCTTTGTACTGACTACGCCCTTAATTTATAGATTGCTTAAGTCTGAAGCTTCCTAGTGATGTTGCTTTTCCTTTGTACAGGATTTGATTGCCGATGTGGAAACTTATTTTGTGGACTTCACCGTTATTCTGACAAGCATAACTGCCCATATGATTACAAAGCAGAAGCTGCAGCAAAAATCAGGAAAGAGAATCCAGTTGTGGTGGCTGAAAAAATCCAGAGAATATAAACTAGCTTACTTGTGAAAAGACTGACTTTTATTTGTTTTATTTTAATATACCCTAGGAAAGCATTAAAGAGCAGGTGCATGGCCATTTTCCTTTGTTCTCCAAAGTTTTAATTTTAGCCTTGTCTGTCTTAATGATATTTCAGAATGTTTGGGTGTTTGTTACAGGCAGAATTGGATAGATACAGCCCTTGAAAATGTATATGCTCTCCTCAATTGGATGATCAGAACCTGCACAGGAATACACATGCACAGAGGACAGGCTCTAGTTCACATGTGCCAAACAGATGCATACTATCTGCATGTTTACAGCAGATCTGCCTTTTTTTGATGTTCAAGGTGTATAACGCTAACCAAAGACTATGTGCCTGTTTGGGAGAAGGATATGTCAGAAAGGTTGGCAGTCTACTTCTATCATTTAAAATCTTGTTCTACTTTTAGTTTCCACACTCCATTGTTTCCCAGCAGAATGTAAGCCACGTAGAGGGCTCTCCCTTCCAGTAAGATGAGTGGTGGTGCCATATTTAAAAAAAAGTCATTTAACAAATGCAATGGGAAAAATGGAAAGAATCAGATATGTATGAGAAGAAAACTATTTTGGAACAGATTACATTAACTTTAGAATAATGAAAATAGTTTCCCAAAGGAAATGTCCTGTTAGAAACTTAAGAACTGACCTGAAACAGTTGTCTGCTTTTCCTTGCATAGCTAAAAATGTTGTGTAGCACAATATTGTGCTAAGATTGACTTACAAAACAGAAGCTACATATGTGTGGGTTTTTTGAACATAACACAGCAGCTCTATCAAGTGACATATGCGTCTGTGTAAGTTGCAGAAGTATTTGAGCAGTTTATTATTCATGTACTTCTTAAATGCAGTGTGTTCTGGGTTCAAAAGAATATTAGGAGCTTTTTTTAAATTAAAAAAAAAAAAGTAACAATTGCACATGCAACAATTGTTGGGTATGGAAAACCATACCCAACATGACTCCTGTAGACTTAAGAGGGAGCTGGAACCACTCTTGGAGGGCTGCTTTATCATTTTTTAATTGTACTTTGGTGTAGAACTGTAGTGTTCTTGGGTGTATTGCATGGGCTCCATTATCTACAGCTTTGTATAATAACTAGAAAGGGCAGTATAGTTCACTGATGCTTGTCTGGTAATATCACTTCTATGTTACAATGGAAGGGTTTTTTGTGATGTATGAAACTTGTGGGTATTTTTATATAATTAAGTCTAGTGTAGACTAGTGTTGTAGTAATGCCTCTTCTCATCTGTAAATAGTTGTGTATGTACACAAGATGCTACTTCTGACTTTTATTGCAGTGTTCAGTCTTAGTTTTTTAGTTCACTATTAAAAGCATCAAGCTTTGCTTTAACTTTGTTCTTTCAATTTAGTTATCAGATATGCAAACATGTACAGATAGTTCATACTTAGGTATTGCACATAATTGCACTATCAGGCATCTGTGCTCTATTGTATTATGTAAATAATAAAAATCATGTACAGAAGGAAATACTTTTTGTAATAGTTCATTGGTTTTAGTTATTGCTGTAACTTGAAAGTGGCCCTGTGGAGGTTGGGGTACAAAGTTAATACTAGGGTTGTATAGATGTGTTTTTGCTTAAACATGTCTGTCTAATCTCCTTATTTCTTATTTTGACATACTGACTTGTTGAAGATGGCTTGTTGAGGTCAGAGAAGCATGAACAGCTGGAATACAGGTAACTACTTGATGACCAAAGATGTTGGCAAACAACAATGTGCTTAAAGGGAATGAAGGAAATATTAGCAGTGAACTTTAAATGTTTGTGGTTGGGGTTTTTTTGTGGGTTTTGGTTTGTTGGGGGTTTTTTCCCCTTTTGGCTACAAAAGTTATTTCTAGTGGATCTGTTTTAATACAGCCAGTATACTGACTACATTGTTTTGTTCAAATCTTCGCCAGCAGGCCTGGGCAGAGTTGTCAGGGTCTGTATCCAAATATGGATGGCACATATGCCAGACTTACCCTTCCCAAGGAGAAACAAAAGTACAGAGCACATAGCACATGTTGACTTGGAACAAGCTATCTTCACTGCTGAATAATACATAAAAAATGTTTATATCAGAAATGTATAATGTGCATCTCATCAGTCAGCTAGTACTAACACTCAAGGGATACGTTATTACTGCTGCCACTATATATACTTCTGATAAGGGAACAAAGGCATGTTCTTAGGCCTTCATGTGCCAGGATGAATTTTATTTTTTTAATCGTGGAACTGTTTTAAAGCATCAAAACTATCATTTTTCTACCTTTTTGTATTAAAGTAAAATCAACTCAACTGCATCATAAAAAGCTTGTTTGGTTTGGGGTTGGGGGGGGGGGGGTTGTTGTTTTGTGAATGCACCTTGGAATTGGATATTTGAGGAGAATGTGTCCAGATTTGTGATACTGTCAGGGTGAGAGTATTTTAGGAAGGATAACCATGCTGATACTAGTACTTGGTGATTCTGATGATCTCTCTTGCATTCATTTGCTTTTTTAATCTGGACAAAGGCTTGTTTAAATAATTTATCTCAGTAGATCTGAGGAGGAAAGTATGGAATGAAAAACCCCTCATTGTTCTATAAAATCATGAACTGTATCATGTAAATTGTCCACAGGTGGGATATGAGCCTGTATTCAAAACTAAGCTTTATTCTGTTAATAATTTATATAGGGTCTATAATCATTCAGGAGCACTATTTCCATCGAGGCTCATTAAACATTCAAAGAGGGGGAAGGCTGTTTAGTAAGAGTGGGTACTGACAAAGTGTGATAAATAGATAATAGATAAATAGAAAAATTTTGGTGCAAACAGTGTGGTACATATCCCTTGGCAAAAAGAATATGAATATAGATGCAGAACACTTTGGATTTTGGTCATTTGGTCTTTTAAATTTAAAGTGACAAATGCTTACAAACAATATACCCATCTTCCAAGAAGGCAATGTGATTGCTTAACATGATACTAGTCCTTATTTAACATTTGGCTGTTAAACTGATATGTGTTTAACTTGTACATAAATATGCTGTTATAGGAAGATACACCTTGCCCCTGACAAGTTTACCAAATGATGGCGACTTCTTAGTTAGGGCATAAGAAAGAACATATAAACAAATGAGTAAACAGAAGTAGCTAGGTGACTAAGAATTACTTAACTCTTATCTCTTAAATGTCTAGCTAGGATTATGGCCCCACAATAGTGGGTTCCATCAGATTCTGTGCAAACCTGAAATTTGGAGAACAACAAGCTTCCTGTGGTGTTTTCAACCAGTTGCTCTAAGGTTGATGAACTGTCAGATGATGGGGTTGGTTGTGGTGTATAAGGACGTAATGAAGTTGAGAAGTTCTGACTACATCCTGAGACCTTGCTGGTATTTGACCCTTTGAAAATGTGTTTTTGATAATCATATATTTAAACCTAAATATTACAGCTTCACAGGCATTCTATTTCAGCTATATTATTTTTTTTATTCTAAATTATTCAGAAGCAGGTTTGGCACTTCAGACTGATATATGAAGCATATTTTACTCTGTGTCTATAGGATAATAGATGAGCTTTCTTCCAGTTCAGGTATCTCCCACCAACTGAGAATGGAAGATGTAATGTTAAACCATGTAACTGATTTAAAACTTTACTTTGTTTATGCAACTGCATGACACACAGAATTGCATGATAAAACATATATAAATTGTTATGCTCTTTTACATGCATTTCTTAAGATAAAAATCAAATTAAGATATTTAGTAATTTTAGCTTCTACATGTTGATATTGACTATTTCTATTTTTTATTTAACAGTGTATTTGACCACATACAATTCTTAACATGACTCAGAGTTAACAAGTTGATTGTCATTGATCATCCCCTTGATTATATAAATAATTGGCTCACTTAACAAATGCCATGAGGCTTTCTGTGTGTGGTATATTTAATGTACTTTTATTCATAAATCAGGCAAAAGAATTAGGATAGAGTTTCAATATAAAGTATGTGATGGCAAATACATGGCAAACTTATGGTTGTAAAGTTTTATCTTCAGTTTCATTATTTCCTTTTGCATTAAGATAATGTAACTTTTTTTATATGCTTTACTGTACAGGAAATGCTAAGGAACAGATTTAAATTTCAGGTATTATCTTTAGATTTTCTTATTTGAATTCAGACCTAAAAGCTATATCTGCTTTTTGTTTTTCTTCTTTCCATAATGGAAAAAACCCCAACAAAGTAGATGGAAAATTTTCCATGGCATGCTGTTAATTCTTACAGCCAGAGAAATGGCAGGTGAGGGATCTTGCATTGCTGAAGAAGGCCCTGTAAGGATATTGAGAAGGTGGAAGTCTGCTCCATGAATTAATAACTATTACTTAGGATAAGTATTTCAGCAAGGTGTCTCTCTCTTCCTCCCCATAGATGCCTTAATAAAAGGGTTACTTTTGATGTGGTTACAGATATGAAGTGCCTTTTCCAATGTGTTTCACATATGGAACAGGATCTCCCCATACAGTATAAACATCTTCAGAGAAGTTACCAATTTACAGTAGTACCTCTACATGAAATGCAAAAAGTAGAACTGTGTAGGGTAGAGCTTTCTCCCTTAAAGCACCATGAAGTTGGTCTAGTGTTTGGGTTTTTTTGTTTAGTCCTTTAGGAAAAAAGGACTGTGGTGGGTTAACCTTGGTTGGTTGCCAGGTGCCCACCAAGCTGCTCTCTCACTCTCCCTCCTCAGCAAGACAGGGGTAGAAAAAATGACGAAAAAGCTTGTGGGTTGAGATAAGGACAGGGAGATCACTCACCAATAACCATGGGCAAGATGGACTGGGGGAAGATTAATTAAATTTATTGCCAATTAAAAAGAGAGGATAGTGAGAAACAAACCCAAAACTAAAACCACCTTCCCCCCACCCCTTCTTCCCAGGCTCAACTTCACTCCCAACTCTTCTGCCTCTTCCCCCCTGCTCAGCAGCACTGGGGGGATGGGGAATGGGGGCTTCTGGTCAGTTCATAAAGCATTGTCTCTGCTGCTCCTTCCTCCTCACACTCTTCCCCTGCCCCAGTATGGGGTTCCTCCCATGGGACACAGTCCTTCACAAAATTCTCCAACATGGGTCCTTTCCATGGGCTACAGTTCCTGCTCGGAGCCTGCTCCTGTATGGAGCCCTCCATGGGCGGCAGGGTGGATATCTGCTCCACTGTGGACCTCCATGGGCTGTGGGGGGACAACCTGTGTCACCATGGTCTTTTCCATGGGCTGCATGGGAATCTGCTCTGGCACCTGGAGCACCTCCTCCCCCTCCTTCTTCACTGACCTTGGTGTCTGCATAGTTGCTTCTCTCACACTTTTCTCACTCTTCTCCCTCACAGCTGCTGCATCATGTTTTTTACCCTTTCTTAAATATGTTATCACAGAGGTGCTACCACTATCGCTGCTTGGCTCAGCTTTGGCCTGTGGTGGGTCTGTTTTGGAGCTGGCTGGCACTGGCTCTGTTGAGCATGGGGGCAACCTCTGGCATCTTCTCACAGAAGCCACCCCTGCAGCCCCCCCCCACTACCAAAACCTTGCCATGTAAACTCAATATATTCTACCCTTCACCTATGTGAATCACATATTTAAGAATTATCATTAAAATATACATTCATGACACAATCTTCATGGACATCAACAAAACTTGCTGGATACAGTTTGGAGAAAAGGAGGCTGAGGGGCACATTGCTCTCTACAGATTCCTGAGGAGGGGAAGTGGAGAGGGAGGTGCTGATCTCTTCTCCTTGGTATCTAGTGACAGGACGAGTGGGAATGGTTTAAAGCTGCATCAGAGGAGGTTCAGACTTGACGTTAGGAAACATTTCTTTACTGAGAGGGTGGTCAAACACTGGAACAGGCTTCCTAGAGAGGCGCTTGATGCCCTACGCCTGTCAGTGTTTAAGAGGCATTTGGTCAATGCCCTTAATACTATGCTTTAAGTTTTGGTCAGCCCTGAAGTGGTCAGTCAGTTGGACTAGATGTCTGTTGTAGGTCCCTTCCAACTGAACTATTCTATTCTAAAAAAAATTCCCCATACCAAAGTCAAAATAGCATCACAACACTGAGCAATATCAACAGTTTACACACACTCCACCCCTTGTCACTTTACAACATTACAGCAACAAAAATTCCCTGCAATAATTCTGCTTTCTGGCAATATCTGGTCCAGGTTTTGCCTGTTACCTCTTCCAATTACTGTCCTTATCTCAAATTCTTTAAGAGCCCCGTGTCAGGTGCCAATTTGACAGTCATGCACTTGTTTTCCAAAGCAACCACTATGCTTACTGAGGCCCTGCTTCCCAGGAAGTGGCTCAATATTGCCGGCTGATGGGGAGGTAGAGAATAAATCCCCTTTTTACTTTGCTTCCATGCACAGCCTTTGCTTTTCTCATTAAGCTGCCATTATCTCAACCCATGAGCTTGTCCATCTTATTTTCTCCCCCTGTGTGGTGGTGCATTTCTTCCCCTTCTCTGGGCTAATCTAAGAACTCGGGAAGTCTTGCTAGGCCTTAGCATAAGTGTAATGAGTTGGGCAGTTAAGTGTCCCTTGACTGTACCAGGAACTCTTACATGTCTAAGACAGGGAGTCATGCTGACTGCCTCAAGGACTCCTGCTGCCCAGTGGAGGTGGGGGACAGGAGTAGAGATAACTAGTTCTCTCATAACAACCTTGAGACATCCCAGTCCTCCCTGACAACCTTGGAGCATCCTGTATCTGAATCTTGACTTGTTCCCTGACAGCCTTGGAGCCTTCCTTATCTGTATCGTAACTCATGCATAACAGTACCAGCACAACTGGAATCCCAGTAATTTGCTGATGACTAAAGCCAATCATCTCCCAAACCTATAAACAGCAGTAGTATGTGAGACCCTTTGAGCTCTCCTGGACCACAGCGGGCTGTGACCAGCATCTCCCTCTGCAAGCTCTGAGGCGTCCCACTCAAACTTTTCTGTTTGTGAAGATCAGAGGTCTATCGCCAAAAGCCGACAAGAGTTGGGCTGATACTCTCTGCTCCTTGAGGCTCGACCCTTCGCCTGTCGAGAAAGATGCCGAAGCATTTGACATGAATATTTTCACTGAACTCAAGGGAAATTTTTAACAGGTACACCTCTTACTTGCTCATATGTATATCTCTCAGTGCCTTTATGCATGTGTTTGTGTACTAACCTGAATATTCTATAGCAAGTATATTACAGGTTATTGCTTTTCAAATCTATACTTAAATTACTGTCGTGAACTTTATTCAACTGTGAATGAATCTCAGGCTGTTATAATCCCTTAGATATAAACTGTTGACCAAGTCTGGGACTAGGAGTTGATCCAGCTGCACCTAGACTCCAATGGTAGTTTAGAAATCAAGGGGGTCTTCTCTGAACCTTGTGACTCAACAGGAGGGTCTTCCTTACCCTTTTTACATTCCCGATCTCTGTACAAATCACGAGAAATCAATTCTAACTCGATTTTTCTTTGTATATTTCTCTTTTTCAACCTACTGTGGTTTTGGTCTCTGTATACCTAATTTTAGTCTGATTCTAACTTAATTTTCCTGTGTACGTTTCATCCATGTACTAAGTAATAGAGTGAACCTTGCCACTGAATTCTGTGAAGTTGCACTTTTATATAAATTCCTATTAAATCATTTTTCTTTTACTAATACCATTGGAAGTGATTCTTTAAGCGGTCCAAACCACTCCATTTCGTGACACCCAGTCATGTTAGGAGGGAGAGCGAGAGAGGGACTGGGTGGGGGGTCTGGCAGTCAGCCAAGGTCAACCTACTACAGTCCTTTAAAATCAATTTTTAGTAGTGCTTGTCTGACTGAATTCTATCATATTTGTGCAGGGGATTGCTGAAATAAATTTGTTGTCAAAGTAGTTAGGTCTCATTTCAAGTTGAATGCCACATCAAAACTGAAATGCCTGTTTTTCTTCTCTCCCAAGAAGTAGGATATTTTAATTCCTATGAGAAAACAGAAGCATTTCCAGTGTTTACTGGTGTGATTAGATCACCAGTGATGCAAATTAATCTCTACAGGAAGATTCCCAAACCTACCGATGAGGTTTTACTGAAATGGGCTGCACAGGTTTGTCTGGTATGAGGCTGTATGCCAACCTTTCAGTGTAGTGTCAACATTTTCATCTTTTTAGCTACACATTTTCATTTTTAATGCCACATAATATGGGTAACACAATGTGTCTTACGTTTGACTGCTCATGCTGGACTTAATGTTTATGACTGTTTACTGTCATGGTCGAGACGGACAAACGACAAGTACGCATTCTTATAGTACAAGCAAAGAAAGTTTTTTTATTACTACAAGCCAGCAAATTTATAGCCATTATACTTCTTACCTTGTACATATGTCTGTCCCTTATTGGTCAAAAAATTGTCGGAAGTTGTTTTTCTCACCCCTCGTTGGGTGACTTTTTCAGGTTCCTTATCACAACTGCAAACAGTCAACACATTCCTTAAACTTAGTTTCCCAGGCATGCTTCTCGTTCTTTCTTGTTTTCTCACAGTAACACTGTAATCTTGTCAAGGTCAATATCCTCCCCAGGCCCCTCCGTCCAGCCAAGGTCCTCCACAGTTTACTGGGGCAAGTGATCTGTTGGAGCGGCGGAGGAATGCACATAAGTCGACCCAATATGAGTGATAGAAGTGATTCAACTTTATTTGCACGGATAGCTCATATTTATACAGTTTGCAATAATTATGCCTACTAGTCCTAATATGATTGGTACATTGCTAATGTTTATTCATTACTAAAACACACCCACTTGTGGTTGGCAGCTACGCGTGTTCAGTAACTTTCTCATGAGAACTTCTTCAAAAGTTACTTGTGAAGTTATGCCAAGGTCACACCGTTCCTGTCTTTCTCCTGATAACAGCGAGACCAGCTGTTGTTTTTCTCCCAATATCAGTAAAGCCAGCTATTTTCGGCCAAGGCCTAGTCTTGCTGCTCAAACTGACGTTCTTTCACACAGAACTCTGCTCGCACAACTTTTCCACAGGCCCATGTCCTTTTTCAGCAAGCCACTTCCCAACAATTCCCCCTTTTTCTTTTTGTGCGAGTAGAGCTTGGTGTGTCAGCTTTGAGACTCCTCTCATCATGTACCCATACACAATTCTAACTATTACACAGATTAATTTCAATATACCCAGCCATCGTAAGGCTTCCTTAATCAATGACATTAGCCATGGTGTTATCCCACCGAATATTGACTGTAACACCCCATCAAACCAACTAGTTTCTTGCTGGATCTTTGTGTATGTTTCTCCAGCCAATCTATTTGTTTGTGTATAGACTGAGGTAAAATTTTAACACCTGCTGTATTGCCCTTTGCAAAGATCTGTGAACACAATTAATTAAGCACAGTAAAAACAACATTATACCTAATAAAATACATAAGCACACAAAAAGAGGTTTGATTAATAGCTTTATCTAGTGACACCCAAACATTCTTACTGTCCCATGGCGTTAACCAATGTGGATCAATCACCAGTGTCACTGTCATGCTGCTTACTACAGTCAGTGTGTTCCATATCAATCTCAGCATAAGGTTTCAAATTTATGGGTAAATCAGGAACGTATCTGCCAGACATGGATGATGTGATTTTTTTGTCCAATTGCTGTCAAGGCTTGCCGTCCCGGTGCACTTAGTTGTCTTGTAGAAGTTAAGCTATCGCTGCCCCTCAATAAATCCAGCAGCGGCTGTAAGTCTGTATTTGTAATACCACAACAAGGTCGAATCCACTGTAGGTCTCCGTTTAAATCTTTCTCCCTCTTTTTGTTTTTGAGCAATCCAGGCTTGCTTAATCCAATGTCTTTGCCTTTCTTCTGCAGCAGCTATTACAAGCGACTCCGCATCTATCACGGGTGCGGTTGGTTTCCCCGTCTCTTTTCCGCATTTCCTTTAACAATTCTAACATTGTCTCTTTTTGTTCTATTATTAGAGTAGCCAAGTCCTTGTTTGCATTATTCGAATCAGGGTATATGCTAGGTATAATTTGTTCATGTTGAACGGTGGTATCTGAGGGCTGGTTTTTCGTAGGCAGATTTTTACTCACTCCCTGATTCTGTAGGGTTTCCTTTAATCGTATGGTTAGGGAGGCTTAGGAACTGTCAGATGTCTGATTAATATCGGCAGTCCCAGGGAGTGGAGCAGAAGTCAAGGGCACAAGAGTAGGCGAACAAGCTCCAAAAAGTCTCTCTCGCTGCATTATGTTTTTCTCCCCGCTTTTCCCTTTCGCTTGCGGTTGGAGAGAGAGAGCAGCAAAAGCAGACACAGACGCTTTACGATCTGCTTTCATTTTTTGCAGAGTTGTCTTAATCAATTTCCATAAAGTTGCAAGATCTTTAACTTCTTTAGACCTTTCACTGATTTCATCCCATAGGGAGGTTCCGATAGCATTCCAGGTACTAAGCTCAGAAGCTGTACCCACACTAATTGAAAGGTTTCTGTCCTTGCTTCATTAGTTTTTTAGCTGATTTATCATCGTCAGTTACCATATCCCATAATACGTCTCCTAATCTACGCCATTCACTCTCCTCAAATAATAAATCCGGATTCTTAAAGCATCCCTTAACACAACCTAAAGCAACTAATCCCAAAACTTGCTTAATGCAATTTACCCCCCGCTTTTCTAAAAAGCACTGTAATAATTTTAGGGCTACCTCTTGATCCATTGCCGGCCGGCTTCTTGATACTCCTGGGTGCTACCTTGATTAAGGCACCTCGGTTAAAAAGTCTTTGCAGCCTTTTTCCAGTAGCCCTCACTGACGGCGAACCCCTTTTGGACGGTCCAGGCACGAGAGTTAACACACCAACCAAGACGATCAGCGTTCGGTTAATCTTTTGCCCCCCGGTCGCTGCTACCGGTGCTTCTCAGTGTCCGTCGCTCCAATTCCCCTTTCTTCGGTCCCTGTTCGGGCGCCATTTGTTGGAGCGGCGGAGGAATGCACATAAGTCGACCCAATATGAGTGATAGAAGTGATTCAACTTTATTTGCACGGATAGCTCATATTTATACAGTTTGCGATAATTATGCCTACTAGTCCTAATATGATTGGTACATTGCTAATGTTTATTCATTACTAAAACACACCCACTTGTGGTTGGCAGCTACGCGTGTTCAGTAACTTTCTCATGAGAACTTCTTCAAAAGTTACTTGTGAAGTTATGCCAAGGTCACACCGTTCCTGTCTTTCTCCTGATAACAGCGAGACCAGCTGTTGTTTTTCTCCCAATATCAGTAAAGCCAGCTATTTTCGGCCAAGGCCTAGTCTTGCTGCTCAAACTGACGTTCTTTCACACAGAACTCTGCTCGCACAACTTTTCCACAGGCCCATGTCCTTTTTCAGCAAGCCACTTCCCAACAGTGATCATATTGGAGAATTTAAAATCTAAGATCAAGGGACACTCATTTCTCTATTTGGAAAGTTGACCCAAAGCAGACCATCCAGACTGAGCACTTCCAAATTCTAAGCATAGGTACCTATAGTGTGACTTAGCAGTTCAGTACAATGTAATGATCCAAACTTGATCAGGTTTTAGCTCTATCTTTGGATCCTGTTTAAGCTGAAATTTGCCCTCTTAAGATACCTTTATTAATACTATAGGATCCTTGCTCCAAAGTCTACATTCTTGTTGCTTGATGGTACAAAGTACTACAAATGGACTCAGTTTTTGATGTGTAATTGTGTGTTATGTGCTGATATGATATGCCATAAATTTGGGAAAGTCATTACTGGTAGCCAAAGAAGAAACAGGTTTTATGTTTATTTGCTGTGTCTGATTGAAGAAAATACTGAGACCATTTCTGTTTTATGTTGAGAGCAAATGTATCAAAGGGGCACATCAGCATGAGGAAACAGAACTGAGGACCAGATTTCTGCCTCTCAAAGAATTGAATGCAGTGGAAGAAGCAAGTGTTGGCATGTGGGATATAAAACAGGAGAACATCATCAGCCTGTAATTTAAATGAAATGAAAATAGAGGTGTAAAACTGATAAGATGGCACTATTGAAATAAAAGCAAGAATCAACACCTATGATAGCAACCCAAAACACTGTGCTTTGAGTGCTTATTTGTGTAGATACAGATCTGTATTAGTTCAAAAAAAAGTGTTGATTATTAAAATGACTGGAGTCACAGCTTCTTGAAGAAGCCGTCTCACTGTTGCCTTTTGTCCTATGTAATAAGATGTAGATGACAAAGAATTTTTTTAACGCCTGTCATGGTTTAAGCCCAGCCGGTAACAAAGCACCACAAAGCCGCTCACTCACTCCTCCCCCCCGTGGCCACGGTGGGATGAGGAGAAAATATAAAGAAAAGCTCATGGGTCGACACAAGGACACACAAGGACAGGGAGGGATCACTGACCACTTATGGTCACGGGCAAAAGACAGGCTCAACTTGGGGAAGAAAACAAAATCAATTTAATTTAGTACAAATCAAAACAAAACAAGGATATTAGGAAGTAAACCCAAACCTTAGAACACCTTCCCCCCACCCCTCCCTCCTTCCCAGCTCAACTCCACTCCCAGTTTTCTCTACCTCTTCCCCCCGAGCAGTGCAGGGGGACAGGGGTTGGGGTCAGTTCATCACACCTTGTCTCTGCCGCTCCTTCCTCCTCAGGGGGAGGACTCCTCACTCGTCCCTTGCTCCACCGTAGAGTCCCTCCCAGAGGAGACAGTCCTTCATAAACTTCTCCAACGTGAGTCCTTCCCACGGATTGCAGTCCTTCATGAACTTCCCTGGCATGGGTCCTTTCCACGGGCCGATCTTCAGTCACAGACTGCTTCAGCGTGGGTTTTCCCATGGAGTCATGGCCATCTTTGGGGGCATCCAACTGCTCTGGCGTGGGGTCCTCCACGGGCTGCAGGTGGATATCTGCTCCACCACTCACCTCCATGGGCTGCAGGGGGACAGCCTGCCATCTCACCATGGGCTGCAGGGGCATTACCTCCTCTGGTGCACCTCCTCCCCCTCCTTCTTCACTGACCTTGGTATCTGCATAGGTGTTCCTCTCACATTCCAATCTCCCTCCCCCACTGTAGGTTTCCCTTCTTAAATATGTTATCCCAGAGGTGCTACCACCGTTGCTGATTGGGTCAGCCTTGGCTAGAGGAGGGTCTGACTTGGAGCTGGGGAAGCTTCTAGCAGCTTCTCAGAAGCCACCCCTGCAGCTCCTCCCCTGCTACCAAAAACCCCACCACACAAACCTGAAACAATGCCAAATTCTTTTCAGTGCATATTTCTCTATTCCCTATGCGTTTGTGGCCAGTATTGTAGTAACACTTGTAGTTGGGTTTCTCATGCCAATGTTATTTTGGCTCAAGCTCCCTGAGTAGGATATCTTTATTAAATCTCCTTGTATCTAAGATAGAATGCAGCATTTATTCCCCAATAGCAGTAAGCCTGGTTATCACAATTAGTAGACAGAGAAAATAAAGACTAGTACAATTATATCTGTTTTCTGACTACAGGGTAGAATAAATTGTGTAATTAGTCCTTACCCAAGTCATGTCTTGTACTTACTGACCTTATAGGCACCTGAAAGAGTTCTAGAGACTCAAGTATCTCCCTCTCTGCAGGCTTTCACTGTGAGGCTGCCCACAACCTGTGCCAAAAAAAGCACTTCCATAGCCTCTCTCTTTAGTACAAATCCTGCAGAATTCCTGGATTGATATCTGGATGATTCTAATGCTAAATGACTAGCATTTCAGTGTGATGCTATTTTTAATCCATATATAGGTGACAATATTTCTGAGTTACATTACCCTGGAGTAAGTTCTTATTTTGTTTGTTTTCTGTTTGTTTTTGTAACTGGTATGCATGTATTTTTAAAAATATACATATATATGTGCATGTATGTGTGATGGTCTGACAAATTCAATGTCTCAAACAACCGCTAAAAGAGCTTTGCTGGAGAAAATGGCCTCTGTAAAAATGCTGGAGTTTTGTGAACAGGACAATGTGGCTAGAGGAGAGGGCCCCACAGAGGGTGGGAATGCACTTCTCCAAAGCCCCAATTCCTTATCTTAAGTGACCAGGAAAAAGAACACAATTTATGCCTTCCTGGAGGAAGAAGGCCCCACGGAAGTTGGGACTGTGCTTCTATCTTAAGCGGTCATGCCAGCAGGAAAAGAGGCAACTCCACAATGAACACACACCCCCCCCCCCCCAAAGCTCACTGACCGATTCCAGTAAACCCCAGGTGTGGGAACTAACACACTATATAAGAAGAGAGAACGAGTCCTCAGTGCGCGCCCTCCGGAATTGGATCTCTACGCTGGCTGGACCAACGCTGGACCCAGGACTGGTGAAACCCTTCTCTTCTCTTCTTTCTTTCTTTCTTTCTTTCTTTCTTTCTTTCTTTCTTTCTTTCTTTCTTTCTCTCTCTCTCTCTCTCCCTCTTTTCCTTCTCTCTTTTCCACAGTCCCTACACCTCATCCTTTTAAACATAAACCGTTGACCAAGTCTGAGACTAGGAGTGGATCTAGCCGCGCCTGAGCTCCTCTTTGAGAAGGAGTCCAGGTAGCAAGGGGGTCTGCTCTGAACCTTGTGACTCAACAGGAGGGCTCTCCTTCTGATACATTTCATGTTCCTTTTTCCATTTCATTTTTCTATACTTCCCTCCTCTTCTCAAACAGCACCGTGACATGCTGAGTCTCTGGGAAAGCAGAGATCCCCAGTGCTGCTGCAGCTAAAGATAGGCTGCAGAGGGATAGTGAAGACCTGCAAGAGCTTTCAGGGCTGGCAGCTTCCTTGTGGGAGAAGGAGCCGGACGTTTGCCTTTTCAGAAAAAGTTTCTGCCTAGAACGAGCACCGTGACATGCTGAGTCACTGGGAAAGCAGAGATCCCCAGTGCTGTTGTGGCTAAAGATAGGCTGCAGGGGGACGGTGAAGACCAGCAAGATATTTCAGTGCTGGCAGCTTCCGTGTGGGAGAAGGAGCCAGACGTTTGCCTTTTCAGAAAAAGTTTCTGCTGAGAACGAGCACCGTGACATGCTGAGTCTCTGGGAAAGCAGAGATCCCCAGTGCTGTTGCAGCTAAAGATAGGCTGCAGGGGGATAGTGAAGACCTGCAAGAGCTTTCAGGGCTGGCAGCTTCCTTGTGGGAGAATGAGCCGCATTTTTGCCTTTTCAGAAGAAGGCTCTGCCGAGAGCGAGCACCGTGACATGCTGAGTCTCTGGGAAAGCAGAGATTCCCAGGGCTTTTGTGTCTGTGGATAGGCTGCAGGGGGACGGTGAAGACCTGCAAGATCTTTCAGGGCTGGTACCTTCCGTGTGGGAGAAGGAGCCGGACATTTGCCTTTACAGAAAAAGTTTCTGCCGAGAACGAGCACCGTGACATGCTGATTCTCTGGGAAAGCAGAGATCCCCAGTGCTGTTGCGGCTAAATTTAGGCTGCAGAGGGATAGTGCAGACCTGCAAGAGCTCTCAGGGCTGGTACCTTCCGTGTGGGAGAAGGAGCCGGACGTTTTCCTTTTCAGAAAAATTTTCTGCCGAGAACGAGCACCGTGACATGCTGAGTCTCTGGGAAAGCATAGATCCCCAGTGCTGTTGCGGCTAAAGATAGGCTGCAGAGGGATAGTGAAGAAGTGCAAGAGCTTTCACGGTGGCAGCTTCCCTGTGGGAGAAGGAGCCAGACGTTTGCCTTTTCAGAAAAAGTTTCTGCCGAGAACGAGCACCGTGACATGCTGAGTCTCTGGGAAAGCAGAGATCCCCAGTGCTGTTGCAGCGAAAGATAGGCTGCAGGGGGATAGTGAAGACCAGCAAGATCTTTCAGGGCTGGCACCTTCCGTGTGGGAGAAGGAGCCAGACGTTTGCCTTTTCAGAAAAAGTTTGTGCCGAGAACGAGCACCGTGACATGCTGAGTCTCTGGGAAAGCAGAGATCCCCATTGCTGTTGCGGCTAAAGATAGGCTGCAGGGGGATAGTGAAGACCTGCAAGAGCTTTCAGGGCTGGCAGCTTCATTGTGGGAGAAGTAGCTGTAAGTTTGCCTTTTCAGAA
This sequence comes from Astur gentilis, assembly GCF_929443795.1. Lineage (NCBI taxonomy): Eukaryota > Metazoa > Chordata > Aves > Accipitriformes > Accipitridae > Astur > Astur gentilis. The sequence goes on from NC_064918.1 coordinate 37,214,988, forward strand.
AAAGGCTCTGTCGAGAGCGAGCACCGTGACATGCTGAGTCTCTGGGAAAGCAGAGATCCCCAGTGCTGTTGCGTCTTAAGATAGGCTGCGGAGGGATAGTGAAGACCTGCAAGAGCTTTCAGGGCTGGCAGCTTCCTTGTGGGAGAAGGAGCCGGACGTTTGCCTTTTCAGAAGAAGGCTCTGCCGAGAGCGAGCACCGTGACATGCTGAGTCTCTGGGAAAGCAGAGATTCCCAGTGCTGTTGCGGCTAAAGATAGGCTGCAGAGGGATAGTGAAGACCAGCAAGATCTTTCAGGGCTGGCAGCTTCCTTGTGGGAGAAGGAGCCGGACGTTTGCCTTTTCAGAAAAAGGCTCTGCCGAGAGCGAGCACGATGAGATGCTGAGTCTCTGGGAAAGCAGAGATCCCCAGTGCTGTTGTGCCTGTGGATAGGCTGCAGGGGGACGGTGAAGACCAGCAAGAGCTTTCAGTGCTGGCACCTTCCTTGTGGGAGAACTAGCCGGACGTTTGCCTTTTCAGAAAAAGTTTCTGCCGAGAACGAGCACCGTGACATGCTGAGTCTCTGGGAAAGCAGAGATCCCCACTGCTGTTGTGGCTAAATTTAGGCTGCAGAGGGATAGTGCAGACCTGCAAGAGCTCTCAGGGCTGGTACCTTCCTTGTGGGAGAAGGAGCCGGACGTTTTCCTTTTCAGAAAAAGTTTCTGCCGAGAACGAGCACCGTGACATGCGGAGTCTCTGGGAAAGTAGAGATCCCCAGTGCTGTTGCGGCTAAAGATAGGCTGCAGGGGGACGGTGAAGACCAGCAAGATCTTTCAGGGCTGGCACCTTCCTTGTGGGAGAAGGAGCCAGACGTTTGCCTTTTCAGAAAAAGTTTGTGCCGAGAACGAGCACCGTGACATGCTGAGTCTCTGGGAAAGCAGAGATCCCCAGTGCTGTTGCGGCTAAAGATAGGCTGCAGGGGGATAGTGCAGACCTGCAAGAGCTTTCAGGGCTGGCACCTTCCTTGTGGGAGAAGGAGCCAGACGTTTGCCTTTTCAGAAAAAGTTTGTGCCTAGAACGAACAACGTGACATGCTGAGTCTCTGGGAAAGCAGAGATCCCCAGTGCTGTTGTGCCTGTGGAAAGGCTGCCTATGTACGAGGAAGAGCAGCAAGATCTTTTAGGGCTGGCAGCTTCCTTGTGGGAGAAGGAGCCAGACGTTTGCCTTTTCAGAAAAAGTTTCTGCCGAGAACGAGCACCGTGACATGCTGAGTCTCTGGGAAAGCAGAGATCCCCAGTGCTGTTGCGGCTAAATTTAGGCTGCAGAGGGATAGTGCAGACCTGCAAGAGGTCTCAGGGCTGGTACCTTCCGTGTGGGAGAAGGAGCCTAATGTTTACCTTTTCAGAAAAATTTTCTGCTGAGAACAAACACCGTGACATGCTGAGTCTCTGGGAAAGCAGAGATCCCCAGTGCTGTTGCGGCTAAAGATAGGCTGCAGAGGGATAGTGCAGACCTGCAAGAGCTTTCAGGGTGGCAGCTTCCCTGTGGGAGAAGGAGCCAGACGTTTGCCTTTTCAGAAAAAGTTTCTGCCGAGAACGAGCACCGTGACATGATGAGTCTCTGGGAAAGCAGAGATCCCCTGTGCTGTTGTGGCTAAGTATAGGCTGCAGGGGGACGGTGAAGACCAGCAAGATCTTTCAGGGCTGGCACCTTCCGTGTTGGAGAAGGAGCCATACGTTTGCCTTTACAGAAAAAGTTTCTGCCAAGAACGAGCACCGTGACATGCTGAGTCTCTGGGAAAGCAGAGATCCCCAGTGCTGTTGCGGCTAAATTTAAGGTGCAGGGGGATAGTGCAGACCTGCAAGAGCTCTCAGGGCTGGTAACTTCCGTGTGGGAGAAGGAGCCGGACATTTGCCTTTACAGAAAAAGTTTCTGCCGAGAACGAGCACCGTGACATGCTGAGTCTCTGGGAAAGCAGAGATCCCCAGTGCTGTTGCGGCTAAAGATAGGCTTGCAGGGGGACGGTGAAGACCAGCAAGATCTTTCAGGGCTGGCACCTTCCGTGTGGGAGAAGGAGCCAGACGTTTACCTTTTCAGAAAAAGTTTCTGCCGAGAACGAGCATCGTGACATGCTGAGTCTCTGGGAAAGCAGAGATCCCCAGTGCTGTTGCGGCTAAATTTAGGCTGCAGAGGGATAGTGCAGACCTGCAAGAGCTCTCACGGCTGGTACCTTCCTTGTGGGAGAAGGAGCCAGACGTTTGCCTTTTCAGAAAAAGTTTCTGCCGAGAACGAGCACCGTGACATGCTGAGTCTCTGGGAAAGCAGAGATCCCCAGTGCTGTTGCGGCTAAAGATAGGCTGCAGAGGGATAGTGAAGACCTGCAAGAGCTTTCAGGGTGGCAGCTTCCTTGTGGGAGAAGGAGCCAGACGTTTGCCTTTTCAGAAAAAGTTTCTGCCGAGAACGAGCACCGTGACATGCTGAGTCTCTGGGAAAGCAGAGATCCCCAGTGCTGTTGCGGCTAAATTTAGGCTGCAGAGGGGTAGTGCAGACCTTCAAGAGCTCTCAGGGCTGGTATCTTCCGTGTGGGAGAAGGAGCCGGACGTTTGCCTTTTCAGAAAAAGTTTCTGCCGAGAACGAGCACCGTGACATGCTGAGTCTCTGGGAAAGCAGAGATCCCCAGTGCTGTTGCGGCTAAAGATAGGCTTGCAGGGGGACGGTGAAGACCTGCAGGATCTTTCAGGGCTGGTACCTTTCGTGTGGGAGAAGGAGCCGGACGTTTGCCTTTTCAGAAAAAGTTTCTGCCGAGAACGAGCACCGTGACATGCTGAGTCTCTGGGAAAGCAGATATCCCCAGAGCTGTTGTGGCTAAATTTAGGCTGCAGAGGTATAGTGCAGACCTGCAAGAGCTCTCAGGGCTGGTACCTTCCGTGTGGGAGAAGGAGCCGGACGTTTGCCTTTTCACAAAAAGTTTCTGCCGAGAACGAGCACCGTGACATGCTGAGTCTCTGGGAAAGCAGAGATCTCCAGCGCTGTTGCGGCTAAATTTAGGCTGCAGAGGGATAGTGCAGACCTGCAAGAGCTCTCAGGGCTGGTACCTTCCCTGTGGGAGAAGGAGCCAGACGTTTGCCTTTTCAGAAAAAGTTTCTGCCGAGAACGAGCACCGTGACATGCTGAGTCTCTGGGAAAGCAGAGATCCCCAGTGCTGTTGCAGCGAAAGATAGGCTGCAGGGGGATAGTGAAGACCTGCAAGAGCTTTCAGGGCTGGCACCTTCCGTGTGGGAGAAGGAGCCAGACGTTTGCCTTTTCAGAAAAAGTTTCTGCCGAGAACGAGCAACGTGACATGCTGAGTCTCTGGGAAAGCAGAGATCCCCATTGCTGTTGCGGCTAAAGATAGGCTGCAGGGGGATAGTGAAGACCTGCAAGAGCTTTCAGGGCTGGCACCTTCCGTGTGGGAGAAGGAGCCGGACATTTGCCATTACAGAAAACGTTTCTGCCGAGAACGAGCACCGTGACATGCTGAGTCTCTGGGAAAGCAGAGATCCCCAGTGCTGTTGCGTCTTAAGATAGGCTGCGGAGGGATAGTGAAGACCTGCAAGAGCTTTCAGGGCTGGCAGCTTCCTTGTGGGAGAAGGAGCCAGACGTTTGCCTTTTCAGAAGAAGGCTCTGCCGAGAGCGAGCACCGTGACATGCTGAGTCTCTGGGAAAGCAGAGATTCCCAGTGCTGTTGCGGCTAAAGATAGGCTGCAGAGGGATAGTGAAGACCAGCAAGATCTTTCAGGGCTGGCAGCTTCCTTGTGGGAGAAGGAGCCGGACGTTTGCCTTTTCAGAAAAAGGCTCTGCCGAGAGCGAGCACGATGAGATGCTGAGTCTCTGGGAAAGCAGAGATCCCCAGTGCTGTTGTGCCTGTGGATAGGCTGCAGGGGGACGGTGAAGACCAGCAAGAGCTTTCAGTGCTGGCACCTTCCTTGTGGGAGAACTAGCCGGACGTTTGCCTTTTCAGAAAAAGTTTCTGCCGAGAACGAGCACCGTGACATGCGGAGTCTCTGGGAAAGTAGAGATCCCCAGTGCTGTTGCGGCTAAAGATAGGCTGCAGGGGGACGGTGAAGACCAGCAAGATCTTTCAGGGCTGGCACCTTCCTTGTGGGAGAAGGAGCCAGACGTTTGCCTTTTCAGAAAAAGTTTGTGCCGAGAACGAGCACCGTGACATGCTGAGTCTCTGGGAAAGCAGAGATCCCCAGTGCTGTTGCGGCTAAAGATAGGCTGCAGAGGGATAGTGAAGACCTGCAAGAGCTTTCAGGGCTGGCACCTTCCTTGTGGGAGAAGGAGCCAGACGTTTGCCTTTTCAGAAAAATTTTGTGCCTAGAACGACCACCGTGACATGCTGAGTCTCTGGGAAAGCAGAGATCCCCAGTGCTGTTGTGCCTGTGGAAAGGCTGCCTATGGACGAGGAAGAGCAGCAAAATCTTTTAGGGCTGGCAGCTTCCTTGTGGGAGTAGGAGCCCGCCGTTTGCCTTTTCAGAAAAAGGCTCTGATGAGAACGAACACCGTGACATGCTGATTCTCTGGGAAAGCAGAGATCCCAGTGCTCTTGTGACTGTGGATATGCCGCAGGGGGACGGGGAAGAGCAGCAAGAGCTTTCAGGGCTGGCACCTTCCTTGTGGGAGAAGGAGCCAGACGTTTGCCTTTCCAGAAAAAGTTTCTGCCGAGAACGAGCACCGTGACATGCTGTATCTCTGGGAAAGCAGAGATCCCCAGTGCTGTTGCAGCTAAAGATAGGCTGCGGAGGGATAGTGAAGACCTGCAAGAGCTTTCAGGGCTGGCAGCTTCCTTGTGGGAGAAGGAGCCGGACGTTTGCCTTTTCAGAAAAAGGCTCAGCCGAGAGCGAGCACGATGAGATGCTGAGTCTCTGGGAAAGCAGAGATCCCCAGTGCTGTTGTGCCTGTGGATAGGCTGCAGGGGGACGATGAAGACCAGCAAGATCTTTCAGGGCTGGCACCTTCCTTGTGGGAGAAGGAGCCAGACGTTTGCCTTTTCAGAAAAAGTTTCTGCCGAGAACGAGCACCGTGACATGCTCAGTCTCTGGGAAAGCACAGATCCCCAGTGCTGTTGCGGCTAAAGATAGGCTGCAGGGGGATAGTGAAGACCTGCAAGAGCTTTCAGGGCTAGCAGCTTCATTGTGGGAGAAGTTGCTGTAAGTTTGCCTTTTCAGAAAAAGGCTCTGCCGAGATAGAGCACGGTGAGATGCTGAGTCTCTGGGAAAGCAGAGATCCCCAGTGCTGTTGCGGCTAAAGATAGGCTGCAGGGGGATAGTGAAGACCTGCAAGAGCTTTCAGGGCTGGCAGCTTCCTTGTGGGAGAAGGAGCCAGACGTTTGCCTTTACAGAAAAAGTTTCTGCCGAGAACGAGCACTGTGACATGCTGAGTCTCTGGGAAACCAGAGATCCCCAGTGCTGTTGCGGCTAAAGATAGGCTGCAGAGGGATAGTGCAGACCTGCAAGAGCTTTCAGGGTGGCAGCTTCCTTGTGGGAGAAGGAGCCAGACGTTTTCCTTTTCAGAAAAAGTTTCTGCCGAGAACGAGCACTGTGACATGCTGAGTCTCTGGGAAACCAGAGATCCCCAGTTCTGTTGTGGCTAAATTTAGGCTGCAGAGGGATAGTGCAGACCTGCAAGAGCTTTCGGGGCTGGTACCTTCCTTGTGGGAGAAGGAGCCGGACGTTTGCCTTTTCAGAAAAAGTTTCTGCCGAGAACGAGCACCGTGACATGCTGAGTCCCTGGGAAAGCAGAGATCCCCAGTGCTGTTGCGGCTAAATATAGGCTTGCAGGGGGACGGTGAACACCTGCAAGACCTTTCAGGGCTGGCACCTTCCGTGTGGGAGAAGGAGCCGGACATTTGCCTTTTCAGAAAAAGTTTCTGCCGAGAACGAGCACCGTGACATGCTGAGTCTCTGGGAAAGCAGAGATCCCCAGTGCTGTTGCGGCTAAAGATAGGCTGCAGAGGGATAGTGCAGACCTGCAAGAGCTTTCAGTGTGGCAGCTTCTTTGTGGGAGAAGGAGCCAGACGTTTGCCTTTTCAGAAAAATTTTCTGCCGAGAACGAGCACCGTGACATGCTGAGTCTCTGGGAAAGCAGAGATCCCCAGTGCTGTTGCGGCTAAAGATAGGCTGCAGAGGGATAGTGCAGAGCAGCAAGATCTTTCAGGGCTGGCAGCTTCCGTGTGGGAGAAGGAGCCAGACGTTTGCCTTTACAGAAAAAGTTTCTGCCGAGAACGAGCACCGTGACATGCTGAGTCTCTGGGAAAGCAGAGATCCCCAGTGCTGTTGCGGCTAAAGATAGGCTGCAGGGGGATAGTGCAGACCTGCAAGAGCTCTCAGGGCTGGTACCTTCCGTGTGGGAGAAGGAGCCGAACGTTTACCTTTTCAGAAAAATTTTCTGCCGAGAACAAACACCGTGACATGCTGAGTCTCTGGGAAAGCAGAGATCCCCAGTGCTGTTGCGGCTAAAGATAGGCTGCAGAGGGATAGTGCAGACCAGCAAGATCTTTCAGGGCTGGCAGCTTCCGTGTGGGAGAAGGAGCCAGGCGTTTGCCTTTACAGAAAAAGTTTCTGCCGAGAACGAGCACCGTGACATGCTGAGTCTCTGGGAAAGCAGAGATCCCCAGTGCTGTTGCGGCTAAAGATAGGCTGCAGGGGGATAGTGCAGACCTGCAAGAGCTCTCAGGGCTGGAACCTTCCGTGTGGGAGAAGGAGCCGAATGTTTACCTTTTCAGAAAAATTTTCTGCCGAGAACAAACACCGTGACATGCTGAGTCTCTGGGAAAGCAGAGATCCCCAGTGCTGTTGCGGCTAAAGATAGGCTGCAGAGGGATAATGCAGACCTGCAAGAGCTTTCAGGGTGGCAGCTTCCCTGTGGGAGAAGGAGCCAGACGTTTGCCTTTTCAGAAAAAGTTTCTGCCGAGAACGAGCACCGTGACATGCTGAGTCTCTGGGAAAGCAGAGATCCCCAGTGCTGTTGCGGCTAAAGATAGGCTTGCAGGGGGACGGTGAAGACCAGCAAGATCTTTCAGGGCTGGCACCTTCCGTGTGGGAGAAGGAGCCAGACGTTTGCCTTTTCAGAAAAAGTTTCTGCCGAGAACGAGCATCGTGACATGCTGAGTCTCTGGGAAAGCAGAGATCCCCAGTGCTGTTGCGGCTAAAGATAGGCTGCAGAGGAATAGTGCAGACCTGCAAGAGCTCTCAGGGCTGGTAACTTCCGTGTGGGAGAAGGAGCCGGACGTTTGCCTTTTCAGAAAAAGTTTCTGCCGAGAACGAGCACCGTGACATGCTGAGTCTCTGGGAAAGCAGAGATCCCCAGTGCTGTTGCGGCTAAAGATAGGCTGCAGAGGGATAGTGCAGACCTGCAAGAGCTTTCAGGGTGGCAGCTTCTTTGTGGGAGAAGGAGCCAGACGTTTGCCTTTTCAGAAAAAGTTTCTGCCGAGAACGAGCACCGTGACATGCTGAGTCTCTGGGAAAGCAGAGATCCCCAGTGCTGTTGCGGCTAAAGATAGGCTGCAGAGGGATAGTGCAGACCAGCAAGATCTTTCAGGGCTGGCAGCTTCCGTGTGGGAGAAGGAGCCAGGCGTTTGCCTTTACAGAAAAAGTTTCTGCCGAGAACGAGCACCGTGACATGCTGAGTCTCTGGGAAAGCAGAGATCCCCAGTGCTGTTGCGGCTAAAGATAGGCTGCAGGGGGATAGTGCAGACCTGCAAGAGCTCTCAGGGCTGGTACCTTCCGTGTGGGAGAAGGAGCCGAACGTTTACCTTTTCAGAAAAATTTTCTGCTGAGAACAAACACCGTGACATGCTGAGTCTCTGGGAAAGCAGAGATCCCCAGTGCTGTTGTGGCTAAGTATAGGCTGCAGCGGGACGGTGAAGACCAGCAAGATCTTTCAGGGCTGGCACCTTCCGTGTTGTAGAAGGAGCCAGACGTTTGCCTTTACAGAAAAAGTTTCTGCCGAGAACGAGCACCGTGACATGCTGAGTCTCTGGGAAAGCAGAGATCCCCAGTGCTGTTGCGGCTAAATTTAAGGTGCAGGGGGATAGTGCAGACCTGCAAGAGCTCTCAGGGCTGGTACCTTCCTTGTGGGAGAAGGAGCCGGACATTTGCCTTTACAGAAAAAGTTTCTGCCGAGAACGAGCACCGTGACATGCTGAGTCTCTGGGAAAGCAGAGATCCCCAGTGCTGTTGCGGCTAAAGATAGGCTGCAGGGGGATAGTGCAGACCTGCAAGAGCTCTCAGGGCTGGTACCTTCCGTGTGGGAGAAGGAGCCGAACGTTTACCTTTTCAGAAAAATTTTCTGCTGAGAACAAACACCGTGACATGCTGAGTCTCTGGGAAAGCAGAGATCCCCAGTGCTGTTGCGGCTAAAGATAGGCTGCAGAGGGATAGTGCAGACCAGCAAGATCTTTCAGGGCTGGCAGCTTCCGTGTGGGAGAAGGAGCCAGGCTTTTGCCTTTACAGAAAAAGTTTCTGCCGAGAACGAGCACCGTGACATGCTGAGTCTCTGGGAAAGCAGAGATCCCCAGTGCTGTTGCGGCTAAAGATAGGCTGCAGGGGGATAGTGCAGACCTGCAAGAGCTCTCAGGGCTGGTACCTTCCGTGTGGGAGAAGGAGCCGAATGTTTACCTTTTCAGAAAAATTTTCTGCCGAGAACAAACACCGTGACATGCTGAGTCTCTGGGAAAGCAGAGATCCCCAGTGCTGTTGCGGCTAAAGATAGGCTGCAGAGGGATAATGCAGACCTGCAAGAGCTTTCAGGGTGGCAGCTTCCCTGTGGGAGAAGGAGCCAGACGTTTGCCTTTTCAGAAAAAGTTTATGCCGAGAACGAGCACCGTGACATGATGAGTCTCTGGGAAAGCAGAGATCCCCAGTGCTGTTGCGGCTAAAGATAGGCTTGCAGGGGGACGGTGAAGACCAGCAAGATCTTTCAGGGCTGGCACCTTCCGTGTGGGAGAAGGAGCCAGACGTTTGCCTTTTCAGAAAAAGTTTCTGCCGAGAACGAGCATCGTGACATGCTGAGTCTCTGGGAAAGCAGAGATCCCCAGTGCTGTTGCGGCTAAATTTAAGGTGCAGGGGGATAGTGCAGACCTGCAAGAGCTCTCACGGCTGGTACCTTCCTTGTGGGAGAAGGAGCCAGACGTTTGCCTTTTCAGAAAAAGTTTCTGCCGAGAACGAGCACCGTGATATGCTGAGTCTCTGGGAAAGCAGAGATCCCCAGTGCTGTTGCGGCTAAAGATAGGCTGCAGAGGGATAGTGAAGACCTGCAAGAGCTTTCAGGGTGGCAGCTTCCTTGTGGGAGAAGGAGCCAGACGTTTGCCTTTTCAGAAAAAGTTTCTGCCGAGAACGAGCACCGTGACATGCTGAGTCTCTGGGAAAGCAGAGATCCCCAGTGCTGTTGTGGCTAAATTTAGGCTGCAGAGGGGTAGTGCAGACCTTCAAGAGCTCTCAGGGCTGGTACCTTCCGTGTGGGAGAAGGAGCCGGACGTTTGCCTTTTCAGAAAAAGTTTCTGCCGAGAACGAGCACCGTGACATGCTGAGTCTCTGGGAAAGCAGAGATCCCCAGTGCTGTTGCGGCTAAAGATAGGCTTGCAGGGGGACGGTGAAGACCTGCAGGATCTTTCAGGGCTGGTACCTTTCGTGTGGGAGAAGGAGCCGGACGTTTGCCTTTTCAGAAAAAGTTTCTGCCGAGCACGAGCACCGTGACATGCTGAGTCTCTGGGAAAGCAGAGATCCCCAGAGCTGTTGCGGCTAAAGATAGGCTGCAGAGGAATAGTGCAGACCTGCAAGAGCTCTCAGGGCTGGTAACTTCCGTGTGGGAGAAGGAGCCGGACGTTTGCCTTTTCAGAAAAAGATTCTGCCGAGAACAAGCACCGTGACATGCTGAATATCTGGGAAAGCAGAGATCCCCAGTGCTGTTGCGGCTAAGTATAGGCTACAGGGGGACGGTGAAGACCAGCAAGATCTTTCAGGGCTGGCACCTTCCGTGTTGGAGAAGGAGCCAGACATTTGCCTTTACAGAAAAAGTTTCTGCCGAGAACGAGCACCGTGACATGCTGAGTCTCTGGGAAAGCAGAGATCCCCAGTGCTGTTGCGGCTAAATTTAAGGTGCAGGGGGATAGTGCAGACCTGCAAGAGCTCTCAGGGCTGGTACCTTCCTTGTGGGAGAAGGAGCCGGACATTTGCCTTTACAGAAAAAGTTTCTGCCGAGAACGAGCACCGTGACATGCTGAGTCTCTGGGAAAGCAGAGATCCCCAGTGCTGTTGCGGCTAAAGATAGGCTGCAGAGGGATAGTGCAGACCAGCAAGATCTTTCAGGGCTGGCAGCTTCCGTGTGGGAGAAGGAGCCAGGCGTTTGCCTTTACAGAAAAAGTTTCTGCCGAGAACGAGCACCGTGACATGCTGAGTCTCTGGGAAAGCAGAGATCCCCAGTGCTGTTGCGGCTAAAGATAGGCTGCAGGGGGATAGTGCAGACCTGCAAGAGCTCTCAGGGCTGGTACCTTCCGTGTGGGAGAAGGAGCCGAATGTTTACCTTTTCAGAAAAATTTTCTGCCGAGAACAAACACCGTGACATGCTGAGTCTCTGGGAAAGCAGAGATCCCCAGTGCTGTTGCGGCTAAAGATAGGCTGCAGAGGGATAGTGCAGACCAGCAAGATCTTTCAGGGCTGGCAGCTTCCGTGTGGGAGAAGGAGCCAGGCGTTTGCCTTTACAGAAAAAGTTTCTGCCGAGAACGAGCACCGTGACATGCTGAGTCTCTGGGAAAGCAGAGATCCCCAGTGCTGTTGCGGCTAAATTTAAGGTGCAGGGGGATAGTGCAGACCTGCAAGAGCTCTCAGGGCTGGTACCTTCCTTGTGGGAGAAGGAGCCGGACATTTGCCTTTACAGAAAAAGTTTCTGCCGAGAACGAGCACCGTGACATGCTGAGTCTCTGGGAAAGCAGAGATCCCCAGTGCTGTTGCGGCTAAAGATAGGCTGCAGAGGGATAATGCAGACCTGCAAGAGCTTTCAGGGTGGCAGCTTCCCTGTGGGAGAAGGAGCCAGACGTTTGCCTTTTCAGAAAAAGTTTCTGCCGAGAACGAGCACCGTGACATGCTGAGTCTCTGGGAAAGCAGAGATCCCCAGTGCTGTTGCGGCTAAAGATAGGCTTGCAGGGGGACGGTGAAGACCAGCAAGATCTTTCAGGGCTGGCACCTTCCGTGTGGGAGAAGGAGCCAGACGTTTGCCTTTTCAGAAAAAGTTTCTGCCGAGAACGAGCATCGTGACATGCTGAGTCTCTGGGAAAGCAGAGATCCCCAGTGCTGTTGTGGCTAAAGATAGGCTGCAGAGGAATAGTGCAGACCTGCAAGAGCTCTCAGGGCTGGTAACTTCCGTGTGGGAGAAGGAGCCGGACGTTTGCCTTTTCAGAAAAAGTTTCTGCCGAGAACGAGCACCGTGACATGCTGAGTCTCTGGGAAAGCAGAGATCCCCAGTGCTGTTGCGGCTAAAGATAGGCTGCAGAGGGATAGTGCAGACCTGCAAGAGCTTTCAGGGTGGCAGCTTCTTTGTGGGAGAAGGAGCCAGACGTTTGCCTTTTCAGAAAAAGTTTCTGCCGAGAACGAGCACCGTGACATGCTGAGTCTCTGGGAAAGCAGAGATCCCCAGTGCTGTTGCGGCTAAAGATAGGCTGCAGAGGGATAGTGCAGACCAGCAAGATCTTTCAGGGCTGGCAGCTTCCGTGTGGGAGAAGGAGCCAGGCTTTTGCCTTTACAGAAAAAGTTTCTGCCGAGAACGAGCACCGTGACATGCTGAGTCTCTGGGAAAGCAGAGATCCCCAGTGCTGTTGCGGCTAAAGATAGGCTGCAGGGGGATAGTGCAGACCTGCAAGAGCTCTCAGGGCTGGTACCTTCCGTGTGGGAGAAGGAGCCGAACGTTTACCTTTTCAGAAAAATTTTCTGCCGAGAACAAACACCGTGACATGCTGAGTCTCTGGGAAAGCAGAGATCCCCAGTGCTGTTGCGGCTAAAGATAGGCTGCAGAGGGATAATGCAGACCTGCAAGAGCTTTCAGGGTGGCAGCTTCCCTGTGGGAGAAGGAGCCAGACGTTTGCCTTTTCAGAAAAAGTTTATGCCGAGAACGAGCACCGTGACATGATGAGTCTCTGGGAAAGCAGAGATCCCCAGTGCTGTTGCGGCTAAATTTAAGGTGCAGGGGGATAGTGCAGACCTGCAAGAGCTCTCACGGCTGGTACCTTCCTTGTGGGAGAAGGAGCCAGACGTTTGCCTTTTCAGAAAAAGTTTCTGCCGAGAACGAGCACCGTGATATGCTGAGTCTCTGGGAAAGCAGAGATCCCCAGTGCTGTTGCGGCTAAAGATAGGCTGCAGAGGGATAGTGAAGACCTGCAAGAGCTTTCAGGGTGGCAGCTTCCTTGTGGGAGAAGGAGCCAGACGTTTGCCTTTTCAGAAAAAGTTTCTGCCGAGAACGAGCACCGTGACATGCTGAGTCTCTGGGAAAGCAGAGATCCCCAGTGCTGTTGCGGCTAAATTTAGGCTGCAGAGGGGTAGTGCAGACCTTCAAGAGCTCTCAGGGCTGGTACCTTCCGTGTGGGAGAAGGAGCCGGACGTTTGCCTTTTCAGAAAAAGTTTCTGCCGAGAACGAGCACCGTGACATGCTGAGTCTCTGGGAAAGCAGAGATCCCCAGTGCTGTTGCGGCTAAAGATAGGCTTGCAGGGGGACGGTGAAGACCTGCAGGATCTTTCAGGGCTGGTACCTTTCGTGTGGGAGAAGGAGCCGGACGTTTGCCTTTTCAGAAAAAGTTTCTGCCGAGCACGAGCACCGTGACATGCTGAGTCTCTGGGAAAGCAGAGATCCCCAGAGCTGTTGCGGCTAAAGATAGGCTGCAGAGGAATAGTGCAGACCTGCAAGAGCTCTCAGGGCTGGTAACTTCCGTGTGGGAGAAGGAGCCGGACGTTTGCCTTTTCAGAAAAAGATTCTGCCGAGAACAAGCACCGTGACATGCTGAATATCTGGGAAAGCAGAGATCCCCAGTGCTGTTGCGGCTAAGTATAGGCTACAGGGGGACGGTGAAGACCAGCAAGATCTTTCAGGGCTGGCACCTTCCGTGTTGGAGAAGGAGCCAGACATTTGCCTTTACAGAAAAAGTTTCTGCCGAGAACGAGCACCGTGACATGCTGAGTCTCTGGGAAAGCAGAGATCCCCAGTGCTGTTGCGGCTAAATTTAAGGTGCAGGGGGATAGTGCAGACCTGCAAGAGCTCTCAGGGCTGGTACCTTCCTTGTGGGAGAAGGAGCCGGACATTTGCCTTTACAGAAAAAGTTTCTGCCGAGAACGAGCACCGTGACATGCTGAGTCTCTGGGAAAGCAGAGATCCCCAGTGCTGTTGCGGCTAAAGATAGGCTGCAGAGGGATAGTGCAGACCTGCAAGAGCTTTCAGGGTGGCAGCTTCTTTGTGGGAGAAGGAGCCAGACGTTTGCCTTTTCAGAAAAAGTTTCTGCCGAGAACGAGCACCGTGACATGCTGAGTCTCTGGGAAAGCAGAGATCCCCAGTGCTGTTGCGGCTAAAGATAGGCTGCAGAGGGATAGTGCAGACCAGCAAGATCTTTCAGGGCTGGCAGCTTCCGTGTGGGAGAAGGAGCCAGGCGTTTGCCTTTACAGAAAAAGTTTCTGCCGAGAACGAGCACCGTGACATGCTGAGTCTCTGGGAAAGCAGAGATCCCCAGTGCTGTTGCGGCTAAAGATAGGCTGCAGGGGGATAGTGCAGACCTGCAAGAGCTCTCAGGGCTGGTACCTTCCGTGTGGGAGAAGGAGCCGAACGTTTACCTTTTCAGAAAAATTTTCTGCTGAGAACAAACACCGTGACATGCTGAGTCTCTGGGAAAGCAGAGATCCCCAGTGCTGTTGTGGCTAAGAATAGGCTGCAGCGGGACGGTGAAGACCAGCAAGATCTTTCAGGGCTGGCACCTTCCGTGTTGTAGAAGGAGCCAGACGTTTGCCTTTACAGAAAAAGTTTCTGCCGAGAACGAGCACCGTGACATGCTGAGTCTCTGGGAAAGCAGAGATCCCCAGTGCTGTTGCGGCTAAAGATAGGCTGCAGAGGAATAGTGCAGACCTGCAAGAGCTCTCAGGGCTGGTAACTTCCGTGTGGGAGAAGGAGCCGGACGTTTGCCTTTTCAGAAAAAGTTTCTGCCGAGAACGAGCACCGTGACATGCTGAGTCTCTGGGAAAGCAGAGATCCCCAGTGCTGTTGCGGCTAAATTTAAGGTGCAGGGGGATAGTGCAGACCTGCAAGAGCTCTCAGGGCTGGTACCTTCCTTGTGGGAGAAGGAGCCGGACATTTGCCTTTACAGAAAAAGTTTCTGCCGAGAACGAGCACCGTGACATGCTGAGTCTCTGGGAAAGCAGAGATCCCCAGTGCTGTTGCGGCTAAAGATAGGCTGCAGAGGGATAGTGCAGACCTGCAAGAGCTTTCAGGGTGGCAGCTTCTTTGTGGGAGAAGGAGCCAGACGTTTGCCTTTTCAGAAAAAGTTTCTGCCGAGAACGAGCACCGTGACATGCTGAGTCTCTGGGAAAGCAGAGATCCCCAGTGCTGTTGCGGCTAAAGATAGGCTGCAGAGGGATAGTGCAGACCAGCAAGATCTTTCAGGGCTGGCAGCTTCCGTGTGGGAGAAGGAGCCAGGCGTTTGCCTTTACAGAAAAAGTTTCTGCCGAGAACGAGCACCGTGACATGCTGAGTCTCTGGGAAAGCAGAGATCCCCAGTGCTGTTGCGGCTAAAGATAGGCTGCAGGGGGATAGTGCAGACCTGCAAGAGCTCTCAGGGCTGGTACCTTCCGTGTGGGAGAAGGAGCCGAACATTTACCTTTTCAGAAAAATTTTCTGCTGAGAACAAACACCGTGACATGCTGAGTCTCTGGGAAAGCAGAGATCCCCAGTGCTGTTGTGGCTAAGTATAGGCTCCAGCGGGACGGTGAAGACCAGCAAGATCTTTCAGGGCTGGCACCTTCCGTGTTGTAGAAGGAGCCAGACGTTTGCCTTTACAGAAAAAGTTTCTGCCGAGAACGAGCACCGTGACATGCTGAGTCTCTGGGAAAGCAGAGATCCCCAGTGCTGTTGCGGCTAAATTTAAGGTGCAGGGGGATAGTGCAGACCTGCAAGAGCTCTCAGGGCTGGTACCTTCCTTGTGGGAGAAGGAGCCGGACATTTGCCTTTACAGAAAAAGTTTCTGCCGAGAACGAGCACCGTGACATGCTGAGTCTCTGGGAAAGCAGAGATCCCCAGTGCTGTTGCGGCTAAAGATAGGCTGCAGAGGGATAGTGCAGAGCAGCAAGATCTTTCAGGGCTGGCAGCTTCCGTGTGGGAGAAGGAGCCAGACGTTTGCCTTTACAGAAAAAGTTTCTGCCGAGAACGAGCACCGTGACATGCTGAGTCTCTGGGAAAGCAGAGATCCCCAGTGCTGTTGCGGCTAAAGATAGGCTGCAGGGGGATAGTGCAGACCTGCAAGAGCTCTCAGGGCTGGTACCTTCCGTGTGGGAGAAGGAGCCGAACGTTTACCTTTTCAGAAAAATTTTCTGCCGAGAACGAGCACCGTGACATGCTGAGTCTCTGGGAAAGCAGAGATCCCCAGTGCTGTTGCGGCTAAAGATAGGCTGCAGAGGGATAATGCAGACCAGCAAGATCTTTCAGGGCTGGCAGCTTCCGTGTGGGAGAAGGAGCCAGACGTTTGCCTTTACAGAAAAAGTTTCTGCCGAGAACGAGCACCGTGACATGCTGAGTCTCTGGGAAAGCAGAGATCCCCAGTGCTGTTGCGGCTAAAGATAGGCTGCAGAGGGATAGTGAAGAAATGCAAGAGCTTTCACGGTGGCAGCTTCCCTGTGGGAGAAGGAGCCAGACGTTTGCCTTTTCAGAAAAAGTTTCTGCCGAGAACGAGCACCGTGACATGCTGAGTCTCTGGGAAAGCAGAGATCCCCAGTGCTGTTGCGGCTAAAGATAGGCTGCAGAGGGATAGTAAAGACCAGCAAGATCTTTCAGGGCTGGCACCTTCCGTATGGGAGAAGGAGCCAGACGTTTGCCTTTTCAGAAAAAGTTTCTGCCGAGAACGAGCACCGTGACATGCTGAGTCTCTGGGAAAGCAGATATCCCCAGTGCTGTTGCGGCTAAATATAGGCTTGCAGGGGGTCGGTGAAGACCAGCAAGATCTTTCAGGGCTGGCACCTTCCGTGTGGGAGAAGAAGCCAGACGTTTGCCTTTTCAGAAAAAGTTTCTGCCGAGAACGAGCACCGTGACATGCTGAGTCTCTGGGAAAGCAGAGATCCCCAGTGCTGTTGCGGCTAAATTTAGGCTGCAGAGGGATAGTGCAGACCTGCAAGAGCTTTCAGGGTGGCAGCTTCCTTGTGTGAGAAGGAGCCAGACGTTTGCCTTTTCAGAAAAAGTTTCTGCCGAGAACGAGCACCGTGACATGCTGAGTCTCTGGGAAAGCAGAGATCCCCAGTGCTATTGTGGCTAAGTATAGGCTGCAGGGGGACGGTGAAGACCAGCAAGATCTTTCAGGTCTGGCACCTTCCGTGTTGGAGAAGGAGCCAGACGTTTGCCTTTACAGAAAAAGTTTCTGCCAAGAACGAGCACCGTGACATGCTGAGTCTCTGGGAAAGCAGAGATCCCCAGTGCTGTTGCGGCTAAATTTAAGCTGCAGGGGGATAGTACAGACCTGCAAGAGCTCTCAGGGCTGGTACCTTCCTTGTGGGAGAAGGAGCCGGACATTTGCCTTTACAGAAAAAGTTTCTGCCGAGAACGAGCACCGTGACATGCTGAGTCTCTGGGAAAGCAGAGATCCCCAGTGCTGTTGCGGCTAAAGATAGGCTGCAGAGGGATAGTAAAGACCAGCAAGATCTTTCAGGGCTGGCACCTTCCGTATGGGAGAAGGAGCCAGACGTTTGCCTTTTCAGAAAAAGTTTCTGCCGAGAACGAGCACCGTGACATGCTGAGTCTCTGGGAAAGCAGAGATCCCCAGTGCTGTTGCGGCTAAAGATAGGCTTGCAGGGGGACGGTGAAGACCAGCAAGATCTTTCAGGGCTGGCACCTTCCGTGTGGGAGAAGGAGCCAGACGTTTGCCTTTTCAGAAAAAGTTTCTGCCGAGAACGAGCATCGTGACATGCTGAGTCTCTGGGAAAGCAGAGATCCCCAGAGCTGTTGCGGCTAAAGATAGGCTGCAGAGGGATAGTGCAGACCTGCAAGAGCTCTCAGGGCTGGTACCTTCCTTGTGGGAGAAGGAGCCAGACGTTTGCCTTTTCAGAAAAAGTTTCTGCCGAGAACGAGCACCGTGACATGCTGAGTCTCTGGGAAAGCAGAGATCCCCAGTGCTGTTGCGGCTAAAGATAGGCTGCAGAGGGATAGTGAAGACCTGCAAGAGCTTTCAGGGTGGTAGCTTCCTTGTGGGAGAAGGAGCCAGACGTTTGCCTTTTCAGAAAAAGTTTCTGCCGAGAACGAGCACCGTGACATGCTGAGTCTCTGGGAAAGCAGAGATCCCCAGTGCTGTTGCGGCTAAAGATAGGCTTGCAGGGGGTCGGTGAAGACCAGCAAGATCTTTCAGGGCTGGCACCTTCCGTGTGGGAGAAGGAGCCAGACGTTTGCCTTTTCAGAAAAAGTTTCTGCCGAGAACGAGCACCGTGACATGCTGAGTCTCTGGGAAAGCAGAGATCCCCAGTGCTGTTGCGGCTAAAGATAGGCTGCAGAGGGATAGTGAAGACCTGCAAGAGCTTTCAGGGTGGTAGCTTCCTTGTGGGAGAAGGAGCCAGACGTTTGCCTTTTCAGAAAAAGTTTCTGCCGAGAACGAGCACCGTGACATGCTGAGTCTCTGGGAAAGCAGAGATCCCCAGTGCTGTTGCGGCTAAAGATAGGCTTGCAGGGGGACGGTGAAGACCAGCAAGATCTTTCAGGGCTGGCACCTTCCGTGTGGGAGAAGGAGCCAGACGTTTGCCTTTTCAGAAAAAGTTTCTGCCGAGAACGAGCATCGTGACATGCTGAGTCTCTGGGAAAGCAGAGATCCCCAGTGCTGTTGCGGCTAAATTTAAGGTGCAGGGGGATAGTGCAGACCTGCAAGAGCTCTCACGGCTGGTACCTTCCTTGTGGGAGAAGGAGCCAGACGTTTGCCTTTTCAGAAAAAGTTTCTGCCGAGAACGAGCACCGTGATATGCTGAGTCTCTGGGAAAGCAGAGATCCCCAGTGCTGTTGCGGCTAAAGATAGGCTGCAGAGGGATAGTGAAGACCTGCAAGAGCTTTCAGGGTGGCAGCTTCCTTGTGGGAGAAGGAGCCAGACGTTTGCCTTTTCAGAAAAAGTTTCTGCCGAGAACGAGCACCGTGACATGCTGAGTCTCTGGGAAAGCAGAGATCCCCAGTGCTGTTGCGGCTAAAGATAGGCTTGCAGGGGGTCGGTGAAGAACAGCAAGATCTTTCAGGGCTGGCACCTTCCGTGTGGGAGAAGGAGCCAGACGTTTGCCTTTTCAGAAAAAGTTTCTGCCGAGAACGAGCACCGTGACATGCTGAGTCTCTGGGAAAGCAGAGATCCCCAGTGCTGTTGCGGCTAAAGATAGGCTGCAGAGGGATAGTGAAGACCTGCAAGAGCTTTCAGGGTGGTAGCTTCCTTGTGGGAGAAGGAGCCAGACGTTTGCCTTTTCAGAAAAAGTTTCTGCCGAGAACGAGCACCGTGACATGCTGAGTCTCTGGGAAAGCAGAGATCCCCAGTGCTGTTGCGGCTAAAGATAGGCTTGCAGGGGGACGGTGAAGACCAGCAAGATCTTTCAGGGCTGGCACCTTCCGTGTGGGAGAAGGAGCCAGACGTTTGCCTTTTCAGAAAAAGTTTCTGCCGAGAACGAGCATCGTGACATGCTGAGTCTCTGGGAAAGCAGAGATCCCCAGTGCTGTTGCGGCTAAATTTAAGGTGCAGGGGGATAGTGCAGACCTGCAAGAGCTCTCACGGCTGGTACCTTCCTTGTGGGAGAAGGAGCCAGACGTTTGCCTTTTCAGAAAAAGTTTCTGCCGAGAACGAGCACCGTGATATGCTGAGTCTCTGGGAAAGCAGAGATCCCCAGTGCTGTTGCGGCTAAAGATAGGCTGCAGAGGGATAGTGAAGACCTGCAAGAGCTTTCAGGGTGGCAGCTTCCTTGTGGGAGAAGGAGCCAGACGTTTGCCTTTTCAGAAAAAGTTTCTGCCGAGAACGAGCACCGTGACATGCTGAGTCTCTGGGAAAGCAGAGATCCCCAGTGCTGTTGCGGCTAAAGATAGGCTGCAGAGGGATAGTGAAGACCTGCAAGAGCTTTCAGGGTGGTAGCTTCCTTGTGGGAGAAGGAGCCAGACGTTTGCCTTTTCAGAAAAAGTTTCTGCCGAGAACGAGCACCGTGACATGCTGAGTCTCTGGGAAAGCAGAGATCCCCAGTGCTGTTGCGGCTAAAGATAGGCTTGCAGGGGGACGGTGAAGACCAGCAAGATCTTTCAGGGCTGGCACCTTCCGTGTGGGAGAAGGAGCCAGACGTTTGCCTTTTCAGAAAAAGTTTCTGCCGAGAACGAGCATCGTGACATGCTGAGTCTCTGGGAAAGCAGAGATCCCCAGTGCTGTTGCGGCTAAATTTAAGGTGCAGGGGGATAGTGCAGACCTGCAAGAGCTCTCACGGCTGGTACCTTCCTTGTGGGAGAAGGAGCCAGACGTTTGCCTTTTCAGAAAAAGTTTCTGCCGAGAACGAGCACCGTGATATGCTGAGTCTCTGGGAAAGCAGAGATCCCCAGTGCTGTTGCGGCTAAAGATAGGCTGCAGAGGGATAGTGAAGACCTGCAAGAGCTTTCAGGGTGGCAGCTTCCTTGTGGGAGAAGGAGCCAGACGTTTGCCTTTTCAGAAAAAGTTTCTGCCGAGAACGAGCACCGTGACATGCTGAGTCTCTGGGAAAGCAGAGATCCCCAGTGCTGTTGCGGCTAAAGATAGGCTTGCAGGGGGACGGTGAAGACCAGCAAGATCTTTCAGGGCTGGCACCTTCCGTGTGGGAGAAGGAGCCAGACGTTTGCCTTTTCAGAAAAAGTTTCTGCCGAGAACGAGCATCGTGACATGCTGAGTCTCTGGGAAAGCAGAGATCCCCAGTGCTGTTGCGGCTAAATTTAAGGTGCAGGGGGATAGTGCAGACCTGCAAGAGCTCTCACGGCTGGTACCTTCCTTGTGGGAGAAGGAGCCAGACGTTTGCCTTTTCAGAAAAAGTTTCTGCCGAGAACGAGCACCGTGATATGCTGAGTCTCTGGGAAAGCAGAGATCCCCAGTGCTGTTGCGGCTAAAGATAGGCTGCAGAGGGATAGTGAAGACCTGCAAGAGCTTTCAGGGTGGCAGCTTCCTTGTGGGAGAAGGAGCCAGACGTTTGCCTTTTCAGAAAAAGTTTCTGCCGAGAACGAGCACCGTGACATGCTGAGTCTCTGGGAAAGCAGAGATCCCCAGTGCTGTTGCGGCTAAATTTAGGCTGCAGAGGGGTAGTGCAGACCTTCAAGAGCTCTCAGGGCTGGTACCTTCCGTGTGGGAGAAGGAGCCGGACGTTTGCCTTTTCAGAAAATGTTTCTGCCGAGAACGAGCACCGTGACATGCTGAGTCTCTGGGAAAGCAGAGATCCCCAGTGCTGTTGCGGCTAAAGATAGGCTTGCAGGGGGACGGTGAAGACCTGCAGGATCTTTCAGGGCTGGTACCTTTCGTGTGGGAGAAGGAGCCGGACGTTTGCCTTTTCAGAAAAAGTTTCTGCCGAGCACGAGCACCGTGACATGCTGAGTCTCTGGGAAAGCAGAGATCCCCAGAGCTGTTGCGGCTAAAGATAGGCTGCAGAGGAATAGTGCAGACCTGCAAGAGCTCTCAGGGCTGGTAACTTCCGTGTGGGAGAAGGAGCCGGACGTTTGCCTTTTCAGAAAAAGATTCTGCCGAGAACAAGCACCGTGACATGCTGAGTCTCTGGGAAAGCAGAGATCCCCAGTGCTGTTGCGGCTAAGTATAGGCTACAGGGGGACGGTGAAGACCAGCAAGATCTTTCAGGGCTGGCACCTTCCGTGTTGGAGAAGGAGCCAGACATTTGCCTTTACAGAAAAAGTTTCTGCCGAGAACGAGCACCGTGACATGCTGAGTCTCTGGGAAAGCAGAGATCCCCAGTGCTGTTGCGGCTAAATTTAAGGTGCAGGGGGATAGTGCAGACCTGCAAGAGCTCTCAGGGCTGGTACCTTCCTTGTGGGAGAAGGAGCCGGACATTTGCCTTTACAGAAAAAGTTTCTGCCGAGAACGAGCACCGTGACATGCTGAGTCTCTGGGAAAGCAGAGATCCCCAGTGCTGTTGCGGCTAAAGATAGGCTGCAGAGGGATAGTGCAGACCTGCAAGAGCTTTCAGGGTGGCAGCTTCTTTGTGGGAGAAGGAGCCAGACGTTTGCCTTTTCAGAAAAAGTTTCTGCCGAGAACGAGCACCGTGACATGCTGAGTCTCTGGGAAAGCAGAGATCCCCAGTGCTGTTGCGGCTAAAGATAGGCTGCAGAGGGATAGTGCAGACCAGCAAGATCTTTCAGGGCTGGCAGCTTCCGTGTGGGAGAAGGAGCCAGGCGTTTGCCTTTACAGAAAAAGTTTCTGCCGAGAACGAGCACCGTGACATGCTGAGTCTCTGGGAAAGCAGAGATCCCCAGTGCTGTTGCGGCTAAAGATAGGCTGCAGGGGGATAGTGCAGACCTGCAAGAGCTCTCAGGGCTGGTACCTTCCGTGTGGGAGAAGGAGCCGAACGTTTACCTTTTCAGAAAAATTTTCTGCTGAGAACAAACACCGTGACATGCTGAGTCTCTGGGAAAGCAGAGATCCCCAGTGCTGTTGTGGCTAAGTATAGGCTGCAGCGGGACGGTGAAGACCAGCAAGATCTTTCAGGGCTGGCACCTTCCGTGTTGTAGAAGGAGCCAGACGTTTGCCTTTACAGAAAAAGTTTCTGCCGAGAACGAGCACCGTGACATGCTGAGTCTCTGGGAAAGCAGAGATCCCCAGTGCTGTTGCGGCTAAAGATAGGCTGCAGAGGAATAGTGCAGACCTGCAAGAGCTCTCAGGGCTGGTAACTTCCGTGTGGGAGAAGGAGCCGGACGTTTGCCTTTTCAGAAAAAGTTTCTGCCGAGAACGAGCACCGTGACATGCTGAGTCTCTGGGAAAGCAGAGATCCCCAGTGCTGTTGCGGCTAAATTTAAGGTGCAGGGGGATAGTGCAGACCTGCAAGAGCTCTCAGGGCTGGTACCTTCCTTGTGGGAGAAGGAGCCGGACATTTGCCTTTACAGAAAAAGTTTCTGCCGAGAACGAGCACCGTGACATGCTGAGTCTCTGGGAAAGCAGAGATCCCCAGTGCTGTTGCGGCTAAAGATAGGCTGCAGAGGGATAGTGCAGACCTGCAAGAGCTTTCAGGGTGGCAGCTTCTTTGTGGGAGAAGGAGCCAGACGTTTGCCTTTTCAGAAAAAGTTTCTGCCGAGAACGAGCACCGTGACATGCTGAGTCTCTGGGAAAGCAGAGATCCCCAGTGCTGTTGCGGCTAAAGATAGGCTGCAGAGGGATAGTGCAGACCAGCAAGATCTTTCAGGGCTGGCAGCTTCCGTGTGGGAGAAGGAGCCAGGCGTTTGCCTTTACAGAAAAAGTTTCTGCCGAGAACGAGCACCGTGACATGCTGAGTCTCTGGGAAAGCAGAGATCCCCAGTGCTGTTGCGGCTAAAGATAGGCTGCAGGGGGATAGTGCAGACCTGCAAGAGCTCTCAGGGCTGGTACCTTCCGTGTGGGAGAAGGAGCCGAACGTTTACCTTTTCAGAAAAATTTTCTGCTGAGAACAAACACCGTGACATGCTGAGTCTCTGGGAAAGCAGAGATCCCCAGTGCTGTTGCGGCTAAATTTAAGGTGCAGGGGGATAGTGCAGACCTGCAAGAGCTCTCAGGGCTGGTACCTTCCTTGTGGGAGAAGGAGCCGGACATTTGCCTTTACAGAAAAAGTTTCTGCCGAGAACGAGCACCGTGACATGCTGAGTCTCTGGGAAAGCAGAGATCCCCAGTGCTGTTGCGGCTAAAGATAGGCTGCAGAGGGATAGTGCAGAGCAGCAAGATCTTTCAGGGCTGGCAGCTTCCGTGTGGGAGAAGGAGCCAGACGTTTGCCTTTACAGAAAAAGTTTCTGCCGAGAACGAGCACCGTGACATGCTGAGTCTCTGGGAAAGCAGAGATCCCCAGTGCTGTTGCGGCTAAAGATAGGCTGCAGGGGGATAGTGCAGACCTGCAAGAGCTCTCAGGGCTGGTACCTTCCGTGTGGGAGAAGGAGCCGAACGTTTACCTTTTCAGAAAAATTTTCTGCCGAGAACGAGCACCGTGACATGCTGAGTCTCTGGGAAAGCAGAGATCCCCAGTGCTGTTGCGGCTAAAGATAGGCTGCAGAGGGATAATGCAGACCAGCAAGATCTTTCAGGGCTGGCAGCTTCCGTGTGGGAGAAGGAGCCAGACGTTTGCCTTTACAGAAAAAGTTTCTGCCGAGAACGAGCACCGTGACATGCTGAGTCTCTGGGAAAGCAGAGATCCCCAGTGCTGTTGCGGCTAAAGATAGGCTGCAGAGGGATAGTGAAGAAATGCAAGAGCTTTCACGGTGGCAGCTTCCCTGTGGGAGAAGGAGCCAGACGTTTGCCTTTTCAGAAAAAGTTTCTGCCGAGAACGAGCACCGTGACATGCTGAGTCTCTGGGAAAGCAGAGATCCCCAGTGCTGTTGCGGCTAAAGATAGGCTGCAGAGGGATAGTAAAGACCAGCAAGATCTTTCAGGGCTGGCACCTTCCGTATGGGAGAAGGAGCCAGACGTTTGCCTTTTCAGAAAAAGTTTCTGCCGAGAACGAGCACCGTGACATGCTGAGTCTCTGGGAAAGCAGATATCCCCAGTGCTGTTGCGGCTAAATATAGGCTTGCAGGGGGTCGGTGAAGACCAGCAAGATCTTTCAGGGCTGGCACCTTCCGTGTGGGAGAAGAAGCCAGACGTTTGCCTTTTCAGAAAAAGTTTCTGCCGAGAACGAGCACCGTGACATGCTGAGTCTCTGGGAAAGCAGAGATCCCCAGTGCTGTTGCGGCTAAATTTAGGCTGCAGAGGGATAGTGCAGACCTGCAAGAGCTTTCAGGGTGGCAGCTTCCTTGTGTGAGAAGGAGCCAGACGTTTGCCTTTTCAGAAAAAGTTTCTGCCGAGAACGAGCACCGTGACATGCTGAGTCTCTGGGAAAGCAGAGATCCCCAGTGCTATTGTGGCTAAGTATAGGCTGCAGGGGGACGGTGAAGACCAGCAAGATCTTTCAGGTCTGGCACCTTCCGTGTTGGAGAAGGAGCCAGACGTTTGCCTTTACAGAAAAAGTTTCTGCCAAGAACGAGCACCGTGACATGCTGAGTCTCTGGGAAAGCAGAGATCCCCAGTGCTGTTGCGGCTAAATTTAAGCTGCAGGGGGATAGTACAGACCTGCAAGAGCTCTCAGGGCTGGTACCTTCCTTGTGGGAGAAGGAGCCGGACATTTGCCTTTACAGAAAAAGTTTCTGCCGAGAACGAGCACCGTGACATGCTGAGTCTCTGGGAAAGCAGAGATCCCCAGTGCTGTTGCGGCTAAAGATAGGCTGCAGAGGGATAGTAAAGACCAGCAAGATCTTTCAGGGCTGGCACCTTCCGTATGGGAGAAGGAGCCAGACGTTTGCCTTTTCAGAAAAAGTTTCTGCCGAGAACGAGCACCGTGACATGCTGAGTCTCTGGGAAAGCAGAGATCCCCAGTGCTGTTGCGGCTAAAGATAGGCTTGCAGGGGGACGGTGAAGACCAGCAAGATCTTTCAGGGCTGGCACCTTCCGTGTGGGAGAAGGAGCCAGACGTTTGCCTTTTCAGAAAAAGTTTCTGCCGAGAACGAGCATCGTGACATGCTGAGTCTCTGGGAAAGCAGAGATCCCCAGAGCTGTTGCGGCTAAAGATAGGCTGCAGAGGGATAGTGCAGACCTGCAAGAGCTCTCAGGGCTGGTACCTTCCTTGTGGGAGAAGGAGCCAGACGTTTGCCTTTTCAGAAAAAGTTTCTGCCGAGAACGAGCACCGTGACATGCTGAGTCTCTGGGAAAGCAGAGATCCCCAGTGCTGTTGCGGCTAAAGATAGGCTGCAGAGGGATAGTGAAGACCTGCAAGAGCTTTCAGGGTGGTAGCTTCCTTGTGTGAGAAGGAGCCAGACGTTTGCCTTTTCAGAAAAAGTTTCTGCCGAGAACGAGCACCGTGACATGCTGAGTCTCTGGGAAAGCAGAGATCCCCAGTGCTGTTGCGGCTAAAGATAGGCTTGCAGGGGGTCGGTGAAGACCAGCAAGATCTTTCAGGGCTGGCACCTTCCGTGTGGGAGAAGGAGCCAGACGTTTGCCTTTACAGAAAAAGTTTCTGCCGAGAACGAGCACCGTGACATGCTGAGTCTCTGGGAAAGCAGAGATCCCCAGTGCTGTTGCGGCAAATTTAGGCTGCAGAGGGGTAGTGCAGACCTGCAAGAGCTCTCAGGGCTGGTACCTTCCGTGTGGGAGAAGGAGCCGGACGTTTGCCTTTTCAGAAAAAGTTTCTGCCGAGAACGAGCACCGTGACATGCTGAGTCTCTGGGAAAGCAGAGATCCCCAGTGCTGTTGCGGCTAAAGATAGGCTTGCAGGGGGACGGTGAAGACCAGCAAGATATTTCAGGGCTGGCAGCTTCCGTGTGGGAGAAGGAGCCAGACGTTTGCCTTTTCAGAAAAAGTTTCTGCCGAGAACGAGCACTGTGACATGCTGAGTCTCTGGGAAAGCAGAGATCCCCAGTGCTGTTGCGGCTAAAAATAGGCTGCAGAGGGATGGTGAAGACCTGCAAGAGCTTTCAGGGTGGCAGCTTCCTTGTGGGAGAAGGAGCCAGACGTTTGCCTTTTCAGAAAACGTTTCTGCCGAGAACGAGCACCGTGACATGCTGAGTCTCTGGGAAAGCAGAGATCCCCAGGGCTGTTGCGGCTATAGATAGGCTTGCAGGGGGACGGTGAACACCAGCAAGATCTTTCAGGGCTGGCACCTTCCGTGTTGGAGAAGGAGCCAGACGTTTGCCTTTACAGAAAAAGTTTCTGCCAAGAACGAGCACCGTGACATGCTGAGTCTCTGGGAAAGCAGAGATCCCCAGTGCTGTTGCGGCTAAATTTAAGCTGCAGGGGGATAGTACAGACCTGCAAGAGCTCTCAGGGCTGGTACCTTCCTTGTGGGAGAAGGAGCCGGACATTTGCCTTTACAGAAAAAGTTTCTGCCGAGAACGAGCACCGTGACATGCTGAGTCTCTGGGAAAGCAGAGATCCCCAGTGCTGTTGCGGCTAAAGATAGGCTGCAGAGGGATAGTAAAGACCAGCAAGATCTTTCAGGGCTGGCACCTTCCGTATGGGAGAAGGAGCCAGACGTTTGCCTTTTCAGAAAAAGTTTCTGCCGAGAACGAGCACCGTGACATGCTGAGTCTCTGGGAAAGCAGAGATCCCCAGTGCTGTTGCGGCTAAAGATAGGCTTGCAGGGGGACGGTGAAGACCAGCAAGATCTTTCAGGGCTGGCACCTTCCGTGTGGGAGAAGGAGCCAGACGTTTGCCTTTTCAGAAAAAGTTTCTGCCGAGAACGAGCATCGTGACATGCTGAGTCTCTGGGAAAGCAGAGATCCCCAGAGCTGTTGCGGCTAAAGATAGGCTGCAGAGGGATAGTGCAGACCTGCAAGAGCTCTCAGGGCTGGTACATTCCTTGTGGGAGAAGGAGCCAGACGTTTGCCTTTTCAGAAAAAGTTTCTGCCGAGAACGAGCACCGTGACATGCTGAGTCTCTGGGAAAGCAGAGATCCCCAGTGCTGTTGCGGCTAAAGATAGGCTGCAGAGGGATAGTGAAGACCTGCAAGAGCTTTCAGGGTGGTAGCTTCCTTGTGGGAGAAGGAGCCAGACGTTTGCCTTTTCAGAAAAAGTTTCTGCCGAGAACGAGCACCGTGACATGCTGAGTCTCTGGGAAAGCAGAGATCCCCAGTGCTGTTGCGGCTAAAGATAGGCTTGCAGGGGGTCGGTGAAGACCAGCAAGATCTTTCAGGGCTGGCACCTTCCGTGTGGGAGAAGGAGCCAGACGTTTGCCTTTACAGAAAAAGTTTCTGCCGAGAACGAGCACCGTGACATGCTGAGTCTCTGGGAAAGCAGAGATCCCCAGTGCTGTTGCGGCAAATTTAGGCTGCAGAGGGGTAGTGCAGACCTGCAAGAGCTCTCAGGGCTGGTACCTTCCGTGTGGGAGAAGGAGCCGGACGTTTGCCTTTTCAGAAAAAGTTTCTGCCGAGAACGAGCACCGTGACATGCTGAGTCTCTGGGAAAGCAGAGATCCCCAGTGCTGTTGCGGCTAAAGATAGGCTTGCAGGGGGACGGTGAAGACCAGCAAGATATTTCAGGGCTGGCAGCTTCCGTGTGGGAGAAGGAGCCAGACGTTTGCCTTTTCAGAAAACGTTTCTGCCGAGAACGAGCACTGTGACATGCTGAGTCTCTGGGAAAGCAGAGATCCCCAGTGCTGTTGCGGCTAAAAATAGGCTGCAGAGGGATGGTGAAGACCTGCAAGAGCTTTCAGGGTGGCAGCTTCCTTGTGGGAGAAGGAGCCAGACGTTTGCCTTTTCAGAAAACGTTTCTGCCGAGAACGAGCACCGTGACATGCTGAGTCTCTGGGAAAGCAGAGATCCCCAGGGCTGTTGCGGCTATAGATAGGCTTGCAGGGGGACGGTGAACACCAGCAAGATCTTTCAGGGCTGGCAGCTTCCGTGTGGGAGAAGGAGCCAGACGTTTGCCTTTTCAGAAAAAGTTTCTGCCGAGAACGAGCACCGTGACATGCTGAGTCTCTGGGAAAGCAGAGATCCCCAGTGCTGTTGCGGCTAAATTTAGGCTGCAGAGGGATAGTGCAGACCTGCAAGAGCTCTCAGGGCTGGTACCTTCCTTGTGGGAGAAGGAGCCGGATGTTTGCCTTTTCAGAAAAAGTTTCTGCCGAGAACGAGCACCGTGACATGCTGAGTCTCTGGGAAAGCAGAGATCCCCAGTGCTGTTGCGGCTAAAGATAGGCTGCAGAGGGATAGTGCAGAGCAGCAAGATCTTTCAGGGCTGGCAGCTTCCGTGTGGGAGAAGGAGCCAGACGTTTGCCTTTACAGAAAAAGTTTCTGCCGAGAACGAGCACCGTGACATGCTGAGTCTCTGGGAAAGCAGAGATCCCCAGTGCTGTTGCGGCTAAAGATAGGCTGCAGAGGGATAGTGCAGACCTGCAAGAGCTCTCAGGGCTGGTACCTTCCGTGTGGGAGAAGGAGCCTAACGTTTACCTTTTCAGAAAAATTTTCTGCCGAGAACGAGCACCGTGACATGCTGAGTCTCTGGGAAAGCAGAGATCCCCAGTGCTGTTGCGGCTAAAGATAGGCTGCAGAGGGATAGTGCAGACCAGCAAGATCTTTCAGGGCTGGCAGCTTCCGTGTGGGAGAAGGAGCCAGACGTTTGCCTTTTCAGAAAAAGTTTCTGCCGAGAACGAGCACCGTGACATGCTGAGTCTCTGGGAAAGCAGAGATCCCCAGTGCTGTTGCGGCTAAAGATAGGCTGCAGGGGGATAATGCAGACCTGCAAGAGCTCTCAGGGCTGGCACCTTCCGTGTGGGAGAAGGAGCCGAACGTTTACCTTTTCAGAAAAATTTTCTGCCGAGAACAAACACCGTGACATGCTGAGTCTCTGGGAAAGCAGAGATCCCCAGTGCTGTTGCGGCTAAAGATAGGCTGCAGAGGGATAGTGAAGAAATGCAAGAGCTTTCACGGTGGCAGCTTCCCTGTGGGAGAAGGAGCCAGACGTTTGCCTTTTCAGAAAAAGTTTCTGCCGAGAACAAACACCGTGACATGCTGAGTCTCTGGGAAAGCAGAGATCCCCAGTGCTGTTGCGGCTAAAGATAGGCTGCAGAGGGATAGTAAAGACCAGCAAGATCTTTCAGGGCTGGCACCTTCCGTATGGGAGAAGGAGCCAGACGTTTGCCTTTTCAGAAAAAGTTTCTGCCGAGAACGAGCACCGTGACATGCTGAGTCTCTGGGAAAGCAGAGATCCCCAGTGCTGTTGCGGCTAAATATAGGCTTGCAGGGGGTCGGTGAAGACCAGCAAGATCTTTCAGGGCTGGCACCTTCCGTGTGGGATAAGAAGCCAGACGTTTGCCTTTTCAGAAAAAGTTTCTGCCGAGAACGAGTACCGTGACATGCTGAGTCTCTGGGAAAGCAGAGATCCCCAGTGCTGTTGCGGCTAAATTTAGGCTGCAGAGGGATAGTGCAGACCTGCAAGAGCTTTCAGGGTGGCAGCTTCCTTGTGTGAGAAGGAGCCAGACGTTTGCCTTTTCAGAAAAAGTTTCTGCCGAGAACGAGCACCGTGACATGCTGAGTCTCTGGGAAAGCAGAGATCCCCAGTGCTATTGTGGCTAAGTATAGGCTGCAGGGGGACGGTGAAGACCAGCAAGATCTTTCAGGGCTGGCACCTTCCGTGTTGGAGAAGGAGCCAGACGTTTGCCTTTACAGAAAAAGTTTCTGCCAAGAACGAGCACCGTGACATGCTGAGTCTCTGGGAAAGCAGAGATCCCCAGTGCTGTTGCGGCTAAATTTAAGCTGCAGGGGGATAGTGCAGACCTGCAAGAGCTCTCAGGGCTGGTACCTTCCTTGTGGGAGAAGGAGCCGGAGATTTGCCTTTACAGAAAAAGTTTCTGCCGAGAACGAGCACCGTGACATGCTGAGTCTCTGGGAAAGCAGAGATCCCCAGTGCTGTTGCGGCTAAAAATAGGCTGCAGAGGGATGGTGAAGACCTGCAAGAGCTTTCAGGGTGGCAGCTTCCTTGTGGGAGAAGGAGCCAGACGTTTGCCTTTTCAGAAAACGTTTCTGCCGAGAACGAGCACCGTGACATGCTGAGTCTCTGGGAAAGCAGAGATCCCCAGGGCTGTTGCGGCTATAGATAGGCTTGCAGGGG
The DNA here is from genome assembly GCF_929443795.1 of Astur gentilis. Classification (NCBI taxonomy): domain Eukaryota; kingdom Metazoa; phylum Chordata; class Aves; order Accipitriformes; family Accipitridae; genus Astur; species Astur gentilis. The sequence continues at coordinate 37,245,001 of NC_064918.1, forward strand.
GACGGTGAACACCAGCAAGATCTTTCAGGGCTGGCAGCTTCCGTGTGGGAGAAGGAGCCAGACGTTTGCCTTTTCAGAAAAAGTTTCTGCCGAGAACGAGCACCGTGACATGCTGAGTCTCTGGGAAAGCAGAGATCCCCAGTGCTGTTGCGGCTAAATTTAGGCTGCAGAGGGATAGTGCAGACCTGCAAGAGCTCTCAGGGCTGGTACCTTCCTTGTGGGAGAAGGAGCCGGATGTTTGCCTTTATAGAAAAAGTTTCTGCCGAGAACGAGCACCGTGACATGCTGAGTCTCTGGGAAAGCAGAGATCCCCAGTGCTGTTGCGGCTAAAGATAGGCTGCAGAGGGATAGTGCAGAGCAGCAAGATCTTTCAGGGCTGGCAGCTTCCGTGTGGGAGAAGGAGCCAGACGTTTGCCTTTACAGAAAAAGTTTCTGCCGAGAACGAGCACCGTGACATGCTGAGTCTCTGGGAAAGCAGAGATCCCCAGTGCTGTTGCGGCTAAAGATAGGCTGCAGAGGGATAGTGCAGACCTGCAAGAGCTCTCAGGGCTGGTACCTTCCGTGTGGGAGAAGGAGCCGAACGTTTACCTTTTCAGAAAAATTTTCTGCCGAGAACGAGCACCGTGACATGCTGAGTCTCTGGGAAAGCAGAGATCCCCAGTGCTGTTGCGGCTAAAGATAGGCTGCAGAGGGATAGTGCAGACCAGCAAGATCTTTCAGGGCTGGCAGCTTCCGTGTGGGAGAAGGAGCCAGACGTTTGCCTTTACAGAAAAAGTTTCTGCCGAGAACGAGCACCGTGACATGCTGAGTCTCTGGGAAAGCAGAGATCCCCAGTGCTGTTGCGGCTAAAGATAGGCTGCAGGGGGATAATGCAGACCTGCAAGAGCTCTCAGGGCTGGCACCTTCCGTGTGGGAGAAGGAGCCGAACGTTTACCTTTTCAGAAAAATTTTCTGCCGAGAACAAACACCGTGACATGCTGAGTCTCTGGGAAAGCAGAGATCCCCAGTGCTGTTGCGGCTTAAGATAGGCTGCAGAGGGATAGTGAAGAAATGCAAGAGCTTTCACGGTGGCAGCTTCCCTGTGGGAGAAGGAGCCAGACGTTTGCCTTTTCAGAAAAAGTTTCTGCCGAGAACAAACACCGTGACATGCTGAGTCTCTGGGAAAGCAGAGATCCCCAGTGCTGTTGCGGCTAAAGATAGGCTGCAGAGGGATAGTAAAGACCAGCAAGATCTTTCAGGGCTGGCACCTTCCGTATGGGAGAAGGAGCCAGACGTTTGCCTTTTCAGAAAAAGTTTCTGCCGAGAACGAGCACCGTGACATGCTGAGTCTCTGGGAAAGCAGAGATCCCCAGTGCTGTTGCGGCTAAATATAGGCTTGCAGGGGGTCGGTGAAGACCAGCAAGATCTTTCAGGGCTGGCACCTTCCGTGTGGGATAAGAAGCCAGACGTTTGCCTTTTCAGAAAAAGTTTCTGCCGAGAACGAGCACCGTGACATGCTGAGTCCCTGGGAAAGCAGAGATCCCCAGTGCTGTTGCGGCTAAATTTAGGCTGCAGAGGGATAGTGCAGACCTGCAAGAGCTTTCAGGGTGGCAGCTTCCTTGTGTGAGAAGGAGCCAGACGTTTGCCTTTTCAGAAAAAGTTTCTGCCGAGAACGAGCACCGTGACATGCTGAGTCTCTGGGAAAGCAGAGATCCCCAGTGCTATTGTGGCTAAGTATAGGCTGCAGGGGGACGGTGAAGACCAGCAAGATCTTTCAGGGCTGGCACCTTCCGTGTTGGAGAAGGAGCCAGACGTTTGCCTTTACAGAAAAAGTTTCTGCCAAGAACGAGCACCGTGACATGCTGAGTCTCTGGGAAAGCAGAGATCCCCAGTGCTGTTGCGGCTAAATTTAAGCTGCAGGGGGATAGTGCAGACCTGCAAGAGCTCTCAGGGCTGGTACCTTCCTTGTGGGAGAAGGAGCCGGACATTTGCCTTTACAGAAAAAGTTTCTGCCGAGAACGAGCACCGTGACATGCTGAGTCTCTGGGAAAGCAGAGATCCCCAGTGCTGTTGCGGCTAAAGACAGGCTTGCAGGGGGACGGTGAAGACCAGCAAGATCTTTCAGGGCTGGCACCTTCCGTGTGGGAGAAGGAGCCAGACGTTTGCCTTTTCAGAAAAAGTTTCTGCCGAGAACGAGCACCGTGACATGCTGAGTCTCTGGGAAAGCAGAGATCCCCAGTGCTGTTGCGGCTAAATTTAGGCTGCAGAGGGATAGTGCAGACCTGCAAGAGCTCTCAGGGCTGGTACCTTCCTTGTGGGAGAAGGAGCCAGACGTTTGCCTTTTCAGAAAAAGTTTCTGCCGAGAACGAGCACCGTGACATGCTGAGTCTCTGGGAAAGCAGAGATCCCCAGTGCTGTTGCGGCTAAAGATAGGCTGCAGAGGGATAGTGAAGAAATGCAAGAGCTTTCACGGTGGCAGCTTCCCTGTGGGAGAAGGAGTCAGACGTTTGCCTTTTCAGAAAAAGTTTCTGCCGAGAACGAGCACCGTGACATGCTGAGTCTCTGGGAAAGCAGAGATCCCCAGTGCTGTTGTGGCTAAAGATAGGCTGCAGAGGGATAGTGAAGACCAGCAAGATCTTTCAGGGCTGGCACCTTCCGTGTGGGAGAAGGAGCCAGACGTTTGCCTTTACAGAAAAAGTTTCTGCCGAGAACGAGCACCGTGACATGCTGAGTCTCTGGGAAAGCAGAGATCCCCAGTGCTGTTGCGGCTAAAGATAGGCTGCAGGGGGATAGTGCAGACCTGCAAGAGCTCTCAGGGCTGGTACCTTCCGTGTGGGAGAAGGAGCCGAACGTTTACCTTTTCAGAAAAATTTTCTGCTGAGAACAAACACCGTGACATGCTGAGTCTCTGGGAAAGCAGAGATCCCCAGTGCTGTTGCGGCTAAGTATAGGCTGCAGGGGGACGGTGAAGACCAGCAAGATCTTTCAGGGCTGGCACCTTCCGTGTTGGAGAAGGAGCCAGACGTTTGCCTTTACAGAAAAAGTTTCTGCCGAGAACGAGCACCGTGACATGCTGAGTCTCTGGGAAAGCAGAGATCCCCAGTGCTGTTGCGGCTAAATTTAGGCTGCAGAGGGATAGTGCAGACCTGCAAGAGCTCTCAGGGCTGGTACCTTCCTTGTGGGAGAAGGAGCCGGACGTTTGCCTTTTCAGAAAAAGTTTCTGCCGAGAACGAGCACCGTGACATGCTGAGTCTCTGGGAAAGCAGAGATCCCCAGTGCTGTTGCGGCTAAAGATAGGCTTGCAGGGGGACGGTGAAGACCTGCAAGATCTTTCAGGGCTGGTACCTTTCGTGTGGGAGAAGGAGCCGGACGTTTGCCTTTTCAGAAAAAGTTTCTGCCGAGAACGAGCACCGTGACATGCTGAGTCTCTGGGAAAGCAGAGATCCCCAGTGCTGTTGCGGCTAAAGATAGGCTGCAGAGGGATAGTGAAGAAGTGCAAGAGCTTTCACGGTGGCAGCTTCCGTGTGGGAGAAGGAGCCAGACGTTTGCCTTTTCAGAAAAAGTTTCTGTCGAGAACGAGCACCGTGATATGCTGAGTCTGTGAGAAAGCAGAGATCCCCAGTGCTGTTGCGGATAAAGATAGGCTTGCTGGGGGACGGTGAAGACCAGCAAGATCTTTCAGGGCTGGCACCTTCCGTGTGGGAGAAGAAGCCAGACGTTTGCCTTTTCAGAAAAAGTTTCTGCCGAGAACGAGCACCGTGACATGCTGAGTCTCTGGGAAAGCAGAGATCCCCAGTGCTGTTGCGGCTAAATTTAGGCTGCAGAGGGATAGTGCAGACCTGCAAGAGCTTTCAGGGTGGCAGCTTCCGTGTGGGAGAAGGAGCCAGACGTTTGCCTTTATAGAAAAAGTTTCTGCCGAGAACGAGCACCGTGACATGCTGAGTCTCTGGGAAAGCAGAGATCCCCAGTGCTGTTGCGGCTAAAGATAGGCTGCAGAGGGATAGTGCAGACCAGCAAGATCTTTCAGGGCTGGCAGCTTCCGTGTGGGAGAAGGAGCCAGACGTTTGCCTTTACAGAAAAAGTTTCTGCCGAGAACGAGCACCGTGACATGCTGAGTCTCCGGGAAAGCAGAGATCCCCAGTGCTGTTGCGGCTAAAGATAGGCTGCAGAGGAATAGTGCAGACCTGCAAGAGCTCTCAGGGCTGGTACCTTCCGTGTGGGAGAAGGAGCCGGACGTTTGCCTTTTCAGAAAAATTTTCTGCCGAGAACAAGCACCGTGACATGCTGAGTCTCTGGGAAAGCAGAGATCCCCAGTGCTGTTGCGGCTAAAGATAGGCTGCAGAGCGATAGTGAAGAAGTGCAAGAGCTTTCACGGTGGCAGCTTCCCTGTCGGAGAAGGAGCCAGACGTTTGCCTTTTCAGAAAAAGTTTCTGCCGAGAACGAGCACCGTGACATGCTGAGTCTCTGGGAAAGCAGAGATCCCCAGTGCTGTTGCGGCTAAATTTAGGCTGCAGAGGGATAGTGCAGACCTGCAAGAGCTTTCAGGGTGGCAGCTTCTTTGTGGGAGAAGGAGCCAGACGTTTGCCTTTTCAGAAAAAGTTTCTGCCGAGAACGAGCACCGTGACATGCTGAGTCTCTGGGAAAGCAGAGATCCCCAGTGCTGTTGCGGCTAAAGATAGGCTGCAGAGGGATAGTGCAGACCAGCAAGATCTTTCAGGGCTGGCAGCTTCCGTGTGGGAGAAGGAGCCAGACGTTTGCCTTTTCAGAAAAAGTTTCTGCCAAGAACGAGCACCGTGACATGCTGAGTCTCTGGGAAAGCAGAGATCCCCAGTGCTGTTGCGGCTAAGTATAGGCTGCAGGGGGACGGTGAAGACCAGCAAGATCTTTCAGGGCTGGCACCTTCCGTGTTGGAGAAGGAGCCAGACGTTTGCCTTTACAGAAAAAGTTTCTGCCGAGAACGAGCACCGTGACATGCTGAGTCTCTGGGAAAGCAGAGATCCCCAGTGCTGTTGCGGCTAAAGATAGGCTGCAGAGGGATAGTGCAGACCAGCAAGATCTTTCAGGGCTGGCAGCTTCCGTGTGGGAGAAGGAGCCAGACGTTTGCCTTTTCAGAAAAAGTTTCTGCCGAGAACGAGCACCGTGACATGCTGAGTCTCTGGGAAAGCAGAGATCCCCAGTGCTGTTGCGGCTAAGTATAGGCTGCAGGGGGACGGTGAAGACCAGCAAGATCTTTCAGGGCTGGCACCTTCCGTGTTGGAGAAGGAGCCAGACGTTTGCCTTTACAGAAAAAGTTTCTGCCGAGAACGAGCACTGTGACATGCTGAGTCTCTGGGAAAGCAGAGATCCCCAGTGCTGTTGCGGCTAAAGATAGGCTGCAGAGGAATAGTGCAGACCTGCAAGAGCTCTCAGGGCTGGTAACTTCCATGTGGGAGAAGGAGCCGGACGTTTGCCTTTTCAGAAAAAGTTTCTGCCGAGAACGAGCACCGTGACATGCTGAGTCTGTGAGAAAGCAGAGATCCCCAGTGCTGTTGCGGCTAAAGATAGGCTTGCAGGGGGACGGTGAAGACCAGCAAGATCTTTCAGGGCTGGCACCTTCCGTGTGGGAGAAGAAGCCAGACGTTTGCCTTTTCAGAAAAAGTTTCTGCCGAGAACGAGCACCGTGACATGCTGAGTCTCTGGGAAAGCAGAGATCCCCAGTGCTGTTGCGGCTAAAGATAGGCTGCAGAGGGATAGTGAAGACCAGCAAGATCTATCAGGGCTGGCACCTTCCGTGTGGGAGAAGAAGCCAGACGTTTGCCTTTTCAGAAAAAGTTTGTGCCGAGAACGAGCACCGTGACATGCTGAGTCTCTGGGAAAGCAGAGATCCCCAGTGCTGTTGCGGCTAAAGATAGGCTTGCAGGGGGTCGGTGAAGACCAGCAAGATCTTTCAGGGCTGGCAGCTTCCGTGTGGGAGAAGGAGCCAGACGTTTGCCTTTTCAGAAAAAGTTTCTGCCGAGAACGAGCACCGTGACATGCTGAGTCTCTGGGAAAGCAGAGATCCCCAGTGCTGTTGCGGCTAAATTTAGGCTGCAGAGGGATAGTGCAGACCTGCAAGAGCTTTCAGGGTGGCAGCTTCCTTGTGTGAGAAGGAGCCAGACGTTTGCCTTTTCAGAAAAAGTTTCTGCCGAGAACGAGCACCGTGATATGCTGAGTCTCTGGGAAAGCAGAGATCCCCAGTGCTGTTGCGGCTAAAGATAGGCTGCAGAGGGATAGTGCAGACTAGCAAGATCTTTCAGGGCTGGCAGCTTCCATGTGGGAGAAGGAGCCAGACGTTTGCCTTTTCAGAAAAAGTTTCTGCCGAGAACGAGCACCGTGACATGCTGAGTGTCTAGGAAAGCAGAGATCCCCAGTGCTGTTGCGGCTAAGTATAGGCTGCAGGGGGACGGTGAAGACCAGCAAGATCTTTCAGGGCTGGCACCTTCCGTGTTGGAGAAGGAGCCAGACGTTTGCCTTTACAGAAAAAGTTTCTGCCGAGAACGAGCACCGTGACATGCTGAGTCTCTGGGAAAGCAGAGATCCCCAGTGCTGTTGCGGCTAAATTTAGGCTGCAGAGGGATAGTGCAGACCTGCAAGAGCTTTCAGGGCTGGCAGCTTCCATGTGGGAGAAGGAGCCAGACGTTTGCCTTTTCAGAAAAAGTTTCTGCCGAGAACGAGCACCGTGACATGCTGAGTGTCTAGGAAAGCAGAGATCCCCAGTGCTGTTGCGGCTAAGTATAGGCTGCAGGGGGACGGTGAAGACCAGCAAGATCTTTCAGGGCTGGCACCTTCCGTGTTGGAGAAGGAGCCAGACGTTTGCCTTTACAGAAAAAGTTTCTGCCGAGAACGAGCACCGTGACATGCTGAGTCTCTGGGAAAGCAGAGATCCCCAGTGCTGTTGCGGCTAAAGATAGGCTGCAGAGGAATAGTGCAGACCTGCAAGAGCTCTCAGGGCTGGTAACTTCCTTGTGGGAGAAGGAGCCGGACGTTTGCCTTTTCAGAAAAAGTTTCTGCCGAGAACGAGCACCGTGATATGCTGAGTCTGTGAGAAAGCAGAGATCCCCAGTGCTGTTGCGGCTAAAGATAGGCTTGCAGGGGGACGGTGAAGACCAGCAAGATCTTTCAGGGCTGGCACCTTCCGTGTGGGAGAAGAAGCCAGACGTTTGCCTTTTCAGAAAAAGTTTCTGCCGAGAACGAGCACCGTGACATGCTGAGTCTCTGGGAAAGCAGAGATCCCCAGTGCTGTTGCGGCTAAAGATAGGCTGCAGAGGGATAGTGCAGACTAGCAAGATCTTTCAGGGCTGGCAGCTTCCGTGTGGGAGAAGGAGCCAGACGTTTGCCTTTTCAGTAAAAGTTTCTGCCGAGAACGAGCACCGTGACGTGCTGAGTCTCTAGGAAAGCAGAGATCCCCAGTGCTGTTGCGGCTAAGTATAGGCTGCAGGGGGATGGTGAAGACCAGCAAGATCTTTCAGGGCTGGCACCTTCCGTGTTGGAGAAGGAGCCAGACGTTTGCCTTTTCAGAAAAAGTTTCTGCCAAGAACGAGCACCGTGACATGCTGAGTCTCTGGGAAAGCAGAGATCCCCAGTGCTGTTGCGGCTAAAGATAGGCTGCAGAGGGATAGTGCAGACCAGCAAGATCTTTCAGGGCTGGCAGCTTCCGTGTGGGAGAAGGAGCCAGACGTTTGCCTTTACAGAAAAAGTTTCTGCCGAGAACGATCACCGTGACATGCTGAGTCTCTGGGAAAGCAGAGATCCCCAGTGCTGTTGTGGCTAAGTATAGGCTGCAGGGGGATGGTGAAGACCAGCAAGATCTTTCAGGGCTGGCACCTTCCGTGTTGGAGAAGGAGCCAGACGTTTGCCTTTACAGAAAAAGTTTCTGCCGAGAACGAGCACCGTGACATGCTGAGTCTCTGGGAAAGCAGAGATCCCCAGTGCTGTTGCGGCTAAAGATAGGCTGCAGAGGGATAGTGCAGACCAGCAAGATCTTTCAGGGCTGGCAGCTTCCGTGTGGGAGAAGGAGCCAGACGTTTGCCTTTTCAGAAAAAGTTTCTGCCGAGAACGAGCACCGTGACATGCTGAGTCTCTGGGAAAGCAGAGATCCCCAGTGCTGTTGCGGCTAAGTATAGGCTGCAGGGGAACGGTGAAGACCAGCAAGATCTTTCAGGGCTGGCACCTTCCGTGTTGGAGAAGGAGCCAGACGTTTGCCTTTTCAGAAAACGTTTCTGCCGAGAACGAGCACTGTGACATGCTGAGTCTCTGGGAAAGCAGAGATCCCCAGTGCTGTTGCGGCTAAAGATAGGCTGCAGAGGAATAGTGCAGACCTGCAAGAGCTCTCAGGGCTGGTACCTTCCGTGTGGGAGAAGGAGCCGGACGTTTGCCTTTTCAGAAAAAGTTTCTGCCGAGAACGAGCACCGTGATATGCTGAGTCTGTGAGAAAGCAGAGATCCCCAGTGCTGTTGCGGCTAAAGATAGGCTTGCAGGGGGACGGTGAAGACCAGCAAGATCTTTCAGGGCTGGCACCTTCCGTGTGGGAGAAGAAGCCAGACGTTTGCCTTTTCAGAAAAAGTTTCTGCCGAGAACGAGCACCGTGACATGCTGAGTCTCTGGGAAAGCAGAGATCCCCAGTGCTGTTGAGGCTAAAGATAGGCTGCAGAGGGGTAGTGAAGACCAGCAATATCTATCAGGGCTGGCACCTTCCGTGTGGGAGAAGGAGCCAGACGTTTGCCTTTTCAGAAAAAGTTTCTGCCGAGAACGAGCACCGTGACATGCTGAGTCTCTGGGAAAGCAGAGATCCCCAGTGCTGTTGCGGCTAAAGATAGGCTTGCAGGGGGTCGGTGAAGACCAGCAAGATCTTTCAGGGCTGGCACCTTCCGTGTTGGAGAAGAAGCCAGACGTTTGCCTTTTCAGAAAAAGTTTCTGCCGAGAACGAGCACCGTGACATGCTGAGTCTCTGGGAAAGCAGAGATCCCCAGTGCTGTTGCGGCTAAATTTAGGCTGCAGAGGGATAGTGCAGACCTGCAAGAGCTTTCAGGGTGGCAGCTTCCTTGTGTGAGAAGGAGCCAGACGTTTGCCTTTTCAGAAAAAGTTTCTGCCGAGAACGAGCACCGTGACATGCTGAGTCTCTGGGAAAGCAGAGATCCCCAGTGCTGTTGCGGCTAAATTTAGGCTGCAGAGGGATAGTGCAGACCTGCAAGAGCTTTCAGGGTGGCAGCTTCCTTGTGTGAGAAGGAGCCAGACGTTTGCCTTTTCAGAAAAAGTTTCTGCCGAGAACGAGCACCGTGACATGCTGAGTCTCTGGGAAAGCAGAGATCCCCAGTGCTGTTGCGGCTAAAGATAGGCTTGCAGGGGGTCGGTGAAGACCAGCAAGATCTTTCAGGGCTGGCAGCTTCCGTGTGGGAGAAGGAGCCAGACGTTTGCCTTTTCAGAAAAAGTTTCTGCCGAGAACGAGCACCGTGACGTGCTGAGTCCCTAGGAAAGCAGAGATCCCCAGTGCTGGTGCGGCTAAGTATAGGCTGCAGGGGGACGGTGAAGACCAGCAAGATCTTTCAGGGCTGGCAGCTTCCGTGTGGGAGAAGGAGCCAGACGTTTGCCTTTTCAGAAAAAGTTTCTGCCGAGAACGAGCACCGTGACATGCTGAGTCTCTGGGAAAGCAGAGATCCCCAGTGCTGTTGCGGCTAAATTTAGGCTGCAGAGGGATAGTGCAGACCTGCAAGAGCTTTCAGGGTGGCAGCTTCTTTGTGGGAGAAGGAGCCAGACGTTTGCCTTTTCAGAAAAAGTTTCTGCCGAGAACGAGCACCGTGACATGCTGAGTCTCTGGGAAAGCAGAGATCCCCAGTGCTGTTGCGGCTAAAGATAGGCTGCAGAGGGATAGTGCAGGCCAGCAAGATCTTTCAGGGCTGGCAGCTTCCGTGTGGGAGAAGGAGCCAGACGTTTGCCTTTTCAGAAAAAGTTTCTGCCGAGAACGAGCACCGTGACATGCTGAGTCTCTGGGAAAGTAGAGATCCCCAGTGCTGTTGCGGCTAAAGATAGGCTGCAGAGGGATAGTGCAGACCAGCAAGATCTTTCAGGGCTGGCAGCTTCCGTGTGGGAGAAGGAGCCAGACGTTTGCCTTTACAGAAAAAGTTTCTGCCGAGAACGAGCACTGTGACATGCTGAGTCTCTGGGAAAGCAGAGATCCCCAGTGCTGTTGCGGCTAAGTATAGGCTGCAGGGGGACGGTGAAGACCAGCAAGATCTTTCAGGGCTGGCACCTTCCGTGTTGGAGAAGGAGCCAGACGTTTGCCTTTACAGAAAAAGTTTCTGCCGAGAACGAGCACTGTGACATGCTGAGTCTCTGGGAAAGCAGAGATCCCCAGTGCTGTTGCGGCTAAAGATAGGCTGCAGAGGAATAGTGCAGACCTGCAAGAGCTCTCAGGGCTGGTAACTGCCGTGTGGGAGAAGAAGCCAGACGTTTGCCTTTTCAGAAAAAGTTTCTGCCGAGAACGAGCACCGTGACATGCTGAGTCTCTGGGAAAGCAGAGATCCCCAGTGCTGTTGCGGCTAAATTTAGGCTGCAGAGGGATAGTGCAGACCTGCAAGAGCTTTCAGGGTGGCAGCTTCCCTGTGGGAGAAGGAGCCAGACGTTTGCCTTTTCAGAAAAAGTTTCTGCCGAGAACGAGCACCGTGATATGCTGAGTCTCTGGGAAAGCAGAGATCCCCAGTGCTGTTGCGGCTAAATTTAGGCTGCAGAGGGATAGTGCAGACCTGCAAGAGCTTTCAAGGTGGCAGCTTCTTTGTGGGAGAAGGAGCCAGACGTTTGCCTTTTCAGAAAAAGTTTCTGCCGAGAACGAGCACCGTGACATGCTGAGTCTCTAGGAAAGCAGAGATCCCCAGTGCTGTTGCGGCTAAGTATAGGCTGCAGGGGGACGGTGAAGACCAGCAAGATCTTTCAGGGCTGGCACCTTCCGTGTTGGAGAAGGAGCCAGACGTTTGCCTTTACAGAAAAAGTTTCTGCCGAGAACGAGCACCGTGACATGCTGAGTCTCTGGGAAAGCAGAGATCCCCAGTGCTGTTGCGGCTAAATTTAGGCTGCAGAGGGATAGTGCAGACCTGCAAGAGCTTTCAGGGTGGCAGCTTCTTTGTGGGAGAAGGAGCCAGACGTTTGCCTTTTCAGAAAAAGTTTCTGCCGAGAACGAGCACCGTGACATGCTGAGTCTCTGGGAAAGCAGAGATCCCCAGTGCTGTTGCGGCTAAAGATAGGCTGCAGAGGGATAGTGCAGACCAGCAAGATCTTTCAGGGCTGGCAGCTTCTTTGTGGGAGAAGGAGCCAGACGTTTGCCTTTACAGAAAAAGTTTCTGCCGAGAACGAGCACCGTGACTTGCTGAGTCTCTGGGAAAGCAGAGATCCCCAGTGCTGTTGCGGCTAAAGATAGGCTGCAGAGGGATAGTAAGACCAGCAAGATCTTTCAGGGCTGGCATTTTCCGTGTGGGAGAAGGAGCCAGACGTTTGCCTTTTCAGAAAAAGTTTCTGCCGAGAACGAGCACCGTGACATGCTGAGTCTCTGGGAAAGCAGAGATCCCCAGTGCTGTTGCGGCTAAAGATAGGCTGCAGAGGAATAGTGCAGACCTGCAAGAGCTCTCAGGGCTGGTAACTTCCGTGTGGGAGAAGGAGCCGGACGTTTGCCTTTTCAGAAAAAGTTTCTGCCGAGAACGAGCACCGTGACATGCTGAGTCTCTGGGAAAGCAGAGATCCCCAGTGCTGTTGCGGCTAAATTTAAGCTGCAGGGGGATAGTGCAGACCTGCAAGAGCTCTCAGGGCTGGTACCTTCTGTGTGGGAGAAGGAGCCAGACGTTTGCCTTTTCAGAAAAATTTTCTGCCGAGAACAAGCACCGTGACATGCTGAGTCTCTGGGAAAGCAGAGATCCCCAGTTCTGTTGCGGCTAAAGATAGGCTGCAGAGGGATAGTGAAGAAGTGCAAGAGCTTTCACGGTGGCAGCTTCCCTGTCGGAGAAGGAGCCAGACGTTTGCCTTTTCAGAAAAAGTTTCTGCCGAGAACGAGCACCGTGACATGCTGAGTCTCTGGAAAAGCAGAGATCCCCAGTGCTGTTGCGGCTAAAGATAGGCTGCAGAGGGATAGTGAAGACCAGCAAGATCTTTCAGGGCTGGCACCTTCCGTGTGGGAGAAGGAGCCAGACGTTTGCCTTTTCAGAAAACGTTTCTGCCGAGAACGAGCACCGTGACATGCTGAGTCTCTGGGAAAGCAGAGATCCCCAGTTCTGTTGCAGCTAAAGATAGGCTTGCAGGGGGTCGGTGAAGACCAGCAAGATCTTTCAGGGCTGGCACCTTCCGTGTGGGAGAAGAAGCCAGACGTTTGCCTTTTCAGAAAAAGTTTCTGCCGAGAACGAGCACCGTGACATGCTGAGTCTCTGGGAAAGCAGAGATCCCCAGTGCTGTTGCGGCTAAATTTAGGCTGCAGAGGGATAGTGCAGACCTGCAAGAGCTCTCAGGGCTGGCAGCTTCCGTGTGGGAGAAGGAGCCAGACCTTTGCCTTTTCAGAAAAAGTTTCTGCCGAGAACGAGCACCGTGGCATGCTGAGCCTCTAGGAAATCAGAGATCCCCAGTGGTGTTGCGGCTAAGTATAGGCTGCAGGGGGACGGTGAAGACCAGCAAGATCTTTCAGGGCTGGCAGCTTCCGTGTTGGAGAAGGAGCCAGACGTTTGCCTTTACAGAAAAAGTTTCTGCCGAGAACGAGCACCGTGACATGCTGAGTCTCTGGGAAAGCAGAGATCCCCAGTGCTGTTGCGGCTAAATTTAGGCTGCAGAGGGATAGTGCAGACCTGCAAGAGCTTTCAGGGTGGCAGCTTCTTTGTGGGAGAAGGAGCCAGACGTTTGCCTTTTCAGAAAAAGTTTCTGCCGAGAACGAGCACCGTGACATGCTGAGTCTCTGGGAAAGCAGAGATCCCCAGTGCTGTTGCGGCTAAAGATAGGCTGCAGAGGGATAGTGCAGACCAGCAAGATCTTTCAGGGCTGGCAGCTTCCGTGTGGGAGAAGGAGCCAGACGTTTGCCTTTACAGAAAAAGTTTCTGCCGAGAACGAGCACTGTGACATGCTGAGTCTCTGGGAAAGCAGAGATCCCCAGTGCTGTTGCGGCTAAAGATAGACTGCAGAGGAATAGTGCAGACCTGCAAGAGCTCTCAGGGCTGGTAACTTCCGTGTGGGAGAAGGAGCCGGACGTTTGCCTTTTCAGAAAAAGTTTCTGCCGAGAACGAGCACCGTGATATGCTGAGTCTGTGAGAAAGCAGAGATCCCCAGTGCTGTTGCGGCTAAAGATAGGCTGCAGAGGGATAGTGCAGACCAGCAAGATCTTTCAGGGCTGGTAACTTCCGTGTGGGAGAAGGAGCCGGACGTTTGCCTTTTCAGAAAAAGTTTCTGCCGAGAACGAGCACCGTGATATGCTGAGTCTCTGGGAAAGCAGAGATCCCCAGTGCTGTTGCGGCTAAAGATAGGCTGCAGAGGGATAGTGAAGAAGTGCAAGAGCTTTCACGGTGGCAGCTTCCCTGTCGGAGAAGGAGCCAGACGTTTGCCTTTTCAGAAAAAGTTTCTGCCGAGAACGAGCACCGTGACATGCTGAGTCTCTGGGAAAGCAGAGATCCCCAGTGCTGTTGCAGCTAAAGATAGGCTTGCAGGGGGTCGGTGAAGACCAGCAAGATCTTTCAGGTCTGGCACCTTCCGTGTGGGAGAAGAAGCCAGACGTTTGCCTTTTCAGAAAAAGTTTCTGCCGAGAACGAGCACCGTGACATGCTGAGTCTCTGGGAAAGCAGAGATCCCCAGTGCTGTTGCGGCTAAATTTAGGCTGCAGAGGGATAGTGCAGACCTGCAAGAGCTTTCAGGGTGGCAGCTTCCTTGTGTGAGAAGGAGCCAGACGTTTGCCTTTTCAGAAAAAGTTTCTGCCGAGAACGAGCACCGTGATATGCTGAGTCTCTGGGAAAGCAGAGATCCCCAGTGCTGTTGCGGCTAAATTTAGGCTGCAGAGGGATAGTGCAGACCTGCAAGAGCTTTCAGGGTGGCAGCTTCTTTGTGGGAGAAGGAGCCAGACGTTTGCCTTTTCAGAAAAAGTTTCTGCCGAGAACGAGCACCGTGACATGCTGAGTCTCTAGGAAAGCAGAGATCCCCAGTGCTGTTGCGGCTAAGTATAGGCTGCAGGGGGACGGTGAAGACCAGCAAGATCTTTCAGGGCTGGCACCTTCCGTGTTGGAGAAGGAGCCAGACGTTTGCCTTTACAGAAAAAGTTTCTGCCGAGAACGAGCACCGTGACATGCTGAGTCTCTGGGAAAGCAGAGATCCCCAGTGCTGTTGTGGCTAAATTTAGGCTGCAGAGGGATAGTGCAGACCTGCAAGAGCTTTCAGGGTGGCAGCTTCTTTGTGGGAGAAGGAGCCAGACGTTTGCCTTTTCAGAAAAAGTTTCTGCCGAGAACGAGCACCGTGACATGCTGAGTCTCTGGGAAAGCAGAGATCCCCAGTGCTGTTGCGGCTAAAGATAGGCTGCAGAGGGATAGTGCAGACCAGCAAGATCTTTCAGAGCTGGCAGCTTCCGTGTGGGAGAAGGAGCCAGACGTTTGCCTTTTCAGAAAAAGTTTCTGCCAAGAACGAGCACCGTGACATGCTGAGTCTCTGGGAAAGCAGAGATCCCCAGTGCTGTTGCGGCTAAGTATAGGCTGCAGGGGGACGGTGAAGACCAGCAAGATCTTTCAGGGCTGGCACCTTCCGTGTTGGAGAAGGAGCCAGACGTTTGCCTTTACAGAAAAAGTTTCTGCCGAGAACGAGCACCGTGACATGCTGAGTCTCTGGGAAAGCAGAGATCCCCAGTGCTGTTGCGGATAAAGATAGGCTGCAGAGGGATAGTAAGACCAGCAAGATCTTTCAGGGCTGGCAGCTTCCGTGTGGGAGAAGGAGCCAGACGTTTGCCTTTACAGAAAAAGTTTCTGCCGAGAACGAGCACCGTGACATGCTGAGTCTCTGGGAAAGCAGAGATCCCCAGTGCTGTTGCGGCTAAAGATAGGCTGCAGAGGAATAGTGCAGACCTGCAAGAGCTCTCAGGGCTGGTAACTTCCGTGTGGGAGAAGGAGCCGGACGTTTGCCTTTTCAGAAAAAGTTTCTGCCGAGAACGAGCACCGTGACATGCTGAGTCTCTGGGAAAGCAGAGATCCCCAGTGCTGTTGCAGCTAAATTTAAGCTGCAGGGGGATAGTGCAGACCTGCAAGAGCTCTCAGGGCTGGTACCTTCCGTGTGGGAGAAGGAGCCGGACGTTTGCCTTTTCAGAAAAAGTTTCTGCCGAGAACGAGCACCGTGACATGCTGAGTCTCTGGGAAAGCAGAGATCCCCAGTTCTGTTGCGGCTAAAGATAGGCTTGCAGGGGGTCGGTGAAGACCAGCAAGATCTTTCACGGTGGCAGCTTCCCTGTCGGAGAAGGAGCCAGACGTTTGCCTTTTCAGAAAAAGTTTCTGCCGAGAACGAGCACCGTGACATGCTGAGTCTCTGGGAAAGCAGAGATCCCCAGTGCTGTTGCGGCTAAAGATAGGCTGCAGAGGGATAGTGAAGACCAGCAAGATCTTTCAGGGCTGGCACCTTCCGTGTGGGAGAAGGAGCCAGACGTTTGCCTTTTCAGAAAAAGTTTCTGCCGAGAACGAGCACCGTGACATGCTGAGTCTCTGGGAAAGCAGAGATCCCCAGTTCTGTTGCGGCTAAAGATAGGCTTGCAGGGGGTCGGTGAAGACCAGCAAGATCTTTCAGGGCTGGCACCTTCCGTGTTGGAGAAGGAGCCAGACGTTTGCCTTTACAGAAAAATTTTCTGCCGAGAACAAGCACTGTGACATGCTGAGTCTCTGGGAAAGCAGAGATCCCCAGTGCTGTTGCGGCTAAAGATAGACTGCAGAGGAATAGTGCAGACCTGCAAGAGCTCTCAGGGCTGGTAACTTCCGTGTGGGAGAAGGAGCCGGACGTTTGCCTTTTCAGAAAAAGTTTCTGCCGAGAACGAGCACCGTGATATGCTGAGTCTGTGAGAAAGCAGAGATCCCCAGTGCTGTTGCGGCTAAAGATAGGCTTGCAGGGGGACGGTGAAGACCAGCAAGATCTTTCAGGGCTGGCACCTTCCGTGTGAGAGAAGACGCCAGACGTTTGCCTTTTCAGAAAAAGTTTCTGCCGAGAACGAGCACCGTGACATGCTGAGTCTCTGGGAAAGCAGAGATCCCCAGTGCTGTTGCGGCTAAAGATAGGCTGCAGAGGGATAGTGAAGACCAGCAAGATCTATCAGGGCTGGCACCTTCCGTGTGGGAGAAGGAGCCAGACGTTTGCCTTTTCAGAAAAAGTTTCTGCCGAGAACGAGCACCGTGACATGCTGAGTCTCTGGGAAAGCAGAGATCCCCAGTGCTGTTGCGGCTAAAGATAGGCTTGCAGGGGGTCGGTGAAGACCAGCAAGATCTTTCAGGGCTGGCACCTTCCGTGTGGGAGAAGAAGCCAGACGTTTGCCTTTTCAGAAAAAGTTTCTGCCGAGAACGAGCACCGTGACATGCTGAATCTCTGGGAAAGCAGAGATCCCCAGTGCTGTTGCGGCTAAATTTAGGCTGCAGAGGGATAGTGCAGACCTGCAAGAGCTTTCAGGGTGGCAGCTTCCTTGTGTGAGAAGGAGCCAGACGTTTGCCTTTTCAGAAAAAGTTTCTGCCGAGAACGAGCACCGTGATATGCTGAGTCTCTGGGAAAGCAGAGATCCCCAGTGCTGTTGCGGCTAAAGATAGGCTGCAGAGGGATAGTGCAGACTAGCAAGATCTTTCAGGGCTGGCAGCTTCCGTGTGGGAGAAGGAGCCAGACGTTTGCCTTTTCAGAAAAAGTTTCTGCCGAGAACGAGCACCGTGACATGCTGAGTCTCTGGGAAAGCAGAGATCCCCAGTGCTGTTGCGGCTAAAGATAGACTGCAGAGGAATAGTGCAGACCTGCAAGAGCTCTCAGGGCTGGCACCTTCCGTGTTGGAGAAGGAGCCAGACGTTTGCCTTTACAGAAAAAGTTTCTGCCGAGAACGAGCACCGTGACATGCTGAGTCTCTGGGAAAGCAGAGATCCCCAGTGCTGTTGCTGCTAAAGATAGGCTGCAGAGGGATAGTGCAGACCAGCAAGATCTTTCAGGGCTGGCAGCTTCCGTGTTGGAGAAGGAGCCAGACGTTTGCCTTTTCAGAAAAAGTTTTTGCCAAGAACGAGCACCGTGACATGGTGAGTCTCTGGGAAAGCAGAGATCCCCAGTGCTGTTGCGGCTAAGTATAGGCTGTAGGGGGACAGTGAAGACCAGCAAGATCTTTCAGGGCTGGCACCTTCCGTGTTGGAGAAGGAGCCAGACGTTTGCCTTTACAGAAAAAGTTTCTGCCGAGAACGAGCACCGTGACATGCTGAGTCTCTGGGAAAGCAGAGATCCCCAGTGCTGTTGCGGCTAAAGATAGGCTGCAGGGGGATAGTGAAGACCAGCAAGAGCTTTCAGGGTGGCAGCTTCCTTGTGTGAGAAGGAGCCAGACGTTTGCCTTTTCAGAAAAAGTTTCTGCCGAGAACGAGCACCGTGATATGCTGAGTCTCTGGGAAAGCAGAGATCCCCAGTGCTGTTGCGGCTAAAGATAGGCTGCAGAGGGATAGTGCAGACTAGCAAGATCTTTCAGGGCTGGCAGCTTCTTTGTGGGAGAGGGAGCCAGACCTTTGACTTTTCAGAAAAAGTTTCTGCCGAGAACGAGCACCGTGACATGCTGAGTCTCTAGGAAAGCAGAGATCCCCAGTGCTGTTGCGGCTAAGTATAGGCTGCAGGGGGACGGTGAAGACCAGCAAGATCTTTCAGGGCTGGCACCTTCCGTGTTGGAGAAGGAGCCAGACGTTTGCCTTTACAGAAAACGTTTCTGCCGAGAACGAGCACTGTGACATGCTGAGTCTCTGGGAAAGCAGAGATCCCCAGTGCTGTTGCGGCTAAAGATAGGCTGCAGAGGAATAGTGCAGACCTGCAAGAGCTCTCAGGGCTGGTAACTTCCGTGTGGGAGAAGGAGCCGGACGTTTAACTTTTCAGAAAAAGTTTCTGCCGAGAACGAGCACCGTGACATGCTGAGTCTCTGGGAAAGCAGAGATCCCCAATGCTGTTGCGGCTAAATTTAAGCTGCAGGGGGATAGTGCAGACCTGCAAGAGCTCTCAGGGCTGGTACTTTCCATGTGGGAGAAGGAGCCGGACGTTTGCCTTTTCAGAAAAATTTTCTGCCGAGAACAAGCGCCGTGACATGCTGAGTCTCTGGGAAAGCAGAGATCCCCAGTGCTGTTGCGGCTAAAGATAGGCTGCAGAGGGATAGTGAAGAAGTGCAAGAGCTTTCACGGTGGCAGCTTCCGTGTGGGAGAAGGAGCCAGACGTTTGCCTTTTCAGAAAAAGTTTCTGCCGAGAACGAGCACCGTGACATGCTGAGTCTCTGGGAAAGCAGAGATCCCCAGTGCTGTTGCGGCTAAAGATAGGCTTGCAGGGGGACGGTGAAGACCAGCAAGATCTTTCAGGGCTGGCACCTTCCGTGTGGGAGAAGAAGCCAGACGTTTGCCTTTTCAGAAAAAGTTTCTGCCGAGAACGAGCACCGTGACATGCTGAGTCTCTGGGAAAGCAGAGATCCCCAGTGCTGTTGCGGCTAAAGATAGGCTGCAGAGGGATAGTGCAGACCTGCAAGAGCTTTCAGGGTGAAGTTTCCTTGTGGGAGAAGGAGCCAGACGTTTGCCTTTTCAGAAAAAGTTTCTGCCGAGAACGAGCACCGTGACATGCTGAGTCTCTGGGAAAGCAGAGATCCCCAGTGCTGTTGCGGCTAAGTATAGGCTGCAGGGGGACGGTGAAGACCAGCAAGATCTTTCAGGGCTGGCAGCTTCCGTGTGGGAGAAGGAGCCAGACGTTTGCCTTTACAGAAAAAGTTTCTGCCGAGAACGAGCACCGTGACATGCTGAGTCTCTGGGAAAGCAGAGATCCCCAGTGCTGTTGCGGCTAAATTTAGGCTGCAGAGGGATAGTGAAGACCTGCAAGAGCTTTCAGGGTGGCAGCTTCTTTGTGGGAGAAGGAGCCAGACGTTTGCCTTTTCAGAAAAAGTTTCTGCCGAGAACGAGCACCGTGACATGCTGAGTCTCTGGGAAAGCAGAGATCCCCAGTGCTGTTGCGGCTAAAGATAGGCTGCAGAGGGATAGTGCAGACCAGCAAGACCTTTCAGGGCTGGCACCTTCCGTGTTGGAGAAGGAGCCAGACGTTTGCCTTTACAGAAAAAGTTTCTGCCGAGAACGAGCACTGTGACATGCTGATTCTCTGGGAAAGCAGAGATCCCCAGTGCTGTTGCGGCTAAATTTAGGCTGCAGAGGGATAGTGCAGACCTGCAAGAGCTCTCAGGGCTGGTACCTTCCGTGTGGGAGAAGGAGCCAGACGTTTGCCTTTTCAGAAAAAGTTTCTGCCGAGAACGAGCACCGTGACATGCTGAGTCTCTGGGAAAGCAGAGATCCCCAGTGCTGTTGCGGCTAAAGATAGGCTTGCAGGGGGACGGTGAAGACCTGCAAGATCTTTCAGGGCTGGTACCTTTCGTGTGGGAGAAGGAGCCGGACGTTTGCCTTTTCAGAAAAAGTTTCTGCCGAGAACTAGCACCGTGACATGCTGAGTCTCTGGGAAAGCAGAGATCCCCAGAGCTGTTGTGGCTAAATTTAGGCTGCAGAGGGATAGTGCAGACCTGCATGAGCTTTCAGGGTGGCAGCTTCCTTGTGTGAGAAGGAGCCAGACGTTTGCCTTTTCAGAAAAAGTTTCTGCCAAGAACGAGCACCGTGACATGCTGAGTCTCTGGGAAAGCAGAGATCCCCAGTGCTGTTGCGGATAAGTATAGGCTGCAGGGGGACGGTGAAGACCAGCAAGATCTTTCAGGGCTGGCACCTTCCGTGTTGGAGAAGGAGCCAGACGTTTGCCTTTACAGAAAAAGTTTCTGCCGAGAACGAGCACCGTGACATGCTGCGTCTCTGGGAAAGCAGAGATCCCCAGTGCTGTTGCGGCTAAATTTAAGCTGCAGGGGGATAGTGCAGACCTGCAAGGGCTCTCAGGGCTGGTACATTCCTTGTGGGAGAAGGAGCCGGACATTTGCCTTTTCAGAAAAAGTTTCTGCCGAGAACGAGCACCGTGACATGCTGAGTCTCTGGGAAAGCAGAGATCCCCAGTGCTGTTGCGGCTAAAGATAGGCTGCAGAGGGATAGTGAAGACCAGCAAGATCTATCAGGGCTGGCACCTTCCGTGTGGGAGAAGGAGCCAGACGTTTGCCTTTTCAGAAAAAGTTTCTGCCGAGAACGAGCACCGTGACATGCTGATTCTCTGGGAAAGCAGAGATCCCCAGTGCTGTTGCGGCTAAAGATAGGCTTGCAGGGGGTCTGTGAAGACCAGCAAGATCTTTCAGGGCTGGCACCTTCCGTGTGGGAGAAGAAGCCAGACGTTTGCCTTTTCAGAAAAAGTTTCTGCCGAGAACGAGCACCGTGACATGCTGAATCTCTGGGAAAGCAGAGATCCCCAGTGCTGTTGCGGCTAAATTTAGGCTGCAGAGGGATAGTGCAGACCTGCAAGAGCTTTCAGGGTGGCAGCTTCCTTGTGTGAGAAGGAGCCAGACGTTTGCCTTTTCAGAAAAAGTTTCTGCCGAGAACGAGCACCGTGATATGCTGAGTCTCTGGGAAAGCAGAGATCCCCAGTGCTGTTGCGGCTAAAGATAGGCTGCAGAGGGATAGTGCAGACTAGCAAGATCTTTCAGGGCTGGCAGCTTCCGTGTGGGAGAAGGAGCCAGACGTTTGCCTTTTCAGAAAAAGTTTCTGCCGAGAACGAGCACCGTGACATGCTGAGTCTCTGGGAAAGCAGAGATCCCCAGTGCTGTTGCGGCTAAAGATAGGCTGCAGGGGGACGGTGAATACCAGCAAGATCTTTCAGGGCTGGCACCTTCCGTGTTGGAGAAGGAGCCAGACGTTTGCCTTTACAGAAAAAGTTTCTGCCGAGAACGAGCACCGTGACATGCTGAGTCTCTGGGAAAGCAGAGATCCCCAGTGCTGTTGCTGCTAAAGATAGGCTGCAGAGGGATAGTGCAGACCAGCAAGATCTTTCAGGGCTGGCAGCTTCCGTGTTGGAGAAGGAGCCAGACGTTTGCCTTTTCAGAAAAAGTTTTTGCCAAGAACGAGCACCGTGACATGCTGAGTCTCTGGGAAAGCAGAGATCCCCAGTGCTGTTGCGGCTAAGAATAGGCTGTAGGGGGACGGTGAAGACCAGCAAGATCTTTCAGGGCTGGCACCTTCCGTGTTGGAGAAGGAGCCAGACGTTTGCCTTTACAGAAAAAGTTTCTGCCGAGAACGAGCACCGTGACATGCTGAGTCTCTGGGAAAGCAGAGATCCCCAGTGCTGTTGCGGCTAAAGATAGGCTGCAGGGGGATAGTGAAGACCAGCAAGAGCATTCAGGGTGGCAGCTTCCTTGTGTGAGAAGGAGCCAGACGTTTGCCTTTTCAGAAAAAGTTTCTGCCGAGAACGAGCACCGTGATATGCTGAGTCTCTGGGAAAGCAGAGATCCCCAGTGCTGTTGCGGCTAAAGATAGGCTGCAGAGGGATAGTGCAGACTAGCAAGATCTTTCAGGGCTGGCAGCTTCTTTGTGGGAGAGGGAGCCAGACGTTTGCCTTTTCAGAAAAAGTTTCTGCCGAGAACGAGCACCGTGACATGCTGAGTCTCTAGGAAAGCAGAGATCCCCAGTGCTGTTGCGGCTAAGTATAGGCTGCAGGGGGACGGTGAAGACCAGCAAGATCTTTCAGGGCTGGCACCTTCCGTGTTGGAGAAGGAGCCAGACGTTTGCCTTTACAGAAAAAGTTTCTGCCGAGAACGAGCACTGTGACATGCTGAGTCTCTGGGAAAGCAGAGATCCCCAGTGCTGTTGCGGCTAAAGATAGGCTGCAGAGGAATAGTGCAGACCTGCAAGAGCTCTCAGGGCTGGTAACTTCCGTGTGGGAGAAGGAGCCGGACGTTTAACTTTTCAGAAAAAGTTTCTGCCGAGAACGAGCACCGTGACATGCTGAGTCTCTGGGAAAGCAGAGATCCCCAATGCTGTTGCGGCTAAATTTAAGCTGCAGGGGGATAGTGCAGACCTGCAAGAGCTCTCAGGGCTGGTACTTTCCATGTGGGAGAAGGAGCCGGACGTTTGCCTTTTCAGAAAAATTTTCTGCCGAGAACAAGCGCCGTGACATGCTGAGTCTCTGGGAAAGCAGAGATCCCCAGTGCTGTTGCGGCTAAAGATAGGCTGCAGAGGGATAGTGAAGAAGTGCAAGAGCTTTCACGGTGGCAGCTTCCGTGTGGGAGAAGGAGCCAGACGTTTGCCTTTTCAGAAAAAGTTTCTGCCGAGAACGAGCACCGTGACATGCTGAGTCTCTGGGAAAGCAGAGATCCCCAGTGCTGTTGCGGCTAAAGATAGGCTTGCAGGGGGACGGTGAAGACCAGCAAGATCTTTCAGGGCTGGCACCTTCCGTGTGGGAGAAGAAGCCAGACGTTTGCCTTTTCAGAAAAAGTTTCTGCCGAGAACGAGCACCGTGACATGCTGAGTCTCTGGGAAAGCAGAGATCCCCAGTGCTGTCGCGGCTAAATTTAGGCTGCAGAGGGATAGTGCAGACCTGCAAGAGCTTTCAGGGTGAAGTTTCCTTGTGGGAGAAGGAGCCAGACGTTTGCCTTTTCAGAAAAAGTTTCTGCCGAGAACGAGCACCGTGACATGCTGAGTCTCTGGGAAAGCAGAGATCCCCAGTGCTGTTGCGGCTAAAGATAGGCTGCAGAGGGATAGTGCAGACCTGCAAGAGCTCTCAGGGCTGGTACCTTCCGTGTGGGAGAAGGAGCCGGACGTTTGCCTTTTCAGAAAAATTTTCTGGCGAGAACAAGCACCGTGACATGCTGAGTCTCTGGGAAAGCAGAGATCCCCAGTGCTGTTGCGGCTAAGTATAGGCTGCAGGGGGACGGTGAAGACCAGCAAGATCTTTCAGGGCTGGCAGCTTCCCTGTGGGAGAAGGAGCCAGACGTTTGCCTTTACAGAAAAAGTTTCTGCCGAGAACGAGCACCGTGACATGCTGAGTCTCTGGGAAAGCAGAGATCCCCAGTGCTGTTGCGGCTAAATTTAGGCTGCAGAGGGATAGTGAAGACCTGCAAGAGCTTTCAGGGTGGCAGCTTCTTTGTGGGAGAAGGAGCCAGACGTTTGCCTTTTCAAAAAAGTTTCTGCCGAGAACGAGCACTGTGACATGCTGAGTCTCTGGGAAAGCAGAGATCCCCAGTGCTGTTGCGGCTAAAGATAGGCTGCAGAGCGATAGTGCAGACCAGCAAGACCTTTCAGGGCTGGCACCTTCCGTGTTGGAGAAGGAGCCAGACGTTTGCCTTTACAGAAAAAGTTTCTGCCGAGAACGAGCACTGTGACATGCTGATTCTCTGGGAAAGCAGAGATCCCCAGTGCTGTTGCGGCTAAATTTAGGCTGCAGAGGGATAGTGCAGACCTGCAAGAGCTCTCAGGGCTGGTACCTTCCGTGTGGGAGAAGGAGCCAGACGTTTGCCTTTTCAGAAAAAGTTTCTGCGGAGAACGAGCACCGTGACATGCTGAGTCTCTGGGAAAGCAGAGATCCCCAGTGCTGTTGCGGCTAAAGATAGGCTTGCAGGGGGACGGTGAAGACCTGCAAGATCTTTCAGGGCTGGTACCTTTCGTGTGGGAGAAGGAGCCGGACGTTTGCCTTTTCAGAAAAAGTTTCTGCCGAGAACTAGCACCGTGACATGCTGAGTCTCTGGGAAAGCAGAGATCCCCAGAGCTGTTGTGGCTAAATTTAGGCTGCAGAGGGATAGTGCAGACCTGCATGAGCTTTCAGGGTGGCAGCTTCCTTGTGTGAGAAGGAGCCAGACGTTTGCCTTTTCAGAAAAAGTTTCTGCCGAGAACGAGCACCGTGACATGCTGAGTCTCTGGGAAAGCAGAGATCCCCAGTGCTGTTGCGGCTAAGTATAGGCTGCAGGGGGACGGTGAAGACCAGCAAGATCTTTCAGGGATGGCACCTTCCGTGTTGGAGAAGGAGCCAGACGTTTGCCTTTACAGAAAAAGTTTCTGCCGAGAACGAGCACCGTGACATGCTGAGTCTCTGGGAAAGCAGAGATCCCCAGTGCTGTTGCGGCTTAAGATAGGCTGCAGAGGAATAGTGCAGACCTGCAAGAGCTCTCAGGGCTGGTAACTTCCGTGTGGGAGAAGGAGCCGGACGTTTGCCTTTTCAGAAAAAGTTTCTGCCGAGAACGAGCACCGTGACATGCTGAGTCTCTGGGAAAGCAGAGATCCCCAGTGCTGTTGCGGCTAAATTTAAGCTGCAGGGGGATAGTGCAGACCTGCAAGAGCACTCAGGGCTGGTACCTTCCGTGTGGGAGAAGGAGCCGGACGTTTGCCTTTTCAGAAAAAGTTTCTGCCGAGAACGAGCACCGTGACATGCTGAGTCTCTGGGAAAGCAGAGATCCCCAGTGCTGTTGCGACTAAAGATAGGCTGCAGAGGGATAGTGCAGACCAGCAAGATCTTTCAGGGCTGGCAGCTTCCGTGTGGGAGAAGGAGCCAGACGTTTGCCTTTTCAGAAAAAGTTTCTGCCGAGAACAAGCACTGTGACATGCTGAGTCTCTGGGAAAGCAGAGATCCCCAGTGCTGTTGCAGCTAAGTATAGGCTGCAGGGGGACGGTGAAGACCAGCAAAATCTTTCAGGGCTGGCACCTTCCGTGTTGGAGAAGGAGCCAGACGTTTGCCTTCACAGAAAAAGTTTCTGCCGAGAACGAGCACCGTGACATGCTGAGTCTCTGGGAAAGCAGAGATCCCCAGTGCTGTTGCGGCTAAAGATAGGCTGCAGAGGGATAGTGCAGAACTGCAAGAGCTTTCAGGGTGGCAGCTTCTTTGTGGGAGAAGGAGCCAGACGTTTGCCTTTTCAGAAAAAGTTTCTGCCGAGAACGAGCACCGTGACATGCTGAGTCTCTGGGAAAGCAGAGATCCCCAGTGCTGTTGCGGCTAAAGATAGGCTGCAGAGGAATAGTGCAGACCTGCAAGAGCTCTCAGGGCTGGTAATTTCCGTGTGGGAGAAGGAGCCGGACGTTTGCCTTTTCAGAAAAAGTTTCTGCCGAGAACGAGCACCGTGACATGCTGAGTCTCTGGGAAAGCAGAGATCCCCAGTGCTGTTGCGGCTAAAGATAGGCTGCAGAGGGATAGTGCAGACCTGCAAGAGCTTTCAGGGTGGCAGCTTCTTTGTGGGAGAAGGAGCCAGACGTTTGCCTTTTCAGAAAAAGTTTCTGCCGAGAACGAGCACCGTGACATGCTGAGTCTCTGGGAAAGCAGAGATCCCCAGTGCTGTTGCGGCTAAAGATAGGCTGCAGAGGGATAGTGCAGACCAGCAAGATCTTTCAGGGCTGGCACCTTCCGTGTGGGAGAAGGAGCCAGACGTTTGCCTTTTCAGAAAAAGTTTCTGCCGAGAACGAGCACCGTGACATGCTGAGTCTCTGGGAAAGCAGAGATCCCCAGTGCTGTTGCGGCTAAGTATAGGCTGCAGGGGGACGGTGAAGACCAGCAAGATCTTTCAGGGCTGGCACCTTCCGTGTTGGAGAAGGAGCCAGACGTTTGCCTTTACAGAAAAAGTTTCTGCCGAGAACGAGCACCGTGACATGCTGAGTCTCTGGGAAAGCAGAGATCCCCAGTGCTGTTGCGGCTAAATTTAAGCTGCAGGGGGATAGTGCAGACCTGCAAGAGCACTCAGGGCTGGTACCTTCCGTGTGGGAGAAGGAGCCGGACGTTTGCCTTTTCAGAAAAAGTTTCTGCCGAGAACGAGCACCGTGACATGATGAGTCTCTGGGAAAGCAGAGATCCCCAGTGCTGTTGCGGCTAAAGATAGGCTGCAGAGGGATAGTGAAGAAGTGCAAGAGCTTTCACGGTGGCAGCTTCCGTGTGGGAGAAGGAGCCAGACGTTTGCCTTTTCAGAAAAAGTTTCTGCCGAGAACGAGCACCGTGATATGCTGAGTCTGTGAGAAAGCAGAGATCCCCAGTGCTGTTGCGGCTAAAGATAGGCTTGCAGGGGGACGGTGAAGACCAGCAAGATCTTTCAGGGCTGGCACCTTCCGTGTGGGAGAAGGAGCCAGACGTTTGCCTTCACAGAAAAAGTTTCTGCCGAGAACGAGCACCGTGACATGCTGAGTCTCTGGGAAAGCAGAGATCCCCAGTGCTGTTGCGGCTAAATTTAAGCTGCAGAGGGATAGTGCAGACCTGCAAGGGCTCTCAGGGCTGGTACATTCCTTGTGGGAGAAGGAGCCGGACATTTGCCTTTACAGAAAAAGTTTCTGCCGAGAACGAGCACCGTAACATGCTGAGTCTCTGGGAAAGCAGAGATCCCCAGTGCTGTTGCGGCTAAAGATAGGCTGCAGAGGGATAGTGCAGACCTGCAAGAGCTTTCAGGGTGGCAGCTTCTTTGTGGGAGAAGGAGCCAGACGTTTGCCTTTTCAGAAAAAGTTTCTGCCGAGAACGAGCACCGTGACATGCTGAGTCTCTGGGAGAGCAGAGATCCCCAGTGCTGTTGCGGCTAAAGATAGGCTGCAGAGGGATAGTGAAGACCAGCAAGATCTTTCAGGGCTGGCACCTTCCGTGTGGGAGAAGGAGCCAGACGTTTGCCTTTTCAGAAAAAGTTTCTGCCGAGAACGAGCACCGTGACATGCTGAGTCTCTGGGAAAGCAGAGATCCCCAGTGCTGTTGCGGCTAAATTTAGGCTGCAGAGGGATAGTGCAGACCTGCAAGAGCTCTCAGGGCTGGCAGCTTCCGTGTGGGAGAAGGAGCCAGACGTTTGCCTTTTCAGAAAAAGTTTCTGCCGAGAACGAGCACCGTGGCATGCTGAGTCTCTAGGAAATCAGAGATCCCCAGTGCTGTTGCGGCTAAGTATAGGCTGCAGGGGGACCGTGAAGACCAGCAAGATCTTTCAGGGCTGGCACCTTCCGTGTTGGAGAAGGAGCCAGACGTTTGCCTTTTCAGAAAAAGTTTATGCCGAGAACGAGCACCGTGATATGCTGAGTCTGTGAGAAAGCAGAGATCCCCAGTGCTGTTGCGGCTAAAGATAGGCGTGCAGGGGGACGGTGAAGACCAGCAAGATCTTTCAGGGCTGGCAGCTTCTGTGTGGGAGAAGGAGCCAGATGTTTGCCTTTTCAGAAAAAGTTTCTGCCGGGAACGAGCACCGTGACATGCTGAGTCTCTGGGAAAGCAGAGATCCCCAGTGCAGTTGCGGCTAAGTATAGGCTGCAGGGGGACGGTGAAGACCAGCAAAATCTTTCAGGGCTGGCACCTTCCGTGTTGGAGAAGGAGCCAGACGTTTGCCTTTTCAGAAAAAGTTTCTGCCGAGAACGAGCACCGTGACATGCTGAGTCTCTGGGAAAGCAGAGATCCCCAGTGCTGTTGCGGCTAAAGATAGGCTGCAGGGGGACGGTGAAGTCCTGCAAGATCTTTCAGGGCTGGCAGCTTCCTTGTGGGAGAAGGAGCCAGACGTTTGCCTTTTCAGAAAAAGTTTCTGCCGAGAACGAGCACCGTGATATGCTGAGTCTCTGGGAAAGCAGAGATCCCCAGTGCTGTTGCGGCTAAAGATAGGCTGCAGGGGGACGGTGAAGACCAGCAAGATCTTTCAGGGCTGACACCTTCCGTGTGGTAGAAGGAGCCAGACGTTTGCCTTTTCAGAAAAAGTTTCTGCCGAGAACGAGCACCGTGACATGCTGAGTCTCTGGGAAAGCAGAGATCCCCAGTGCTGTTGCGGCTAAAGATAGGCTGCAGGGGGACGGTGAAGACCTGCAAGAGCTTTCAGGGCTGACACCTTCCGTGTGGGAGAAGGAGCCAGACGTTTGCCTTTTCAGAAAAAGTTTCTGCCGAGAACGAGCACCATGACAGGCTGAGTCTCTGGGAAAGCAGAGATCCCCAGTGCTGTTGCGGCTAAAGATAGGCTGCAGGGGGACGGTGAAGACCAGCAAGATCTTTCAGGGCTGGCAGCTTCCGTGTGGGAGAAGGAGCCAGACGTTTGCCTTTTCAGAAAAAGTTTCTGCCGAGAACGAGCACCCTGACAGGCTGAGTCTCTGGGAAAGCAGAGATCCCCAGTGCTGTTGCGGCTAAAGATAGGCTGCAGGGGGACGGTGAAGACCAGCAAGATCTTTCAGGGCTGGCAGCTTCCGTGTGGGAGAAGGAGCCAGACGTTTGCCTTTTCAGAAAAAGTTTCTGCCGAGAACGAGCACCGTGACATGCTGAGTCTCTGGGAAAGCAGAGATCCCCAGTGCTGTTGCGGCTAAAGATAGGCTGCAGGGGGACGGTGAAGACCAGCAAGATCTTTCAGGGCTGGCAGCTTCCGTGTGGGAGAAGGAGCCAGACGTTTGCCTTTTCAGAAAAAGTTTCTGCCGAGAAAGAGCACCGTGACATGCTGAGTCTCTGGGAAAGCAGAGATCCCCAGTGCTGTTGCGGCTAAAGATAGGCTGCAGAGGTATAGTGCAGACCTGCAAGAGCTCTCAGGGCTGGTACCTTCCTTGTGGGAGAAGGAGCCAGACGTTTGCCTTTTCAGAAAAAGTTTCTGCCGAGAACGTGCACCGTGACATGCTGAGTCTCTGGGAAAGCAGAGATCCCCACTGCTGTTGCGGCTAAGGATAGGCTGCATGGGGACGGTGAAGACCAGCAAGATCTTTCAGGGCTGGCAGCTTCCGTGTGGGAGAAGGAGGCAGACGTTTGCCTTTACAGAAAAAGTTTCTGCCGAGAACAAGCACCGTGACATGCTGAAGTCTCTGGGAAAGAAGAGATCCCCAGTGCTGTTGCGGCTAAAGATAGGCTGCAGAGGGATAGTGAAGACCTGCAAGAGCTTTCAGGGCTGGCAACTTCCTTGTGGGAGAAGGAGCCAGACGTTTGCCTTTTCAGAAAAAGTTTCTGCCGAGAACGAGCACCGTGACATGCTGAGTCTCTGGGAAAGCAGAGATCCCCAGTGCTGTTGCGGCTAAAGATAGGCTGCAGAGGGATAGTGAAGACCTGCAAGAGCTTTCAGGGCTGGCAGCTTTCGTGTGGGAGAAGGAGCCAGACGTTTGCCTTTTCAGAAAAAGTTTCTGCCAAGAACGAGCACCGTGACATGCTGAGTCTCTGGGAAAGCAGAGATCCCCAGTGCTGTTGCGGCTAAGTATAGGCTGCAGGGGGACGGTGAAGACCAGCAAGATCTTTCAGGGCTGGCACCTTCCGTGTTGAGGAAGGAGCCAGACGTTTGCCTTTACAGAAAAAGTTTCTGCCGAGAACGAGCACCGTGACATGCTGAGTCTCTGGGAAAGCAGAGATCCCCAGTGCTGTTGCGGCTAAAGATAGGCTGCAGAGGGATAGTGCAGACCAGCAAGATCTTTCAGGGCTGGCAGCTTCCGTGTGGGAGAAGGAGCCAGACGTTTGCCTTTTCAGAAAAAGTTTCTGCCAAGAACGAGCACCGTGACATGCTGAGTCTCTGGGAAAGCAGAGATCCCCACTGCTGTTGCGGCTAAGTATAGGCTGCAGGGGGACGGTGAAGACCAGCAAGATCTTTCAGGGCTGGCACCTTCCGTGTTGGAGAAGGAGCCAGACGTTTGCCTTTACAGAAAAAGTTTCTGCCGAGAACGAGCACCGTGACATGCTGAGTCTCTGGGAAAGCAGAGATCCCCAGTGCTGTTGCGGCTAAAGATAGGCTGCAGAGGGATAGTGCAGACCAGCAAGATCTTTCAGGGCTGGCAGCTTCCGTGTGGGAGAAGGAGCCAGACGTTTGCCTTTTCAGAAAAAGTTTCTGCCGAGAACGAGCACCGTGACATGCTGAGTCTCTGGGAAGGCAGAGATCCCCAGTGCTGTTGCGGCTAAGTATAGGCTGCAGGGGAACGGTGAAGACCAGCAAGATCTTTCAGGGCTGGCACCTTCCGTGTTGGATAAGGAGCCAGACGTTTGCCTTTACAGAAAACGTTTCTGCCGAGAACGAGCACTGTGACATGCTGAGTCTCTGGGAAAGCAGAGATCCCCAGTGCTGTTGCGGCTAAAGATAGGCTGCAGAGGAATAGTGCAGACCTGCAAGAGCTCTCAGGGCTGGTAACTTCCGTGTGGGAGAAGGAGCCGGACGTTTGCCTTTTCAGAAAAAGTTTCTGCCGAGAACGAGCACCGTGACATGCTGAGTCTCTGGGAAGGCAGAGATCCCCAGTGCTGTTGCGGCTAAAGATAGGCTGCAGAGGGATAGTGAAGACCTGCAAGAGCTTTCAGGGCTGGCAACTTCCTTGTGGGAGAAGGAGCCAGACGTTTGCCTTTTCAGAAAAACTTTCTGCCGAGATCAAGCACCGTGACATGCTGAGTCTCTGGGAAAGCAGAGATCCCCAGTGCTGTTGCGGCTAAAGATAGGCTGCAGAGGGATAGTGAGGAGCTGCAAGAGCTTTCAGGGCTGGCAGCTTCCTTGTGGGAGAAGGAGCCAGACGTTTGCCTTACAGAAAATGTTTCTGCCGAGAACAAGCGCCGTGACATGCTGAGTCTCTGGGAAAGCAGAGATCCCCAGTGCTGTTGCGGCTAAAGATAGGCTTGCAGGGGGACGGTGAAGACCAGCAAGATCTTTCAGGGCTGGCACCTTCCGTGTGGGAGAAGGAGCCGGACGTTTGCCTTTTCAGAAAAAGTTTCTGCCGAGAACGAGCACCGTGACATGCTGAGTCTCTGGGAAAGCAGAGATCCCCAGTGCTGTTGCAGCTAAAGATAGGCTGCAGGGGGACTGTGAAGACCAGCAAGATCTTTCAGGGCTGGAACCTTCCGTGTGGGAGAAGGAACCAGACGTTTGCCTTTTCAGAAAAAGTTTCTGCCGAGAACGAGCACCGTGACATGCTGAGTCTCTGGGAAAGCAGAGTTCCCCAGTGCTGTTGCGGTTAAAGATAGGCTGCAGGGGGACGGTGAAGATGTGCAAGAGCTCTCAGGGCTGGTACCTTCCTTGTGGGAGAAGGAGCCGGACGTTTGCCTTTTCAGAAAAAGTTTCTGCCGAGAACGAGCACCGTGACATGCTGAGTCTCTGGGAAAGCAGAGATCCCCAGTGCTGTTGCGGCTAAAGATAGGCTGCAGGGGGACGGTGAAGACCAGCAAGATCTTTCAGGGCTGGCACCTTCCGTGTGAGAGAAGGAGCCAGACGTTTGCCTTTTCAGAAAAAGTTTCTGCCGAGAACGAGCACCGTGACATGCTGAGTCTCTGGGAAAGCAGAGATCCCCAGTTCTGTTGCAGCTAAAGATAGGCTGCAGAGGGATAGTGAAGAAGTGCAAGAGCTCTCAGGGCTGGTACCTTCTGTGTGGGAGAAGGAGCCAGACGTTTGCCTTTTCAGAAAAAGTTTCTGCCGAGAACGAGCACCGTGACATGCTGAGTCTCTGGGAAAGCAGAGATCCCCAGTGCTGTTGCGGCTAAACTTTCGGTGCAGAAGGACGGTGCAGACCTGCAAGAGCTCTCAGGGCTGGTACCTTCCTTGTGGGAGAAGGAGCCAGACGTTTGCCTTTTCAGAAAAAGTTTCTGCCGAGAACGAGCACCGTGATATGCTGAGTCTCTGGGAAAGCAGAGATCCCCAGTGCTGTTGCGGCTAAAGATAGGCTGCAGGGGGACGGTGAAGACCTGCAAGAGCTATCACGGCTGGCAGCTTCCTTGTGGGAGAAGGAGCCAGACGTTTGCCTTCTCAGAAAAAGTTTCTGCCGAGGACGAGCACCGTGACATGCTGAGTCTCTGGGAAAGCAGAGATCCCCAGTGCTGTGGCGGCTAAAGATAGGCTGCAGGGGGACGGTGAAGACCTGCAAGAGCTTTCAGGGCTGAAACCTTCCGTCTGGGAGAAGGAGCCAGACGTTTGCCTTTTCAGAAAAAGTTTCTGCCGAGAACGAGCACCGTGACATGCTGAGTCTATGGGAAAGCAGAGATCCCCAGTGCTGTTGCGGCTAAAGATAGGCTGCAGGGGGACGGTGAAGTCCTGCAAGATCTTTCAGGGCTGGCAGCTTCCGTGTGGGAGAAGGAGCCAGACGTTTGCCTTTTCAGAAAAAGTTTCTGCCGAGAACGAGCACCGTGACATGCTGAGTCTATGGGAAAGCAGAGATCCCCAGTGCTGTTGCGGCTAAAGATAGGCTGCAGGGGGACGGTGAAGTCCTGCAAGATCTTTCAGGGCTGGCAGCTTCCTTGTGGGAGAAGGAGCCAGACGTTTGCCTTTTCAGAAAAAGTTTCTGCCGAGAACGAGTACCGTGATATGCTGAGTCTCTGGGAAAGCAGAGATCCCCAGTGCTGTTGCGGCTAAAGATAGGCTGCAGGGGGACGGTGAAGACCTGCAAGAGCTTTCAGGGCTGACACCTTCCGTGTGGGAGAAGGAGCCAGACGTTTGCCTTTTCAGAAAAAGTTTCTGCCGAGAACGAGCACCCTGACAGGCTGAGTCTCTGGGAAAGCAGAGATCCCCAGTGCTGTTGCGGCTAAAGATAGGCTGCAGGGGGACGGTGAAGACCAGCAAGATCTTTCAGGGCTGGCAGCTTCCGTGTGGGAGAAGGAGCCAGACGTTTGCCTTTTCAGAAAAAGTTTCTGCCGAGAACGAGCACCCTGACAGGCTGAGTCTCTGGGAAAGCAGAGATCCCCAGTGCTGTTGCGGCTAAAGATAGGCTGCAGGGGGACGGTGAAGACCAGCAAGATCTTTCAGGGCTGGCAGCTTCCGTGTGGGAGAAGGAGCCAGACGTTTGCCTTTTCAGAAAAAGTTTCTGCCGAGAACGAGCACCGTGACATGCTGAGTCTCTGGGAAAGCAGAGATCCCCAGTGCTGTTGCGGCTAAAGATAGGCTGCAGGGGGACGGTGAAGACCAGCAAGATCTTTCAGGGCTGGCAGCTTCCGTGCGGGAGAAGGAGCCAGACGTTTGCCTTTTCAGAAAAAGTTTCTGACGAGAAAGAGCACCGTGACATGCTGAGTCTCTGGGAAAGCAGAGATCCCCAGTGCTGTTGCGGCTAAAGATAGGCTGCAGAGGTATAGTGCAGACCTGCAAGAGCTCTCAGGGCTGGTACCTTCCTTGTGGGAGAAGGAGCCAGACGTTTGCCTTTTCAGAAAAAGTTTCTGCCGAGAACGTGCACCGTGACATGCTGAGTCTCTGGGAAAGCTGAGATCCCCAGTGCTGTTGCGGCTAAGGATAGGCTGCATGGGGACGGTGAAGACCAGCAAGGTCTTTCAGGGCTGGCAGCTTCCGTGTGGGAGAAGGAGGCAGACGTTTGCCTTTACAGAAAAAGTTTCTGCCGAGAACAAGCACCGTGACATGCTGAAGTCTCTGGGAAAGAAGAGATCCCCAGTGCTGTTGCGGCTAAAGATAGGCTGCAGAGGGATAGTGAAGACCTGCAAGAGCTTTCAGGGCTGGCAACTTCCTTGTGGGAGAAGGAGCCAGACGTTTGCCTTTTCAGAAAAAGTTTCTGCCGAGAACGAGCACCGTGACATGCTGAGTCTCTGGGAAAGCAGAGATCCCCAGTGCTGTTGCGGCTAAAGATAGGCTGCAGAGGGATAGTGAAGACCTGCAAGAGCTTTCAGGGCTGGCAGCTTTCGTGTGGGAGAAGGAGCCAGACGTTTGCCTTTTCAGAAAAAGTTTCTGCCAAGAACGAGCACCGTGACATGCTGAGTCTCTGGGAAAGCAGAGATCCCCAGTGCTGTTGCGGCTAAGTATAGGCTGCAGGGGGACGGTGAAGACCAGCAAGATCTTTCAGGGCTGGCACCTTCCGTGTTGAGGAAGGAGCAAGACGTTTGCCTTTACAGAAAAAGTTTCTGCCGAGAACGAGCACCGTGACATGCTGAGTCTCTGGGAAAGCAGAGATCCCCAGTGCTGTTGCGGCTAAAGATAGGCTGCAGAGGGATAGTGCAGACCAGCAAGATCTTTCAGGGCTGGCAGCTTCCGTGTGGGAGAAGGAGCCAGACGTTTGCCTTTTCAGAAAAAGTTTCTGCCAAGAACGAGCACCGTGACATGCTGAGTCTCTGGGAAAGCAGAGATCCCCACTGCTGTTGCGGCTAAGTATAGGCTGCAGGGGGATGGTGAAGACCAGCAAGATCTTTCAGGGCTGGCACCTTCCGTGTTGGAGAAGGAGCCAGACGTTTGCCTTTTTAGAAAAAGTTTCTGCCGAGAACGAGCACCGTGACATGCTGAGTCTCTGGGAAAGCAGAGATCCCCAGTGCTGTTGCGGCTAAAGATAGGCTGCAGAGGGATAGTGCAGACCAGCAAGATCTTTCAGGGCTGGCAGCTTCCGTGTGGGAGAAGGAGCCAGACGTTTGCCTTTTCAGAAAAAGTTTCTGCCGAGAACGAGCACCGTGACATGCTGAGTCTCTGGGAAAGCAGAGATCCCCAGTGCTGTTGCGGCTAAGTATAGGCTGCAGGGGAACGGTGAAGACCAGCAAGATCTTTCAGGGCTGGCACCTTCCGTGTTGGATAAGGAGCCAGACGTTTGCCTTTACAGAAAACGTTTCTGCCGAGAACGAGCACTGTGACATGCTGAGTCTCTGGGAAAGCAGAGATCCCCAGTGCTGTTGCGGCTAAAGATAGGCTGCAGAGGGATAGTGCAGACCTGCAAGAGCTCTCAGGGCTGGTAACTTCCGTGTGGGAGAAGGAGCCGGACGTTTGCCTTTTCAGAAAAAGTTTCTGCCGAGAACGAGCACCGTGACATGCTGAGTCTCTGGGAAGGCAGAGATCCCCAGTGCTGTTGCGGCTAAAGATAGGCTGCAGAGGGATAGTGAGGAGCTGCAAGAGCTTTCAGGGCTGGCAGCTTCCTTGTGGGAGAAGGAGCCAGACGTTTGCCTTACAGAAAATGTTTCCGCCGAGAACAAGCGCCGTGACATGCTGAGTCTCTGGGAAAGCAGAGATCCCCAGTGCTGTTGCGGCTAAAGATAGGCTTGCAGGGGGACGGTGAAGACCAGCAAGATCTTTCAGGGCTGGCACCTTCCGTGTGGGAGAAGGAGCCGGACGTTTGCCTTTTCAGAAAAAGTTTCTGCCGAGAACGAGCACCGTGACATGCTGAGTCTCTGGGAAAGCAGAGATCCCCAGTGCTGTTGCAGCTAAAGATAGGCTGCAGGGGGACTGTGAAGACCAGCAAGATCTTTCAGGGCTGGAACCTTCCGTGTGGGAGAAGGAACCAGACGTTTGCCTTTTCAGAAAAAGTTTCTGCCGAGAACGAGCACCGTGACATGCTGAGTCTCTGGGAAAGCAGAGTTCCCCAGTGCTGTTGCGGTTAAAGATAGGCTGCAGGGGGACGGTGAAGACGTGCAAGAGCTCTCAGGGCTGGTACCTTCCTTGTGGGAGAAGGAGCCGGACGTTTGCCTTTTCAGAAAAAGTTTCTGCCGAGAACGAGCACCGTGACATGCTGAGTCTCTGGGAAAGCAGAGATCCCCAGTGCTGTTGCGGCTAAAGATAGGCTGCAGGGGGACGGTGAAGACCAGCAAGATCTTTCAGGGCTGGCACCTTCCGTGTGAGAGAAGGAGCCAGACGTTTGCCTTTTCAGAAAAAGTTTCTGCCGAGAACGAGCACCGTGACATGCTGAGTCTCTGGGAAAGCAGAGATCCCCAGTTCTGTTGCAGCTAAAGATAGGCTGCAGAGGGATAGTGAAGACCTGCAAGAGCTCTCAGGGCTGGTACCTTCCGTGTGGGAGAAGGAGCCAGACGTTTGCCTTTTCAGAAAAAGTTTCTGCCGAGAACGAGCACCGTGACATGCTGAGTCTCTGGGAAAGCAGAGATCCCCAGTGCTGTTGCGGCTAAACTTTCGGTGCAGAAGGACGGTGCAGACCTGCAAGAGCTCTCAGGGCTGGTACCTTCCTTGTGGGAGAAGGAGCCAGACGTTTGCCTTTTCAGAAAAAGTTTCTGCCGAGAACGAGCACCGTGATATGCTGAGTCTCTGGGAAAGCAGAGATCCCCAGTGCTGTTGCGGCTAAAGATAGGCTGCAGGGGGACGGTGAAGACCTGCAAGAGCTATCACGGCTGGCAGCTTCCTTGTGGGAGAAGGAGCCAGACGTTTGCCTTCTCAGAAAAAGTTTCTGCCGAGGACGAGCACCGTGACATGCTGAGTCTCTGGGAAAGCAGAGATCCCCAGTGCTGTTGCGGCTAAAGATAGGCTGCAGAGGGATAGTGCAGACCAGCAAGATCTTTCAGGGCTGGCAGCTTCCGTGTGGGAGAAGGAGCCAGACGTTTGCCTTTTCAGAAAAAGTTTCTGCCAAGAACGAGCACCGTGACATGCTGAGTCTCTGGGAAAGCAGAGATCCCCACTGCTGTTGCGGCTAAGTATAGGCTGCAGGGGGATGGTGAAGACCAGCAAGATCTTTCAGGGCTGGCACCTTCCGTGTTGGAGAAGGAGCCAGACGTTTGCCTTTTTAGAAAAAGTTTCTGCCGAGAACGAGCACCGTGACATGCTGAGTCTCTGGGAAAGCAGAGATCCCCAGTGCTGTTGCGGCTAAAGATAGGCTGCAGAGGGATAGTGCAGACCAGCAAGATCTTTCAGGGCTGGCAGCTTCCGTGTGGGAGAAGGAGCCAGACGTTTGCCTTTTCAGAAAAAGTTTCTGCCGAGAACGAGCACCGTGACATGCTGAGTCTCTGGGAAAGCAGAGATCCCCAGTGCTGTTGCGGCTAAGTATAGGCTGCAGGGGAACGGTGAAGACCAGCAAGATCTTTCAGGGCTGGCACCTTCCGTGTTGGATAAGGAGCCAGACGTTTGCCTTTACAGAAAACGTTTCTGCCGAGAACGAGCACTGTGACATGCTGAGTCTCTGGGAAAGCAGAGATCCCCAGTGCTGTTGCGGCTAAAGATAGGCTGCAGAGGAATAGTGCAGACCTGCAAGAGCTCTCAGGGCTGGTAATTTCCGTGTGGGAGAAGGAGCCGGACGTTTGCCTTTTCAGAAAAAGTTTCTGCCGAGAACGAGCACCGTGACATGCTGAGTCTCTGGGAAGGCAGAGATCCCCAGTGCTGTTGCGGCTAAAGATAGGCTGCAGAGGGATAGTGAAGACCTGCAAGAGCTTTCAGGGCTGGCAACTTCCTTGTGGGAGAAGGAGCCAGACGTTTGCCTTTTCAGAAAAACTTTCTGCCGAGATCTAGCACCGTGACATGCTGAGTCTCTGGGAAAGCAGAGATCCCCAGTGCTGTTGCGGCTAAAGATAGGCTGCAGAGGGATAGTGAGGAGCTGCAAGAGCTTTCAGGGCTGGCAGCTTCCTTGTGGGAGAAGGAGCCAGACGTTTGCCTTACAGAAAATGTTTCTGCCGAGAACAAGCGCCGTGACATGCTGAGTCTCTGGGAAAGCAGAGATCCCCAGTGCTGTTGCGGCTAAAGATAGGCTTGCAGGGGGACGGTGAAGACCAGCAAGATCTTTCAGGGCTGGCACCTTCCGTGTGGGAGAAGGAGCCGGACGTTTGCCTTTTCAGAAAAAGTTTCTGCCGAGAACGAGCACCGTGACATGCTGAGTCTCTGGGAAAGCAGAGATCCCCAGTGCTGTTGCAGCTAAAGATAGGCTGCAGGGGGACTGTGAAGACCAGCAAGATCTTTCAGGGCTGGAACCTTCCGTGTGGGAGAAGGAACCAGACGTTTGCCTTTTCAGAAAAAGTTTCTGCCGAGAACGAGCACCGTGACATGCTGAGTCTCTGGGAAAGCAGAGTTCCCCAGTGCTGTTGCGGTTAAAGATAGGCTGCAGGGGGACGGTGAAGACGTGCAAGAGCTCTCAGGGCTGGTACCTTCCTTGTGGGAGAAGGAGCCGGACGTTTGCCTTTTCAGTAAAAGTTTCTGCCGAGAACGAGCACCGTGACATGCTGAGTCTCTGGGAAAGCAGAGATCCCCAGTGCTGTTGCGGCTAAAGATAGGCTGCAGGGGGACGGTGAAGACCAGCAAGATCTTTCAGGGCTGGCACCTTCCGTGTGAGAGAAGGAGCCAGACGTTTGCCTTTTCAGAAAAAGTTTCTGCCGAGAACGAGCACCGTGACATGCTGAGTCTCTGGGAAAGCAGAGATCCCCAGTTCTGTTGCAGCTAAAGATAGGCTGCAGAGGGATAGTGAAGAAGTGCAAGAGCTCTCAGGGCTGGTACCTTCCGTGTGGGAGAAGGAGCCAGACGTTTGCCTTTTCAGAAAAAGTTTCTGCCGAGAACGAGCACCGTGACATGCTGAGTCTCTGGGAAAGCAGAGATCCCCAGTGCTGTTGCGGCTAAACTTTCGGTGCAGAAGGACGGTGCAGACCTGCAAGAGCTCTCAGGGCTGGTACCTTCCTTGTGGGAGAAGGAGCCAGACGTTTGCCTTTTCAGAAAAAGTTTCTGCCGAGAACGAGCACCGTGATATGCTGAGTCTCTGGGAAAGCAGAGATCCCCAGTGCTGTTGCGGCTAAAGATAGGCTGCAGGGGGACGGTGAAGACCTGCAAGAGCTATCACGGCTGGCAGCTTCCTTGTGGGAGAAGGAGCCAGACGTTTGCCTTCTCAGAAAAAGTTTCTGCCGAGGACGAGCACCGTGACATGCTGAGTCTCTGGGAAAGCAGAGATCCCCAGTGCTGTGGCGGCTAAAGATAGGCTGCAGGGGGACGGTGAAGACCTGCAAGAGCTTTCAGGGCTGAAACCTTCCGTCTGGGAGAAGGAGCCAGACGTTTGACTTTTCAGAAAAAGTTTCTGCCGAGAACGAGCACCGTGACATGCTGAGTCTATGGGAAAGCAGAGATCCCCAGTGCTGTTGCGGCTAAAGATAGGCTGCAGGGGGACGGTGAAGACCAGCAAGATCTTTCAGGGCTGACACCTTCCGTGTGGTAGAAGGAGCCAGACGTTTGCCTTTTCAGAAAAAGTTTCTGCCGAGAACGAGCACCGTGACATGCTGAGTCTCTGGGAAAGCAGAGATCCCCAGTGCTGTTGCGGCTAAAGATAGGCTGCAGGGGGACGGTGAAGACCTGCAAGAGCTTTCAGGGCTGACACCTTCCGTGTGGGAGAAGGAGCCAGACGTTTGCCTTTTCAGAAAAAGTTTCTGCCGAGAACGAGCACCCTGACAGGCTGAGTCTCTGGGAAAGCAGAGATCCCCAGTGCTGTTGCGGCTAAAGATAGGCTGCAGGGGGACGGTGAAGACCAGGAAGATCTTTCAGGGCTGGCAGCTTCCGTGTGGGAGAAGGAGCCAGACGTTTGCCTTTTCAGAAAAAGTTTCTGCCGAGAACGAGCACCCTGACAGGCTGAGTCTCTGGGAAAGCAGAGATCCCCAGTGCTGTTGCGGCTAAAGATAGGCTGCAGGGGGACGGTGAAGACCAGCAATATCTTTCAGGGCTGGCAGCTTCCGTGTGGGAGAAGGAGCCAGACGTTTGCCTTTTCAGAAAAAGTTTCTGCCGAGAACGAGCACCGTGACATGCTGAGTCTCTGGGAAAGCAGAGATCCCCAGTGCTGTTGCGGCTAAAGATAGGCTGCAGGGGGACGGTGAAGACCAGCAAGATCTTTCAGGGCTGGCAGCTTCCGTGTGGGAGAAGGAGCCAGACGTTTGCCTTTTCAGAAAAAGTTTCTGCCGAGAAAGAGCACCGTGACATGCTGAGTCTCTGGGAAAGCAGAGATCCCCAGTGCTGTTGCGGCTAAAGATAGGCTGCAGAGGTATAGTGCAGACCTGCAAGAGCTCTCAGGGCTGGTACCTTCCTTGTGGGAGAAGGAGCCAGACGTTTGCCTTTTCAGAAAAAGTTTCTGCCGAGAACGAGCACCGTGACATGCTGAGTCTCTGGGAAAGCTGAGATCCCCAGTGCTGTTGCGGCTAAGGATAGGCTGCATGGGGACGGTGAAGACCAGAAAGATCTTTCAGGGCTGGCAGCTTCCGTGTGGGAGAAGGAGGCAGACGTTTGCCTTTACAGAAAAAGTTTCTGCCGAGAACAAGCACCGTGACATGCTGAAGTCTCTGGGAAAGAAGAGATCCCCAGTGCTGTTGCGGCTAAAGATAGGCTGCAGAGGGATAGTGAAGACCTGCAAGAGCTTTCAGGGCTGGCAACTTCCTTGTGGGAGAAGGAGCCAGACGTTTGCCTTTTCAGAAAAAGTTTCTGCCGAGAACGAGCACCGTGACATGCTGAGTCTCTGGGAAAGCAGAGATCCCCAGTGCTGTTGCGGCTAAAGATAGGCTGCAGAGGGATAGTGAAGACCTGCAAGAGCTTTCAGGGCTGGCAGCTTTCGTGTGGGAGAAGGAGCCAGACGTTTGCCTTTTCAGAAAAAGTTTCTGCCAAGAACGAGCACCGTGACATGCTGAGTCTCTGGGAAAGCAGAGATCCCCAGTGCTGTTGCGGCTAAAGATAGGCTGCAGGGGGACGGTGAAGACCTGCAAGAGCTATCACGGCTGGCAGCTTCCTTGTGGGAGAAGGAGCCAGACGTTTGCCTTCTCAGAAAAAGTTTCTGCCGAGGACGAGCACCGTGACATGCTGAGTCTCTGGGAAAGCAGAGATCCCCAGTGCTGTTGCGGCTAAAGATAGGCTGCAGGGGGACGGTGAAGACCTGCAAGAGCTTTCAGGGCTGGCAGCTTCCGTGTGGGAGAAGGAGCCAGACGTTTGCCTTTTCAGAAAAAGTTTCTGCCAAGAACGAGCACCGTGACATGCTGAGTCTCTGGGAAAGCAGAGATCCCCACTGCTGTTGCGGCTAAGTATAGGCTGCAGGGGGATGGTGAAGACCAGCAAGATCTTTCAGGGCTGGCACCTTCCGTGTTGGAGAAGGAGCCAGACGTTTGCCTTTTTAGAAAAAGTTTCTGCCGAGAACGAGCACCGTGACATGCTGAGTCTCTGGGAAAGCAGAGATCCCCAGTGCTGTTGCGGCTAAAGATAGGCTGCAGAGGGATAGTGCAGACCAGCAAGATCTTTCAGGGCTGGCAGCTTCCGTGTGGGAGAAGGAGCCAGACGTTTGCCTTTTCAGAAAAAGTTTCTGCCGAGAACGAGCACCGTGACATGCTGAGTCTCTGGGAAAGCAGAGATCCCCAGTGCTGTTGCGGCTAAGTATAGGCTGCAGGGGAACGGTGAAGACCAGCAAGATCTTTCAGGGCTGGCACCTTCCGTGTTGGATAAGGAGCCAGACGTTTGCCTTTTCAGAAAACGTTTCTGCCGAGAACGAGCACTGTGACATGCTGAGTCTCTGGGAAAGCAGAGATCCCCAGTGCTGTTGCGGCTAAAGATAGGCTGCAGAGGAATAGTGCAGACCTGCAAGAGCTCTCAGGGCTGGTAACTTCCGTGTGGGAGAAGGAGCCGGACGTTTGCCTTTTCAGAAAAAGTTTCTGCCGAGAACGAGCACCGTGACATGCTGAGTCTCTGGGAAGGCAGAGATCCCCAGTGCTGTTGCGGCTAAAGATAGGCTGCAGAGGGATAGTGAAGACCTGCAAGAGCTTTCAGGGCTGGCAACTTCCTTGTGGGAGAAGGAGCCAGACGTTTGCCTTTTCAGAAAAACTTTCTGCCGAGATCAAGCACCGTGACATGCTGAGTCTCTGGGAAAGCAGAGATCCCCAGTGCTGTTGCGGCTAAAGATAGGCTGCAGAGGGATAGTGAGGAGCTGCAAGAGCTTTCAGGGCTGGCAGCTTCCTTGTGGGAGAAGGAGCCAGACGTTTGCCTTACAGAAAATGTTTCTG
The DNA here is from genome assembly GCF_929443795.1 of Astur gentilis. NCBI lineage: Eukaryota > Metazoa > Chordata > Aves > Accipitriformes > Accipitridae > Astur > Astur gentilis. The sequence goes on from NC_064918.1 coordinate 37,286,593, forward strand.
CCGAGAACAAGCGCCGTGACATGCTGAGTCTCTGGGAAAGCAGAGATCCCCAGTGCTGTTGCGGCTAAAGATAGGCTTGCAGGGGGACGGTGAAGACCAGCAAGATCTTTCAGGGCTGGCACCTTCCGTGTGGGAGAAGGAGCCGGACGTTTGCCTTTTCAGAAAAAGTTTCTGCCGAGAACGAGCACCGTGACATGCTGAGTCTCTGGGAAAGCAGAGATCCCCAGTGCTGTTGAGGCTAAAGATAGGCTGCAGGGGGACTGTGAAGACCAGCAAGATCTTTCAGGGCTGGAACCTTCCGTGTGGGAGAAGGAACCAGACGTTTGCCTTTTCAGAAAAAGTTTCTGCCGAGAACGAGCACCGTGACATGCTGAGTCTCTGGGAAAGCAGAGATCCCCAGTGCTGTTGCGGTTAAAGATAGGCTGCAGGGGGACGGTGAAGACGTGCAAGAGCTCTCAGGGCTGGTACCTTCCTTGTGGGAGAAGGAGCCGGACGTTTGCCTTTTCAGAAAAAGTTTCTGCCGAGAACGAGCACCGTGACATGCTGAGTCTCTGGGAAAGCAGAGATCCCCAGTGCTGTTGCGGCTAAAGATAGGCTGCAGGGGGACGGTGAAGACCAGCAAGATCTTTCAGGGCTGGCACCTTCTGTGTGAGAGAAGGAGCCAGACGTTTGCCTTTTCAGAAAAAGTTTCTGCCGAGAACGAGCACCGTGACATGCTGAGTCTCTGGGAAAGCAGAGATCCCCAGTGCTGTTGCGGCTAAACTTTCGGTGCAGAAGGACGGTGCAGACCTGCAAGAGCTCTCAGGGCTGGTACCTTCCTTGTGGGAGAAGGAGCCAGACGTTTGCCTTTTCAGAAAAAGTTTCTGCCGAGAACGAGCACCGTGATATGCTGAGTCTCTGGGAAAGCAGAGATCCCCAGTGCTGTTGCGGCTAAAGATAGGCTGCAGGGGGACGGTGAAGACCTGCAAGAGCTATCACGGCTGGCAGCTTCCTTGTGGGAGAAGGAGCCAGACGTTTGCCTTCTCAGAAAAAGTTTCTGCCGAGGACGAGCACCGTGACATGCTGAGTCTCTGGGAAAGCAGAGATCCCCAGTGCTGTGGCGGCTAAAGATAGTCTGCAGGGGGACGGTGAAGACCTGCAAGAGCTTTCAGGGCTGAAACCTTCCGTCTGGGATAAGGAGCCAGACGTTTGCCTTTTCAGAAAAAGTTTCTGCCGAGAACGAGCACCGTGACATGCTGAGTCTATGGGAAAGCAGAGATCCCCAGTGCTGTTGCGGCTAAAGATAGGCTGCAGGGGGACGGTGAAGTCCTGCAAGATCTTTCAGGGCTGGCAGCTTCCTTGTGGGAGAAGGAGCCAGACGTTTGCCTTTTCAGAAAAAGTTTCTGCCGAGAACGAGCACCGTGATATGCTGAGTCTCTGGGAAAGCAGAGATCCCCAGTGCTGTTGCGGCTAAAGATAGGCTGCAGGGGGACGGTGAAGACCAGCAAGATCTTTCAGGGCTGACACCTTCCGTGTGGTAGAAGGAGCCAGACGTTTGCCTTTTCAGAAAAAGTTTCTGCCGAGAACGAGCACCGTGACATGCTGAGTCTCTGGGAAAGCAGAGATCCCCAGTGCTGTTGCGGCTAAAGATAGGCTGCAGGGGGACGGTGAAGACCTGCAAGAGCTTTCAGGGCTGACACCTTCCGTGTGGGAGAAGGAGCCAGACGTTTGCCTTTTCAGAAAAAGTTTCTGCCGAGAACGAGCACCCTGACAGGCTGAGTCTCTGGGAAAGCAGAGATCCCCAGTGCTGTTGCGGCTAAAGATAGGCTGCAGGGGGACGGTGAAGACCAGCAAGATCTTTCAGGGCTGGCAGCTTCCGTGTGGGAGAAGGAGCCAGACGTTTGCCTTTTCAGAAAAAGTTTCTGCCGAGAACGAGCACCCTGACAGGCTGAGTCTCTGGGAAAGCAGAGATCCCCAGTGCTGTTGCGGCTAAAGATAGGCTGCAGAGGTATAGTGCAGACCTGCAAGAGCTCTCAGGGCTGGTACCTTCCTTGTGGGAGAAGGAGCCAGACGTTTGCCTTTTCAGAAAAAGTTTCTGCCGAGAACGTGCACCGTGACATGCTGAGTCTCTGGGAAAGCTGAGATCCCCAGTGCTGTTGCGGCTAAGGATAGGCTGCATGGGGACGGTGAAGACCAGCAAGATCTTTCAGGGCTGGCAGCTTCCGTGTGGGAGAAGGAGGCAGACGTTTGCCTTTACAGAAAAAGTTTCTGCCGAGAACAAGCACCGTGACATGCTGAAGTCTCTGGGAAAGCAGAGATCCCCAGTGCTGTTGCGGCTAAAGATAGGCTGCAGAGGGATAGTGAAGACCTGCAAGAGCTTTCAGGGCTGGCAACTTCCTTGTGGGAGAAGGAGCCAGACGTTTGCCTTTTCAGAAAAAGTTTCTGCCGAGAACGAGCACCGTGACATGCTGAGTCTCTGGGAAAGCAGAGATCCCCAGTGCTGTTGCGGCTAAATTTAGGCTGCAGAGGGATAGTGCAGACCTGCAAGAGCTCTCAGGGCTGGTACCTTCCTTGTGGGAGAAGGAGCCAGACGTTTGCCTTTTCAGAAAAAGTTTCTGCCGAGAACGAGCACCGTAACATGCTGAGTCTCTGGGAAAGCAGAGATCCCCAGTGCTGTTGCGGCTAAAGATAGGCTGCAGAGGGATAGTGAGGACCTGCAAGAGCTTTCAGGGTGGCAGCTTCCTTGTGGGAGAAGGAGCCAGACGTTTGCCTTACAGAAAATGTTTCTGCCGAGAACAAGCACCGTGACATGCTGAGTCTCTGGGAAAGCAGAGATCCCCAGTGCTGTTGCGGCTAAAAATAGGCTGCAGAGGGATAGTGAAGACCTGCAAGAGCTTTCAGGGCTGGCAGCTTTCGTGCAGGAGAAGGATCCAGACGATTGCCTTTTCAGAAAAAGCTTCTGTCGAGAACGAGCACCGTGACATGCTGAGTCTCTGGGAAAGCAGAGATCCCCAGTGCTGTTGCGGCTAAAGATAGGCTGCAGGGGGACGGTGAAGACCTGCAAGAGCTATCACGGCTGGCAGCTTCCTTGTGGGAGAAGGAGCCAGACGTTTGCCTTTTCAGAAAAAGTTTCTGCCGAGAACGAGCACCGTGACATGCTGAGTCTCTGGGAAAGCAGAGATCCCCAGTGCTGTTGCGGCTAAGGATAGGCTGCAGGGGGACGGTGAAGACCAGCAAGATCTTTCAGGGCTGGCAGCTTCCGTGTGGGAGAAGGAGCCAGACGTTTGCCTTTTCAGAAAAAGTTTCTGCCGAGAACGAGCACCGTGATATGCTGAGTCTCTGGGAAAGCAGAGATCCCCAGTGCTGTTGCGGCTAAAGATAGGCTGCAGGGGGACGGTGAAGACCTGCAAGAGCTATCACGGCTGGCAGCTTCCTTGTGGGAGAAGGAGCCAGACGTTTGCCTTCTCAGAAAAAGTTTCTGCCGAGGACGAGCACCGTGACATGCTGAGTCTCTGGGAAAGCAGAGATCCCCAGTGCTGTGGCGGCTAAAGATAGGCTGCAGGGGGACGGTGAAGACCTGCAAGAGCTTTCAGGGCTGAAACCTTCCGTGTGGGAGAAGGAGCCAGACGTTTGCCTTTCAGAAAAAGTTTCTGCCGAGAACGAGCACCGTGACATGCTGAGTCTATGGGAAAGCAGAGATCCCCAGTGCTGTTGCGGCTAAAGATAGGCTGCAGGGGGACGGTGAAGTCCTGCAAGATCTTTCAGGGCTGGCAGCTTCCTTGTGGGAGAAGGAGCCAGACGTTTGCCTTTTCAGAAAAAGTTTCTGCCGAGAACGAGCACCGTGATATGCTGAGTCTCTGGGAAAGCAGAGATCCCCAGTGCTGTTGCGGCTAAAGATAGGCTGCAGGGGGACGGTGAAGACCAGCAAGATCTTTCAGGGCTGACACCTTCCGTGTGGTAGAAGGAGCCAGACGTTTGCCTTTTCAGAAAAAGTTTCTGCCGAGAACGAGCACCGTGACATGCTGAGTCTCTGGGAAAGCAGAGATCCCCAGTGCTGTTGCGGCTAAAGATAGGCTGCAGGGGGACGGTGAAGACCTGCAAGAGCTTTCAGGGCTGACACCTTCCGTGTGGGAGAAGGAGCCAGACGTTTGCCTTTTCAGAAAAAGTTTCTGCCGAGAACGAGCACCCTGACAGGCTGAGTCTCTGGGAAAGCAGAGATCCCCAGTGCTGTTGCGGCTAAAGATAGGCTGCAGGGGGATGGTGAAGACCAGCAAGATCTTTCAGGGCTGGCAGCTTCCGTGTGGGAGAAGGAGCCAGACGTTTGCCTTTTCAGAAAAAGTTTCTGCCGAGAACGAGCACCCTGACAGGCTGAGTCTCTGGGAAAGCAGAGATCCCCAGTGCTGTTGCGGCTAAAGATAGGCTGCAGGGGGACGGTGAAGACCAGCAATATCTTTCAGGGCTGGCAGCTTCCGTGTGGGAGAAGGAGCCAGACGTTTGCCTTTTCAGAAAAAGTTTCTGCCGAGAACGAGCACCGTGACATGCTGAGTCTCTGGGAAAGCAGAGATCCCCAGTGCTGTTGCGGCTAAAGATAGGCTGCAGGGGGACTGTGAAGACCAGCAAGATCTTTCAGGGCTGGCAGCTTCCGTGTGGGAGAAGGAGCCAGACGTTTGCCTTTTCAGAAAAAGTTTCTGCCGAGAAAGAGCACCGTGACATGCTGAGTCTCTGGGAAACCAGAGATCCCCAGTGCTGTTGCGGCTAAAGATAGGCTGCAGAGGGATAGTGAAGACCTGCAAGACCTTTCAGGGCTGGCAGCTTCCTTGTGGGAGAAGGAGCCTGATGTTTGCCTTACAGAAAATGTTTCTGCCGAGAACAAGCGCCGTGACATGCTGAGTATCTGGGAAAGCAGAGATCCCCAGTGCTGTTGCGGCTAAGGATAGGCTGCATGGGGACGGTGAAGACCAGCAAGATCTTTCAGGGCTGGCACCTTCCGTGTTGGAGAAGGAGCCATACGTTTGCCTTTACAGAAAAAGTTTCTGCCGAGAACGAGCACCGTGACATGCTGAGTCTCTGGGAAAGCAGAGATCCCCAGTGCTGTTGCGGCTAAAGATAGGCTGCAGAGGGATAGTGCAGACCAGCAAGATCTTTCAGGGCTGGCAGCTTCCGTGTGGGAGAAGGAGCCAGACGTTTGCCTTTTCAGAAAAAGTTTCTGCCGAGAACGAGCACCGTGACATGCTGAGTCTCTGGGAAAGCAGAGATCCCCAGTGCTGTTGCGGCTAAGTATAGGCTGCAGGGGAACGGTGAAGACCAGCAAGATCTTTCAGGGCTGGCACCTTCCGTGTTGGATAAGGAGCCAGACGTTTGCCTTTTCAGAAAACGTTTCTGCCGAGAACGAGCACTGTGACATGCTGAGTCTCTGGGAAAGCAGAGATCCCCAGTGCTGTTGCGGCTAAAGATAGGCTGCAGAGGAATAGTGCAGACCTGCAAGAGCTCTCAGGGCTGGTAACTTCCGTGTGGGAGAAGGAGCCGGACGTTTGCCTTTTCAGAAAAAGTTTCTGCCGAGAACGAGCACCGTGACATGCTGAGTCTCTGGGAAGGCAGAGATCCCCAGTGCTGTTGCGGCTAAAGATAGGCTGCAGGGGGACGGTGAAGACCAGCAAGATCTTTCAGGGCTGGCAGCTTCCGTGTGGGAGAAGGAGCCAGACGTTTGCCTTTTCAGAAAAAGTTTCTGCCGAGAACGAGCACCCTGACAGGCTGAGTCTCTGGGAAAGCAGAGATCCCCAGTGCTGTTGCGGCTAAAGATAGGCTGCAGGGGGACGGTGAAGACCAGCAATATCTTTCAGGGCTGGCAGCTTCCGTGTGGGAGAAGGAGCCAGACGTTTGCCTTTTCAGAAAAAGTTTCTGCCGAGAACGAGCACCGTGACATGCTGAGTCTCTGGGAAAGCAGAGATCCCCAGTGCTGTTGCGGCTAAAGATAGGCTGCAGGGGGACTGTGAAGACCAGCAAGATCTTTCTGGGCTGGCAGCTTCCGTGTGGGAGAAGGAGCCAGACGTTTGCCTTTTCAGAAAAAGTTTCTGCCGAGAAAGAGCACCGTGACATGCTGAGTCTCTGGGAAACCAGAGATCCCCAGTGCTGTTGCGGCTAAAGATAGGCTGCAGAGGGATAGTGAAGACCTGCAAGACCTTTCAGGGCTGGCAGCTTCCTTGTGGGAGAAGGAGCCTGATGTTTGCCTTACAGAAAATGTTTCTGCCGAGAACAAGCGCCGTGACATGCTGAGTATCTGGGAAAGCAGAGATCCCCAGTGCTGTTGCGGCTAAGGATAGGCTGCATGGGGACGGTGAAGACCAGCAAGATCTTTCAGGGCTGGCACCTTCCGTGTTGGAGAAGGAGCCATACGTTTGCCTTTACAGAAAAAGTTTCTGCCGAGAACGAGCACCGTGACATGCTGAGTCTCTGGGAAAGCAGAGATCCCCAGTGCTGTTGCGGCTAAAGATAGGCTGCAGAGGGATAGTGCAGACCAGCAAGATCTTTCAGGGCTGGCAGCTTCCGTGTGGGAGAAGGAGCCAGACGTTTGCCTTTTCAGAAAAAGTTTCTGCCGAGAACGAGCACCGTGACATGCTGAGTCTCTGGGAAAGCAGAGATCCCCAGTGCTGTTGCGGCTAAGTATAGGCTGCAGGGGAACGGTGAAGACCAGCAAGATCTTTCAGGGCTGGCACCTTCCGTGTTGGATAAGGAGCCAGACGTTTGCCTTTTCAGAAAACGTTTCTGCCGAGAACGAGCACTGTGACATGCTGAGTCTCTGGGAAAGCAGAGATCCCCAGTGCTGTTGCGGCTAAAGATAGGCTGCAGAGGAATAGTGCAGACCTGCAAGAGCTCTCAGGGCTGGTAACTTCCGTGTGGGAGAAGGAGCCGGACGTTTGCCTTTTCAGAAAAAGTTTCTGCCGAGAACGAGCACCGTGACATGCTGAGTCTCTGGGAAGGCAGAGATCCCCAGTGCTGTTGCGGCTAAAGATAGGCTGCAGGGGGACGGTGAAGACCAGCAAGATCTTTCAGGGCTGGCAGCTTCCGTGTGGGAGAAGGAGCCAGACGTTTGCCTTTTCAGAAAAAGTTTCTGCCGAGAAAGAGCACCGTGACATGCTGAGTCTCTGGGAAACCAGAGATCCCCAGTGCTGTTGCGGCTAAAGATAGGCTGCAGAGGGATAGTGAAGACCTGCAAGACCTTTCAGGGCTGGCAGCTTCCTTGTGGGAGAAGGAGCCTGATGTTTGCCTTACAGAAAATGTTTCTGCCGAGAACAAGCGCCGTGACATGCTGAGTCTCTGGGAAAGCAGAGATCCCCAGTGCTGTTGCGGCTAAGGATAGGCTGCATGGGGACGGTGAAGACCAGCAAGATCTTTCAGGGCTGGCACCTTCCGTGTTGGAGAAGGAGCCATACGTTTGCCTTTACAGAAAAAGTTTCTGCCGAGAACGAGCACCGTGACATGCTGAGTCTCTGGGAAAGCAGAGATCCCCAGTGCTGTTGCGGCTAAAGATAGGCTGCAGAGGGATAGTGCAGACCAGCAAGATCTTTCAGGGCTGGCAGCTTCCGTGTGGGAGAAGGAGCCAGACGTTTGCCTTTTCAGAAAAAGTTTCTGCCGAGAACGAGCACCGTGACATGCTGAGTCTCTGGGAAAGCAGAGATCCCCAGTGCTGTTGCGGCTAAGTATAGGCTGCAGGGGAACGGTGAAGACCAGCAAGATCTTTCAGGGCTGGCACCTTCCGTGTTGGATAAGGAGCCAGACGTTTGCCTTTTCAGAAAACGTTTCTGCCGAGAACGAGCACTGTGACATGCTGAGTCTCTGGGAAAGCAGAGATCCCCAGTGCTGTTGCGGCTAAAGATAGGCTGCAGAGGAATAGTGCAGACCTGCAAGAGCTCTCAGGGCTGGTAACTTCCGTGTGGGAGAAGGAGCCGGACGTTTGCCTTTTCAGAAAAAGTTTCTGCCGAGAACGAGCACCGTGACATGCTGAGTCTCTGGGAAGGCAGAGATCCCCAGTGCTGTTGCGGCTAAAGATAGGCTGCAGGGGGACGGTGAAGACCAGCAAGATCTTTCAGGGCTGGCAGCTTCCGTGTGGGAGAAGGAGCCAGACGTTTGCCTTTTCAGAAAAAGTTTCTGCCGAGAAAGAGCACCGTGACATGCTGAGTCTCTGGGAAACCAGAGATCCCCAGTGCTGTTGCGGCTAAAGATAGGCTGCAGAGGGATAGTGAAGACCTGCAAGACCTTTCAGGGCTGGCAGCTTCCTTGTGGGAGAAGGAGCCTGATGTTTGCCTTACAGAAAATGTTTCTGCCGAGAACAAGCGCCGTGACATGCTGAGTATCTGGGAAAGCAGAGATCCCCAGTGCTGTTGCGGCTAAGGATAGGCTGCATGGGGACGGTGAAGACCAGCAAGATCTTTCAGGGCTGGCACCTTCCGTGTTGGAGAAGGAGCCATACGTTTGCCTTTACAGAAAAAGTTTCTGCCGAGAACGAGCACCGTGACATGCTGAGTCTCTGGGAAAGCAGAGATCCCCAGTGCTGTTGCGGCTAAAGATAGGCTGCAGAGGGATAGTGCAGACCAGCAAGATCTTTCAGGGCTGGCAGCTTCCGTGTGGGAGAAGGAGCCAGACGTTTGCCTTTTCAGAAAAAGTTTCTGCCGAGAACGAGCACCGTGACATGCTGAGTCTCTGGGAAAGCAGAGATCCCCAGTGCTGTTGCGGCTAAGTATAGGCTGCAGGGGAACGGTGAAGACCAGCAAGATCTTTCAGGGCTGGCACCTTCCGTGTTGGATAAGGAGCCAGACGTTTGCCTTTTCAGAAAACGTTTCTGCCGAGAACGAGCACTGTGACATGCTGAGTCTCTGGGAAAGCAGAGATCCCCAGTGCTGTTGCGGCTAAAGATAGGCTGCAGAGGAATAGTGCAGACCTGCAAGAGCTCTCAGGGCTGGTAACTTCCGTGTGGGAGAAGGAGCCGGACGTTTGCCTTTTCAGAAAAAGTTTCTGCCGAGAACGAGCACCGTGACATGCTGAGTCTCTGGGAAGGCAGAGATCCCCAGTGCTGTTGCGGCTAAAGATAGGCTGCAGGGGGACGGTGAAGACCAGCAAGATCTTTCAGGGCTGGCAGCTTCCGTGTGGGAGAAGGAGCCAGACGTTTGCCTTTTCAGAAAAAGTTTCTGCCGAGAAAGAGCACCGTGACATGCTGAGTCTCTGGGAAACCAGAGATCCCCAGTGCTGTTGCGGCTAAAGATAGGCTGCAGAGGGATAGTGAAGACCTGCAAGACCTTTCAGGGCTGGCAGCTTCCTTGTGGGAGAAGGAGCCTGATGTTTGCCTTACAGAAAATGTTTCTGCCGAGAACAAGCGCCGTGACATGCTGAGTATCTGGGAAAGCAGAGATCCCCAGTGCTGTTGCGGCTAAGGATAGGCTGCATGGGGACGGTGAAGACCAGCAAGATCTTTCAGGGCTGGCACCTTCCGTGTTGGAGAAGGAGCCATACGTTTGCCTTTACAGAAAAAGTTTCTGCCGAGAACGAGCACCGTGACATGCTGAGTCTCTGGGAAAGCAGAGATCCCCAGTGCTGTTGCGGCTAAAGATAGGCTGCAGAGGGATAGTGCAGACCAGCAAGATCTTTCAGGGCTGGCAGCTTCCGTGTGGGAGAAGGAGCCAGACGTTTGCCTTTTCAGAAAAAGTTTCTGCCGAGAACGAGCACCGTGACATGCTGAGTCTCTGGGAAAGCAGAGATCCCCAGTGCTGTTGCGGCTAAGTATAGGCTGCAGGGGAACGGTGAAGACCAGCAAGATCTTTCAGGGCTGGCACCTTCCGTGTTGGATAAGGAGCCAGACGTTTGCCTTTTCAGAAAACGTTTCTGCCGAGAACGAGCACTGTGACATGCTGAGTCTCTGGGAAAGCAGAGATCCCCAGTGCTGTTGCGGCTAAAGATAGGCTGCAGAGGAATAGTGAAGACCTGCAAGACCTTTCAGGGCTGGCAGCTTCCTTGTGGGAGAAGGAGCCTGATGTTTGCCTTACAGAAAATGTTTCTGCCGAGAACAAGCGCCGTGACATGCTGAGTATCTGGGAAAGCAGAGATCCCCAGTGCTGTTGCGGCTAAGGATAGGCTGCATGGGGACGGTGAAGACCAGCAAGATCTTTCAGGGCTGGCACCTTCCGTGTTGGAGAAGGAGCCATACGTTTGCCTTTACAGAAAAAGTTTCTGCCGAGAACGAGCACCGTGACATGCTGAGTCTCTGGGAAAGCAGAGATCCCCAGTGCTGTTGCGGCTAAAGATAGGCTGCAGAGGGATAGTGCAGACCAGCAAGATCTTTCAGGGCTGGCAGCTTCCGTGTGGGAGAAGGAGCCAGACGTTTGCCTTTTCAGAAAAAGTTTCTGCCGAGAACGAGCACCGTGACATGCTGAGTCTCTGGGAAAGCAGAGATCCCCAGTGCTGTTGCGGCTAAGTATAGGCTGCAGGGGAACGGTGAAGACCAGCAAGATCTTTCAGGGCTGGCACCTTCCGTGTTGGATAAGGAGCCAGACGTTTGCCTTTTCAGAAAACGTTTCTGCCGAGAACGAGCACTGTGACATGCTGAGTCTCTGGGAAAGCAGAGATCCCCAGTGCTGTTGCGGCTAAAGATAGGCTGCAGAGGAATAGTGCAGACCTGCAAGAGCTCTCAGGGCTGGTAACTTCCGTGTGGGAGAAGGAGCCGGACGTTTGCCTTTTCAGAAAAAGTTTCTGCCGAGAACGAGCACCGTGACATGCTGAGTCTCTGGGAAGGCAGAGATCCCCAGTGCTGTTGCGGCTAAAGATAGGCTGCAGGGGGACGGTGAAGACCAGCAAGATCTTTCAGGGCTGGCAGCTTCCGTGTGGGAGAAGGAGCCAGACGTTTGCCTTTTCAGAAAAAGTTTCTGCCGAGAACGAGCACCCTGACAGGCTGAGTCTCTGGGAAAGCAGAGATCCCCAGTGCTGTTGCGGCTAAAGATAGGCTGCAGGGGGACGGTGAAGACCAGCAATATCTTTCAGGGCTGGCAGCTTCCGTGTGGGAGAAGGAGCCAGACGTTTGCCTTTTCAGAAAAAGTTTCTGCCGAGAACGAGCACCGTGACATGCTGAGTCTCTGGGAAAGCAGAGATCCCCAGTGCTGTTGCGGCTAAAGATAGGCTGCAGGGGGACTGTGAAGACCAGCAAGATCTTTCTGGGCTGGCAGCTTCCGTGTGGGAGAAGGAGCCAGACGTTTGCCTTTTCAGAAAAAGTTTCTGCCGAGAAAGAGCACCGTGACATGCTGAGTCTCTGGGAAACCAGAGATCCCCAGTGCTGTTGCGGCTAAAGATAGGCTGCAGAGGGATAGTGAAGACCTGCAAGACCTTTCAGGGCTGGCAGCTTCCTTGTGGGAGAAGGAGCCTGATGTTTGCCTTACAGAAAATGTTTCTGCCGAGAACAAGCGCCGTGACATGCTGAGTATCTGGGAAAGCAGAGATCCCCAGTGCTGTTGCGGCTAAGGATAGGCTGCATGGGGACGGTGAAGACCAGCAAGATCTTTCAGGGCTGGCACCTTCCGTGTTGGAGAAGGAGCCATACGTTTGCCTTTACAGAAAAAGTTTCTGCCGAGAACGAGCACCGTGACATGCTGAGTCTCTGGGAAAGCAGAGATCCCCAGTGCTGTTGCGGCTAAAGATAGGCTGCAGAGGGATAGTGCAGACCAGCAAGATCTTTCAGGGCTGGCAGCTTCCGTGTGGGAGAAGGAGCCAGACGTTTGCCTTTTCAGAAAAAGTTTCTGCCGAGAACGAGCACCGTGACATGCTGAGTCTCTGGGAAAGCAGAGATCCCCAGTGCTGTTGCGGCTAAGTATAGGCTGCAGGGGAACGGTGAAGACCAGCAAGATCTTTCAGGGCTGGCACCTTCCGTGTTGGATAAGGAGCCAGACGTTTGCCTTTTCAGAAAACGTTTCTGCCGAGAACGAGCACTGTGACATGCTGAGTCTCTGGGAAAGCAGAGATCCCCAGTGCTGTTGCGGCTAAAGATAGGCTGCAGAGGAATAGTGCAGACCTGCAAGAGCTCTCAGGGCTGGTAACTTCCGTGTGGGAGAAGGAGCCGGACGTTTGCCTTTTCAGAAAAAGTTTCTGCCGAGAACGAGCACCGTGACATGCTGAGTCTCTGGGAAGGCAGAGATCCCCAGTGCTGTTGCGGCTAAAGATAGGCTGCAGGGGGACGGTGAAGACCAGCAAGATCTTTCAGGGCTGGCAGCTTCCGTGTGGGAGAAGGAGCCAGACGTTTGCCTTTTCAGAAAAAGTTTCTGCCGAGAAAGAGCACCGTGACATGCTGAGTCTCTGGGAAACCAGAGATCCCCAGTGCTGTTGCGGCTAAAGATAGGCTGCAGAGGGATAGTGAAGACCTGCAAGACCTTTCAGGGCTGGCAGCTTCCTTGTGGGAGAAGGAGCCTGATGTTTGCCTTACAGAAAATGTTTCTGCCGAGAACAAGCGCCGTGACATGCTGAGTCTCTGGGAAAGCAGAGATCCCCAGTGCTGTTGCGGCTAAGGATAGGCTGCATGGGGACGGTGAAGACCAGCAAGATCTTTCAGGGCTGGCACCTTCCGTGTTGGAGAAGGAGCCATACGTTTGCCTTTACAGAAAAAGTTTCTGCCGAGAACGAGCACCGTGACATGCTGAGTCTCTGGGAAAGCAGAGATCCCCAGTGCTGTTGCGGCTAAAGATAGGCTGCAGAGGGATAGTGCAGACCAGCAAGATCTTTCAGGGCTGGCAGCTTCCGTGTGGGAGAAGGAGCCAGACGTTTGCCTTTTCAGAAAAAGTTTCTGCCGAGAACGAGCACCGTGACATGCTGAGTCTCTGGGAAAGCAGAGATCCCCAGTGCTGTTGCGGCTAAGTATAGGCTGCAGGGGAACGGTGAAGACCAGCAAGATCTTTCAGGGCTGGCACCTTCCGTGTTGGATAAGGAGCCAGACGTTTGCCTTTTCAGAAAACGTTTCTGCCGAGAACGAGCACTGTGACATGCTGAGTCTCTGGGAAAGCAGAGATCCCCAGTGCTGTTGCGGCTAAAGATAGGCTGCAGAGGAATAGTGCAGACCTGCAAGAGCTCTCAGGGCTGGTAACTTCCGTGTGGGAGAAGGAGCCGGACGTTTGCCTTTTCAGAAAAAGTTTCTGCCGAGAACGAGCACCGTGACATGCTGAGTCTCTGGGAAGGCAGAGATCCCCAGTGCTGTTGCGGCTAAAGATAGGCTGCAGGGGGACGGTGAAGACCAGCAAGATCTTTCAGGGCTGGCAGCTTCCGTGTGGGAGAAGGAGCCAGACGTTTGCCTTTTCAGAAAAAGTTTCTGCCGAGAAAGAGCACCGTGACATGCTGAGTCTCTGGGAAACCAGAGATCCCCAGTGCTGTTGCGGCTAAAGATAGGCTGCAGAGGGATAGTGAAGACCTGCAAGACCTTTCAGGGCTGGCAGCTTCCTTGTGGGAGAAGGAGCCTGATGTTTGCCTTACAGAAAATGTTTCTGCCGAGAACAAGCGCCGTGACATGCTGAGTATCTGGGAAAGCAGAGATCCCCAGTGCTGTTGCGGCTAAGGATAGGCTGCATGGGGACGGTGAAGACCAGCAAGATCTTTCAGGGCTGGCACCTTCCGTGTTGGAGAAGGAGCCATACGTTTGCCTTTACAGAAAAAGTTTCTGCCGAGAACGAGCACCGTGACATGCTGAGTCTCTGGGAAAGCAGAGATCCCCAGTGCTGTTGCGGCTAAAGATAGGCTGCAGAGGGATAGTGCAGACCAGCAAGATCTTTCAGGGCTGGCAGCTTCCGTGTGGGAGAAGGAGCCAGACGTTTGCCTTTTCAGAAAAAGTTTCTGCCGAGAACGAGCACCGTGACATGCTGAGTCTCTGGGAAAGCAGAGATCCCCAGTGCTGTTGCGGCTAAGTATAGGCTGCAGGGGAACGGTGAAGACCAGCAAGATCTTTCAGGGCTGGCACCTTCCGTGTTGGATAAGGAGCCAGACGTTTGCCTTTTCAGAAAACGTTTCTGCCGAGAACGAGCACTGTGACATGCTGAGTCTCTGGGAAAGCAGAGATCCCCAGTGCTGTTGCGGCTAAAGATAGGCTGCAGAGGAATAGTGCAGACCTGCAAGAGCTCTCAGGGCTGGTAACTTCCGTGTGGGAGAAGGAGCCGGACGTTTGCCTTTTCAGAAAAAGTTTCTGCCGAGAACGAGCACCGTGACATGCTGAGTCTCTGGGAAGGCAGAGATCCCCAGTGCTGTTGCGGCTAAAGATAGGCTGCAGGGGGACGGTGAAGACCAGCAAGATCTTTCAGGGCTGGCAGCTTCCGTGTGGGAGAAGGAGCCAGACGTTTGCCTTTTCAGAAAAAGTTTCTGCCGAGAAAGAGCACCGTGACATGCTGAGTCTCTGGGAAACCAGAGATCCCCAGTGCTGTTGCGGCTAAAGATAGGCTGCAGAGGGATAGTGAAGACCTGCAAGACCTTTCAGGGCTGGCAGCTTCCTTGTGGGAGAAGGAGCCTGATGTTTGCCTTACAGAAAATGTTTCTGCCGAGAACAAGCGCCGTGACATGCTGAGTATCTGGGAAAGCAGAGATCCCCAGTGCTGTTGCGGCTAAGGATAGGCTGCATGGGGACGGTGAAGACCAGCAAGATCTTTCAGGGCTGGCACCTTCCGTGTTGGAGAAGGAGCCATACGTTTGCCTTTACAGAAAAAGTTTCTGCCGAGAACGAGCACCGTGACATGCTGAGTCTCTGGGAAAGCAGAGATCCCCAGTGCTGTTGCGGCTAAAGATAGGCTGCAGAGGGATAGTGCAGACCAGCAAGATCTTTCAGGGCTGGCAGCTTCCGTGTGGGAGAAGGAGCCAGACGTTTGCCTTTTCAGAAAAAGTTTCTGCCGAGAACGAGCACCGTGACATGCTGAGTCTCTGGGAAAGCAGAGATCCCCAGTGCTGTTGCGGCTAAGTATAGGCTGCAGGGGAACGGTGAAGACCAGCAAGATCTTTCAGGGCTGGCACCTTCCGTGTTGGATAAGGAGCCAGACGTTTGCCTTTTCAGAAAACGTTTCTGCCGAGAACGAGCACTGTGACATGCTGAGTCTCTGGGAAAGCAGAGATCCCCAGTGCTGTTGCGGCTAAAGATAGGCTGCAGAGGAATAGTGCAGACCTGCAAGAGCTCTCAGGGCTGGTAACTTCCGTGTGGGAGAAGGAGCCGGACGTTTGCCTTTTCAGAAAAAGTTTCTGCCGAGAACGAGCACCGTGACATGCTGAGTCTCTGGGAAGGCAGAGATCCCCAGTGCTGTTGCGGCTAAAGATAGGCTGCAGGGGGACGGTGAAGACCAGCAAGATCTTTCAGGGCTGGCAGCTTCCGTGTGGGAGAAGGAGCCAGACGTTTGCCTTTTCAGAAAAAGTTTCTGCCGAGAAAGAGCACCGTGACATGCTGAGTCTCTGGGAAACCAGAGATCCCCAGTGCTGTTGCGGCTAAAGATAGGCTGCAGAGGGATAGTGAAGACCTGCAAGACCTTTCAGGGCTGGCAGCTTCCTTGTGGGAGAAGGAGCCTGATGTTTGCCTTACAGAAAATGTTTCTGCCGAGAACAAGCGCCGTGACATGCTGAGTCTCTGGGAAAGCAGAGATCCCCAGTGCTGTTGCGGCTAAGGATAGGCTGCAGGGGAACGGTGAAGACCAGCAAGATCTTTCAGGGCTGGCACCTTCCGTGTTGGATAAGGAGCCAGACGTTTGCCTTTTCAGAAAACGTTTCTGCCGAGAACGAGCACTGTGACATGCTGAGTCTCTGGGAAAGCAGAGATCCCCAGTGCTGTTGCGGCTAAAGATAGGCTGCAGAGGAATAGTGCAGACCTGCAAGAGCTCTCAGGGCTGGTAACTTCCGTGTGGGAGAAGGAGCCGGACGTTTGCCTTTTCAGAAAAAGTTTCTGCCGAGAACGAGCACCGTGACATGCTGAGTCTCTGGGAAGGCAGAGATCCCCAGTGCTGTTGCGGCTAAAGATAGGCTGCAGGGGGACGGTGAAGACCAGCAAGATCTTTCAGGGCTGGCAGCTTCCGTGTTGGAGAAGGAGCCATACGTTTGCCTTTTTAGAAAAAGTTTCTGCCGAGAACGAGCACCGTGACATGCTGAGTCTCTGGGAAAGCAGAGATCCCCAGTGCTGTTGCGGCTAAAGATAGGCTGCAGAGGGATAGTGCAGACCAGCAAGATCTTTCAGGGCTGGCAGCTTCCGTGTGGGAGAAGGAGCCAGACGTTTGCCTTTTCAGAAAAAGTTTCTGCCGAGAACGAGCACCGTGACATGCTGAGTCTCTGGGAAAGCAGAGATCCCCAGTGCTGTTGCGGCTAAGTATAGGCTGCAGGGGAACGGTGAAGACCAGCAAGATCTTTCAGGGCTGGCACCTTCCGTGTTGGATAAGGAGCCAGACGTTTGCCTTTTCAGAAAACGTTTCTGCCGAGAACGAGCACTGTGACATGCTGAGTCTCTGGGAAAGCAGAGATCCCCAGTGCTGTTGCGGCTAAAGATAGGCTGCAGAGGAATAGTGCAGACCTGCAAGAGCTCTCAGGGCTGGTAACTTCCGTGTGGGAGAAGGAGCCGGACGTTTGCCTTTTCAGAAAAAGTTTCTGCCGAGAACGAGCACCGTGACATGCTGAGTCTCTGGGAAGGCAGAGATCCCCAGTGCTGTTGCGGCTAAAGATAGGCTGCAGGGGGACGGTGAAGACCAGCAAGATCTTTCAGGGCTGGCAGCTTCCGTGTGGGAGAAGGAGCCAGACGTTTGCCTTTTCAGAAAAAGTTTCTGCCGAGAAAGAGCACCGTGACATGCTGAGTCTCTGGGAAACCAGAGATCCCCAGTGCTGTTGCGGCTAAAGATAGGCTGCAGAGGGATAGTGAAGACCTGCAAGACCTTTCAGGGCTGGCAGCTTCCTTGTGGGAGAAGGAGCCTGATGTTTGCCTTACAGAAAATGTTTCTGCCGAGAACAAGCGCCGTGACATGCTGAGTATCTGGGAAAGCAGAGATCCCCAGTGCTGTTGCGGCTAAGGATAGGCTGCATGGGGACGGTGAAGACCAGCAAGATCTTTCAGGGCTGGCACCTTCCGTGTTGGAGAAGGAGCCATACGTTTGCCTTTACAGAAAAAGTTTCTGCCGAGAACGAGCACCGTGACATGCTGAGTCTCTGGGAAAGCAGAGATCCCCAGTGCTGTTGCGGCTAAAGATAGGCTGCAGAGGGATAGTGCAGACCAGCAAGATCTTTCAGGGCTGGCAGCTTCCGTGTGGGAGAAGGAGCCAGACGTTTGCCTTTTCAGAAAAAGTTTCTGCCGAGAACGAGCACCGTGACATGCTGAGTCTCTGGGAAAGCAGAGATCCCCAGTGCTGTTGCGGCTAAGTATAGGCTGCAGGGGAACGGTGAAGACCAGCAAGATCTTTCAGGGCTGGCACCTTCCGTGTTGGATAAGGAGCCAGACGTTTGCCTTTTCAGAAAACGTTTCTGCCGAGAACGAGCACTGTGACATGCTGAGTCTCTGGGAAAGCAGAGATCCCCAGTGCTGTTGCGGCTAAAGATAGGCTGCAGAGGAATAGTGAAGACCTGCAAGACCTTTCAGGGCTGGCAGCTTCCTTGTGGGAGAAGGAGCCTGATGTTTGCCTTACAGAAAATGTTTCTGCCGAGAACAAGCGCCGTGACATGCTGAGTATCTGGGAAAGCAGAGATCCCCAGTGCTGTTGCGGCTAAGGATAGGCTGCATGGGGACGGTGAAGACCAGCAAGATCTTTCAGGGCTGGCACCTTCCGTGTTGGAGAAGGAGCCATACGTTTGCCTTTACAGAAAAAGTTTCTGCCGAGAACGAGCACCGTGACATGCTGAGTCTCTGGGAAAGCAGAGATCCCCAGTGCTGTTGCGGCTAAAGATAGGCTGCAGAGGGATAGTGCAGACCAGCAAGATCTTTCAGGGCTGGCAGCTTCCGTGTGGGAGAAGGAGCCAGACGTTTGCCTTTTCAGAAAAAGTTTCTGCCGAGAACGAGCACCGTGACATGCTGAGTCTCTGGGAAAGCAGAGATCCCCAGTGCTGTTGCGGCTAAGTATAGGCTGCAGGGGAACGGTGAAGACCAGCAAGATCTTTCAGGGCTGGCACCTTCCGTGTTGGATAAGGAGCCAGACGTTTGCCTTTTCAGAAAACGTTTCTGCCGAGAACGAGCACTGTGACATGCTGAGTCTCTGGGAAAGCAGAGATCCCCAGTGCTGTTGCGGCTAAAGATAGGCTGCAGAGGAATAGTGCAGACCTGCAAGAGCTCTCAGGGCTGGTAACTTCCGTGTGGGAGAAGGAGCCGGACGTTTGCCTTTTCAGAAAAAGTTTCTGCCGAGAACGAGCACCGTGACATGCTGAGTCTCTGGGAAGGCAGAGATCCCCAGTGCTGTTGCGGCTAAAGATAGGCTGCAGGGGGACGGTGAAGACCAGCAAGATCTTTCAGGGCTGGCAGCTTCCGTGTGGGAGAAGGAGCCAGACGTTTGCCTTTTCAGAAAAAGTTTCTGCCGAGAACGAGCACCCTGACAGGCTGAGTCTCTGGGAAAGCAGAGATCCCCAGTGCTGTTGCGGCTAAAGATAGGCTGCAGGGGGACGGTGAAGACCAGCAATATCTTTCAGGGCTGGCAGCTTCCGTGTGGGAGAAGGAGCCAGACGTTTGCCTTTTCAGAAAAAGTTTCTGCCGAGAACGAGCACCGTGACATGCTGAGTCTCTGGGAAAGCAGAGATCCCCAGTGCTGTTGCGGCTAAAGATAGGCTGCAGGGGGACTGTGAAGACCAGCAAGATCTTTCTGGGCTGGCAGCTTCCGTGTGGGAGAAGGAGCCAGACGTTTGCCTTTTCAGAAAAAGTTTCTGCCGAGAAAGAGCACCGTGACATGCTGAGTCTCTGGGAAACCAGAGATCCCCAGTGCTGTTGCGGCTAAAGATAGGCTGCAGAGGGATAGTGAAGACCTGCAAGACCTTTCAGGGCTGGCAGCTTCCTTGTGGGAGAAGGAGCCTGATGTTTGCCTTACAGAAAATGTTTCTGCCGAGAACAAGCGCCGTGACATGCTGAGTATCTGGGAAAGCAGAGATCCCCAGTGCTGTTGCGGCTAAGGATAGGCTGCATGGGGACGGTGAAGACCAGCAAGATCTTTCAGGGCTGGCACCTTCCGTGTTGGAGAAGGAGCCATACGTTTGCCTTTACAGAAAAAGTTTCTGCCGAGAACGAGCACCGTGACATGCTGAGTCTCTGGGAAAGCAGAGATCCCCAGTGCTGTTGCGGCTAAAGATAGGCTGCAGAGGGATAGTGCAGACCAGCAAGATCTTTCAGGGCTGGCAGCTTCCGTGTGGGAGAAGGAGCCAGACGTTTGCCTTTTCAGAAAAAGTTTCTGCCGAGAACGAGCACCGTGACATGCTGAGTCTCTGGGAAAGCAGAGATCCCCAGTGCTGTTGCGGCTAAGTATAGGCTGCAGGGGAACGGTGAAGACCAGCAAGATCTTTCAGGGCTGGCACCTTCCGTGTTGGATAAGGAGCCAGACGTTTGCCTTTTCAGAAAACGTTTCTGCCGAGAACGAGCACTGTGACATGCTGAGTCTCTGGGAAAGCAGAGATCCCCAGTGCTGTTGCGGCTAAAGATAGGCTGCAGAGGAATAGTGCAGACCTGCAAGAGCTCTCAGGGCTGGTAACTTCCGTGTGGGAGAAGGAGCCGGACGTTTGCCTTTTCAGAAAAAGTTTCTGCCGAGAACGAGCACCGTGACATGCTGAGTCTCTGGGAAGGCAGAGATCCCCAGTGCTGTTGCGGCTAAAGATAGGCTGCAGGGGGACGGTGAAGACCAGCAAGATCTTTCAGGGCTGGCAGCTTCCGTGTGGGAGAAGGAGCCAGACGTTTGCCTTTTCAGAAAAAGTTTCTGCCGAGAAAGAGCACCGTGACATGCTGAGTCTCTGGGAAACCAGAGATCCCCAGTGCTGTTGCGGCTAAAGATAGGCTGCAGAGGGATAGTGAAGACCTGCAAGACCTTTCAGGGCTGGCAGCTTCCTTGTGGGAGAAGGAGCCTGATGTTTGCCTTACAGAAAATGTTTCTGCCGAGAACAAGCGCCGTGACATGCTGAGTCTCTGGGAAAGCAGAGATCCCCAGTGCTGTTGCGGCTAAGGATAGGCTGCATGGGGACGGTGAAGACCAGCAAGATCTTTCAGGGCTGGCACCTTCCGTGTTGGAGAAGGAGCCATACGTTTGCCTTTACAGAAAAAGTTTCTGCCGAGAACGAGCACCGTGACATGCTGAGTCTCTGGGAAAGCAGAGATCCCCAGTGCTGTTGCGGCTAAAGATAGGCTGCAGAGGGATAGTGCAGACCAGCAAGATCTTTCAGGGCTGGCAGCTTCCGTGTGGGAGAAGGAGCCAGACGTTTGCCTTTTCAGAAAAAGTTTCTGCCGAGAACGAGCACCGTGACATGCTGAGTCTCTGGGAAAGCAGAGATCCCCAGTGCTGTTGCGGCTAAGTATAGGCTGCAGGGGAACGGTGAAGACCAGCAAGATCTTTCAGGGCTGGCACCTTCCGTGTTGGATAAGGAGCCAGACGTTTGCCTTTTCAGAAAACGTTTCTGCCGAGAACGAGCACTGTGACATGCTGAGTCTCTGGGAAAGCAGAGATCCCCAGTGCTGTTGCGGCTAAAGATAGGCTGCAGAGGAATAGTGCAGACCTGCAAGAGCTCTCAGGGCTGGTAACTTCCGTGTGGGAGAAGGAGCCGGACGTTTGCCTTTTCAGAAAAAGTTTCTGCCGAGAACGAGCACCGTGACATGCTGAGTCTCTGGGAAGGCAGAGATCCCCAGTGCTGTTGCGGCTAAAGATAGGCTGCAGGGGGACGGTGAAGACCAGCAAGATCTTTCAGGGCTGGCAGCTTCCGTGTGGGAGAAGGAGCCAGACGTTTGCCTTTTCAGAAAAAGTTTCTGCCGAGAAAGAGCACCGTGACATGCTGAGTCTCTGGGAAACCAGAGATCCCCAGTGCTGTTGCGGCTAAAGATAGGCTGCAGAGGGATAGTGAAGACCTGCAAGACCTTTCAGGGCTGGCAGCTTCCTTGTGGGAGAAGGAGCCTGATGTTTGCCTTACAGAAAATGTTTCTGCCGAGAACAAGCGCCGTGACATGCTGAGTATCTGGGAAAGCAGAGATCCCCAGTGCTGTTGCGGCTAAGGATAGGCTGCATGGGGACGGTGAAGACCAGCAAGATCTTTCAGGGCTGGCACCTTCCGTGTTGGAGAAGGAGCCATACGTTTGCCTTTACAGAAAAAGTTTCTGCCGAGAACGAGCACCGTGACATGCTGAGTCTCTGGGAAAGCAGAGATCCCCAGTGCTGTTGCGGCTAAAGATAGGCTGCAGAGGGATAGTGCAGACCAGCAAGATCTTTCAGGGCTGGCAGCTTCCGTGTGGGAGAAGGAGCCAGACGTTTGCCTTTTCAGAAAAAGTTTCTGCCGAGAACGAGCACCGTGACATGCTGAGTCTCTGGGAAAGCAGAGATCCCCAGTGCTGTTGCGGCTAAGTATAGGCTGCAGGGGAACGGTGAAGACCAGCAAGATCTTTCAGGGCTGGCACCTTCCGTGTTGGATAAGGAGCCAGACGTTTGCCTTTTCAGAAAACGTTTCTGCCGAGAACGAGCACTGTGACATGCTGAGTCTCTGGGAAAGCAGAGATCCCCAGTGCTGTTGCGGCTAAAGATAGGCTGCAGAGGAATAGTGCAGACCTGCAAGAGCTCTCAGGGCTGGTAACTTCCGTGTGGGAGAAGGAGCCGGACGTTTGCCTTTTCAGAAAAAGTTTCTGCCGAGAACGAGCACCGTGACATGCTGAGTCTCTGGGAAAGCAGAGATCCCCAGTGCTGTTGCGGCTAAAGATAGGCTGCAGGGGGACGGTGAAGACCAGCAAGATCTTTCAGGGCTGGCAGCTTCCGTGTGGGAGAAGGAGCCAGACGTTTGCCTTTTCAGAAAAAGTTTCTGCCGAGAAAGAGCACCGTGACATGCTGAGTCTCTGGGAAACCAGAGATCCCCAGTGCTGTTGCGGCTAAAGATAGGCTGCAGAGGGATAGTGAAGACCTGCAAGACCTTTCAGGGCTGGCAGCTTCCTTGTGGGAGAAGGAGCCTGATGTTTGCCTTACAGAAAATGTTTCTGCCGAGAACAAGCGCCGTGACATGCTGAGTATCTGGGAAAGCAGAGATCCCCAGTGCTGTTGCGGCTAAGGATAGGCTGCATGGGGACGGTGAAGACCAGCAAGATCTTTCAGGGCTGGCACCTTCCGTGTTGGAGAAGGAGCCATACGTTTGCCTTTACAGAAAAAGTTTCTGCCGAGAACGAGCACCGTGACATGCTGAGTCTCTGGGAAAGCAGAGATCCCCAGTGCTGTTGCGGCTAAAGATAGGCTGCAGAGGGATAGTGCAGACCAGCAAGATCTTTCAGGGCTGGCAGCTTCCGTGTGGGAGAAGGAGCCAGACGTTTGCCTTTTCAGAAAAAGTTTCTGCCGAGAACGAGCACCGTGACATGCTGAGTCTCTGGGAAAGCAGAGATCCCCAGTGCTGTTGCGGCTAAGTATAGGCTGCAGGGGAACGGTGAAGACCAGCAAGATCTTTCAGGGCTGGCACCTTCCGTGTTGGATAAGGAGCCAGACGTTTGCCTTTTCAGAAAACGTTTCTGCCGAGAACGAGCACTGTGACATGCTGAGTCTCTGGGAAAGCAGAGATCCCCAGTGCTGTTGCGGCTAAAGATAGGCTGCAGAGGAATAGTGCAGACCTGCAAGAGCTCTCAGGGCTGGTAACTTCCGTGTGGGAGAAGGAGCCGGACGTTTGCCTTTTCAGAAAAAGTTTCTGCCGAGAACGAGCACCGTGACATGCTGAGTCTCTGGGAAGGCAGAGATCCCCAGTGCTGTTGCGGCTAAAGATAGGCTGCAGGGGGACTGTGAAGACCAGCAAGATCTTTCAGGGCTGGCAGCTTCCGTGTGGGAGAAGGAGCCAGACGTTTGCCTTTTCAGAAAAAGTTTCTGCCGAGAAAGAGCACCGTGACATGCTGAGTCTCTGGGAAACCAGAGATCCCCAGTGCTGTTGCGGCTAAAGATAGGCTGCAGAGGGATAGTGAAGACCTGCAAGACCTTTCAGGGCTGGCAGCTTCCTTGTGGGAGAAGGAGCCTGATGTTTGCCTTACAGAAAATGTTTCTGCCGAGAACAAGCGCCGTGACATGCTGAGTCTCTGGGAAAGCAGAGATCCCCAGTGCTGTTGCGGCTAAGGATAGGCTGCAGGGGAACGGTGAAGACCAGCAAGATCTTTCAGGGCTGGCACCTTCCGTGTTGGATAAGGAGCCAGACGTTTGCCTTTTCAGAAAACGTTTCTGCCGAGAACGAGCACTGTGACATGCTGAGTCTCTGGGAAAGCAGAGATCCCCAGTGCTGTTGCGGCTAAAGATAGGCTGCAGAGGAATAGTGCAGACCTGCAAGAGCTCTCAGGGCTGGTAACTTCCGTGTGGGAGAAGGAGCCGGACGTTTGCCTTTTCAGAAAAAGTTTCTGCCGAGAACGAGCACCGTGACATGCTGAGTCTCTGGGAAGGCAGAGATCCCCAGTGCTGTTGCGGCTAAAGATAGGCTGCAGGGGGACGGTGAAGACCAGCAAGATCTTTCAGGGCTGGCAGCTTCCGTGTTGGAGAAGGAGCCATACGTTTGCCTTTTTAGAAAAAGTTTCTGCCGAGAACGAGCACCGTGACATGCTGAGTCTCTGGGAAAGCAGAGATCCCCAGTGCTGTTGCGGCTAAAGATAGGCTGCAGAGGGATAGTGCAGACCAGCAAGATCTTTCAGGGCTGGCAGCTTCCGTGTGGGAGAAGGAGCCAGACGTTTGCCTTTTCAGAAAAAGTTTCTGCCGAGAACGAGCACCGTGACATGCTGAGTCTCTGGGAAAGCAGAGATCCCCAGTGCTGTTGCGGCTAAGTATAGGCTGCAGGGGAACGGTGAAGACCAGCAAGATCTTTCAGGGCTGGCACCTTCCGTGTTGGATAAGGAGCCAGACGTTTGCCTTTTCAGAAAACGTTTCTGCCGAGAACGAGCACTGTGACATGCTGAGTCTCTGGGAAAGCAGAGATCCCCAGTGCTGTTGCGGCTAAAGATAGGCTGCAGAGGAATAGTGCAGACCTGCAAGAGCTCTCAGGGCTGGTAACTTCCGTGTGGGAGAAGGAGCCGGACGTTTGCCTTTTCAGAAAAAGTTTCTGCCGAGAACGAGCACCGTGACATGCTGAGTCTCTGGGAAGGCAGAGATCCCCAGTGCTGTTGCGGCTAAAGATAGGCTGCAGGGGGACGGTGAAGACCAGCAAGATCTTTCAGGGCTGGCAGCTTCCGTGTGGGAGAAGGAGCCAGACGTTTGCCTTTTCAGAAAAAGTTTCTGCCGAGAAAGAGCACCGTGACATGCTGAGTCTCTGGGAAACCAGAGATCCCCAGTGCTGTTGCGGCTAAAGATAGGCTGCAGGGGGACGGTGAAGACCAGCAAGAGCTATCACGGCTGGCAGCTTCCTTGTGGGAGAAGGATCCAGACGTTTGCCTTCTCAGAAAAAGTTTCTGCCGAGGACGAGCACCGTGACATGCTGAGTCTCTGGGAAAGCAGAGATCCCCAGTGCTGTGGCGGCTAAAGATAGGCTGCAGGGGGACGGTGAAGACCTGCAAGAGCTTTCAGGGCTGAAACCTTCCGTGTGGGAGAAGGAGCCAGACGTTTGCCTTTTCAGAAAAAGTTTCTGCCGAGAACGAGCACCGTGACATGCTGAGTCTATGGGAAAGCAGAGATCCCCAGTGCTGTTGCGGCTAAAGATAGGCTGCAGGGGGACGGTGAAGTCCTGCAAGATCTTTCAGGGCTGGCAGCTTCCTTGTGGGAGAAGCAGCCAGACGTTTGCCTTTTCAGAAAAAGTTTCTGCCGAGAACGAGCACCGTGATATGCTGAGTCTCTGGGAAAGCAGAGATCCCCAGTGCTGTTGCGGCTAAAGATAGGCTGCAGGGGGACGGTGAAGACCAGCAAGATCTTTCAGGGCTGACACCTTCCGTGTGGTAGAAGGAGCCAGACGTTTGCCTTTTCAGAAAAAGTTTCTGCCGAGAACGAGCACCGTGACATGCTGAGTCTCTGGGAAAGCAGAGATCCCCAGTGCTGTTGCGGCTAAAGATAGGCTGCAGGGGGACGGTGAAGACCTGCAAGAGCTTTCAGGGCTGACAACTTCCGTGTGGGAGAAGGAGCCAGACGTTTGCCTTTTCAGAAAAAGTTTCTGCCGAGAACGAGCACCGTGACATGCTGAGTCTCTGGGAAAGCAGAGATCCCCAGTGCTGTTGCGGCTAAAGATAGGCTGCAGGGGGACTGTGAAGACCAGCAAGATCTTTCAGGGCTGGCAGCTTCCGTGTGGGAGAAGGAGCCAGGCGTTTGCCTTTTCAGAAAAAGTTTCTGCCGAGAAAGAGCACCGTGACATGCTGAGTCTCTGGGAAACCAGAGATCCCCAGTGCTGTTGCGGCTAAAGATAGGCTGCAGAGGGATAGTGAAGACCTGCAAGACCTTTCAGGGCTGGCAGCTTCCTTGTGGGAGAAGGAGCCAGATGTTTGCCTTACAGAAAATGTTTCTGCCGAGAACAAGCGCCGTGACATGCTGAGTATCTGGGAAAGCAGAGATCCCCAGTGCTGTTGCGGCTAAGGATAGGCTGCATGGGGACGGTGAAGACCAGCAAGATCTTTCAGGGCTGGCACCTTCCGTGTTGGAGAAGGAGCCATACGTTTGCCTTTACAGAAAAAGTTTCTGCCGAGAACGAGCACCGTGACATGCTGAGTCTCTGGGAAAGCAGAGATCCCCAGTGCTGTTGCGGCTAAAGATAGGCTGCAGGGGGACTGTGAAGACCAGCAAGAGCTTTCAGGGCTGGCAGCTTCCTTGTGGGAGAAGGAGCCAGACGTTTGCCTTTTCAGAAAAAGTTTCTGCCGAGAACGAGCACCGTGACATGCTGAGTCTCTGGGAAAGCAGAGATCCCCAGTGCTGTTGCGGCTAAAGATAGGCTGCAGGGGGACGGTGAAGACCAGCAAGATCTTTCAGGGCTGGCACCTTCCGTGTGGGAGAAGGTGCCAGACGTTTGCCTTTTCAGAAAAAGTTTCTGCCGAGAACGAGCACCGTGACATGCTGAGTCTCTGGGAAAGCAGAGATCCCCAGTGCTGTTGCGGCTAAAGATAGGCTGCAGAGGGATAGTGCAGACCTGCAAGAGCTCTCAGGGCTGGTACCTTCCTTGTGGGAGAAGGAGCCAGACGTTTGCCTTTTCAGAAAAAGTTTCTGCCAAGAACGAGCACCGTGACATGCTGAGTCTCTGGGAAAGCAGAGATCCCCAGTGCTGTTGCGGCTAAGGATAGGCTGCAGGGGGACGGTGAAGACCAGCAAGATCTTTCAGGGCTGGCAGCTTCCGTGTGGGAGAAGGAGCCAGACGTTTGCCTTTTCAGAAAAAGTTTCTGCCGAGAACGAGCACCGTGATATGCTGAGTCTCTGGGAAAGCAGAGATCCCCAGTGCTGTTGCGGCTAAAGATAGGCTGCAGGGGGACGGTGAAGACCTGCAAGAGCTATCACGGCTGGCAGCTTCCTTGTGGGAGAAGGATCCAGACGTTTGCCTTCTCAGAAAAAGTTTCTGCCGAGGACGAGCACCGTGACATGCTGAGTCTCTGGGAAAGCAGAGATCCCCAGTGCTGTGGCGGCTAAAGATAGGCTGCAGGGGGACGGTGAAGACCTGCAAGAGCTTTCAGGGCTGAAACCTTCCGTGTGGGAGAAGGAGCCAGACGTTTGCCTTTTCAGAAAAATTTTCTGCCGAGAACGAGCACCGTGACATGCTGAGTCTATGGGAAAGCAGAGATCCCCAGTGCTGTTGCGGCTAAAGATAGGCTGCAGGGGGACGGTGAAGTCCTGCAAGATCTTTCAGGGCTGGCAGCTTCCTTGTGGGAGAAGGAGCCAGACGTTTGCCTTTTCAGAAAAAGTTTCTGCCGAGAACGAGCACCGTGATATGCTGAGTCTCTGGGAAAGCAGAGATCCCCAGTGCTGTTGCGGCTAAAGATAGGCTGCAGGGGGACGGTGAAGACCAGCAAGATCTTTCAGGGCTGGCAGCTTTCGTGTGGGAGAAGGAGCCAGACGTTTGCCTTTTCAGAAAAAGTTTCTGCCGAGAACAAGCACCGTGACATGCTGAGTCTCTGGGAAAGCAGAGATCCCCAGTGCTGTTGCGGCTAAAGATAGGCTGCAGAGGGATAGTGAGGACCTGCAAGAGCTTTCAGGGCTGGCAGCTTCCTTGTGGGAGAAGGAGCCAGACGTTTGCCTTACAGAAAATGTTTCTGCCGAGAACAAGCGCCGTGACATGCTGAGTCTCTGGGAAAGCAGAGATCCCCAGTGCTGTTGTGGCTAAAGATAGGCTGCAGAGGGATAGTGAAGACCTGCAAGACCTTTCAGGGCTGGCAGCTTCCTTGTGGGAGAAGGAGCCAGACGTTTGCCTTACAGAAAATGTTTCTGCCGAGAACAAGCGCCGTGACATGCTGAGTATCTGGGAAAGCAGAGATCCCCAGTGCTGTTGCGGCTAAGGACAGGCTGCATGGGGACAGTGAAGACCAGCAAGATCTTTCAGGGCTGGCACCTTCCGTGTTGGAGAAGGAGCCATACGTTTGCCTTTACAGAAAAAGTTTCTGCCGAGAACAAGCACCGTGACATGCTGAGTCTCTGGGAAAGCAGAGATCCCCAGTGCTGTTGCGGCTAAAGATAGGCTGCAGGGGGACGGTGAAGACCAGCAAGAGCTTTCAGGGCTGGCAGCTTCCTTGTGGGAGAAGGAGCCAGACGTTTGCCTTTTCAGAAAAAGTTTCTGCCGAGAACGAGCACCGTGACATGCTGAGTCTCTGGGAAAGCAGAGATCCCCAGTGCTGTTGCGGCTAAAGATAGGCTGCAGGGGGACGGTGAAGACCAGCAAGATCTTTCAGGGCTGGCACCTTCCGTGTGGGAGAAGGTGCCAGACGTTTGCCTTTTCAGAAAAAGTTTCTGCCGAGAACGAGCACCGTGACATGCTGAGTCTCTGGGAAAGCAGAGATCCCCAGTGCTGTTGCGGCTAAAGATAGGCTGCAGAGGGATAGTGCAGACCTGCAAGAGCTCTCAGGGCTGGTACCTTCCTTGTGGGACAAGGAGCCAGACGTTTGCCTTTTCAGAAAAAGTTTCTGCCGAGAACGAGCACCGTGACATGCTGAGTCTCTGGGAAAGCAGAGATCCCCAGTGCTGTTGCGGCTAAGGATAGGCTGCAGGGGGACGGTGAAGACCAGCAAGATCTTTCAGGGCTGGCAGCTTCCGTGTGGGAGAAGGAGCCAGACGTTTGCCTTTTCAGAAAAAGTTTCTGCCGAGAACGAGCACCGTGACATGCTCAGTCTCTGGGAAAGCAGAGATCCCCAGTGCTGTTGCGGCTAAAGATAGGCTGCAGGGGGACGGTGAAGACCAGCAAGATCTTTCAGGGCTGGCAGCTTCCATGTGGGAGAAGGAGCCAGACGTTTGCCTTTTCAGAAAAAGTTTCTGCCGAGAACAAGCACAGTGACATGCTGAGTCTCTGGGAAAGCAGAGATCCCCAGTGCTGTTGAGTCTAAAGATAGGCTGCAGAGGGACGGTGAAGACCAGCAAGATCTTTCAGGGCTGGCACCTTCCATGTTGGTGAAGGAGCCAGACGTTTGCCTTTTCAGAAAAAGTTTCTGCCGAGAACTAGCACAGTGACATACTGAGTCTCTGGGAAAGCAGAGATCCCCAGTGCTGTTGCGGCTAAAGATAGGCTGCAGAGGGATAGTGAGGACCTGCAAGAGCTTTCAGGGCTGGCAGCTTCCTTGTGGGAGAAGGAGCCAGACGTTTGCCTTTTCAGAAAAAGTTTCTGCCAAGAACAAGCACCGTGACATGCTGAGTCTCTGAGAAAGCAGAGATCCCCAGTGCTGTTGCGGCTAAAGATAGGCTGCAGGGGGATAGTGAGGACCTGCAAGAGCTTTCAGGGCTGGCAGCTTCCTTGTGGGAGAAGGAGCCAGACGTTTGCCTTACAGAAAATGTATCTGCCGAGAACGAGCACCGTGACATGCTGAGTCTCTGGGAAAGCAGAGATCCCCAGTGCTGTTGCGGCTAAAGATAGGCTGCAGAGGGATAGTGAAGACCTGCAAGAGCTTTCAGGGCTGGCACCTTCCCTGTTGGAGAAGGAACCAGACGTTTGCCTTTTCAGAAAAAGTTTCTGCCGAGAACGAGCACCGTGACATGCTGAGTCTCTGGGAAAGCTGAGATCCCCAGTGCTGTTGCGGCTAAAAATAGACTGCAGAGGGATAGTGAAGACCTGCAAGAGCTTTCAGGGCTGGCAGCTTCCTTGTGGGAGAAGGAGCCAGACGTTTGCCTTTTCAGAAAAAGTTTCTGCCAAGAACAAGCACCGTGACATGCTGAGTCTCTGAGAAAGCAGAGATCCCCAGTGCTGTTGCGGCTAAAGATAGGCTGCAGGGGGATAGTGAGGACCTGCAAGAGCTTTCAGGGCTGGCACCTTCCCTGTTGGAGAAGGAACCAGACGTTTGCCTTTTCAGAAAAAGTTTCTGCCGAGATCAAGCACCGTGACATGCTGAGTCTCTGGGAAAGCAGAGATCCCCACTGCTGTTGCGGCTAAAAATAGACTGCAGAGGGATAGTGAAGACCTGCAAGAGCTTTCAGAGTGGCAGCTTCTTTGTGTGAGAAGGAGCCAGACGTTTGCATTTTCAGAAAAATTTTCTGCCGAGAACGAGCACTGTGACATGCTGAGTCTCTGGGAAAGCAGAGATCCCCAGTGCTGTTGCGGCTAAAGATAGGCTGCAGGGGGACGGTGAAGACCAGCAAGATCTTTCAGGGCTGGCACCTTCCGTGTGGGAGAAGGAGCCAGACGTTTGCCTTTTCAGAATAAGTTTCTGCCGAGAACAAGCACAGTGACATGCTGAGTCTCTGGGAAAGCAGAGATCCCCAGTGCTGTTGCAGCTAAAGATAGGCTGCAGAGGGACGGTGAAGACCAGCAAGATCTTTCAGGGCTGGCACCTTCCATGTTGGTGAAGGAGCCAGACGTTTGCCTTTTCAGAAAAAGTTTCTGCCGAGAACTAGCACCGTGACATGCTGAGTCTCTGGGAAAGCAGAGATCCCCAGTGCTGTTGCGGCTAAAGATAGGCTGCAGAGGGATAGTGAAGACCTGCAAGATCTTTCAGGGCTGGCAGCTTCCGTGTGGTAGAAGGGGCCAGACGTTTGCCTTTTCATAAAAAGTTTCTGCCGAGAACGAGCACCGTGATATGCTGAGTCTCTGGGAAAGCAGAGATCCCCAGTGCTGTTGCAGCTAAAGATAGGCTGCAGGGGGACGGTGAAGACCTGCAAGATCTTTCAAGGCTGGCAGCATCCTTGTGGGAGAAGGAGCCAGACGTTTGCCTTTTCAGAAAAAGTTTCTGCCGAGGACGAGCACCGTGACATGCTGAGTCTCTGGGAAAGCAGAGATCCCCAGTGCTGTTGCGGCTAAAGATAGGCTGCAGGGGGACGGTGAAGACCTGCAAGAGCTTTCAGGGCTGACACCTTCCGTGTGGGAGAAGGAGCCAGACGTTTGCCTTTTCAGAAAAAGTTTCTGCCGAGAACGAGCACCGTGACATGCTGAGTCTATGGGAAAGCAGAGATCCCCAGTGCTGTTGCGGCTAAAGATAGACTGCAGGGGGACGGTGAAGACCTGCAAGATCTTTCAGGTCTGGCAGCTTCCTTGTGGGAGAAGGAGCCAGACGTTTGCCTTTTCAGAAAAAGTTTCTGCCGAGAACGAGCACCGTGACATGCTGAGTCTCTGGGAAAGCTGAGATCCCCAGTGCTGTTGCGGCTAATGATAGGCTGCAGAGGGACAGTGAAGACCTGCAAGAGCTTTCAGGGCTGGCAGCTTCTGTGTGGGAGAAGGAGCCAGACGTTTGCCTTTTCAGAAAAAGTTTCTGCTGAGAACGAGCACCATGACATGCTGAGTCTCTGGGAAAGCAGAGATCCCCAGTGCTGTTGCGGCTAAAGATAGGCTGCAGGGGACGGTGAAGACCAGCAAGATCTTTCAGGGCTGGCACCTTCCGTGTGGGAGAAGGAGCCAGACGTTTGCCTTTTCAGAAAAAGTTTCTGCCGAGAACGAGCACCGTGACATGCTGAGTCTCTGGGAAAGCAGAGATCCCCAGTGCTGTTGCGGCTAAATGTAGGCTGCAGAGGGATAGTGAAGATCTGCAAGATCTTTCAGGGCTGGCAGCTTCCGTGTGGTAGAAGGGGCCAGACGTTTGCCTTTTCATAAAAAGTTTCTGCCGAGAACGAGCACCGTGATATGCTGAGTCTCTGGGAAAGCAGAGATCCCCAGTGCTGTTGCAGCTAAAGATAGGCTGCAGGGGGACGGTGAACACCAGCAAGATCTTTCAAGGCTGGCATCATCCTTGTGGGAGAAGGAGCCAGACGTTTGCCTTTTCAGAAAAAGTTTCTGCCGAGGACGAGCACCGTGACATGCTGAGTCTCTGGGAAAGCAGAGATCCCCAGTGCTGTTGCGGCTAAAGATAGGCTGCAGGGGGACGGTGAAGACCTGCAAGATCTTTCAGGGCTGGCAGCTTCCTTGTGGGAGAAGGAGCCAGACGTTTGCCTTTTCAGAAAAAGTTTCTGCCGAGAACGAGCACCGTGACATGCTGAGTCTCTGGGAAAGCAGAGATCCCCAGTGCTGTTGCAGCTAAAGATAGGCTGCAGGGGGATGGTGAAGACCAGGAAGATCTTTCAGGGCTCGCACCTTCCGTGTGGGAGAAGGAGCCAGACGTTTGCCTTTTCAGAAAAAGTTTCTGCCGAGAACAAGCACCGTGACATGCTGAGTCTCTGGGAAAGCAGAGATCCCCAGTGCTGTTGCGGCTAAAGATAGGCTGCAGAGGGATAGTGAGGACCTGCAAGAGCTTTCAGGGCTGACAGCTTCCTTGTGGGAGAAGGAACCAGACGTTTGCCTTACAGAAAATGTTTCTGCCGAGAACAAGCGCCGTGACATGCTGAGTCTCTGGGAAAGAAGAGATCCCCAGTGCTGTTGCGGCTAAAGATAGGCTGCAGAGGGATAGTGAAGACCTGCAAGAGATTTCAGGGCTGGCAGCTTCCTTGTGGGAGAAGGAGCCAGACGTTTGCCTTTTCAGAAAAAGTTTCTGCCAAGAACAAGCACCGTGACATGCTGAGTCTCTGGGAAAGCAGAGATCCCCAGTGCTGTTGCGGCTAAAGATAGGCTGCAGAGGGATAGTGAGGACCTGCAAGAGCTTTCAGGGCTGGCAGCTTCCTTGTGGGAGAAGGAGCCAGACGTTTGCCTTACAGAAAATGTTTCTGCCGAGAACGAGCACCGTGACATGCTGAGTCTCTGGGAAAGCAGAGATCCCCAGTGCTGTTGCGGCTAAAAATAGGCTGCAGAGGGATAGTGAAGACCTGCAAGAGCTTTCAGGTTGGCAGCTTCCTTGTGTGAGAAGGAGCCAGACGATTGCCTTTACAGAAAATTTTCTGCCGAGAACGAGCACCGTGACATGCTGAGTCTCTGGGAAAGCAGAGATCCCCAGTGCTGTTGCGGCTAAAGATAGGCTGCAGAGGGATAGCGAAGACCTGCAAGAGCTTTCAGGGCTGGCAGCTTCCGTGCAGGAGAAGGAGCCAGACGTTTGCCTTTTCAGAAAAAGTTTCTGCCGAGAACGAGCACCGTGACATGCTGAGTCTCTGGGAAGGCAGAGATCCCCAGTGCTGTTGCGGCTAAAGATAGGCTGCAGAGGGATAGTGAAGACCTGCAAGAGCTTTCAGGGCTGTCAGCTTTCGTGTGGGAGAAGGAGCCAGACGTTTGCCTTTACAGAAAAAGTTTCTGCCGAGAACAAGCACCGTGACATGCTGAAGTCTCTGGGAAAGCAGAGATCCCCAGTGCTGTTGCGGCTAAAGATAGGCTGCAGAGGGATAGTGAAGACCTGCAAGAGCTTTCAGGGTGGCAGCTTCCTTGTGTGAGAAGGAGCCAGACGTTTGCCTTCTCAGAAAAAGTTTCTGCCGAGAACGAGCACCGTGACATGCTCAGTCTCTGGGAAAGCAGAGATCCCCAGTGCTGTTGCAGCTAAAGATAGGCTGCAGGGGGATGGTGAAGACCAGCAAGATCTTTCAGGGCTGGCACCTTCCTTGTGGGAGAAGGAGCCAGACGTTTGCCTTTTCAGAAAAAGTTTCTGCCGAGAACAAGCACCGTGACATGCTGAGTCTCTGGGAAAGCAGAGATCCCCAGTTCTGTTGCGGCTAAAGATAGGCTGCAGAGGGATAGTGAAGACCTGCAAGAGCTTTCAGGGCTGGCAGCTTCCGTGCAGGAGAAGGAGCCAGACGTTTGCCTTTACAGAAAAAGTTTCTGCCGAGAACGAGCACCGTGACATGCTGAGTCTCTGGGAAGGCAGAGATCCCCAGTGCTGTTGCGGCTAAAGATAGGCTGCAGAGGGATAGTGAAGACCTGCAAGAGCTTTCAGGGCTGGCAACTTCCTTGTGGGAGAAGGAGCCATACGTTTGCCTTTACAGAAAAAGTTTCTGCCGAGAACAAGCACCGTGACATGCTGAGTCTCTGGGAAAGCAGAGATCCCCAGTGCTGTTGCGGCTAAAGATAGGCTGCAGGGGGACGGTGAAGACCAGCAAGAGTTCTCAGGGCTGGTACCTTCCTTGTGGGAGAAGGAGCCGGACGTTTGCCTTTTCAGAAAAACTTTCTGCCGAGATCAAGCACCGTGACATGCTGAGTCTCTGGGAAGGCAGAGATCCCCAGTGCTGTTGCGGCTAAAGATAGGCTGCAGAGGGATAGTGAAGACCTGCAAGAGCTTTCAGGGCTGTCAGCTTTCGTGTGGGAGAAGGAGCCAGACGTTTGCCTTTACAGAAAAAGTTTCTGCCGAGAACAAGCACCGTGACATGCTGAAGTCTCTGGGAAAGCAGAGATCCCCAGTGCTGTTGCGGCTAAAGATAGGCTGCAGAGGGATAGTGAAGACCTGCAAGAGCTTTCAGGGTGGCAGCTTCCTTGTGTGAGAAGGAGCCAGACGTTTGCCTTCTCAGAAAAAGTTTCTGCCGAGAACGAGCACCGTGACATGCTCAGTCTCTGGGAAAGCAGAGATCCCCAGTGCTGTTGCAGCTAAAGATAGGCTGCAGGGGGATGGTGAAGACCAGCAAGATCTTTCAGGGCTGGCACCTTCCTTGTGGGAGAAGGAGCCAGACGTTTGCCTTTTCAGAAAAAGTTTCTGCCGAGAACAAGCACCGTGACATGCTGAGTCTCTGGGAAAGCAGAGATCCCCAGTTCTGTTGCGGCTAAAGATAGGCTGCAGAGGGATAGTGAAGACCTGCAAGAGCTTTCAGGGCTGGCAGCTTCCGTGCAGGAGAAGGAGCCAGACGTTTGCCTTTACAGAAAAAGTTTCTGCCGAGAACGAGCACCGTGACATGCTGAGTCTCTGGGAAGGCAGAGATCCCCAGTGCTGTTGCGGCTAAAGATAGGCTGCAGAGGGATAGTGAAGACCTGCAAGAGCTTTCAGGGCTGGCAGCTTCCGTGTGGGAGAAGGAGCCAGACGTTTGCCTTTTCAGAAAAAGTTTCTGCCGAGAACAAGCACCGTGACATGCTGAGTCTCTGGGAAAGCAGACATCCCCAGTGCTGTTGGGGCTAAAAATAGACTGCAGAGGGATAGTGAAGACCTGCAAGAGCTGTCAGGGTGGCAGCTTCCTTGTGTGAGAAGGAGCCAGACGTTTGCCTTTTCAGAAAAAGTTTCTGCCGAGAACGAGCACCGTGACATGCTGAGTCTCTGGGAAAGCAGAGATCCCCAGTGCTGTTGCGGCTAAAGATAGGCTGCAGGGGGACGGTGAAGACCAGCAAGATCTTTCAGGGCTGGCACCTTCCGTGTGGGAGAAGGAGCCAGACGTTTGCCTTTTCAGAAAAAGTTTCTGCCGAGAACAAGCACCGTGACATGCTGAGTCTCTGGGAAAGCAGAGATCCCCAGTGCTGTTGCGGCTAAAGATAGGCTGCAGAGGGATAGTGCAGACCTGCAAGAGCTCTCAGGGCTGGTACCTTCCTTGTGGGAGAAGGAGCTAGACGTTTGCCTTTTCAGAAAAAGTTTCTGCCGAGAACGAGCACCGTGACATGCTGAGTCTCTGGGAAAGCAGAGATCCCCAGTTCTGTTGCGGCTAAAGATAGGCTGCAGAGGTATAGTGAAGACCTGCAAGAGCTTTCAGGGCTGGCAGCTTCCTTGTGGGAGAAGGAGCCAGACGTTTGCCTTTTCAGAAAAATTTTCTGCCGAGAACAAACACCGTGACATGCTGAGTATCTGGGAAAGCAGAGATCCCCAGTGCTGTTGCGGCTACAGATAGGCTGCAGAGGGATAGTGAAGACCTGCAAGAGATTTCAGGGCTGGTACCTTCCTTGTGGGAGAAGGAGCCAGACGTTTGCCTTTTCAGAAAAAGTTTCTGCCGAGAACGAGCAACGTGACATGCTGAGTCTCTGGGAAAGCAGAGATCCCCAGTGCTGTTGCGGCTAAAGATAGGCTGCAGGGGGACGGTGAAGACCAGCAAGATCTTTCAGGGCTGGCACCTTCCTTGTGGGAGAAGGAGCCAGACGTTTGCCTTCTCAGAAAAAGTTTCTGCCGAGAACGAGCACCGTGACATGCTGAGTCTCTGAGAAAGCAGAGATCCCCAGTGCTGTTGCGGCTAAATTTAGGCTGCAGAGGGATAGTGAAGACCTGCAAGCGCTTTCAGGGCTGGCAGCTTCCTTGTGGGAGAAGGAGCCAGACGTTTGCCTTTTCAGAAAAATTTTCTGCCGAGAACAAGCACCGTGACATGCTGAGTCTCTGGGAAAGCAGAGATCCCCAGTGCTGTTGCGGCTAAAGATAGGCTGCAGAGGGATAGTGAGGACCTGCAAGAGCTTTCAGGGCTGGCAGCTTCCTTGTGGGAGAAGGAGCCAGACGTTTGCCTTACAGAAAATGTTTCTGCCGAGAACAAGCGCCGTGACATGCTGAGTGTCTGGGAAAGCAGAGATCCCCAGTGCTGTTGCGGCTAAAGATAGGCTGCAGAGGGATAGTGAAGACCTGCAAGAGCTTTCAGGGCTGGCAGCTTTCGTCTCGGAGAATGAGCCAGACGTTTGCCTTTTCAGAAAAAGTTTCTGCCGAGAACAAGCACCGTGACATGCTGAGTCTCTGGGAAAGCAGATATCCCCAGTGCTGTTGCGGCTAAATTTAGGCTGCAGAGGGATAGTGAAGACCTGCAAGATCTTTCAGGGCTGGCAGCTTCCTTGTGGGAGAAGGAGCCAGACGTTTGCCTTTTCAGAAAAAGTTTCTGCCGAGAACGAGCACCGTGACATGCTGAGTCTCTGGGAAAGCAGAGATCCCCAGTGCTGTTGCGGCTAGAGATAGGCTGCAGGGGGACGGTGAAGACCTGCAAGATCTTTCAGGGCTGGCACCTTCCGTGTGGGAGAAGGAGCCAGACGTTTGCCTTTTCAGAAAAAGTTTCTGCCGAGAACGAGCACCGTGACATGCTGAGTCTCTGGGAAAGCAGAGATCCCCAGTGCTGTTGCGGCTAAAGATAGGCTGCAGGGGGACGGTGAAGACCTGCAAGATCTTTCAGGGCTGGCACCTTCCGTGTGGGAGAAGGAGCCAGACGTTTGCCTTTTCAGAAAAAGTTTCTGCCGAGAACGAGCACCGTGACATGCTGAGTCTCTGGGAAAGCAGAGATCCCCAGTGCTGTTGCGGCTAAAGATAGGCTGCAGGGGGACGGTGAAGACCAGCAAGATCTTTCAGGGCTGGCAGCTTCCGTGTGGGAGAAGGAGCCAGACGTTTGCCTTTTCAGAAAAAGTTTCTGCCAAGAACAAGCACCGTGACATGCTGAGTCTCTGGGAAAGCAGAGATCCCCAGTGCTGTTGCGGCTAAAGATAGGCTGCAGAGGGATAGTGCAGACCTGCAAGAGCTCTCAGGGCTGGTACCTTCCTTGTGGGACAAGGAGCCGGACGTTTGCCTTTTCAGAAAAAGTTTCTGCCGAGAACGAGCACCGTGACATGCTGAGTCTCTGGGAAAGCAGAGATCCCCAGTGCTGTTGCGGCTAAGGATAGGCTGCATGGGGACGGTGAAGACCAGCAAGAGCTTTCAGGGCTCGCACCTTCCGTGTGGGAGAAGGAGCCAGACGTTTGCCTTTTCAGAAAAAGTTTCTGCCGAGAACAAGCACCGTGACATGCTGAGTCTCTGGGAAAGCAGAGATCCCCAGTGCTGTTGCGGCTAAATTTAGGCTGCAGAGGGATAGTGCAGACCTGCAAGAGCTCTCAGGGCTGGTACCTTCCTTGTGGGAGAAGGAGCCAGATGTTTGCCTTTTCAGAAAAAGTTTCTGCCGAGAACAAGCACCGTGACATGCTGAGTCTCTGGGAAAGCAGAGATTCCCAGTGCTGTTGCGGCTAAATTTAGGCTGCAGAGGGATAGTGCAGACCTGCAAGAGCTCTCAGGGCTGGTACCTTCCTTGTGGGAGAAGGAGCCAGACGTTTGCCTTTTCAGAAAAAGTTTCTGCCGAGAACGAGCACCGTGACATGCTGAGTCTCTGGGAAAGCAGAGATCCGCAGTGCTGTTGCGGCTAAAGATAGGCTGCAGGGGGACGGTGAAGACCTGCAAGAGCTTTCAGGGCTGGCAGCTTCCGTGTGGGAGAAGGAGCCAGACGTTTGCCTTTTCAGAAAAAGTTTCTGCCGAGAACAAGCACCGTGACATGCTGAGTCTCTGGGAAAGCAGAGATCCCCACTGCTGTTGCGGCTAAATTTAGGCTGCAGAGGGATAGTGCAGACCTGCAAGAGCTCTCAGGGCTGGTACCTTCCTTGTGGGAGAAGGAGCCAGACATTTGCCTTTTCAGAAAAAGTTTCTGCCGAGAACGAGCACCGTGACATGCTGAGTCTCTGGGAAAGCAGAGATCCCCAGTTCTGTTGCGGCTAAAGATAGGCTGCAGAGGGATAGTGAAGACCTGCAAGAGCTTTCAGGGCTGGCAGCTTCCGTGTGGGAGAAGTAGCCAGACGTTTGCCTTTTCAGAAAAAGTTTCTGCCGAGAACGAGCACCGTGACATGCTGAGTCTCTGGGAAAGCAGAGATCCCCAGTGCTGTTGCGGCTAAAGATAGGCTGCAGAGGGATAGTGAAGACCTGCAAGCGCTTTCAGGACTGGCAGCTTCCTTGTGGGAGAAGGAGCCAGACGTTTGCCTTTTCAGAAAAAGTTTCTGCCGAGAACAAGCACCATGACATGCTGAGTCTCTGGGAAAGCAGAGATCCCCAGTGCTATTGCGGCTAAAGATAGGCTGCAGAGGGATAGTGAGGACCTGCAAGAGCTTTCAGAGCTGGCAGCTTCCTTGTGGGAGAAGGAGCCAGACGTTTGCCTTACAGAAAATGTTTCTGCCGAGAACAAGCACCGTGACATGCTGAGTCTCTGGGAAAGCAGAGATCCCCAGTGCTGTTGCGGCTAAAAATAGGCTGCAGAGGGATAGTGAAGACCTGCAAGAGCTTTCAGGGCTGGCAGCTTCCTTGTGTGAGAAGGAGCCAGACGATTGCCTTTACAGAAAATTTTCTGCCGAGAACGAGCACCGTGACATGCTGAGTCTCTGGGAAAGCAGAGATCCCCAGTGCTGTTGCGGCTAAAGATAGGCTGCAGAGGGATAGTGAAGACCTGCAAGAGCTTTCAGGGCTGGAAGCTTCCGTGTGGGAGAAGGAGCCAGACGTTTGCCTTTTCAGAAAAAGTTTCTGCCGAGAACGAGCACCGTGACATGCTGAGTCTCTGGGAAAGCAGAGATCCCCAGTGCTGTTGCGGCTAAAGATAGGCTGCAGAGGGATAGTGAAGACCTGCAAGAGCTCTCAGGGCTGGCAACTTCCTTGTGGGAGAAGGAGCCAGACGTTTGCCTTTTCAGAAAAAGTTTCTGCCGAGATCAAGCACCGTGACATGCTGAGTCTCTGGG
The DNA here is from genome assembly GCF_929443795.1 of Astur gentilis. NCBI lineage: Eukaryota > Metazoa > Chordata > Aves > Accipitriformes > Accipitridae > Astur > Astur gentilis. The sequence continues at coordinate 37,325,521 of NC_064918.1, forward strand.
ACAGCAGAGATCCCCAGTGCTGTTGCGGCTAAAGATAGGCTGCAGAGGGATAGTGAGGACCTGCAAGAGCTTTCACGGCTGGCAGCTTCCTTGTGGGAGAAGGAGCCAGACGTTTGCCTTACAGAAAATGTTTCTGCCGAGAACGAGCACCGTGACATGCTGAGTCTCTGGGAAAGCAGAGATCCCCAGTGCTGTTGCGGCTAAAGATAGGCTTGCAGGTGGACGGTGAAGACCAGCAAGATCTTTCAGGGCTGGCACCTTCCGTGTGGGAGAAGGAGCCAGACGTTTGCCTTTTCAGAAAAAGTTTCTGCCGAGAACAAGCACCGTGACATGCTGAGTCTCTGGGAAAGCAGAGATCCCCAGTGCTGTTGCGGCTAAAGATAGGCTGCAGGGGGACGGTGAAGACGTGCAAGAGCTCTCAGGGCTGGTACCTTCCCTGTGGGAGAAGGAGCCGGACGTTTGCCTTTTCAGAAAAAGTTTCTGCCGAGAACGAGCACCGTGACATGCTGAGTCTATGGGAAAGCAGAGATCCCCAGTGCTGTTGCGGCTAAGGATAGGCTGCATGGGGACGGTGAAGACCAGCAAGATCTTTCAGGGCTGGCACCTTCCGTGTTGGAGAAGGAGCCAGACGTTTGCCTTTACAGAAAAAGTTTCTGCCGAGAACAAGCACCGTGACATGCTGAGTCTCTGGGAAAGCAGAGATCCCCAGTGCTGTTGCGGCTAAAGATAGGCTGCAGAGGGATAGTGAAGACCTGCAAGAGCTCTCAGGGCTGGCAACTTCCTTGTGGGAGAAGGAGCCAGACGTTTGCCTTTTCAGAAAAAGTTTCTGCCGAGATCAAGCACCGTGACATGCTGAGTCTCTGGGAAAGCAGAGATCCCCAGTGCTGTTGCGGCTAAAGATAGGCTGCAGAGGGATAGTGAGGACCTGCAAGAGCTTTCAGGGCTGGCAGCTTCCTTGTGGGAGAAGGAGCCATACGTTTGCCTTTTCAGAAAAAGTTTCTGCCGAGAACGAGCACCGTGACATGCTGAGTCTCTGGGAAAGCAGAGATCCCCAGTGCTGTTGCGGCTAAAGATAGTCTTGCAGGTGGACGGTGAAGACCAGCAAGATCTTTCAGGGCTGGCACATTCCGTGTGGGAGAAGGAGCCAGACGTTTGCCTTTTCAGAAAAAGTTTCTGCCGAGAACAAGCACCGTGACATGCTGAGTCTCTGGGAAAGCAGAGATCCCCAGTGCTGTTGCGGCTAAAGATAGGCTGCAGGGGGACGGTGAAGACGTGCAAGAGCTCTCAGGGCTGGTACCTTCCCTGTGGGAGAAGGCGCCGGACGTTTGCCTTTTCAGAAAAAGTTTCTGCCGAGAACGAGCACCGTGACATGCTGAGTCTCTGGGAAAGCAGAGATCCCCAGTGCTGTTGCAGCTTAAGATAGGCTGCAGGTGGACGGTGAAGACCAGCAAGATCTTTCAGGGCTGGCAGCTTCCGTGTGGGAGAAGGAGCCAGACGTTTGCCTTTTCAGAAAAAGTTTCTGCCGAGAACGAGCACCGTGACATGCTGAGTCTCTGGGAAAGCAGAGATCCCCAGTGCTGTTGCGGCTAAAGATAGGCTGCATGGGGACGGTGAAGACCAGCAAGATCTTTCAGGGCGGGCACCTTCCGTGTTGGAGAAGGAGCCAGACGTTTGCCTTTACAGAAAAAGTTTCTGCCGAGAACAAGCACCGTGACATGCTGAGTCTCTGGGAAAGCAGAGATCCCCAGTGCTGTTGCGGCTAAAGATAGGCTGCAGAGGGATAGTGAAGACCTGCAAGAGCTTTCAGGGCTGGCACCTTCCGTGTGGGAGAAGGAGCCAGACGTTTGCCTTTTCAGAAAAACTTTCTGCCGAGATCAAGCACCGTGACATGCTGAGTCTCTGGGAAAGCAGAGATCCCCAGTGCTGTTGCGGCTAAATTTAGGCTATAGAGGGATAGTGCAGACCTGCAAGAGCTCTCGGGGCTGGTACCTTCCTTGTGGGAGAAGGAGCCGGACGTTTGCCTTTTCAGAAAAAGTTTCTGCCGAGAACGAGCACAGTGACATGCTGAGTCTCTGGGAAAGCAGAGATCCCCAGTGCTGTTGCGGCTAAGGATAGGCTGCATGGGGACGGTGAAGACCAGCAAGATCTTTCAGGGCTGGCACCTTCCGTGTTGGAGAAGGAGCCAGACGTTTGCCTTTACAGAAAAAGTTTCTGCCGAGAACAAGCACCGTGACATGCTGAGTCTCTGGGAAAGCAGAGATCCCCAGTGCTATTGCGGCTAAAGATAGGCTGCAGAGGGATAGTGAAGACCTGCAAGAGCTTTCAGGGCTGGCAACTTCCTTGTGGGAGAAGGAGCCAGACGTTTGCCTTTTCAGAAAAAGTTTCTGCCGAGATCAAGCACCGTGACATGCTGAGTCTCTGGGAAAGCAGAGATCCCCAGTGCTGTTGCGGCTAAAGATAGGCTGCAGAGGGATAGTGAGGACCTGCAAGAGCTTTCAGGGCTGGCAGCTTCCTTGTGGGAGAAGGAGCCAGACGTTTGCCTTTTCAGAAAAAGTTTCTGCCGAGAACGAGCACCGTGACATGCTGAGTCTCTGGGAAAGCAGAGATCCCCAGTGCTGTTGCGGCTAAAGATAGTCTTGCAGGTGGACGGTGAAGACCAGCAAGATCTTTCAGGGCTGGCACCTTCCGTGTGGGAGAAGGAGCCAGACGTTTGTCTTTTCAGAAAAAGTTTCTGCCGAGAACGAGCACCGTGACATGCTGAGTATCTGGGAAAGCAGAGATCCCCAGTGCTGTTGCGGCTAAAGATAGGCTGCAGGGGGACGGTGAAGACCAGCAAGATCTTTCAGGGCGGGCACCTTCCGTGTGGGAGAAGGAGCCAGACGTTTGCCTTTTCAGAAAAAGTTTCTGCCGAGAACGAGCACCGTGACATGCTGAGTCTCTGGGAAAGCAGAGATCCCCAGTGCTGTTGCGGCTAAAGATAGGCTGCAGAGGGATAGTGAAGACCTGCAAGAGCTCTCAGGGCTGGCAACTTCCTTGTGGGAGAAGGAGCCAGACGTTTGCCTTTTCAGAAAAAGTTTCTGCCGAGATCAAGCACCGTGACATGCTGAGTCTCTGGGAAAGCAGAGATCCCCAGTGCTGTTGCGGCTAAAGATAGGCTGCAGAGGGATAGTGAGGACCTGCAAGAGCTTTCACGGCTGGCAGCTTCCTTGTGGGAGAAGGAGCCAGACGTTTGCCTTACAGAAAATGTTTCTGCCGAGAACGAGCACCGTGACATGCTGAGTCTCTGGGAAAGCAGAGATCCCCAGTGCTGTTGCGGCTAAAGATAGGCTTGCAGGTGGACGGTGAAGACCAGCAAGATCTTTCAGGGCTGGCACCTTCCGTGTGGGAGAAGGAGCCAGACGTTTGCCTTTTCAGAAAAAGTTTCTGCCGAGAACAAGCACCGTGACATGCTGAGTCTCTGGGAAAGCAGAGATCCCCAGTGCTGTTGCGGCTAAAGATAGGCTGCAGGGGGACGGTGAAGACGTGCAAGAGCTCTCAGGGCTGGTACCTTCCCTGTGGGAGAAGGAGCCGGACGTTTGCCTTTTCAGAAAAAGTTTCTGCCGAGAACGAGCACCGTGACATGATGAGTCTCTGGGAAAGCAGAGATCCCCAGTGCTGTTGCGGCTAAGGATAGGCTGCATGGGGACGGTGAAGACCAGCAAGATCTTTCAGGGCTGGCACCTTCCGTGTTGGAGAAGGAGCCAGACGTTTGCCTTTACAGAAAAAGTTTCTGCCGAGAACAAGCACCGTGACATGCTGAGTCTCTGGGAAAGCAGAGATCCCCAGTGCTGTTGCGGCTAAAGATAGGCTGCAGAGGGATAGTGAGGACCTGCAAGAGCTTTCAGGGCTGGCAGCTTCCTTGTGGGAGAAGGAGCCATACGTTTGCCTTTTCAGAAAAAGTTTCTGCCGAGAACGAGCACCGTGACATGCTGAGTCTCTGGGAAAGCAGAGATCCCCAGTGCTGTTGCGGCTAAAGATAGTCTTGCAGGTGGACGGTGAAGACCAGCAAGATCTTTCAGGGCTGGCACATTCCGTGTGGGAGAAGGAGCCAGACGTTTGCCTTTTCAGAAAAAGTTTCTGCCGAGAACAAGCACCGTGACATGCTGAGTCTCTGGGAAAGCAGAGATCCCCAGTGCTGTTGCGGCTAAAGATAGGCTGCAGGGGGACGGTGAAGACGTGCAAGAGCTCTCAGGGCTGGTACCTTCCCTGTGGGAGAAGGCGCCGGACGTTTGCCTTTTCAGAAAAAGTTTCTGCCGAGAACGAGCACCGTGACATGCTGAGTCTCTGGGAAAGCAGAGATCCCCAGTGCTGTTGCAGCTTAAGATAGGCTGCAGGTGGACGGTGAAGACCAGCAAGATCTTTCAGGGCTGGCAGCTTCCGTGTGGGAGAAGGAGCCAGACGTTTGCCTTTTCAGAAAAAGTTTCTGCCGAGAACGAGCACCGTGACATGCTGAGTCTCTGGGAAAGCAGAGATCCCCAGTGCTGTTGCGGCTAAAGATAGGCTGCATGGGGACGGTGAAGACCAGCAAGATCTTTCAGGGCGGGCACCTTCCGTGTTGGAGAAGGAGCCAGACGTTTGCCTTTACAGAAAAAGTTTCTGCCGAGAACAAGCACCGTGACATGCTGAGTCTCTGGGAAAGCAGAGATCCCCAGTGCTGTTGCGGCTAAAGATAGGCTGCAGAGGGATAGTGAAGACCTGCAAGAGCTTTCAGGGCTGGCACCTTCCGTGTGGGAGAAGGAGCCAGACGTTTGCCTTTTCAGAAAAAGTTTCTGCCGAGAACAAGCACCGTGACATGCTGAGTCTCTGGGAAAGCAGAGATCCCCAGTGCTGTTGCGGCTAAATTTAGGCTATAGAGGGATAGTGCAGACCTGCAAGAGCTCTCGGGGCTGGTACCTTCCTTGCGGGAGAAGGAGCCAGACGTTTGCCTTTTCAGAAAAAGTTTCTGCCGAGATCAAGCACCGTGACATGCTGAGTCTCTGGGAAAGCAGAGTTCCCCAGTGCTGTTGCAGCTAAAGATAGGCTGCAGAGGGATAGTGCATACCTGCAAGAGCTCTCAGGGCTGGCAGCTTCCGTGTGGGAGAAGGAGCCGGACGTTTGCCTTTTCAGAAAAAGTTTATGCCGAGAACGAGCACAGTGACATGCTGAGTCTCTGGGAAAGCAGAGATCCCCAGTGCTGTTGCGGCTAAGGATAGGCTGCATGGGGACGGTGAAGACCAGCAAGATCTTTCAGGGCTGGCACCTTCCGTGTTGGAGAAGGAGCCAGACGTTTGCCTTTACAGAAAAAGTTTCTGCCGAGAACAAGCACCGTGACATGCTGAGTCTCTGGGAAAGCAGAGATCCCCAGTGCTATTGCGGCTAAAGATAGGCTGCAGAGGGATAGTGAAGACCTGCAAGAGCTTTCAGGGCTGGCAACTTCCTTGTGGGAGAAGGAGCCAGACGTTTGCCTTTTCAGAAAAAGTTTCTGCCGAGATCAAGCATCGTGACATGCTGAGTCTCTGGGAAAGCAGAGATCCCCAGTGCTGTTGCGGCTAAAGATAGGCTGCAGAGGGATAGTGAGGACCTGCAAGAGCTTTCAGGGCTGGCAGCTTCCTTGTGGGAGAAGGAGCCAGACGTTTGCCTTACAGAAAATGTTTCTGCCGAGAACGAGCACCGTGACATGCTGAGTCTCTGGGAAAGCAGAGATCCCCAGTGCTGTTGCGGCTAAAGATAGTCTTGCAGGTGGACGGTGAAGACCAGCAAGATCTTTCAGGGCTGGCACCTTCCGTGTGGGAGAAGGAGCCAGACGTTTGTCTTTTCAGAAAAAGTTTCTGCCGAGAACGAGCACCGTGACATGCTGAGTATCTGGGAAAGCAGAGATCCCCAGTGCTGTTGCGGCTAAAGATAGGCTGCAGAGGGATAGTGAAGACCTGCAAGAGCTTTCAGGGCTGGCACCTTCCGTGTGGGAGAAGGAGCCAGACGTTTGCCTTTTCAGAAAAAGTTTCTGCCGAGAACGAGCACCGTGACATGCTGAGTCTCTGGGAAAGCAGAGATCCCCAGTGCTGTTGCGGCTAAAGATAGGCTGCAGAGGGATAGTGCAGACCTGCAAGAGCTCTCAGGGCTGGTACCTTCCTTGTGGGAAAAGGAGCCGGACGTTTGCCTTTTCAGAAAAACTTTCTGCCGAGAACAAGCACCGTGACATGCTGAGTCTCTGGGAAAGCAGAGATCCCCAGTGCTGTTGCGGCTAATGATAGGCTGCATGGGGACGGTGAAGACCAGCAAGATCTTTCAGGGCTGGAACCTTCCGTGTTGGAGAAGGAGCCAGACGTTTGCCTTTTCAGAAAAAGTTTTTGCCGAGAACAAGCACCGTGACATGCTGAGTCTCTGGGAAAGCAGAGATCCCCAGTTCTGTTGCGGATAAAAATAGACTGCAGAGGGATAGTGAAGACCTGCAAGAGCTTTCAGGGTGGCAGCTTCCTTGTGTGAGAAGGAGCCAGACGTTTGCCTTTTCAGAAAAAGTTTCTGCCGAGAACGAGCACCGTGACATGCTGAGTCTCTGGGAAAGCAGAGATCCCCAGTGCTGTTGCGGCTAAGGATAGGCTGCATGGGGACGGTGAAGACCAGCAAGAGCTTTCAGGGCTCGCACCTTCCGTGTGGGAGAAGGAGCCAGACGTTTGCCTTTTCAGAAAAAGTTTCTGCCGAGAACAAGCACCGTGACATGCTGAGTCTCTGGGAAAGCAGAGATCCCCAGTGCTGTTGCGGCTAAAGATAGGCTGCAGAGGGATAGTGAAGACCTGCAAGAGCTTTCAGGGCTGGCAGCTTCCGTGTGGGAGAAGGAGCCAGACGTTTGCCTTTTCAGAAAAAGTTTCTGCCGAGAACGAGCACCGTGACATGCTGAGTCTCTGGGAAAGCAGAGATCCCCAGTGCTGTTGCAGCTAAAGATAGGCTGCAGAGGGATAGTGCAGACCTGCAAGAGCTCTCAGGGCTGGTATCTTCCTTGTGGGAAAAGGAGCCGGACGTTTGCCTTTTCAGAAAAAGTTTCTGCCGAGAACGAGCACCGTGACATGCTGAGTCTCTGGGAATGCAGAGATCCCCAGTGCTGTTGCGGCTAAAAATAGGCTGCAGAGGGATTGTGAAGACCTGCAAGAGCTTTCAGGGCTGGCAGCTTCCGTGTGGGAGAAGGAGCCAGACGTTTGCGTTTTCAGAAAAAGTTTCTGCCGAGAACGAGCACCGTGACATGCTGAGTCTCTGGGAAAGCAGAGATCCCCAGTGCTGTTGCGGCTAAAGATAGGCTGCAGAGGGATAGTGCAGACCTGCAAGAGCTCTCAGGGCTGGTACCTTCCTTGTGGGAGAAGGAGCCGGACGTTTGCCTTTTCAGAAAAAGTTTCTGCCGAGAACGAGGAACGTGACATGCTGAGTCTCTGGGAAAGCAGAGATCCCCAGTGCTGTTGCGGCTAAAGATAGGCTGCAGAGGGATAGTGAAGACCTGCAAGAGCTTTCAGGGCTGGCAGCTTCCGTGTGGGAGAAGGAGCCAGACGTTTGCCTTTTCAGAAAAAGTTTCTGCCGAGAACGAGCACCGTGACATGCTGAGTCTCTGGGAAAGCTGAGATCCCCAGTGCTGTTGCAGCTAAAGATAGGCTGCAGAGAGATAGTGCAGACCTGCAAGAGCTCTCAGGGCTGGTACCTTCCTTGTGGGAAAAGGAGCCGGACGTTTGCCTTTTCAGAAAAAGATTCTGCCGAGAACGAGCACCGTGACATGCTGAGTCTCTGGGAAAGCAGAGATCCCCAGTGCTGTTGCGGCTAAGGATAGGCTGCATGGGGACGGTGAAGACAAGCAAGATCTTTCAGGGCTGGCACCTTCCGTGTTGGAGAAGGAGCCAGTCGTTTGCCTTTACAGAAAAAGTTTCTGCCGAGAACGAGCACCGTGACATGCTGAGTCTCTGGGAAAGCAGAGATCCCCAGTGCTGTTGCGGCTAAAGATAGGCTGCAGAGGGATAGTGAGGACCTGCAAGAGCTTTCAGGGCTGGCAACTTCCTTGTGGGAGGAGCCAGACGTTTGCCTTTTCAGAAAAACTTTCTGCCGAGGTCAAGCACCGTGACATGCTGAGTCTCTGGGAAAGCAGAGATCCCCAGTGCTGTTGCGTATAAATTTAGGCTATAGAGGGATAGTGCAGACCTGCAAGAGCTCTCGGGGCTGGTACCTTCCTTGCGGGAGAAGGAGCCAGACGTTTGCCTTTTCAGAAAAAGTTTCTGCCGAGATCAAGCACCGTGACATGCTGAGTCTCTGGGAAAGCAGAGTTCCCCAGTGCTGTTGCAGCTAAAGATAGGCTGCAGAGGGATAGTGCATACCTGCAAGAGCTCTCAGGGCTGGCAGCTTCCGTGTGGGAGAAGGAGCCGGACGTTTGCCTTTTCAGAAAAAGTTTCTGCCGAGAACGAGCACAGTGACATGCTGAGTCTCTGGGAAAGCAGAGATCCCCAGTGCTGTTGCGGCTAAGGATAGGCTGCATGGGGACGGTGAAGACCAGCAAGATCTTTCAGGGCTGGCACCTTCCGTGTTGGAGAAGGAGCCAGACGTTTGCCTTTACAGAAAAAGTTTCTGCCGAGAACAAGCACCGTGACATGCTGAGTCTCTGGGAAAGCAGAGATCCCCAGTGCTATTGCGGCTAAAGATAGGCTGCAGAGGGATAGTGAAGACCTGCAAGAGCTTTCAGGGCTGGCAACTTCCTTGTGGGAGAAGGAGCCAGACGTTTGCCTTTTCAGAAAAAGTTTCTGCCGAGATCAAGCATCGTGACATGCTGAGTCTCTGGGAAAGCAGAGATCCCCAGTGCTGTTGCGGCTAAAGATAGGCTGCAGAGGGATAGTGAGGACCTGCAAGAGCTTTCAGGGCTGGCAGCTTCCTTGTGGGAGAAGGAGCCAGACGTTTGCCTTACAGAAAATGTTTCTGCCGAGAACGAGCACCGTGACATGCTGAGTCTCTGGGAAAGCAGAGATCCCCAGTGCTGTTGCGGCTAAAGATAGTCTTGCAGGTGGACGGTGAAGACCAGCAAGATCTTTCAGGGCTGGCACCTTCCGTGTGGGAGAAGGAGCCAGACGTTTGTCTTTTCAGAAAAAGTTTCTGCCGAGAACGAGCACCGTGACATGCTGAGTATCTGGGAAAGCAGAGATCCCCAGTGCTGTTGCGGCTAAAGATAGGCTGCAGGGGGATGGTGAAGACCAGCAAGATCTTTCAGGGCTGGCACCTTCCGTGTGGGAGAAGGAGCCAGACGTTTGCCTTTTCAGAAAAAGTTTCTGCCGAGAACGAGCACTGTGACATGCTGAGTCTCTGGGAAAGCAGAGATCCCCAGTGCTGTTGCGGCTAAAGATAGGCTGCAGAGGGATAGTGCAGACCTGCAAGAGCTCTCAGGGCTGGTACCTTCCTTGTGGGAAAAGGAGCCGGACGTTTGCCTTTTCAGAAAAAGTTTCTGCCGAGAACAAGCACCGTGACATGCTGAGTCTCTGGGAAAGCAGAGATCCCCAGTGCTGTTGCGGCTAATGATAGGCTGCATGGGGACGGTGAAGACCAGCAAGATCTTTCAGGGCTGGAACCTTCCGTGTTGGAGAAGGAGCCAGACGTTTGCCTTTTCAGAAAAAGTTTCTGCCGAGAACAAGCACCGTGACATGCTGAGTCTCTGGGAAAGCAGAGATCCCCAGTTCTGTTGCGGCTAAAAATAGACTGCAGAGGGATAGTGAAGACGTGCAAGAGCTTTCAGGGTGGCAGCTTCCTTGTGTGAGAAGGAGCCAGACGTTTGCCTTTTCAGAAAAAGTTTCTGCCGAGAACGAGCACCGTGACATGCTGAGTCTCTGGGAAAGCAGAGATCCCCAGTGCTGTTGCGGCTAAATTTAGGCTGTAGAGGGATAGTGCAGACCTGCAAGAGCTCTCAGGGCTGGTACCTTCCTTGTGGGAGAAGGAGCCAGACGTTTGCCTTTTCAGAAAAAGTTTCTGCCGAGAACGAGCACCGTGACATGCTGAGTCTCTGGGAAAGCAGAGATCCCCAGTTCTGTTGCGGCTAAAGATAGGCTGCAGAGGGATAGTGAAGACCTGCAAGAGCTTTCAGGGCTGGCAGCTTCCGTGTGGGAGAAGGAGCCAGACGTTTGCCTTTTCAGAAAAAGTTTCTGCCGAGAACGAGCACCGTGACATGCTGAGTCTCTGGGAAAGCAGAGATCCCCAGTGCTGTTGCAGCTAAAGATAGGCTGCAGAGGGATAGTGCAGACCTGCAAGAGCTCTCAGGGCTGGCAGCTTCCTTGTGGGAAAAGGAGCCGGACGTTTGCCTTTTCAGAAAAAGTTTCTGCCGAGAACGAGCACCGTGACATGCTGAGTCTCTGGGAATGCAGAGATCCCCAGTGCTGTTGCGGCTAAAAATAGGCTGCAGAGGGATTGTGAAGACCTGCAAGAGCTTTCAGGGCTGGCAGCTTCCGTGTGGGAGAAGGAGCCAGACGTTTGCGTTTTCAGAAAAAGTTTCTGCCGAGAACGAGCACCGTGACATGCTGAGTCTCTGGGAAAGCAGAGATCCCCAGTGCTGTTGCGGCTAAAGATAGGCTGCAGAGGGATAGTGCAGACCTGCAAGAGCTCTCAGGGCTGGTACCTTCCTTGTGGGAGAAGGAGCCGGACGTTTGCCTTTTCAGAAAAAGTTTCTGCCGAGAACGAGGAACGTGACATGCTGAGTCTCTGGGAAAGCAGAGATCCCCAGTGCTGTTGCGGCTAAAGATAGGCTGCAGAGGGATAGTGAAGACCTGCAAGAGCTTTCAGGGCTGGCAGCTTCCGTGTGGGAGAAGGAGCCAGACGTTTGCCTTTTCAGAAAAAGTTTCTGCCGAGAACGAGCACCGTGACATGCTGAGTCTCTGGGAAAGCTGAGATCCCCAGTGCTGTTGCAGCTAAAGATAGGCTGCAGAGAGATAGTGCAGACCTGCAAGAGCTCTCAGGGCTGGTACCTTCCTTGTGGGAAAAGGAGCCGGACGTTTGCCTTTTCAGAAAAAGATTCTGCCGAGAACGAGCACCGTGACATGCTGAGTCTCTGGGAAAGCAGAGATCCCCAGTGCTGTTGCGGCTAAGGATAGGCTGCATGGGGACGGTGAAGACAAGCAAGATCTTTCAGGGCTGGCACCTTCCGTGTTGGAGAAGGAGCCAGTCGTTTGCCTTTACAGAAAAAGTTTCTGCCGAGAACGAGCACCGTGACATGCTGAGTCTCTGGGAAAGCAGAGATCCCCAGTGCTGTTGCGGCTAAAGATAGGCTGCAGAGGGATAGTGAGGACCTGCAAGAGCTTTCAGGGCTGGCAGCTTCCTTGTGGGAGAAGGAGCCAGACGTTTGCCTTTTCAGAAAATGTTTCTGCTGAGAACGAGCACCGTGACATGCTGAGTCTCTGGGAAAGCAGAGATCCCCAGTGCTGTTGCGGCTAAAGATAGGCTGCAGGGGGATAGTGAAGACCAGCAAGAGCTTTCAGGGCTGGCAGCTTTCGTGTGGGAGAAGGAGCCAGACGTTTGCCTTTTCAGAAAAACTTTCTGCCGAGAACAAGCACAGTGACATGCTGAGTCTCTGGGAAAGCAGAGATCCCCAGTGCTGTTGAGTCTAAAGATAGGCTGCAGGGGGACGGTGAAGACCAGCAAGATCTTTCAGGGCTGGCACCTTCCGTGTGGGAGAAGGATCCAGACGTTTGCCTTGTCAGAATAAGTTTCTGCCGAGAACAAGCACAGTGACATGCTGAGTCTCTGGGAAAGCAGAGATCCCCAGTGCTGTTGCGGCTGCAGAGGGATAGTACAGACCTGCAAGAGCTCTCGGGGCTGGTACCTTCCTTGTGGGAGTAGGAGCCGGACGTTTGCGTTTTCAGAAAAAGTTTCTGCCGAGAACGAGCACCGTGACATGCTGAGTCTCTGGGAAAGCAGAGATCCCCAGTGCTGTTGCGGCTAAAGATAGGCTGCAGGGGGACGGTGAAGACCAGCAAGATCTTTCAGGGCTGGCACCTTCCGTGTTGGTGAAGGAGCCAGACGTTTGCCTTGTCAGAAAAAGTTTCTGCCGAGAACGAGCACCGTGACATGCTGAGTCTCTGGGAAAGCAGAGATCCCCAGTGCTGTTGCGGCTAAAGATAGGCTGCAGAGGGATAGTGCAGAACTGCAAGTGCTCTCAGGGCTGGTACCTTCCTTGTGGGAGAAGTAGCTGGACGTTTGCCTTTTCAGAAAAAGTTTCTGCCGAGAACGAGCACCGTGACATGCTGAGTCTCTGGGAAAGCAGAGATCCCCAATGCTCTTGTGGCTAAAGATAGGCTGCAGGGGGATAGTGAAGACCAGCAAGAGCTTTCAGGGCTGACAGCTTTCGTGTGGGAGAAGGAGCCAGACGTTTGCCTTTTCAGAAAAAGTTTCTGCCGAGAACAAGCACAGTGACATGCTGAGTCTCTGGGAAAGCAGAGATCCCCAGTGCTGTTGCGGCTAAAGATAGGCTGCAGGGGGATAGTGAAGACCAGCAAGATCTTTCAGGGCTGGCACCTTCCGTGTGGGAGAAGGATCCAGACGTTTGCCTTTTCAGAATAAGTTTCTGTCGAGAACAAGCACAGTGACATGCTGAGTCTCTGGGAAAGCAGAGATCCCCAGTGCTGTTGCGGCTGCAGAGGGATAGTACAGACCTGCAAGAGCTCTCAGGGCTGGTACCTTCCTTGTGGGAGAAGGAGCGGGACGTTTGCGTTTTCAGAAAAAGTTTCTGCCGAGGACGAGCACCGTGACATGCTGAGTCTCTGGGAAAGCAGAGATCCCCAGTGCTGTTGCGTCTAAAGATAGGCTGCAGAGGGATAGTGCAGACCTGTAAGAGCTCTCAGGGCTGGTACCTTCCTTGTGGGAGAAGGAGCCAGACGTTTGCCTTTTCAGAAAAAGTTTCTGCCGAGAACGAGCACCGTGACATGCTGAGTCTCTGGGAAAGCAGAGATCCCCAGTGCTGTTGCGGCTAAAGATAGGCTGCAGAGGGATAGTGAAGACCTGCAAGAGCTTTCAGGGCTGGCAGCTTTCGTGTGGGAGAAGGAGCCAGACGTTTGCCTTTTCAGAAAAAGTTTCTGCCGAGAACGAGCACCGTGACATGCTGAGTCTCTGGGAAAGCAGAGATCCCCAGTGCTGTTGCGGCTAAAGATAGGCTTGCAGGGGGTCGGTGAAGACCAGCAAGATCTTTCAGGGCTGGCACCTTCCGTGTGGGAGAAGGAGCCAGACGTTTGCCTTGTCAGAAAAAGTTTCTGCCGAGAACGAGCAACGTGACATGCTGAGTCTCTGGGAAAGCAGAGATCCCCAGTGCTGTTGCGGCTAAAGATAGGCTGCAGAGGGATAGTGCAGACCTGCAAGAGCTCTCAGGGCTGGTACCTTCCTTGTGGGAGAAGGAGCCGGACGTTTGCCTTTTCAGAAAAAGTTTCTGCCGAGAACTACAACCGTGACATGCTGAGTGTCTGGGAAAGCAGAGATCCCCAGTGCTGTTGCGGCTAAAGATAGGCTGCAGAGGGATAGTGAGGACCTGCAAGCGCTTTCAGGGCTGGCACCTTCCGTGTTGGTGAAGGAGCCAGACGTTTGCCTTTTCAGAAAAACTTTCTGCCGAGATCTAGCACCGTGACATGCTGAGTCTCTGGGAAAGCAGAGATCCCCAGTGCTGTTGCGGCTAAAGATAGGCTGCAGAGGGATAGTGAAGTTCTGCAAGAGCTTTCAGGGCTGGCAGCTTCCTTGTGGGAGAAGGAGCCAGACGTTTGTCTCTTCAGAAAAAGTTTCTGCCGAGAACGAGCACCGTGACATGCTGAGTCTCTGGGAAAGCAGAGATCCCCAGTGCTGTTGCGGCTAATGATAGGCTGCAGAGGGATAGTGCAGACCTGCAAGAGCTCTCAGGGCTGGTACCTTCCTTGTGGGAGAAGGAGCCGGACGTTTGCCTTTTCAGAAATAGTTTCTGCCAAGAACAAGCATCATGACATGCTGAGTCTCTGGGAAAGCAGAGATCCCCAGTGCTGTTGCGGCTAAAGATAGGCTGCAGGGGGACGGTGAAGACCAGCAAGAGCTTTCAGGGCTGGCACCTTCCGTGTTGGTGAAGGAGCCAGACGTTTGCCTTTTCAGAAATAGTTTCTGCCGAGAACAAGCACAGTGACATGCTGAGTCTCTGGGAAAGCAGAGATCCCCAGTGCTGTTGCGGCTAAAGATAGGCTGCAGAGGGATAGTGAAGACCTGCAAGAGCTTTCAGGGTGGCAGCTTCCTTGTGTGAGAAGGAGCCAGACGTTTGCCTTTACAGAAAAAGTTTCTGCCGAGAACGAGCACCGTGACATGCTGAGTCTCTGGGAAAGCAGAGATCCCCAGTGCTGTTGCGGCTAAAAATAGACTGCAGAGGGATAGTGAAGACCTGCAAGAGCTTTCAGGGTGGCAGCTTCCTTGTGTGAGAAGGAGCCAGACGTTTGTCTCTTCAGAAAAAGTTTCTGCCGAGAACGAGCACCGTGACATGCTGAGTCTCTGGGAAAGCAGAGATCCCCAGTGCTGTTGCGGCTAAAGATAGGTTGCAGGGGGATAGTGAGGACCTGCAAGAGCTTTCAGGGCTGGCAGCTTCCTTGTGGGAGAAGGAGCCAGACGTTTGCCTTTTCAGAAAATGTTTCTGCTGAGAACGAGCACCGTGACATGCTGAGTCTCTGGGAAAGCAGAGATCCCCAGTGCTGTTGCGGCTAAAGATAGGCTGCAGGGGGATAGTGAAGACCAGCAAGAGCTTTCAGGGCTGGCAGCTTTCGTGTGGGAGAAGGAGCCAGACGTTTGCCTTTTCAGAAAAAGTTTCTGCCGAGAACAAGCACCGTGACATGCTGAGTCTCTGGGAAAGCAGAGATCCCCAGTGCTGTTGCGGCTAATGATAGGCTGCAGAGGGATAGTGCAGACCTGCAAGAGCTCTCAGGGCTGGTACCTTCCTTGTGGGAGAAGGAGCCGGACGTTTGCCTTTTCAGAAATAGTTTCTGCCGAGAACAAGCATCATGACATGCTGAGTCTCTGGGAAAGCAGAGATCCCCAGTGCTGTTGCGGCTAAAGATAGGCTGCAGCGGGACGGTGAAGACCAGCAAGATCTTTCAGGGCTGGCACCTTCCGTGTTGGTGAAGGAGCCAGACGTTTGCCTTTTCAGAAAAAGTTTCTGCCGAGAACAAGCACCGTGACATGCTGAGTCTCTGGGAAAGCAGAGATCCCCAGTGCTGTTGCGGCTAAAGATAGGCTGCAGAGGGATAGTGCAGACCTGCAAGAGCTCTCAGTGCTGGTACCTTCCTTGTGGGAAAAGGAGCCGGACGTTTGCCTTTTCAGAAAAAGTTTCTGCCGAGAACGAGCACCGTGACATGCTGAGTCTCTGGGAAAGCAGAGATCCCCAGTGCTGTTGTGGCAAAGGATAGGCTGCATGGGGACGGTGAAGACCAGCAAGATCTTTCAGGGCTGGCACCTTCCGTGTTGGAGAAGGAGCCAGACGTTTGCCTTTACAGAAAAAGTTTCTGCCGAGAACAAGCACCGTGACATGCTGAGTCTCTGGGAAAGCAGAGATCCCCAGTGCTGTTGCGGCTAAAGATAGGCTGCAGAGGGATAGTGAAGACCTGCAAGAGCTTTCAGGGCTGGCAGCTTCCGTGTGGGAGAAGGAGCCAGACGTTTGCCTTTTCAGAAAAAGTTTTTGCCGAGAACGAGCACCGTGACATGCTGAGTCTCTGGGAAAGCAGAGATCCCCAGTGCTGTTGCGGCTAAAGATAGGCTGAAGAGGGATAGTGCAGACCTGCAAGAGCTCTCAGGGCTGGTACCTTCCATGTGGGAGAAGGAGCCAGACGTTTGCCTTTTCAGAAAATGTTTCTGCTGAGAACGAGCACCGTGACATGCTGAGTCTCTGGGAAAGCAGAGATCCCCAGTGCTGTTGCGGCTAAAGATAGGCTGCAGGGGGATAGTGAAGACCAGCAAGAGCTTTCAGGGCTGGCAGCTTTCGTGTGGGAGAAGGAGCCAGACGTTTGCCTTTTCAGAAAAACTTTCTGCCGAGAACAAGCACAGTGACATGCTGAGTCTCTGGGAAAGCAGAGATCCCCAGTGCTGTTGAGTCTAAAGATAGGCTGCAGGGGGACGGTGAAGACCAGCAAGATCTTTCAGGGCTGGCACCTTCCGTGTGGGAGAAGGATCCAGACGTTTGCCTTGTCAGAATAAGTTTCTGCCGAGAACAAGCACAGTGACATGCTGAGTCTCTGGGAAAGCAGAGATCCCCAGTGCTGTTGCGGCTAAAGATAGGCTGCAGGGGGACGGTGAAGACCAGCAAGATCTTTCAGGGCTGGCACCTTCCGTGTTGGTGAAGGAGCCAGACGTTTGCCTTGTCAGAAAAAGTTTCTGCCGAGAACGAGCACCGTGACATGCTGAGTCTCTGGGAAAGCAGAGATCCCCAGTGCTGTTGCGGCTAAAGATAGGCTGCAGAGGGATAGTGCAGAACTGCAAGAGCTCTCAGGGCTGGTACCTTCCTTGTGGGAGAAGGAGCCAGACGTTTGCCTCTTCAGAAAAAGTTTCTGCCGAGAACGAGCACCGTGACATGCTGAGTCTCTGGGAAAGCAGAGATCCCCAGTGCTGTTGAGTCTAAAGATAGGCTGCAGGGGAACGGTGAAGACCAGCAAGATCTTTCAGGGCTGGCACCTTCCGTGTGGGAGAAGGATCCAGACGTTTGCCTTTTCAGAATAAGATTCTGCCGGGAACAAGCACAGTGACATGATGAGTCTCTGGGAAAGCAGAGATCCCCAGTGCTGTTGCGGCTGCACAGGGATAGTACAGACCTGCAAGAGCTCTCAGGGCTGGTACCTTCCTTGTGGGAGAAGGAGCCGGACGTTTGCGTTTTCAGAAAAAGTTTCTGCCGAGAACGAGCACCGTGACATGCTGAGTCTCTGGGAAAGCAGAGATTCCCAGTGCTGTTGCGGCTAAAGATAGGCTGCAGAGGGATAGTGCAGACCTGCAAGAGCTCTCAGGGCTGGTACCTTCCTTGTGGGAGAAGGAGCCGGACGTTTGCCTTTTCAGAAAAAGTTTCTGCCGAGAACGAGCACCGTGACATGCTGAGTCTCTGGGAAAGCAGAGATCCCCAGTGCTGTTGCGGCTAAAGATAGGCTGCAGAGGGATAGTGAAGACCTGCAAGAGCTTTCAGGGTGGCAGCTTCCTTGTGTGAGAAGGAGGCAGACGTTTGCCTTTACAGAAAAAGTTTCTGCCGAGAACGAGCACCGTGACATGCTGAGTCTCTGGGAAAGCAGAGATCCCCAGTGCTGTTGCGGCTAAAGATAGGCTGCAGAGGGATAGTGAAGACCTGCAAGAGCTTTCAGGGCTGGCAGCTTCCGTGTTGGAGAAGGAGCCAGACGTTTGACTTGTCAGAAAAAGTTTCTGCCGAGAACGAGCAACGTGACATGCTGAGTCTCTGGGAAAGCAGAGATCCCCAGTGCTGTTGCGGCTAAAGATAGGCTGCAGGGGGATAGTGCAGACCTGCAAGAGCTCTCAGGGCTGGTACCTTCCTTGTGGGAGAAGGAGCCGGACGTTTGCCTTTTCAGAAAAAGTTTCTGCCGAGAACGAGCACCGTGACATGCTGAGTCTCTGGGAAAGCAGAGATCCCCAGTGCTGTTGCGGCTAAAGATAGGCTGCAGAGGGATAGTGCAGACCTGCAAGAGCTCTCAGGGCTGGTACCTTCCTTGTGGGAGAAGGAGCCAGACGTTTGCCTTTTCAGAAAAAGTTTCTGCCGAGAACGAGCACCGTGACATGCTGAGTCTCTGGGAAAGCAGAGATCCCCAGTGCTGTTGCGGCTGAAGATAGGCTGCAGAGGGATAGTGAAGACCTGCAAGATCTTTCAGGGCTGGCAGCTTTCGTGTGGGAGAAGGAGCCAGACGTTTGACTTGTCAGAAAAAGTTTCTGCCGAGAACGAGCAACGTGACATGCTGAGTCTCTGGGAAAGCAGAGATCCCCAGTGCTGTTGCGGCTAAAGATAGGCTGCAGGGGGATAGTGCAGACCTGCAAGAGCTCTCAGGGCTGGTACCTTCCTTGTGGGAGAAGGAGCCGGACGTTTGCCTTTACAGAAAAAGTTTCTGCCGAGAACGAGCACCGTGACATGCTGAGTCTCTGGGAAAGCAGAGATCCCCAGTGCTGTTGCGGCTAAAGATAGGCTGCAGAGGGATAGTGCAGACCTGCAAGAGCTCTCAGGGCTGGTACCTTCCTTGTGGGAGAAGGAGCCAGACGTTTGCCTTTTCAGAAAAAGTTTCTGCCGAGAACGAGCACCGTGACATGCTGAGTCTCTGGGAAAGCAGAGATCCCCAGTGCTGTTGCGGCTAAAGATAGGCTGCAGAGGGATAGTGAAGACCTGCAAGAGCGTTCAGGGCTGGCAGCTTCCTTGTGGGAGAAGGAGCCAGACGTTTGCCTTTTCAGAAATAGTTTCTGCCGAGAACAAGCACCGTGACATGCTGAGTCTCCGGGAAAGCAGAGATCCCCAGTGCTGTTGCGGCTAAAGATAGGCTGCAGAGGGATAGTGCAGACCTGCAAGAACTCTCAGGGCTGGCACATTCCGTGTGGGAGAAGGAGCCTGACCTTTGCCTTTTCAGAAAAAGTTTCTGCCGAGAACGAGCACCGTGACATGCTGAGTCTCTGGAAAAGCAGAGATCCCCAGTGCTGTTGAGTCTAAAGATAGGCTGCAGGGGGACGGTGAAGACCAGCAAGATCTTTCAGGGCTGGCACCTTCCGTGTTGGAGAAGGAGCCAGACGTTTGCCTTTTCAGAAAAAGTTTCTGCCAAGAACGAGCACCGTGACATGCTGAGTCTCTGGGAAAGCAGATATCCCCAGTGCTGTTGCGGCTAAATTTAGGCTGCAGAGGGATAGTGCAGACCTGCAATAGCTCTCAGGGCTGGCACCTTCCCTGTTGCAGATGGAGCCAGACGTTTGCCTTTTCAGAAAAAGTTTCTGCCGAGAACGAGCACCGTGACATGCTGAGTCTCTGGGAAAGCAGATATCCCCAGTGCTGTTGCGGCTAAATTTAGGCTGAGGAGGGATAGTGCAGACCTGCAATAGCTCTCAGGGCTGGTACCTTCCTTGTGGGAGAAGGAGCCGGACGTTTGCCTTTTCAGAAAAAGTTTCTGCCGAGAACGAGCACCGTGACATGCTGAGTCTCTGGAAAAGCAGAGATCCCCAGTGCTGTTGCGGCTAAAGATAGGCTGCAAGGGCATAGTGAAGACCAGCAAAAGCTTTCAGGGCTGGCAGCTTCCTTGTGGGAGAAGGAGCCAGACGTTTGCCTTTTCAGAAAAAGTTTCTGCCGAGAACGAGCACCGTGACATGCTGAGTCTCTGG